>NW_025091267.1:1386926-2111485 GCF_001078395.1 Aspergillus udagawae | reverse complement strand
GTGCGCCGTTTACTGGTTGCCGTATGGAAATAAACGTGGTCAATTGTCCATGTTTATTTACGGTTCTGCCCAAAGTACTACTAAGGCTAAGGTACCACCACCTTCCCATGGTCCGTTATCCATGGATCGCGTCCCAGGAACATGGATGGATGCCCAAGGCCTCAAGGCGCTCTAACAGTCATGTGACACTTGTAATTAGTAATAATCACGTGGTCTATGATAATGGTGTGCTCTCTTGGTCTATAAACGGCAGCTATTCTCCGCGCCACAGCACGATAGTTCTGTCCAAGGAGACATTAGTCCCAAGAAAGATGGCGGAAGAAACTCAAGCTACAGACGCTGTTCCTCAAATCTCCTTCAAAAAACGCACCAACAAGGCCAAAGCCAACTTCCGCAAGAAGCCCGATACGCCGCCACCCGCTTCAGATTCCGACTCGGATTTCACATCGTCCGACGACGAAGAAGGTCGCCGGATCAAACGACGGCGCAAGAACGCCGCAGTGACTGCCTCTTCGGCTACAGCTGGCGCGCGCAGAAATACAGTCGAAGACCAACCCGCCACCGAAGCAGCCGCTATTCCCTTGACCTCGAGTAACGATGCGACGAAGCACTCCAACTGGTATGACGAGGAGTTGAGTGAGAAGAACCTCTTAGGGACGACAAGAGCTCGACCGACATCAGGAGCTCCATCTGCGCCCGATGGCACCTATAAGGGCTCCGCGAACTATTCGTCATTCATCCAGAAGAATCCCAATGCGCCTACCAAGCAGTTTGGTCCTATCAAAGCGCCTACCAACGTCCGTACGGTGACAGTCATGGACTTTGCGCCTGATGTATGTAAGGACTGGAAGCAGACTGGGTTTTGCGGTTTTGGAGGCATGTATTTCTTTTTCTTCCTTTGCTGACTGGTACAACTCTTACTAACCGTCCCGCAGATTCCTGCAAATTCCTTCACGCTCGAGAGGACTATAAACAAGGCTGGGAGCTGGACAGAGAATGGGAGATTGGTACAAAAGGCAAGCAATTGAGTGGTCGGGTCGTCTCGAAGCGAAGCGGCGACTCGAAGAGTGTGGAAGATGATGAGGACGATGAGGACGAAGAACTTCTCGAGAGCATTCCGTTTGCATGCATCATCTGCAAGAGCTCCTATAAAAATCCTATCATTACGAAATGTGGCCATTACTTTTGCGAGTCATGCGCCCTGCAGCGGTATCGGAAGAATCCCTCGTGTGCTGCATGCGGGGCCGGCACTGGTGGCGTCTTCAACGTCGCCAAAAAGCTGAGTCACTTGCTGGACAAGAAGAGAGAGCGTGCGAGAAAACTACGAGAGCAAGCGATCGCAGAGGGTGAGGAGGTCAGCAGCGATGAGGAGGAGGGTGACCAGGAGACTTAGTTTTTTCCTGCTCTGCGATGACCATTCATGAATGGCATGGCACTGTATCTAGTTGCGCTGGCCGCAAGGTACGGAGTATACAATGTATAAAAACAAAGCGAATCATGCTTCGGTTATATATTTTCTTATGTCTCTTTGATCTCGGACAGAACAGCCACTGCAAGTTTTGACTGCTGTTTTAAGCTTGCGCGCTTTTCCGATTTCTTAAGCTTGTCCACATATGGTTATCTTTCTAGGCAGCAACAAATACCACGAACAAACTACCAGGTAGTCCTGCAAGGAATGAGTATAACTACGTACTTCAATTTGATAATAATACTCCGTGATCTAATCCGCAATCTGAGACAGTGGTGCATAATGCAAGTGACCATGCTCCACTGACGTTGTATTCTACCTGGGTCAAAAAGCCTCACATGCAGCAACGTCCTACCAAATAGATAGTCGATGGACAAGGGCCAGCATCATTGTGAGATGCCACAGTGACTATCAGCCCCTATATTTAGATTTAACAAATACAGGGGGTAAGCAAGGCCTAATGAAGAAGAGTGAGCAGTCTTGAGCCCATGACCTTTCGCCCTTGTTCAATACCTACGTCAAACTACTCTGTCTTCTTAACTCACTTGATCGTCCTGATGATCTGGAGAATCAGTTACTTGGCTCGTCCATAACATTGGTTGAAGAAATTGACCCTGCTGATCAGCGGGATATCAGCCTCCACAACTTCGCAAACGCAAACTCATGGCATCATCGCCACAAAGAAAGGACAAGAGAAACATCGCAGGAAGAGCCACGGTTGCGGTGCCAGGCCACTTACGTACACACCGAGGTGGACAGAAATCTTGTCTGGGACAACGCCACGTGCGAACCTTGGTACGTTCCCCAGATTTCAAACTGCCTTTGAGGGCCTCAGAACCAACTGCCTGCTCCTCTCGGCGAACCGGCAGACATCCTCACGCTGTCAGACTATGATCACATTTCATCCCTCAATGCGACCATGATGAGCTTCGATGGACGAACAGACTGTCAGGGGCCAGCAAACGCCCTTCGCGACAATAGCGTTCTGAGCCGTCTGAGCGAGTTCAGTCCTAATATCCACTTTGAGCTGTCGAGAGCGCCAAGCTTCCCCGCTAAAGACGCTAAACCACGGGAGAGGTCCAGAATGGGTGAAAGACAGACGCGACTGGTTGACCCCTGGCCCCTGGGTCCTGGAGGGTCTCTTGTGTTTAGGTTTGGACGAGTTACTGGTTAGGTGACTGCCTAACGCTTCCAGTTGCTAGCAGTCAAACACAGACTTTACTAAGTGGATAACAGATACCTAGTACGTTGTAGTAAGTAGCGTGGCTCGGCCAGTGGAGAATAAGAAGATGCCCCTCAACGTCAAGCAAAATCCAGGGCCAAAATGAACCCGCCCCCAAAGGCCCCAACTCGGGACCCGTGGTTGAGAGACGAATCTACCTAACACTAATCGCCCCCGAGTCCAATATGGACAGGTCCCTTTTTCCTGGGTTGCCTGCTCTGGCCTCTGAAGCTAATACAAAGTTCACCCTTTCCGCTCCTGAGGTCTTCTTTTCTCTTCAGTTTCTGTTGCCTTTGGTTTGCGGTTGATATCTTTCCCTGGCGGCCTGCTCTCACCCGGCTTCTTTGCTTGTCCCCATACTACTTTTAATATATCAGGCTGGTCCCTAACTCAATGGCTAAACTTTGATGTTGATCTCAGGGTGTTATTGTTTGGATACACCATATGTGCGATCGTGGTTGGTATAGCGAGTCATTCATATTGGAGCAACAATCACAATGAAAAGCAGTTCTCGAATCATATGCTGCGCGACTCTGCTGCTCCTAATACCGCTCTATCTTGTAAAGGTGCACCTGGAAGATTTCTGCGACACGTACCGTGCAGGCACATACCTGGTCGACTGGGCCAAATCGCGATATTCCCCGCAGACCGTTCCAACCATCCCTCATGGACGAACAGGCGACAAAGTTATCGTCATGGCTAAGCTGGAAGAAGAACACACGGAGTGGGTTGAGGAAGAACTGCCAGAGTACGTCGAGCAATCCTTGCCCCAAATCATCTACATTACTAACAAACATCGACAGCTGGCAGCGCGCAATCTACACCGTCAACCCCTCCAAAGCAACCACCGCAGACAACAAGAAGCTTACCACCCCGCTGAACAAAGGCCACGAGTCCATGGCCTACCTCACTTACCTAATCGACCACTACGACGCCCTCCCCTCCACCATCGCCTTCCTTCACTCCCACCGCGCCGGCTTCTTCTTGGCCTGGCACGTCGACGCTCCGCTCCACGATAACGTAGCAGCCATGCGCGCTCTCCAGCTCGACTTCGTCCAGCGCAACGGCTACGTCAACCTCCGCTGCAACTGGAACCCCGGCTGCAAGGCCGCCCACCGTATCAACCGCCACATCACAGACCAGGTCTGGGCGGAGATTTTCGATGGAACGAGTACCCCACCGCTGAATGCGACGACGTCCCCTGCAAGTGCAGAAATGGCCGCGGATGCAGCGCCCCAGCAGAAGTTCCTGGCGAAACCGAAAGAAGTCGGCGCCGCGTGCTGTGCGCAGTTCGCCGTGTCGCGGGAGCAGGTCCTCCAGCGGCCGCGCGACGATTATATCAGATTCCGGCAGTGGGTTATCGATACCGACAAGGACGATGCGTCGAGTGGGCGGGTGATGGAGTTCCTGTGGCATGTTATTTTCGGCCAGGAGGCTGTATAGTAAGTTTGGCTGACTATATTTTCCCCCGACGAATGTGGGTGAGGGCGGGGCTAACTTTTTTTTGTAGTTGTCCAGACGAGGAAGTTTGCTATTGTCAGGTCTATGGGAAATGCTGAATTCGCAGCCTTAGCCTGCGATGTCCTTTTGCTGTTGTCCTTTTGCGATGGCGTTTATATATAGACGATTGTCATCTGAGATACCTGGTCGCTTATTACCCTGTACATATAGACAAATTTGGTATATTTATCAGAAACCTGACATGTGTCTTACCAGGACATCATTATTGTGATGAACGTGTTGAAGTGTTAAAGTCTTTTTCTGGTCATACAGGCACATCGTTACCCACTAACTGTCTCAAGTCACACGGACACGAAGCTCTCATTTAGACTCCATGTACTCCTCGACTCGCTCAATGAGATCCGCTTTCTTTCCCGCTGTCGAGCGCCCATGAGCGGTCAGGAAGTCCTTGAGAACCGCTACAGTAAGCTGTGTCACATATCACCCGTTAGCAACCTTCAGACAGTCGGCATGCAAGCAACTCACCTTCGAAAGGCTTCCTTTCTCATAGTGAAGCCGGACCTCGACCTCCACTCCTTCAGGCCCGCTTTCTGACTTGATCCGTTTTGACGGATGACCGGAACCTTCGTCGCCATCGGCGCCTCGATCTTTGGCGCTCCGTTTCGCCAAGGTGCTCTTTGGGCCATGCGCTGCCGGTGCCGCGTACTGTTTCTCTAATTCGTCGGCCCACGACAGGACGTACTCCCCAGCACGCTGGGACAGGTTAGTCAAGCTTCGTCGCGAAAAGCGCAGAGACAAAGAGAACAACTAAACGGAAAGTAACCCACCTTGTCAATCTGGCGGTATTTCGGTATTGTTTTGTCTTCGGGCTTTTCAGGAAGGTCTTCATCTAGTGCAAGGGCCTGCAGAATGCGATAATGCCATTGGAGCGCTGCAGGGTACAATCAGCATTACTCGTCAATGAATTAGAACCTCCCAGCTTACATGGATTTGGATATTTCTGCGGTTCGTATGATGCCTTGGGAAGCTGCAGCTGTTGCACGATTGTCCGCATTTGGTCGATCAAGGGCTCTGGCGCTACATTCAATGTTGTTTCGGGATTTTGTCGAACATCGTCTGCGTATGGTAGGGGTATAATCCACATTCCAGGAGGAAATTTCTGGACGCCATTTTCGTCGACCTTCTCTTCACCCGCTATCATTGCGCCCAGCACTGGGGCCGCGTTTTTGCGCGGAATGAACCAGACAAGAGCCATTTTGTGATCCTTCAAGAGCTTCTGGTGCAAAGCAGAGAAGACACGCGTTGAGCCCACGTAGTCCTCCTCAGAAGGGTAGATGAAGAATGGGTGCTTGACGTTGGCCCAGAAAGGGAGAGCGGAGAGTGGCTTGAACCCAATGATACGGATCACTGGGTCGCCGAAGTGTCTCAGGGCCTTTTGCTCATCGGGAGTGAAGGACACCTGATCGTTACCGAATTTATATGCTTTCCGTATCTCTGACTTTTCAACGGTGCGAGCAGTATCATCTGCGATCTGGGTAGTTACTCCTTTGACGATCTGAGGCTTCTCCCCGCCAAGCCAGACATAACAGCTGCGTGCAGGTGCCTGGCGTTTGAACAAGAGATATCCTGTCACTGAGATCTTGAAATTCGGCCCAACCTCCAGGGGCATGTTCGAAAAATGCGCTCGTCGCGGGACCGACCGGGAATTTATGCTGGACAGAAGGCCGTTCAGCAGCGAAATCCCATCTCCGGAGGCAGTCGACGCCTTTGAATCGTCTTTCAAGTACAAAGGAGCCTCTGCATCAGTTGGTGAAGTTCTGTAGATGATATCCTGTACAATGTGAGCCACAAATTCGCCTACAGTGACAGTCAACGCCGGCTCGTCTTACGTCGTAAAACTTGGAGCTGTCGAACTCATGCTCGGGCTGAGAGATCGGAAACAGCTCAATGGTCACCCCCAGATCGTAGAGATCTTTCGCGCGGACGGTGGCAGCCGATCGCTGACTCTTACTATCCCCGTGAGGGTTATCATTGTCTGTGACGATGAACAATCGCCGGGATAGAAAGTTGGGAGCTTTGGATGTGAATATCTGATTCGCACAGAAAAGTACATTGGCCATGGAGACCCGCTCTTTCGATGGCACGAGCACATTTCTTGCTTTCCCTTCGTCCTCTGCCAGAGCACGGAGTTCTTTCACCTCCCGTGCTGAAGGGACATCTAGATCCGTAAAAAGGTAGCAGTGAGGATACGATAGATCCCCACGGCTGTTCTCATCCTCGTCGTAGAATTTGGACGCCTGCGTCCCGTACAGTAATACGCCGATCATGTCATGAGGATTGGATATAATGCGCTGTTGCATGAGGTGGTATGCGCATTTCAAAGCCGCGGTGGTTGGTGATTCTTCCACTCTCTTCTTGGTGTCAGATGATGGACGCGAAGTCAACATTGAATCGCTGACTTCGATGGCGAACAGAACGGCGTCCTTTACTGCTTTGTAGCCCTGAGAGCCCTATTTAGTGTATAACGCCTTGACAATGGCAGGATTTCGCATACAGTCTCATCGATTTCCTCCTCCTCTTCCCCTGCCTCATCATCCCGGTATGGATTGTCATCAGCCATGATGAGCCTCTGTAGTAATGAAGGGATTTAAAAAATTAAAGCCTAGGAACGAAGGAGCAAAAAAAACAAAAAGTACATTGAAAGCAAGAAGATATGGTCGGTATTTACATCACCACCTCCTTCTCTGCCTTGAGTCCTACCGCTCTGCTGCCTGCATGCCCGCCGCCTTCACGAGTGACGCGATCTCATCAAATAGGAGCAACGCGGCGAAACACGAATATCACGTGATTGTGCCAAGGCTTGCTGACCCCAAATCATTGCTGATTGGCCGAAACTTCTAGCTGCCGCTGTTCCGTCATCAACCACCTGAGTGCCTAGGTACCTACCTGGTTCTCCAGTTACAATTCCTTCTTGCCACAATTCTTTCATTGAGTGGTCAAATACTATTCGGTGTATTCTGTGGGCTCCAGTGTGGCTGATGATAGACAGATAGACAGCGGCCGACCTTCTCGAATACATTGTCATCGCACCTCTCCATGGCTCTCCGCCGGCCATTAACGCTTCCGAGGCACATACTGAATGGAGCTTGTTCAGGTGTGCGATCAAATCTGTCTCGCACCGCTCTGACTTATGTGCAGGAGCAGAGGAAGGGCCTTGCAACAGCAGTTCCCCCGGTCACTCAAGATGCAACAGGGTCCAAGGGCCCCACGGCAATGGTCTTCCTCAACATGGGTGGGCCATCAAAAACTGACGAAGTAGAAGATTTTCTGAGCAGATTATTCGTATGCACCGCTCAATATACCCAACCCAACCACTCTGACCGAGACGCGACTGACAATTTTTGTTTTCGTATTCCAGGCCGATGGTGATCTGATTCCTCTCGGACGACTTCAATCCTACCTCGGCCCGCTCATCGCTAAGCGCAGAACCCCAAAGATCCAACGGCAATACTCGGATATTGGTGGAGGCTCGCCGATCAGGAAATGGTCCGAATATCAGTGCGAGGAAATGTGCAAATTGCTGGACAAAATCAATCCCGAAACCGCCCCTCACAAGCCTTACGTCGCATTCCGATACGCCGACCCTCTGACGGAGGAAATGTACACAAAGTTATTGGAAGATGGATTCGGCAATGGGAGAGGAGGGCGCGCTGTCGCATTCACACAGTACCCCCAGTACTCATGCTCCACGACGGGTAGCTCGCTGAACGAGTTGTGGAAATGGAGGACCAGACTGGAAGGCAAGCGTGCAAATGACGACATGGACCCCTCTGGTGCCATCCAGTGGAGTGTCATTGATCGATGGCCAACGCACCCCGGCCTCGTGGAGGCTTTCGCCCGGAACATTGAGGAGCAGCTGAAGACCTACCCGGAGGAGAAGCGGAACGGTGTCGTCCTCTTGTTCTCAGCCCACAGTCTGCCTATGAGTGTTGTCAACAGAGGTGAAGCTTCCTAACCGATCAACAAGATCTTCTCGCTAACACATCTCCTAGGTGACCCATACCCTGCTGAAGTCGCTGCAACTGTGCATGCTGTCATGCAAAGATTGAATTTCAGCAACCCTTACCGACTGTGCTGGCAGTCCCAGGTGGGACCGTCAGCTTGGCTTGGAGCCCAGACTAGCGATACGGTCGAAAACTATGTCAAACGTGGACAGACCGATATCATTCTAGTTCCCATTGCCTTCACCAGCGATCATATTGAGACTCTGTACGAGTTGGATTTGGAAGTGATTAAGGAAGCAAACTCCCCGGGAGTCAAGAGAGCCGAGAGTCTGAACGGCAACCCCATTTTCATCCAGGCACTAGCAGATATTGCCCAAGAGCACCTCCATAAGGGAGAGAAGTGCTCACTACAGATGACTCTGCGCTGTCAAGGCTGTAAGAGCGACCGGTGCCTGGAGCAGAAGAAATTCTTTGCTGGTGACCAATTTTCTTCTCTTGTAGTTTAGTTTATTTCTATTATGGCTGTTCTTAGCCATTGTATACAATGTTAGGAGCCATTTTCCTCGGGGCGCTAGGTTGTGCTGTCATACGAGGTGATTTATTCGCGGAGCGCAGCAAAGCAATGTATATTGTTGAAGAGTCCGAGCATATAATCTCATTGCGTTGGTCTTCAACGGTTGTGACCTCTATATATAACAATATTGAAGGGACCATTTCCCAGAGTCTCTAGTCAACCTTGACAGTTATTTTGTCACCATGCAAAGCCGCACCTGTGCAACAACAAATCACGATCCGGTCGTAGTGTCGGCGTACCTTATCGAGAAATTGCCCGAGATTAGTCCAACTGCTCAAATCTCAACGCCTGATAAGAGTTGAACAAACTCTCATAGCGTTGGTTGATGATTTACGTGGTTGGTCGGGATCGGGCTGACGCAAAGCCCAACGGCGGCGAACTCACTCCAACTCCGTTCCCAGTTCTCGTATCGAATTTATAATTGGTAATCATGAGTTCATGACAGCCATGTAGCGTACGTCCACTTCGGCCCCCAAGCTATCTCCATAATCATCACGATTCCCTTCATTCTTGGCCATCCCCTCGCTTGATCATTACATTGTTTCGTCCCAGGGTTGAGAGCCGTCTGTGTTACATATGATTCCCAATCTATTGTTATCATCAATGCCGCCAAGCAAATCGCGAATGTAGATTTCATACTCCTTTCACCTCGGGATTTAGGAAACTTCTCATTTTTTATCGAATTTCTTTATCGCCAGCGATGGAGAACGAGGAAGCGTTTGAGGCTGATGCACAGCTGCACGCCAGAGCTGTCTCGTCAAATTCCGGCGTTCGAACCACTTCAGGTGACAGTATCAAGGACACAGTCCGATTGCGTGTCCACGAAACAACGCCGTTACTAGCAGGCCATGGAAATGCGGAAGGCTCTGAGCAGAACGCAGCTAGCCAGAGGGCCGGTTGCTGGAATTTCTTCAGACGGCCCCATGTGCGTTGAGACAATGCTCCCGATTCAAACCCATCCATCGCGTTCTGATCTCTTTCTAGGTCTTTTGGTTGTTTCCGTTTCTGCTTCTCTACATGCTAGGGTTTGCTGGTGTTGCCGTCCCCAAGATCAACCTGGTTCTTTCTCTTGTTTGCAGAGACTATCTTTCCAAGAAGGCTTCACAGGATCCTAGCTTTACGTATCTGCCTGTTATCATTGGGGAAGACAACCCCCAGTGCCAGGTGCCCGAGGTGCAGTCTCTCGTGGCTCGATTTCAACTCTACCTCAATTTGATTGCAGGAATTCTGTCCGCATTGGTCAGTCCGCGGCTCGGTCATATGTCAGACCGTTATGGCAGGACAAAGTTGATCGCCCTAAGCTCGCTTGGAGCTGTGCTTGGTGAAACACTCACAGTCCTCGTAGCAGCCAGGCCGGAGCACTTTTCCATCAACCTACTCCTAGTAGGCGCTGTACTGGACGGCATTGGAGGCTCGTTCACCACGGTATTGGCCCTTGCTACCTCTTATGCCTCCGATTGTACTGCCCCAGAAAAACGTAGCGTCGCATTTGGCTATCTTCACGGCGCTCTCTTTGTTGGATTGGCGTCTGGGCCACTCATTGCAGCGATCGTCCTGAAGAAGACCGGGGAGATGATATACATTTTCGCTGCGGGCCTGGCGTTCCATGCGCTGTTCTTTTTCATGGTTCTGCTCGTCATTCCAGAATCGCTGTCAAAGGAGCAACAGCAAGCTGCGCGAGAGAAACACCAGATGAGATTCACTCAAAAGGAGACTGCTGGCTGGTTTTCTCCTTGGTTTCAACATCTGAACCCAAAGAACCTCATCACACCACTCTCTATTTTGTGTCCGCCTGTTGGACGTCCCAGCTCTCTTTTTCCTAACCGCAAGGGCGCAAGCCCTGCCCTGCGAAGAAACATCATACTTCTTGCTGCCATTGATACAGTCGTATTTGCTGTTGCCTTTGGCACCGCCCAGATTGTGGTTATTTATGCTGAGTTCATGTTTGGATGGGGAAATGTCGAATCCAGCATCTTCATCTCGGTCGTCAGCACTGTGCGCGTGCTCGTTCTTTTCTTGGTGCATCCTATCGTCACACGCATCTTCCACAAGCGTACCGCTGAACTGCGCGCTATCCCCGGCTCCAATAGGGTGGAGCTTGTGGTTATGCAGATATCCATATTTTTCGATTTTCTTGGCTATGTGGGATATGCACTTGGACGAAGCAGTGCGCTTATGACACTATCGGGCATTGTCGCCGCTCTAGGAAGCCTAGCTACGCCTACGCTGCAATCATCGTTGACCAAGCACGTGCCTCGTGATCGAGTCGGGCAAATACTCGGTGCTAAAGGACTCTTGCATGCTCTGGCTAGAGTGATCGCGCCTACTTTAAGCAATCTCGTCTACAGCCTGACAGTGGGCAAATATACTCAAACAGTCTTCGTTTCTCTGGCGGCTGTGTTGTTCTTGGCAATCTGCAGTAGCTTCTACATATCACCAAGTGGTTCGGCATTATTCCCCTCCACATAGTAGATACGAAATGCTAACGCTATGCAGTGTCCATTGACGAGTCTCAGCCAAGCAGTCCTCTACTTGAGGCCAACGAAGACGGGGAATTGGATGAGGACACTCTCTTACGGTCTTAGAATTATATACAAGGTGGAATTAGTGATAGACCATTTGCTGTAATGTGTACGTTCTTGGTTTCGGCGTACGGAGTGCCTTGAGTAGCAATGGGTTCTGAATATCAAGATCGTTAATTCATACTCTCCGCGATGAAGCCTGGAAGAGCTGGCTGCGAAGATATCTCTATCCTTACAAAATAAGGGATACTCTGGGAATTTTTATATCCAACGGTCAGTTATACAGATTCAAGGGTCGCAGGAAAACAACAGAAATATAGCAGATTCCTTAGATTTGATGGTGGTAGTCGTATGATCCTAGCTGGATCCGGAGAGCGATCGGAGGACTACGGCACGCGACAAAGCCTGCAAGTGCACCCACCGTATGCAAACTTTCCGCTGGAGCTCAGGAAAAGTCCACTGAAACTGCCCAGTCGAAGCTCCAACCCAATTGTGCCCATTGGCTTCCCTCAACTTTCTTTCGGGCATTGTCCCCATTAGTTGAGCTTTATCTTGGTTTACTGTTCATGTCAATGCTTCACAGGTGATACCCATAGAACCTGCCGCCTGCGGTGCAATAGGTTCTACCACCATGCTCTCGAAACCAACCAACAGTCCCCCGGCTGTCCCGTCTCGAAATGCTCTCCGGGTTCTGCGTAGATTAGCCCTTGCCGGCTCAACCGTGGGCAGTTTTTGCACGGTCGCAGCCATCACCTATGATGTCCATCGCCGAGTCCAAGTCGCCGAGCGCATTGTCGAGAATAAACGGGCCCTGCAGACATCCGCGCCTAATTACGATGCCACATCTGCCGCGAAACGACTCGCCCGTATGATGGAAGCAGCGGAAGCGGGTGAATTTATGGGACTGGCGTCGTTGAAGGAGGCAGACAGAAAGATACGAGAAGGGCAAGCTACCCAGGATGACGATGTGCTAGCTTTGCAGCAGGAGGGCTTTCGACGTCCGGGCATGGGGTTGGAGGATCCGCGAGTCGCAGTCCAGGTAGAGTCTTACCTGGAAACTGCACGTTCGCAACTTGTCGATGCGCTTACATCACGGCCGAATTATGGGAGTGGCTTGGATCGAAGGGATTTCGTTCCTCCCGAGCAGGTCCGGGTTGCGGACGCCATGGAGCGGACGAAAAATGCTATAGAGTTAAATTATGGCAACTCACCGGTTCAACTTTCGGATGCATCCGTGGAGAGCGACGAATCGCCGAGTGAAGAGCAGGTTCTTGTCCCGACACGGATGCAGGAACTACTCGATCGCGGTCGACCCATTGAGGCGGCCCAATATTTCCTGAACGCACATTCCGCATCATTGAATGGCATATCTTCAGACAGAAAGGATATGGCTGTGAAGATATTCTTCATCAATTGCAAAGAGGACAATGTTTTTATTGCCAGAAGTGTGTTTGAGCGGCTCGAAGAGGTGGATAAGATCACACCCGAGATGTGGAAGACGTTGCTGCTGGCTTTGGCGAAGAAAGGTTGCATTGAATCTGTTGCGAGCGTTTATACGCGATACATGCGCAAGTTCCCTTGCCCTCCGGAGATGGTGGACGTTGTGCTGCGGAGTCTGCTTGAGTCCCATCGACTCACCACTGCGAAATGGTTTCTCTTCCGGAATCTACAACATGACCGTGATTGTGGCTTGTGCGGAGCCTACCTCTCTGGTCTTTGGAGGAAGACAAGAAGCATCGAGTTGTTGAACGGGCAGTTAAAGAAGATTTTGACAATTCTTCCCAAGTTCGAAAAACAGCCTAGCGACAAACTGTTCAACCCGGTGATCAAGGCATACGTTGAATTTGGGCGGGTTGCCGATGCCGAAGCTCTAGTTCATGATATGACGACTATATATGGGCTCCCTCTTCGTTGCCGAACACAGGGCCTATTGGTGTACGCCAAGGCTCTGAACTGTGACTGGGAGGGAGTTGACGCTGGACTGCAAGAGATGCACAGGCTCAAGCTGACGAAACGACGGCGAGATTTTCTTCCCATTTTTGATCGAATATTTCTCGAGTACTGGGTCTCACATTCGGGGATTGAGATTCGCAATTTTGTCTTCCGGTACCTGGATAAATTTGACATAGTTCCCGACCGAGTACTTTACAAGCATATCCTGGAGGCCTTTGTGGAGAAAGGGGACAAGGAAATGATTGCTGAGTTTACAAGTATGGCGAAACAACGATCGTGGAACATCCCCATAAACGAGCAGCAATTCTTGGAGATACTACGGTCTCGTCGCCTCGCATTGGAAGGAGCACCAGTGGGGTTCTGGCAAATGCTGCAGGCAGCGCGTGTGAAGTACGGGCACAGCTCCACGTCTCAACGTATTATGGGCTATGACCAACAGTCATTCCCTTTGCCGGAAGTCAACAGCATGCCATATACACAAAATCCGCTATCGTGGTACCAGAGAACGATGCAAGAGACGACACCGTCAAAACCTGTCGACCAATATCAGAAACTCCATAAGCAGATGGCACATTATTTGCACGCTGGAAAGCTGAAGGAAGCATTGAGGTGTTTCCAAAATGCTAAAAATGCCCGGTTTCAGATGAGGCAGCTTCACGTTGAATTGGCGGTCATAGCGACTTTGCTCGAGGACGGTCTCAGTGCAGCGCGTACTCTCATCGAGACTGAATGGCGGAGTATCCGTCACCTTGTCCGCTTCTCTCCTATCTTCTTCCGTCAAGTCATGGCGGTCGATGAGGATGCAACTGGCCACATTATCCAGATGGCAGTCCTACGCTTCTACCAGCTTTGTTGGTCTACGAAGCACATGAAGGTCAAGCACCACCTTACCGTTGCGACATGCCGCCGCTTGATCTCCCAGCATAAGCCGGAAATTGCCCTGGAACTTCTGACGGCCGTGTACATGTCCCGCTATAGATTTGCAGCGACTTTTGACGGCGTTTGCATGAAGATGTTCGCTCGCGCCTTCGCCGCGACAGACAACATTCCAGGCTTACGGTGGTGTATTCTTACTGCTTTATCACGCGATAGTGCACTCAATCGTGATTTTGTGGTGGAAGTTCGCCGAATCTTGAGCACTTTAGGTCCACCTTCCGTGGAGGGTACCGTTGCCGGCCCTGTCACCCCTGAGCAGCTGGAATACCTTCATTATATCGCCGATCTGCTCGAGGAGAAGAACGAGGGGTGCTCCCCGTTATGGGAACTCAAACATGACGCTACACTCAAGCAGTCATCGAGACAACAGTTGAAGCAACCTCTTGACGCGAGACGTCTTTTCAGTCAGTCCGATGTCCGCGACACAGTCAAGGGATGGGACGAAGAATACGAGCTAGAGGCAGTGCTGGGTAGGATTGACAATGACCCGAACTCGATTGCTGCTCGATGGAACGAGACTCGTCGTTCTCATCAGAAGAGACGGGTTTATGACGATCGGTCTGATGCCATCTAAGGCATGATTGCAATTGCAACCCCTGACTGCGCCCTTTATTAGATCATGCGATAGGCTCCTTCGCCACTGTATATATACTATTGACCCTGTACTTTATTGTGCGGTTTTATTACTGCTATTACTACTCATCGGAAAAAGAATAGAGATGATGAGATTGGATACAAAGATCAAGGATATCGCTGGAACCCTTGCTCCTTTTGCAGGCACCAATGTTGAACGGTAGCCAATAATAACCATCGTGATTAATCGGATCACATCAGACCAGAAGATGCTCTTTTCCGGTCCCGATCCAGTTCTTTGATACCTAATTGATCATACGGTGTTCCTGGACTTTCTCACCAATAAGAATCAGGCGCCGCGGAGAGAGGAAAGTCTTTCACATGTCACGCCACTGCCCACTCTTGGCCCCTTTCCAATAAAAACACTTAAACTCAAAGTCTCCGCTCTTTTTCTATCTCCGCCATCCCATCATCCTCTTCATCAATTGCTTACCCTGCTGCTGAATCGCCGTCGCTCAGAGGGGGAAAGAAATATGCACCGTGCTTCTCACCAATTCAGTCGCTCCCATTGATTTTGCTGACCGAATTCCCTCCCCACCATGGCCACTAAATCTCCCTCCTTAGATGCGGACGAAGTCCGTCGACTCAAACACAACCATGCCGATGTCGTGATTATAGGCGGAGGGATTCTGGGCTGCGCGCTGGCAGTCGCATTAGGACGACAGGGACGGAGAGTCATCCTCCTGGAAGCCTCGTTGAAAGAGCCAGATCGCATTGTGGGCGAATTGTTACAGCCTGGCGGTGTACAAGCTTTGGAGCAGCTTGGTCTGCGCGAGTGTCTGGAGGGCATAGACTCGATACCTGTGGAGGGGTATTATGTTTCATATTTCAAAGATACCGTGACGATCCCCTACCCAAAGCCTACCCCCACGGCGCCCCCGCCGGAGGGCCGCTGCTTTCACCACGGCCGGTTTGTGATGAAGCTGCGCGAGGCCGCCATGGCATGCCCCAATGTCAGTGTTCTCGAGACCAAGGCGACGGACCTGGTCACTTGCTCGCACACCCAGCAGGTTCTCGGTGTCGAGTGCACGTCCAAGGATAACGTCCGGGCCTGCTACTTTGGCCACCTCACCGTCGTCGCTGATGGCTACGCCTCCAAATTCCGCAAGCAACATCACCCCCATACCCCCAAGGTCCGCTCGAGGTTCTGGGGTCTCGAATTGATTGATACGAAGCTCCCGAAGCCTTACTATGGTCATGTTTTGCTGAGCGATAATGCCCCGATACTCCTGTACCAGATCGGAACCCACGAGACCCGCATCCTCGTCGACATTCCCGAAAACCTCCCATCAGCGTCCGTCAAGAATGGTGGAGTGAAGAACCACATGCGAAACGTCGTCCTCCCTTCACTTCCTGAATCCGTCCAGCCGGCCTTCATCGCCGCCTTGGAACAAGGCCAGCTGCGATCCATGCCGAATTCCTTCCTCCCCGCCGCCGCGAACAAGACTCCAGGCTTGGTGATCCTCGGTGATGCCCTCAACATGCGACACCCGTTGACAGGAGGCGGAATGACGGTCGCCTTCAGCGACGTGGTGACGCTGCGCGATCTCTTGACCCCAGAGAAGGTCCCTAATCTTGGCGACACAAAGCGAGTCATGAAGCAACTCTCGACCTTCCACTGGGAGAGAAAGAAGTCGGCCTCCGTCATCAACATCCTCGCACAAGCACTCTACGCTCTATTCGCCGCAAATGGTGCGTTCATCTCCCCAATCCTTTCCTCGCTCACTCGCCCCTGAACTGAAGCGCAGTTAACTAACTTCCCACCAACAGACCAATACCTCCGAGCCCTCCAACGCGGCTGCTTCCATTACTTCCAACTCGGACTCATCGACGGCCCCGCCGGCCTCCTCGGCGGCCTCATTAAAAAACCTTCCGTCCTCTTCGTCCATTTCTTCTCCGTCGCCCTCGTCTCCCTCTGGGACCTCCTCCGCGAATACCCGCCCTACCTCTTTCCCGTCGCCCTCTTCAAATGCATCATGACCTTCTGGACCGCCTGCGTCGTCATCTTCCCATACATGCTAATTGAAGCTTTCTGCTGAGCAACACATTTGACATCATGATTAGTAGACGCTCGCGGGGTTCTGTATGGCGAGAAACCCGCGCCCTCTGCGTCTGTGTGTCTGCTTTCATCTTCCTTCTTAACTAGGTTTTCCTCTTATGTCGATAAAGATTTTCTAATTCTGTTCATCTGCGTCCATCTTATGTAATTACTTATTAACCCCATGTCGTCATACTTCTCTCTTGTGCTTGACTCTCCGACAATCCCCTTTCTGGCTGGCGTGTTCTGCTATTTCTGACGAAGATATCCTCAAGAGGTCATTGTTACGCTCTGTATGGATGCCATTGATGTATAGACGTTCCGTGTATACAGTTCGGGAAAAGAAGAGCTATAGAACCAAGACCCCTGGCCGATCAGCCTTCATTGATCTGCTTTCTATACAATTTCCAAATTTCCACATTTATTCATTGTCCATCCTGACTGGCATAATATCTAACACACTCACAAACACAAATTCTTTCGCAGACAAGAAACACAAACAGAAAAAGTGTACACTGACCCACTCGCCTGGCTCCCTGCTATGATGGTATAGACGATCATGATGATGATAATGCCGATTGGAAAGCAACCACGAAAACCAAGCCGACCACGGTTTAAACAGGCAAAACAGAATGAAAGGGAAAATAAGGTAACCAGACTCTTCACTGGTTCTGTGTATCGGACAAGCTCATTCAATCCACTGTATGTGTTTTTGGGTTGGTCGTAATATTTGCTGTATGTCCCCTGTTCTCTTTTTGATAAACGTAAATAGAAACCGAAGACGGTGAAAGGAAAATGCATAGCCCGCATGCAAGGTAGACGGACACTGAACCACAGAGACAACTAAAAGGCGCAAATGACAATCCGAGGGAGATATAGTCAACTCCAAGGGACATGGCCAAGGTTAGAAACGTCAACATGTCGAAGAATCAAATGCAACAAACCGACGCAGATGTCGTATGCAATTATGCAAATCCCGCAAGTAATCCACGGATAGACTTTCAAGACTGCCAAAGGCCGCAGTCGGACTTTGTAAACGCCGACCAGTGAACGGGAAAATAGAAGACGAGCGAAGACAATTGCAAACTCAGAAAAGAGGAAGGCGACGCAATATACCTCCCGGGTCAGTTGAGCTGGAGCAATCCGCAAATATGAAGACAACGTCGAGGATACCGCCTCTTTTATACAGAAATGATAGCTCCCCCAAACATGCAAACCGCGGCAGCAATTTCGCTTTAATCGACGAGCCAAACAGTTCGGAAATTCTTCGTAGGTGCTGTACAGGTGCCGGATGGTGGTATAAATGCTCGGTGACGGGTCAATTAGAGATTGCCCACAGAAAGAACGCCGCGGCCCAGGTTGACTCAGAGATCAAAGTTCATAATACTAGCTTGGAGAGAGGTTGAGGAACTTCGAAGCAAAAGTGAGAGATCATTTTGCCTTGCTCATCCGCCTTTCCTCAACGACTCATCCGCGGGCAAAGGCTCAGCACCCGCATGGAAGCTCGATCGGGGCTCCATTGGCTTGGCATTCTTTTTCTGCTTTTTCTTGGTCGTCTGCCATCCATTGCTTCCATGATTGCTAACCGAATCATGAGTCGGCGCATTAATACCGTTGGGCTTCCGGGGCGCATGGGCAATATGCCGTTCTTTGCTATCCCCCGGCCCAGACGAGATGTTGTGTGGACCGTCGTGACGGTTCTTAGGCTTCGTCTTGTGGGTAGCGGCGTTCAATTTGCCAGACGAATCCGCAATATTCGAGCGACGTTTGCCAATCGCTGACGGCCCATTCGGGTCTGCTGCCGGCGACGCTCCGGATGGAGGCAATCCTCTTTCTAGGCCAGATTGCTTGGAGCGGGAGCCATCCTGATCCGATATCTCATGGCGCGGCTGAACCTCTTTGAACCTTTCTGGGCTAGACCTGGGTGAGGTGTCGGTGACATTCTCTCCATTGGAAACATGGAGATTTTGCAACCTGCTCGAGAGTAAACCAGGCTTCCCGTGGTGCCCATTAACCCAGACGTCAGTTGCATTTCCTGACTTGGGCGTATCGATCGCCTGCCTGGTAAAGTACGCTGATTCATCGATCTCGACAGAGCTATTGTCCTGGTAGTCCTGGGAAAGGGAGTCGGAGATGCTGGCCGGGGTGTCCGTGTTGCGATCGTCGGACGCAGAAGTACAGTGGCTCATAGTGGCGTACTGATCATAAGCCTCTCCGGAAACCGAAGTGCGCTGTTCACTCAAAGGCACCGAGCCGTCCACTATCAGAGGGCCGTTCCGGTCGTGAGAGGCCACTGGTCGAGGAGTGGCTCTCTGATATGATGACACGGACTTAACAGAGGGCGCAAAACTGCTCTCAGGCGGCGAGCCAAAGGCCTCATTTGTAGGTATCGTGGACATGTATTCCTGCGGGGCTCCAACAAAGGGCAGAATGCTGCCATTCTGCAGTGCCAGACCTACCGGGGCTGACAAGGGCGATAGCATGGCATTCTGATGATACATTTGCAATTGCGGAGAAGTGGCCAAATAGTACCCCATGTACTCAGACGGTCGGTTTTCATCCAGATACGGTGTACGGGACACGTTAGGAAGACTGCTAGGCATAAAGGAATTCTCGTCTTCGCTCTGAGTCCCCTCCGGGGGAGATACAGAATTGTTGCGCTGTTTTGGGAGATGGGAATTGTCGACAGGCTGAGCGACGGAATACAACGGAGCAAAGCTCGGAAGAACTGGGGAGTTCGCCGGCCGCGCCGGCTGTGACTGTGCCCTGAGTGATCGACCAGGAGAGCCATTCGCTATGGACTGGCGGCGCGGTGTACGTCGGAGCTCGGGGGAAGCGGTTGCGGCAGAGGGCGACGGGGGATTCGTGCTACTTCCCTGCACGGGAGTGACAGCGACCGGAAGATAGGTGGAATTATTGTACGCGTGCGGACGTAGGTTCGCGCTGAGAGGCGGATGAGTCCCGGACCTAGACCGAGACCCATCATCTACACTCGACTCAGGCTGCGGCTGTTGCTGCTGAGGGATGGGGAACTGTATGAACGGCTGGCGGATGAGCACTGGAGGGGGCCTCCCTGTGAGTAGCGCCTGGTTTTGCAATTGCAATCGCAATTCCTGCTCCTGTGCTTGCAGGATTTGGATTTGCTGATAAAGGTGATCATGCAACAGGTACTGTGCGTGCTGCGCCTGTAGAGATAATTCCGTAGCACTCATGCCAGGATTTAGCTGGCGGAAACCGTTGGGCTTGTTCGGTGTATTCGATGAACGGCGGCCTCCGGAATGGCCTCCGCGTGTATAGTGATTCGGATGGCGGCCTCCACGACCTCCACGGCTGCCCCGGGAAGGATGCGGCGGAGCCGTCAAGGTAGGTCGTGGTTGGGGAGGCGGTCGCTCCCATGATCGCTCTTCCTCCGGCGGGTATTCATACTGCTCACAGCAATCCTCGAGGTTGCCCTCGGACACTGCCTTGAAAGCCCTACGCAACTCCATATGGACGCCTCGAAATGACGTGTCATCCGCTGTATTGCCCAGATTCCTCGACGTGTTAAATGGCTCTTCGACGCAGAGACGATTGTTCTGGAGAAGGTGCCACCCCTTCTCCTCTTTCGATATCAACTTGCCTTCCCGTACGGATATCACGTACTTCTCATAGTCGAGCTCATGGCCATAATACCTGAAGAATTGGAAGAGCAGCTCCCCGAGCGTCTGCTTGTTTTTTCGCCCATACCCCACGAGAGAGCTAAGATCATCGTCGAATGAGCAAACTAAGCCATCTGTTGTCACTCGTTTCTTATGAGGTCGTGCCTGGAGACTCGGGAGCACGGGAGGTTCCCGTGTTTGGAGGAAATTGATAATCAGGCAGATCCAGGTATAGGAACTTAATGTGCCTCCGAGTCCTACAGCAGAATCGTTACCACGAGATGTCACGAGGATACCTGCTCAGAACGGGGCAAATCTTACCAGCATCGTTAAGAATCCTCCGTTTTGTCCAGTGTTTGATGATCATGGCCAAAGGCCGAACACGCTCGTCGATTTCGACATACGTTCGCACCATGCGCGTATTTTCCAATGCCAAAGTGTTGTTGACATTCATATCACACGCAAGACGTAGCTCCGGATCCCAGATCTTCACGATTGGGACTTTCGCATGTGAAACACAAACGACCCTTTCCATTCCATCTGCGGGCATTGTCAGTGAATGGTGGCAACGAACATCAACCTGAATCCCCTTACGTTTTGCGAGAACTTCAGCGAGCAGACACACGTGTTCCAGCTCTTTATATGTCGTTGTTATACATATGTCCACTGCTACAGGTCAGTCCTCAAGAATTTCCAAAAGCGCACCATGACCACTCACCGTCTGAATCGCTTGAGCAGAGCTTATTCCCAGACGACCCAAAGACATGAACTTTAATATCGTGACCTGGCCACTGATCATTGAAGAGTTTCTCCAGCTTTCGAACCAGCTGACGCCGTCGGTCGTCGCTCTCCGCGGACGGTAATAAACGATCGTATACCTCCAACATATCCTTAGTCAGTCTCTTCTCGTCCTCTGCTTCAAGCCGCTCTTTGAGACCTTCCTTTTCCTCCGGTAACAGATCAGCACCTATTGTATAAGGCATCCTCCGTCGGAAAAAGGCCATTGCTGTTTCATATTTGCAACCTGCGAACGGTTTTCGTAACGACGGAGGAAGGTGTATTGACTCGGAATGGGTCGAGCGTGGCGAAGTGCTTCCGTGAGGGGGGGAAGGCGTCCTCGAGCGGAATGAAAGATTGCGCGTATGTTGATATGGGGTGGAAGGGAGGGAATTCGACTGTTGTGAGGTTAAGGGAGGACGAGAATTTGCCTCTGTAGAGGTATCGGTGGACAAGTTCCACGGCATGGTGGAAGGCTTTCCCAACGCTATCGGAGACTTTCCACCTGTGGTCGAGGAGAATTTAGCATTCTCATTGGTATCTGAGATCATATAGATACTACTCCAACGTCGTCGAGCAACGTTGGCTCCAAAAGCAGATTTGAGGGGGCCGTTGTTGATCGAATTGGACGCCTAGTGTGCGAACCTCTTCCCGCAACTCCGGTCCGATTCAACTTCGAGCCGAATCTGCAACCAGAAGCAAGCCACCCAGCGAGTACTATGCGATTGCTGATTCTTCCCAATGGCGATTCGTGTTCGGCAGACGGTACACGAATCTATGAAGAAGGCGAACAACCCAGGGGGGGACAGAAAGTCCCAACGCGGAGACCGACAGGCGAGCCGAGTTAGCAAACTCGGATTTTTCGCTGCGCTTCCGATGAACGACGAACAATGCGTATCCGTTGGTGACGATATACCTCCTGGCAAAAGATTTCCAAGCAGACGATGAGCCGAAAATTCAACAGGATGCGAACGGGAGCAAACGAGTTGGTGTTCCTTTGCGGTCAATCGGGAATGTCGGGGCTCGATGACTGCGCATCGATCGTCTAAATAGGTAGAGGAGCTTTTTTAAGGGGAGAGCGAACCACGCTTAACCAGGAAGTACGCGCTCTCCAAATGACCACACAACTTAGAACAAGAAAAAAAAAAGGTATTGTACAGAAAAAAGCGAATCCTCTTGGTATCAAGTAAAGGACCAGCCTGAACGGGTTTTTTTTGTTCCTGATCGGGGGTACTGCGGGTTTCGCACACGTTGCTGAGGATTCGACGGGGAAGGGCAGCGCGCGGGAGGGGAATGAGGTGGTGAGCCTGAACCAGGGGGCATTCAACTCAGCGTACGGCGGTAAGTCAAGGCCAGTGGCACAGCCGACAATGGACTGTGGGGGGAGTCGATAGATTCCACCAATTTCATTCAGGTGCAGATAACAGTCCAAAATGGCAATTTCAAGAAGGGAAAAATGAAAAAGAAATGAGAGGAAACTGGAGACAGGATAAAGAGAAATATCGGGAGTTTCAGAAAGAAAGGGACAACGGAACGTGGTGCTGTAGTGATGGGAAACACTTGTTTGTTCGGATTCAATCTCAAATGGATAGATGGCAGGGTGTCCCTCAATCCTGTTAAGGAGTAGACAGATCCTATAGTCTGCTCTCTGATTATGGCAGGTGCATGGGGGTGTCTGGGAGACTGAAGGGTCTTGAAGAATAATAAGGCAGGTATTGACTAGCTCTTGCTTCAATGGACGTTTTGTTATTATTGTTTCCCTTTATCATTATTGAACCCACATCCACACATCTGCCTGAGGCAGTTAATTACTCCCCCGATATCAGGGGTTATTTCGATCCTCAGTGCATAGAAGTGTAGTTCAGCTTATATTCTCATGTCTAAGTAGCCTTGGAGTCTCTGTCTGAAGGTTAACACCACAAAGGTACTATAAGTTCGAGACACGACAGAATTTCCACGTCGCGAAAACCATCAGCCTCAAGATATTACAGGTGGTCTGCCCCTCAATGCTACTACTGTGAATAAGTTATTAATCAATAAGGTACTCCAAGATCAAGATAAGGCCAGAGGTGATTTATTATTCAAGATTCCCTCGCTGTCTTTGATCTTGTTCTTTGTTTACGTTGGGAGACAACATCCTGGCTGGTTCAACTTTCCACTATCAATAGTACCTTAGTATACGAGGCCACTGTCCAATATTGATCATCCCATCTCCTTTCTGCCCTGCGATTCTCGGACATCAGCACAGACTAGCCACATTCCTCGAGGACCTGTCTCGGCCCCTGCTCCGGATGTGTCTAGGGTTGCGGGCACGTGTTACCGTTGCTCTACCTTAGGGTCTTTGGTCTTGACCGATGACAAGCGCCAACGGGCACACGGTGATGCTCATCCTCTGCAATGACATCCAGCATCCTCTTTTGCCTTGCATTGTACATGAAGATCGTTCCAATCATCTTCTTATTGTCCTTGAATTCCCTTTCAATGTCTGATTGAGTGATAATGATTCCGCCGGGACAAATTTGCAATGTATCAGATAGATACTCCATGAAAAACATTGGCGTTCCAGACAATGTATCTCGGGTCATGCCTGTATCTTCATCAGCCTCCATTCAAACGCTCCAGAAGGACCGAAACTGCCCATAATTCCTATCGAGCCATGAAGGGAGGACCAGTTAACCCGATCCAGCAACGGAGCCAAATGCGGGAGCATGACTTCGGCGAAGGACAAAGGAGGCTTTGAAGCCACAGAAAACGATCCGATAATTGGCTTGGGAATTGGTAACTGCCTTTACGTAGACTCTAACGTGGAATGGATCCCGGCCTCGAGGAAGACTTGTTGGAGAGGTAATATGCAAGAGTTAGAATCCACGCCATATGTTTCTAGAAGGTCGGTAGAGCGGTTCGCCTTGGCTATGGGCTAAGTGTAGTCGATGAGACAAGAAGATATTTAGAGTTGATAGCGCCTGAATTGAGTACTCGAGACTGGGGACCGGTGTTTGTCACTGGAAGTTGGCTCCTAACAAACAAATAAGCCTGCTGTATCAACTTGAGAAGATCGCCTCAATGAAAATGGATAGCAGTCCTTACTTATTTTGATTTTTTGGAATAAACATTATGAGGTAACCAGCAATAGAATATTAACGCACACATAGTCTGACATTTAGGCACA
This sequence comes from Aspergillus udagawae, assembly GCF_001078395.1. Lineage (NCBI taxonomy): Eukaryota > Fungi > Ascomycota > Eurotiomycetes > Eurotiales > Aspergillaceae > Aspergillus > Aspergillus udagawae. Next base: position 2,087,090 of record NW_025091267.1, on the reverse strand, counting down.
GTCTACACTCTATCTACACTCTACCTGGTATAGAAGAGACCTACGTCATTCCAACTCCAGTCAGTCTTTTGAAGAGTCAGGTGTGAAAATGCGATAGATCAGTCCGCCAATGACAAGAAGCCAAGAATGCACTCATTTTGAGCGGTCGTAGAGACGACTGAATGCAAAGGAAAACATGGGGCTTCTCACCTACATACCTACCTTAGGTTACTCCATAGTGATTGAATGCTCAGACGATCCAAATGTAGTCGCAAGGGTCCGAGTGCCATCCGGGATCAAATTGCCCCACCATCCTCTCTTTGGCAGTCAAAAGGTGCATCTACTGCTTACAAGTCTAATGCTCTGAACTAATGATATTTGCATGCCGTATGGGTTAGAGAGTTAAGGTTTGCTGCTGTTGTAAGAATACGTCGAATGCAGAGTCTGAAAGTTGGACATCTGCAGTGTGATTTAGGAGTAGTAGTTACAGATGGTGTACATGTTGGGCTGATCAATACCAAGAAGAAACAAGGTGGGATAGCCACCTATCACTGAACCGGGTGCAAGCTTGAACCGATATGGTTAGGTGATGGCTATTTCCCCAGAGTGCAATTATCCTTCTGAGAAATAAGGGGATACCTGTTCATAGTTATGAGCGAAGACCATGTTGATGTCTGTCGCCTAGGATGGCTATAAAAGACGAGCTATTTGCTTGTGACCGTCAAGGTTCAAGGCTTGATATGCACCATGTAAGGACTAGACAACAGCTAATCAGGTTGAGCTGCAGACGAGGATATCGAGAACAGAGAGGTAAGTATCTTTAATGATTCATTTCAGTCATAGTAAACGGATTGAGATGGCGCGGTTGGAGGCTGGGATCTGAGATATGCTCTATTTAATCCCCACGAGGTCTGAGCCGAGTGCTGGAGTCAGTTAATCAGCATTGTGTGAAAATGTCAAGTTGCCAAGGTATTGTCATTTGCCGGAAAATTTGGCTTATGACCTTGTCGTTGCCAGGCCTTGATTTGCTTTGCTTTTAACAGAGGGGAGCAGGGGACCAATGAGTGATTATGAGAGACAAGCTGGTAGTATTTTAATATGCACTATGAGACCATGGCTGAGGATTGCTGGATAAAGCCACTGTACAGTCACTGTACCGAAGCTCTCAATCATCTGACAGAAAGAAATGGAGTGTATCACATTATCTAAGAAACTTCCAGCACATAACTATTAGACTGAAGTCTGATGAGTAATAACGCCGACGCAGCACGAAGGAGAAGATAGTAATAGATAGATACCAGATATCAAAATTCAGTCACCGAGCTCATAGCCGTAAAATGTAAATCATTAAGGGACTCATATGTCTCCAAATATCCATAGATAGCCCAGGAGGATTGAAACTGAGTGTGGGACAACTCCATAGTGCGGTGGATGGGCCGGCGCTAAAGTGTGCAAATTAAGGACAAGACACTCACAAAATTTCCGGTTACCGGCAGGCCTGGAAGAGTCACAGTGGTGAAGATGCAATGGTTTTCATTCACTGAGGAATTATGGCTGTAATTCAATGTATACTGTAGTATCTAGTTCAGCTGATCTGACAATGTATTAGCACAAAGAGAAGAGTATATCAGCAGGCAATATTCTATTCCAGAAAACCTGCACATTAAGCTAGTAGTACTACTCTTGAGTAGAACGATGTATTTAAATTGGGGACCCCTGGTGCTATGTACTAACTAGATATAGCACTGTGATTACGATGCTACAGAGTACGTACCTAGGTACTATCCGTGCCATACGCACCCTCACCACCAGTGGTGAGGGTGCGTATGGCACGGATACGGAGTACCTACTCCGATACCAAGATAGATACAATGAGGTTGTACCTGTGTCTTTTGCCTTCATGATATAAATCGATGTGACCATGAAAGTTTACACGGCACATTAAGTTGAGGATCTCCTTCTTAGATGGATTACCTCTCTAATGATGTGGGATGAGAAATGAGAATTCCGTCAAGGGTAAAAGCTAGGACGGAAGCCGGGAAGAAGCGATTCCAAACGACCCGGCCGCTCACTCCATCACCAACCACAAGTAGGCAAATTAGGCCGGATGTCCACCACTCTCTTTTTTTTTCCCCCCTTCGCATGTCATCTGTGCAATTTTTTTTTTTTTCCCTTTCTCCAAAGGTCAACTGCAAGTCACAGCAGGTAAAATCACTCAAGGTCGAGGAATAGCGTCACTTCTTCAATGTAAGTATATTTGACATGCATAAGTATTTTTTCTGAGCAATATTAGATAATGTGCTGTAGTTATAATTGTAGTTCTGTCATGCGCTTGATGTACGTAAGGTTATTATTTATTATTATCATTTCTAACCCTCACTGAAAACTGTTGCCGGTCAAGAAAATCAAAATTCCTAAGTACTCCGAAGTAACTCTTGTGCAGCAAAGGAAAAATAATCCAATCCCACGCTTTCTCTTCGCTTCTCTCCTTTCCTCTCCTGTCTGGTCTTGTCCGATTGTCCCCTCCTCGCTCTCCCCTCCCCTCAGTGTCTCTCGGGCCTTACTACCTTAGGTACTCTCTCTCTTGTCTGACATTATTATTGTCCGGCCCCATCTTCTCTACTTTCTCTCCCCTTTCCCTCTTCCCTCTCCTCTCACCTTCCTCCATCAATCCTCTCCATTCCTTTGGAACATCCCCCCCCACACACACGCCAGACTCATTTGTCTGTCGGGTCTCAAGGGCGAAAAGTCGTTGTTTGATCGCATTCTGCCTCGTTCACTCGTGGTAGAGCCGCCTGGAACTCTTTAGAGAGGGCAATCACTCCTTTTGTAAGTCAATTCGGAACTATATTTCCAATATCATTGATTTCTCACTCCCCCACTCCAACACCTGTTTGTGAAGAGGAAGAGGGAAACAAAATTATGAAAATGGGGAAATTGAATTTATCCACATGCCTGTCGATTTATTCGCGCTTTTTCTACCCAATTTGAATACGACATGATATGGCGACTGGAATGTGTGGTGTCTGCCGATCGTTGGGGATATGAGGAACTTTTTTCCAGAGCCAAAAAAAAAGGGTTTCTCGGCTGCGCAGAGTCAACTTTTGGGATACGCCAGGAATAAGTCGGTCGATGTCATCGTTGCTCGCCATCCTCGCTTTTCCCTCGATCGCGCGGACACTCGACAATTCCAGTTTTCCTTGCGCTTTCTGTTGCTCCGTGTCGACCGATGGGTGCAATTCTTTCTTGATTTACTTTGGGGGCTCACGCTTACCTATCACTACATTCAAATAGATCTCTCGTGGTTCCTCCGAGCAGATTAACTCCCCTCGCCGCCGCCGCCGTCGCCCTCGCCGTCAAGGAAACCCAGTCGCGATTCCTTCTGTTCAATATGGCGTACTATGAGCCTCAGGGTTGGCAAGCACCTACTGCGCGCCAGGCCTCGTGGGAGCATCCCGTTCAGCCCCCATCGCGGTCAGGTATGCTCAGCGCTTATCCGTCCTTCTCGTCGACGAAGATTGCTTACGGTGGTATCCTCAGGATCGAGCTCAGTCTCTCAACGGGATGACATGCCGGCTTTCTCATCACAATTTGACGGTACGGTTCTGAGTCCTCCTACATCAATACCCCTTTGCCCCTTCAGCAGCGAAACCTCATGCGCGTCCCAAAAAATGTCGAATCTCTCCCCGATACACTGATTGGAGCCGTGGCGGGGACGCTTAGACTGTGCGGTCAATGCTCTTAAGAACTCATCGCTAATGGTCTGCAATAGAGGTCGATCGTGCGATCGATAATCTCGTCAAGAGCGGGAAGCTGTGGACAGCTCCCCGACGAGATTCGATGCCCATGGCGATGGGCCGGCCTTACCCTGAGTACGGTATGCTAGCCTTTTAAACCGCCTCTGGCGCGCGATAACTCCTAACACCAGAATTCAGATCCGCGTGTGACGGGAGCCATGGCCCAGCGTCACCATTCGATCAGCGAGTTCGGCAACCCTAACGCCCCGGGATACTATGCAGCCCAGCGTTTCCAGAGTCGCCCCAACGAGGTAGAGCAGATGATGCAGGCAAAGCGTCGGATGGCAGCACAACGCGAGCGGGAGCTCCGCAACTATCATCAGGAGCAACAGTACAACCGAAGTACGTGGTAGCATCTGTCTTTTTGGATATCTTTCCCCTTGTTTACTTGATATTCCCCATGATTCAATATTCACATTCATGTAATCGCTGTTTTGTATGATACTTTGGGCTTTTGACCTCTTTCCTGAACATGAGTTTTAATATTTCTTCTCCCTAAAGGCCTGCTTGCCGAAATGTCTGGAAACAAATCCGATCGCTCGCTCAGCCCGGCCGCTGTGAGTGAGGAGGGCCGTCGAGAACTTCTAGCACGCCAGCATAGGGCTCTTTACGGAAACGAAAGCCCGGCCTTCTTCCCGCCCAACACCTTCGACGACGATAACTCCCGGCCCGCGAGTCAAGCAGGCGGTACTCCGTCATCCGCTGCCGGTGTACGTGGCGCGTCTCCTCGTGGGATTGGCCCTTTCGGCATCTCGCAGACTCCAGTGCAGGGCAACACCGACAATGTCGCTCAAGTTACTGCTGGCGCAGCCTCTCTCCAGTCCCCCTCTCGCGCTAACAGCACTTCATCCCCGAACGCCGGCATGAACCCTGTTTTCGGAAAATTCGACGGCTCTGACCAGCCCCCGACCTCGACTTCCTCGCCTGGTAGGGCCGACTCGCCCTCCTCGAGGCAGGCACCCGTCAAACCCAACGCTGGCGCGATTGGTTCCGTGGGCCCGATCGGTTCTCGCCCTGTCCAGCAGTCAGGCCCTTCCCAGATCTCCAATCCTGCTCTTAGCAAGCGCTCCACGACCCCCTTGCCGTCCCCTCTTGGCTTTGGCTTCACTTCCAGTGACGGAGTCGCCTCTGGAGCGAGCAACGACCGTACGGCCTCTTCTGCCTCAAATCCTGTCGCCTCTACCTCCGCCACAACCGCCGGCGCCAAGGAATCCTCCGGGAGTGTCGGTCTGGGCTGGGGCAATGGCAGCGGTGTATGGGGCTCCAAGGGTGGCCTAGGCGTCCAGGCTTCCGTTTGGGGTTAAGTCGCATGACTGTATCAAAAGCTTCTAGCCATGCATTTGTTCGACATCTGTTCAGTGGTATCGTGGCGTTCTTAGGTTGGTTTCCCTTTTTTTTTTATGTCCTATTTATTTTCTCGAAATATTGGGACAGAGCATGGTACATATTCGGAAGAAGTGGCTGGAGCAACTCTTGTCTAGCGCTCACTTCGTTCAATCCATATGTGGACAGTTAATTTGGTACATGGTTTGTTTACTGACTAAGGGACTTGGTTGGCCTGTTGGTTTCGGGAGTCGGTATATCCCCGTTTGATTGTGTTTGCATCCTGTGGTCTTCAGTCTGTTACCATGACCTCTTTTTGTTTGTGATTTGCCTCCATTTGGTGTTGCATATGTCTCCTTCCCCATTGATTCATCTTGTTTTGGGTCTCCGCAGTTCTTGGGACGGGGAGTGAATTTGCATGTTTGTGGGTGTATTCCATGGGACTCTTATCTCGGCTCTTATTACGGGGGGTTTCCAGGTGTTCCATTCCATTGTCGGGTTTCGGTTGCGAGTTTGGTCGAGGTTTGATCTTTTTAATTTCAAATAACTGGGGTGGGGGGGTTACCTAATGGCCTAATTCTTTGTTGTCTACCCGTTTCTTTGGGCTTCTCGGCTTGGGCCTTCGGAAAAGGGATGGTGTGAAGCTGGCCAGTCTGTCTTTAGGAAAATGTTTACGGGAGTAGGTTCTGAATGTAATGTTTCCTGGCAATGTTTGTGTTTCTTATGTACCCGTCTTCGTTGCATTGGAACTTTCTACCTACTTCATTGAGTTATCCATTCTGAGCCACAAACGACCTACATCCTCACTGTTTATGCAAAAGAGGTTGTTGATGCACTTTTGAGGAGTGGCCTCGTTCATGCTAGATCTAATAAAATGAGCATGGTAAAAGTTCAGAACTCAAGGAGTACTCAATCTCCAGTGGAGAGTAGATCTATTCTAGTGTGAGACTATGTATTAAGTAGGATCATGCACACGGAATGAGACCAAAGGAAACTTTTGCGCCGACGAAAATGCCCATGTCTCAGGGCATCGTTATGTGCACGGAATTGGACGGGAACAAACAACAACATTCTCGTAAAGCCATGATCAAACGGCATTCGAGTGACGCTCATCAATCGCAGCCGCAGTGCGGTCATCATGGTGGGCATCATCAGCATTAGCATTATGATTATTGTTAGAAGCCAAAGTAGCGCGGACAGAGTCGATCTTCGCCTTCGCCGTGAAGAGCCCCGCAAAGCCACGTTCCTGGTTCTTGCCGAGCCAGGGCTTGCGGGATTCGCCCAGGACTCGCTTTCCGAGGAAGTAGATGAGCTGGCCGACAATGATGAGGACGAATGCGATCGGGTACATCCAATGGATGTGGTAGTGGAAGACCTCGATGCCGATGCAGACGCCCCAGAAATTCATGGTCAGCAAGGAGATGTTGAAAAAGGCCGCGGACGACAGGCGGAACAAGAGAGGGGCCATGCAGTAGAAGAAAGCGAGACAGAGGGTGTATCCGGTGAAATAGCTACCGACTCTGCTGTTCCAGACAGCGATCTGGAAAGAGTGACGGTCGAAAATACCGGCCTGGACGCCGTTGATGATCATACCGAAGAAGGCCATCTGACCAAGCACTTCGTACACGGGGCGGCTGCTGACGAAGTATTCCTCTCCGGTGTTGGTGAGACCGTAGAAGCTCGCACCCAACAACGCAAAGAGGTCACCTTTGATCTGGTTGCCGCTGGAAATATCGCCTCCGTTTGAGCCCGTGATATGATCGGATGCAATCAAGACACCCATCCCACCGATACAGATCAAAATACCGAGAATCTGTGTAATATGATACCGCACGCGCAAGAAGAGGAAAGAGATAAAAACGACGACGGCGATGGCCCAGAAGTTGATCAACTGGGCGCTAAGCATTGTCGTATAACGGTATGCCAGCACAATGAAGTAATTGCCCTCGACATCACAAAAAGCCAAGATAATGTCTGTTTCAAATCATACAAGTCAGCATTGATGTTGCACTACACAGCAACGGTCTAATCACAGTGACTGAAGGAAGTAGAAAGAAGAGGGCTATCTCACATTTCCAGCCGTCACGCCACATCAAGCGGAGCCAGCCCTTGAAACCATAACGGTAAATTGTGTAAGGTGTAAATATGAGGTTGAGCAAAACGTAATTGAAGAAAGACTGAAAAGCCGGAATCGAGGTACCCTCCTGACTAAGAAGGGTGCTGAAAGTACTTGTGGCAGTATTTGTTATGGCCAGCACTTGCCTATAAGTCTAGTGTCAGAGGTTTGTCGCGAATTCGCAGGCACTTGCAATGAGTCTTACCCAAGTATCAGCGTGATATAGAACTCCTTTGTTGTAAAGTACGCCCAGAATCCCCTCTTTTGCGTATCGATACGATCCGCAACGGCTTCAGAGCCAGAGTCTTCCTCCCGCGTATTCTCGTTGACAATCACTGGATCGTTCTGCTTGGGAGGCTCGAAGTATGGAGACGTGATGACGTCAGGAGACGCAGACGTGGTCTGCACTCCCACAGGGTGTTTGGTATCCGACATTGCGAGTCTGAACTGTATTTACAAAAAGCAGGCTTAGACACAGCAGATGCTCGTTAAGACAAGAAACTTGAATGATGCGATCAAGAGAGTTGCAGAAGAAGCAGGGTTGTTAATGGAGGGAGCTTTTTGACCTGAACGAACGCAAAACTCCCAGAAGTCGCTCGCCTTGGGTCGTAAGAGGAGGCCTCTACTCAGAAGAGTTGAAGACAAAGTCTGCACAGGACTGAAGAGGAGAAAATCAGAAACCTGCGCCGAGGAAAAAGAAAAGTGGGCAGAGGTGAAGCGGAGTCGACTTTTCCTAATGCGGTAATTTTCACTACGGGAACGCCGTCAATATTCGATAAGAAAGGTCTCGACCTCGTGTGGGCTATGAACCAATCAGACAGCGTCCTACTGGCACCTTGCATCTGTTTATGTCAGCAGGTGGGCAGGTTCTGCCCAAGGCCACCCCTGCAAAAGCCAATCATCATAAGGCGGCAACCGATTCCACAGCTGCTAAGCATACTAAATGACGGCCCTAAGACATTTTGATGATGGGGCATGGACGATAAGGTTAGCAGAACGCTCAGACCCATCAGATGGAGGTGGACTGGGGGTGGTACTTGAAGAGGATGTCAATCCAGCAATGCAGATTGCGGAGTTGTCGAATTATTGCCTGCAGTATCAGCAAGGATGTAATTGCTGTGAAAAGCCACCGTCAATTTGACGACTGTTTCATGTACCCTGTCGAGCTGTTAGCAAAGGCGAACATCGGTTATCGCCGCACCTGTCCAGACTTTCTAGTTATAGTCACTTGACTTGATATATCTGCCTGAGGCATGAATTTAGCCCAAGTTTCTTACTGTGCTCCAGAGAGATATACGGAAGTAGATCATGTTTTAATTCAGGTGACTGAAGGGACATATCGAACGATATGTCCCAAAATACAAAGAGGGCGTGATCTTTTGACGAAAATGTCAGTTGAAACTCTTTGGGTATAATATACGCAAAGAGAAGCTTCGGCAGCCTGCACGACCCTCGTCAATGACTGTCGGCAATTAGGAGTCCATCCTGCTCAGGCACTTGACTCCCTAAATCTCATGAAGCCATGTGACTGTGTTGGATTGGCTCGTCGAAGTTAGGTATCTCGTCCAAGATGGTACATGCCCATCGTCGGTATGGCAGAACAGATGCACATCAGATATCGGGAATGCGATTACATGTGGCATCCTTACTAAGGATGGAGCATTCGTGAAGAGTTTGAACGTCGAACTTACGTACCATGGATAACGTGGGGAAAGGGTGTACCTATTAGTCTATTACCCTATGGTTTCCAGGAACTTTAAGTCACCTCGCAAGTCACAAGGAAAGAACGCCCATTAAGCTTCTTTCCTTCCGAGCCCTCTACCTTAGGCGGCCCCAAGCCTGACCCATCCCCCCTGTAGAGCTTCTTCTAGAGCTTCTTTTAGTGAGGTCGACTTGATTACCCTTAAAGCCTTGTTTCAGATGAATCGATCGTACATTTTACTACTCGCTCGTACTACCCCTGAGGCACTGACTCGCTCAGATGTCCTAGTTGTGACTACCATGACACGTTTGACCGATCCTCCGGTACCTGAGAACTGCATCTATTAGATAGAAGGATTCGTAGTAGTTTATGTGTTTTCATGATCATCTTAATTCCTTGGATTTATTTTTAGTATTAGTGACATCTTCGGCTCCTAGATAAATGATAGAACACCTCCTTACTACAAGAAATGACAGGAGAGAGACCCCTGTTATTGACGTGAGGGCACGTCATCCCAACCAAACCTTTTTTTTTACCTCCCTGTGCCCGCTCTCTTGCAGATCCCTATATGGTATCTACCTATCTTTCTGTCTAGTTACCTTGCGTTCCCGCATCCGAACCAAGTAGGATTCCAGAAGGCTTCAGCCAGCTTTATCCACCTATTGTCCACTGCTCGTTCATCGTGTACTTCAGAGTAGCACTTCATCGGCTTCACTACCTTACCTTAAGGCCTGACTTCCTACCACCGCTATTCAGCGGAAATCTCACTGGTTCGCGGCACGAGGAGATAAGAGCCCGCCTTAGTATTCTCAGTCTCTACGGTCGCGTGTCTGTCGCTTTTCTGCGCGCTCGCCGAACCCAAAGTGAGAAGTGGAAGAAAAAATCCCAGCGTCCGCCGACCGCTGCCGAGGCCGTCAGGTGGTCCGTCCCCAACTCAGGATCATCATCATCCGCAGCACAGCATCAAACATCGTTATCGTCGCCTGTTGATATCATTTCCGATCCTTATTTCCCCCTCAGAAATAATACTCTTTCTGTCGCTCGTCCACGCGCAGTCCTCGTTCAACCCTGGACAAGGCAGCGGCTGCCCTTTCTTTCCACTCCCCCGTGGCGGTTCTCGCGCCGGTACACTCGTTTCTTTGAGTTGTTCCGGTTTGAAGAGACGCCACCTCTCCTTTCTGCCACACCATGGCGTCGGACTTACAACCACCCAACGATCGTAAGCGGGTCAAGGTCTACGAGCTGAGGGATAATGACTGGTTTGACCGAGGGACTGGGTTCTGTATGGGACAGATTCTCGACGTAAGTCTCTGTTGCCGCTTTCCCAGTCAGCGCAAAGACGTCGCCCATTGTCGGCGCGAAAGCTGCGGTTGACCTCGCGCTGAAGATTTTCATTTTTCTATGACTAACATGGCATCTACGCTCTGTAGGATGAACCGCGAATATTCGTTCAGTCGGAGGATGAGCCCGATCGGGTGCTCCTCGAGACGAGAATCACGAAGGACGATGGCTATCAGAAGCAGCAAGGTCAACCTGCCTCGCGGCCCTCATCATATCGCATCATGAACCGAGAATTCAGAGGCTAACGCTTGTGCGCTCCGAACAGAGACCCTTATCGTATGGACAGAGCCTAATGGAACGGACATGGCATTGAGTTTTCAGGAAGCGGACGGCTGCGCGGCTATATGGTAAGGCGTTCTGTCGACGCCCACCTCTCAGCTTTGTCGCTGACAAGTTACCAAGGAATTTTGTGAATAATGTCCAACAACACCTACACAGCTTGGCAGCAGCAGGTTAGTTGATATCCGTCCCCGTTGCTTCCAGGTCATCGTGGCAGATCCCTGTGTGACCGGTAGAACTGATTACGTCCGTTACTAGACGATGCCTTATCCGACGACCTCGAGAGCTATCAGTCAATCATGCTACCTCCGCCTGAGCTTGGGAATCTTCCGGAAATCGATCACATCATGAGGGCAGCCAGCGTCACTCAAGCCGGTCGCGACGCGCTGTCAAAATTTGTCATTAGAGACGAGTATATTCCGAAACTAATACCTTTAGTCACTGTCGCAGAGGATCTAGAGAGCCTTCCGGATTTGCATCGACTTTGCAACATAATGAAATCGCTTATTCTCCTCAATGACAACACTATTATTGAGACAGTCGTTACCGATGATATTATTCTGGGAGTGGTCGGGGCATTGGAATGTGTGTGATAATCGGCCCCTCTGTCTTAGTCGTTTCTCGCGGGAGGTATATGGCTAATTCATCTCAGACGATCCCGAATTTCCTACCCACAAAGCCAATCATCGTCAATATCTCGCAGATCAGAGCCGTTACAAGGAAGTCGTTCCCATAAAGGATCCCATCATTCGCCGCAAGATCCGCTACACATGGCGCCTACAATACCTGAAAGATGTTGTGTTGGCTCGAATACTGGATGACCCGACATTCTCTGTCCTCAACTCTCTGATTTTCTTCAATCAGGTGGAGATAGTGAATCACATTCAGTCGAATGGACCCTTCTTGAAAGAACTCTTCTCGGTTTTTGACCCTCGGAATACAGATTTGAAGCGCAAAGATGATGCTGTGCAATTCCTTCACCAGTGCGCTGGAATCGCGAAGAATCTACAGGCTCCCGCGCGCGCCAATCTGTTTGCGAACTTCATCAATCACGGCCTTTTCGCCGTCATTGCCTTTGCCATCAAACATCTTAACCCAGCCATGCGCACTACAGGAGTCGATCTCCTTGTAGCTCTGCTTGATCACGATCCAATCATGATGCGCGGATATATGCTCAAGGCCGTCAACGAAAAGAAAACACCCCTTACCGATACTCTGATCGATCTCCTGCATGCCGAATCTGACCTTGGTGTGAAGAATCAGCTCGCAGATGCGATCAAAGTTCTATTGGATCCTCAAATTCCTTTGCAGGATGCCATGGGTCGGGCTGGTCCCGAATATTTCTCGAAATTTCGTCCTAATATTCTCTCGGATGCGTTCATGCAGAATCACTTTGATGAATCCGCTAGAAGACTCTTTCTTCCCCTCAGACGGCTTGAGAATCGCGCCGACTGTAAGTACTGCGTGCATTGATTGGCCATTATGCTCGAACGATACTAACTGCTACAACGACTTCGCAGTTAACGATCTCACGTTTCAAGAAGTAGCCCTATATTCACATCTGGTTGATATCCTCACATTCTTCGTCCGTCAACATCTCTATCGAAGCCGTAATGTCATTCATAACGAGGGCCTTGCGCCCCGAATCGCCCAGTTACTTGGAGTTCCTCAGAAACACCTCAAATTAAGTGAGTCCATATCCCAATCCTGCAGGCTTTACTTCGGATCTCTGACGTCGTGCCCCGTCAGCCGCTTTGAAGTTCTTCCGCACCTTGGTCAGCCTGCAAGACACATTCTATCAGGCGTTAATGACGCACAACAACACTTTTGGGCTGATCCTAGACATTGTCTACGAAACCATGCCTCGCGACAACCTCCTCAACTCAGCATGCCTTGAGCTCTTTGAGTTCATCAAACGAGAGAATATCAAACCCATTGTTCTTCACATTGTTGAAAAATACCGTGAGAAGATCAAGGATATCACTTATGTTGACACCTTTCAGAATCTGATTCTGCGCTACGAGCAGATGCAAGGCTATGGAGCAGAGGCGGACTCAACTCTTTTTTCACAAGAAGAGGAAGCGCGAAAATTACAGGCGAATGGCCAACGCTGGCAAGGGGTCAAGGAGATGGATGCTGCTGAAGAGGAATACTTCAACACATCCGATGACGAAGATGAGGTAAGATGCGCCCAGTAGTACAGAAATCTTCCACTCGCTGACTTCTAATTCTCAGTGGCAGCAAGAGAATCGTGTTCATGGTGCTGTCGTTGTCAACGCGCAGAATGGTGCAGCTTCGCCAGTAGTGAAACCCTTGGTTGATTATCCAGACGATGATGAAGATGAGAATGCCATGGACACAAAGCCGGAAGCCGACGAATTCCAGGCGCAGCCAACACCACAGGAAGAGGATGCGACTGCCGATATCTCGTTGGAGACGCAGTCTACTCCGGTTTCTCTAAGCAAGACTCCTCCGGAACGCCTATCAGAGAAGCGTCGGCGCGAAGAGGAGGATGACGATGAATTGGTCAAGCTAACCTCAGGGCCAAAAAGGAGGAGCTCTACGAGCAGCAGCTCTGGCAGTGCAGGTCTTCTACGGAGAAAGCGAGGCATGTCAATTGGGACTCTTTCTACTGCCGAAAAGGGATCAACTCAGAATGTTTCGGGTGGTTTGGGTGGCGCAGCGCCTAAACGAATCGCTATCAACCTCGGTCCCGCAGTCAAGCCAGCTACATCAGAAACTGAGTCGAACGATTCGACCTCAAGTCATACGAGCAATGAGAAAGAAAACCTAGTTGACAGGGTGAAAGAAGAGGCTTGATGACTTCTTCTCTTGTTCTCATGTTCGGCTGCTATTATCGTGTGAGCAATATTCGACCTGAATACTGCTCTTGTGCTTGTTCAGGCTACGGGATCATTCTCTCTGTTTGACTTCAAGTGTCCTCGCCTTAGAGATACCAGATGATGCGATCATCATTTTGCGCTTTTTGACCTTCAAAAACCAACATCTGACTGTGACGGTCTGTTGTATCGTTTTGATCCCATTTTACACATTCTTCCAGTTCTGGTATTCTTAGACGTTGTGTATCAACTTTTTTGTTGATGTTGATGGTTTCTGGCTTTTCATACCACAGCCTCTTCTCGCAATCATGTCTTTCCGATATGAGTCGATCTATTATATCCCCTTCGCTTGCCTGTTTGATATCACGGTGTTGCATTCTACATTTTGTTTGTTTCATACGTGGTGTGCTGGTTGATTTTGTCCATGGCTGGCGAACAAGGGGCTTGAAAATCGGAATTACTATATCAGCACCTGCAATGCTGTTGCATTAGCGCGATTTAGGATTTTATCGAAATCCAGATGTTTTGGGTTTCTTTTCATCTACATTTGGGGTTCTTTACAGCATTGGTACTGGGAGGGGAATAGGGCTGGATGGAACGAGCCGCAATGACCCTCTGTATGTTTGGAATGAGAAGCGGCAGCAAGAGGTCTTTCCATCTATGTACCTCGTCTCGCTTCATTCCACAACTAGGAATTATCCTAGAGGACGATTAATGGACGAACTATTGCACAAGTCGGTGCTTATTTTCTGGGAAAATATTGACTGCATATATCTGTCTGCGCAATGATCATATATATATCTTCGATCCTGATCATTTTCTTACCAAGCCAAAATCGCCAATGAGGATAGTGTAGCATCATGTTGTATGGCCGAAGACATCGATACTGGCTAGTCCCTTATGATCGACTCACCATATGCCGACCGATGTTGTGAATGTAGAATCCCAGAATCACTGATACTGAGGCGGAAATGGTTAATGGGCTGCTCGCAGTCGGCCATCCACTTAAAGCAAGGCCTCGAACTGAGTGTAGCCAAGCTTAGTTTGGTTCTGGCTTGAATCAATGGACCCATGATGCTTATCTGGGTCATTATGGATGCTCATTGCAAATTGTCAATTGGAACGTTGTCATCCTCAAATCGGATTTCAAATGGTTCAGTGGATACGTCCTAAAGCCGAGGAACACCATCTATCTACAGCATTGAAGTCAACCGCGACTATTCCGCATTCATCAATTCAATAGCGCAGTTAAATATCTCATGCTTCGCCGGTATATCGCCTCGCAAATATACCGCCCAACAATCCGGAAGATGTCAACATCACCCCAGCCGCGCATCACGCCCGACACGTTTCTGCACACAGTTTCCCTGCGGAAGAGCAGGCCGGGTTCCACCCCGTCTTCGTTCCGGGTCACCATTTTCATGATCTCAGGGAATCCGGGGCTAATCGGATACTACCATATCTTCCTGTCGCTTCTTGCTGACAAACTGGGTTCGCGCGGCGCGCAGATTCAGAGCAGTAGCCATGCATCTGAGTTTCAGATCTATGGACATAGCCTGGGTGGGTTCGAGCTCGACCAGCCCGAGAATCTAGAGGCGGGGAAGCGCTTGTTTGATCTTGAGGACCAGATCTGCTATGTCCAGGGGAAGCTTGATGGGTTCCTTGCGGGCGCGGAGACTAAGCAGAAGGTTATTCTTGTTGGTCATTCGGTGGGCTCTTATATCGCCATGGAAATTCTGAGGAGACATCGGGAGAGGTCAGATGCTAAAGCTGGAGCTGGAGCTGATAAGGCCGATTTCGATATCGTTGGCGGGATCATGCTCTTCCCTACTGTCGTGGATATCGCCAAGTCGCCTTCTGGGCAGAAGTTGACGGTGAGTTTCTCCCCTGGTTTACGGTGTAGTTGCTACAGTACTGATTCGAGGCAGCAATTGCTCTACTTTATACCTCAGCTGGCGCTAGTCGTTGGCTTTCTGGCCCGGGTTCTGGCAACGTTACTTCCAGGCGCTCTGCTGCGTGGTCTAATCAAGAATGTTATGGGGTCGCCACCGGATAGTGCGGTTGGGACAACCGCGGCGTTTATCAAGAGCAAACGTGGCGTTAGACAAGCTCTGTTCGTTCCCGTTCCCATTTCCCGTTCATTGCATATTAGTGTTGGGAGAGCTTCTAACGGGTGCAGACACATGGCCGCTGACGAGATGCGGACCATCACCTCGGACAAATGGAGCGATGATGTCTGGGGTGTGTCGACAGCCAACGAGCCGCTAACTCGATTGTTCTTCTACTTTGGGCGAAATGACCATTGGGTTGCGGAGCGGACGAGGGATGAGATTATTGAGCTTCGAGGGCGTATAGAAGGTGGGCCGACGATGTCGGTTTGCGAGCTTGGGCTGCCGCATGCGTTTTGCTTAAGTGAGTGGTTTGCTACTTCTCTGGCTATGGGTATAGGCTAGGTACTGACAAAGGATCCTACAGGACATAATGATATTATGGCGGAGAAGGTGGCTGATATGATTATGGATATTGTGTCGGCTTGAGACGGTCAAAGGCGGTGCTTCGAGGTGCAGAACTATTGTCTGGCTTGATGACTCTAATATAGACCAAGACGAGTGATGAGCAAGCGGGCTTTGCCTGTATCTGATACACGAGCATGGACTCATATCAGGGATCATGTCTATCATTTCCAGCAGCATGGCTTCGAGCCATGCGGACCTTGAGGAAAGGTCCGTTGCATGTACATACCCATACGAGATAACACATTGCATGCCATCAACTTTGGGATGACGGAATAAGCAGAGGTCAAAGATACTCCAGTTTGGCCTCTGTCACAATTACCACCAAAGCGAACAGTGAAGACACTTGGGTATCTCTATAAACAAACTCTATCACTCTGGCAGATTTGCCGCGTAACGACATCAGGGGAAAGCAGAACGATAGATACGTATCCCGAAATGAGGCCTAAGAGTTCCCCTGGTAGGGCAGTCCTGCTCTTCTGAACAAATCCCCCAGAACATCCTGTCGAGGTTGCGGTTCCGCCGCCGGCGTCTCCATCGGTGTCTGCTGCCATTGCTGTTGACCAATATTGTGCGCCTTAACACTCCATTCATCGTCCTGTGCTCTCTGTTGGCCAAAGAGGTCCTTCAAGGAGATCTGACGGCCCATAGGAACACTCGAGTACATTTCATCCATGGAGCCAGCCTCAGCGGCAGCAGCAGCAACATGAAGGCCGTTCTGACGCGCTGCATCTAGTCGCTCATGGGCGATCTTCAGACTCTGGCCTGCATGAACGGCGCACTCTCGGATCATATGGGCGTTGATTGTGCGTGTTTCGGCTGTCGAGTTTGGCGGTGGCTCGGAGAAGATCCAGAGGCCGTAGATACGGACGTCGGCGGGATTTGCATTCTTCTGGGCACCATTGTAGTCATTATTGTTGTTCATGCCTTGGGTTGTATCCATGTCATAGTCGGATTTGATGATGACATATTCCTCCGTAAGCTCCACGTTGTCTCCGTCCGTCAACAGAATATCAAAGTTGTTGAGGCCGCGTCGGTTCAGCACAAAGACGCTGTATCGTTCCTCCCCTAGCTTTCCTTGAGATAGTTGACAGACAAATAGTGAGCCCTCCACGCCGCTTTTTTCCCACTGTCGGGAGGTCGGGTTGAACAAGTAAACCACTGCGTATGGAGCGAGAGACAGAATCGAGTTCACAGAGGGGTTATGGCGGCGGAGGACAGAGAGGTTCAGCTCCTCGTTGGAGCGTAACGGCGGGGGAGGCATGTGCTGTTCTTGCTGTTGTTGCGTGTCGGAAAAGTAGTTTGGGTAGTCGGATTCATAGTCGGAGGGTTGCGTGCCATGGTGATTGTGACGATGATTGTTGCCATTGCCATTGTTCAATCGTCGGGGTTTGCGGGTCGTCATTGTGAGAATATGTGTAGTGGAGGGAAATACTCATACAGTTGTCCCCTGTTGACTCGTAGTAATAGAGGACTGAGAATATATCACTTCAAGATATGGCTGGAGGAAGGGGTGGAAGTAGCTAAACGAGAAGATTGGTGGATGCGGAATATCAGTGACGTTGATGGAGAGGATAAAAGAATGCTGGACCCCGCGAACAGATCAAGCGGAGCACCTACGCTTCAATCATTCCCGATCAATGCTACGCGCCATTCTGCTGTGTTGGAGACAAGCAGCATCAGATAGCATCTTTGTATTGTGTGTTATAAGCCGACCTTTCCTTGGGCAAAATTATATTTCCGCCGTCCAAGGACCGCTTCATTTGCCTTCTTGCCATCGCCTGTCGTCATTCGTATCGACCTCCTCCCGCCATCCGTCCCATCGCCGCCGCGTCGTCCTCTTCTCCCCCTCCACATTCAGACCCCCGCATTCCCGCTAGACATCTCGTGACGCAGGGACAATTCGCCGGTTCCTGATTGACAGTCAGACGCATTTAAGATTCAGTCCCGATGACTTAGACCGTCACGCGACGCCCCTGTTACTTCCCTACCTCTCTTTGCGCCTCGCGGGGCGGAATAGAGCCTCTCTCGGAGGCAGACTCCTGGTCCCTTGAATCATATGCGGGGAACAGAAGGAATATATATAGACCATCGTTCGAATAATGGGCCGTGTTTCGGTCAGATCCTCACAGCATGAGTTCAAACACCGATCAGTCGGGGTCGCAACCGCCCGTGTCTGCAATCCCCGGTGGGTATCAAAGCGACAGTGGCAGCAGCTCCTCCGGTCGCCATCCCGACGAGCGTCATGACCCGTTCGCGCTTCCTAAGGCTGTCAAGGCGAGAAAGTCGGAGTATACCCGCGAGCAAACGCTGCGCGTCAAGGTCGGCACATGGAATGTGGCCGCCATCCGTGGCACGGAGGAAGATATTGGAAAATGGTTCGTAGAACGAAAGGGTATATGCGAACAGCTCTCTGGTCTGAAGCTGCAAGATCCCCGAGATATGTCCGATGGGACCGATTGGGGGCCGGGGGATGACGCTTCGAAAGAT
Source organism: Aspergillus udagawae (assembly GCF_001078395.1). Lineage (NCBI taxonomy): Eukaryota > Fungi > Ascomycota > Eurotiomycetes > Eurotiales > Aspergillaceae > Aspergillus > Aspergillus udagawae. The sequence continues at coordinate 2,068,710 of NW_025091267.1, read as the reverse complement.
GCTCAGGTCGGCCAGCCGAAACGCAAGGGATTCCTCAAACTCCCTCCGTACGAACCGGAGAAGGTCGGACTCTACGTGCTCGGATTACAAGAGGTTGTTGATGTCTCGTCGGCTGCGGAAGCATTGAGGCCATACGTCGATCCAGGACCATCGAACAAATGGAAGGCGGCGCTTGAGAAAGCCCTCCCAGAGGGGTTTCAGCTCGTTTCTGAGACTCAGCTGGTGGGACTCATGCTTTTGATCTATGCGGCTCCTTCCGTTGTCGAGAGCATATCTTCGGTTAGCTCCACCAACGTGGGCACAGGACTTTTGGGCTACATGGGCAATAAAGGTGCAGTAGCAACGCGCCTGCTGCTCGGTGAAACGACTTGTCTTGTTTTTATCAACTCGCACCTTTCCGCTGGCTCGGATAAGAGTAGCTTGGAACGGCGCAATTGGGATGCATCTCAGATTGTTGGACGCGCTAAATTTGACCCCATTGACCCAGACAAGGGCTTGAGAGAGGATCCTGGGGATAGTATTGGAGGAGAGGATTTCGCATTTTGGTTCGGTGACCTGAACTATAGACTTGAAGATATTCCGGGAGGTGACGTGCGACAAGTCCTCGCTCGGCATACGGAAAACGAATATGACAAGAGACATATGCCGTCACACCATGTCGAAGGGGAAGTGCAATCATCACCAATGGTAGGCGTCGAACACGATAACAAACTGGAAGAATCATTTCCAACCTTATCCGACGAGGATATCGACCCTCATACGGACCCGTCTTCGCTACAAACTACTATTGCATCTCTGCTGCCCCATGATCAGCTTCGTATGCAACAGAAGAAGAACAAGGCTTTTCATGACGGTTGGAGAGAAGGGGACATTACTTTCTTACCGACATACAAGTATGATGTAGGGAGTGTGGCCAGGTTCGACTCTAGCGAGAAGCATCGTGGGCCGAGTTGGTGCGATCGAATTCTATACCGGACACGCCACGACAGACTGAGGCATGAAAAGCTGGTTCAAGAAGCCGAGAAGTCGAGAAAACGGGACGAAGAAATGAAAGCAAGAGGCTTGGATAAGGCAGCTGCTGATGACAACGTATTATTTGACTACGACCCCGACGTGGATGGTGCCGACAGTGGGGACGAGTACGACCCAAATAAGGATAAATCGAGCGACAGTGCTTCGGTGTCTTCCGACTCTGATAAGGATGAGTGCTGTCGGCTCGAATATTATGTGTCACATCAAGGTATTCTATCATCGGACCACAAGCCTTTGACTGCTGGTTTTACGATCAAGTATGAAGCTGTCGACCCTTATCTGAAAGCCAAGGTACATCAAGAAGTTGTACGGGAGCTAGACAAGGCCGAGAATGAATCGCGACCTGGCTTGACGATCGTAGTCGATACACACGGAGAGGATCCCAGAAAGTCCTCAACAGATCCGAATGCGGTTGACTTTGGTGATGTTTCTTTCGATATACCCATTACCCGCTCGCTCACTGTGGCAAATACGAGTGGCGTGCCCGCTACTTTCCGACTTGAGAGGCCCGATCATAGCAGTGAACAGAAGACACCATCATGGCTGGAATACGAAATTGAAGCACCCACTCACCATGAGGAAGATAAGAAACGGAAAACGAACGAGCGTACTCTGTTTCCCGGGGAACTCGCCAACATTGATATAACTGCACATGTTCACGATATCGAACATGTTCGTTTGCTGAACAAGGGTCAACTCAAGCTTGAGGACATCCTTGTCCTTCGGGTGACCGGCGGTCGCGATCATTTCATCTCTGCTTATGGGCAGTGGTTACCTACATGTTTTGGTCGCAGCGTGGAAGAACTTACCATGATGCCCGAAGCTGGTGCGCGAAGCTTGTTGAAAAGGGATAAATCAGAAAAAGAGCGTGATCATGATGAAACTGGCCGCCTATCAGCCCCTCGTGAGCTTTTCCGCCTGACTGAGGCTATTTCAGAACAGTCTGAACGTGCCATTGCTGAGTGGGGAATGACAAAAGGTGATTTCGACGAAGAGTTGCCCCCATGGGCAAAGGACCAGGGTGCTGGGTGGCCATTTGACCCAGATACGTGGACCTTGACGGATAAGGAGCAACGATCTCGGCACTTGGCTTCAGTCCGTGAAGCCTTGGACACTAATCAAGACTTCAGGTCTATCTTCGCTCCCGAGGTAACCTCGCTCCATCGATTAGAGCTTCTGTGTGAGACCTTGTTGGCCTTTCTTCGTTCCCTGAGAGATGGAATAGTCACGGCTCCCATTTGGGAGAAAATGGAACAGCAGATGGTTACGCGTGAACGGACTAAGTCACCTCCCCTGTCCTGGGATGAAACTCAGGCATGGGTTCTAGAGACACTCGCGTACTCCCCCGCTCACAGCGTTTCCTTCACATTCGTCACCTTTATGCTCGCCCACATTGCCAACGAGATTGCCCCGTTGCCGTCTACGGCACCAGCGCTGCCTGAAATATCGAACCAACAGCATCAAGACAAGAAGAGGGATAGTGTCCTATCTACCAGAAGCGGACAGCCTCCTGATCCAACAGCAGCTGAAACAGCAGCCTCGGTTTCCGGGGGCAGTGTCAAACGCCGACCGCGTGTCTTGACAGCGTCCAGCTTATCGGGCCTTCAAGCCAACGCCAGTCATCGCCGACAAGCAGTCGAAACCGCTTTATCTTCCATTTTTGCTTCCGCTCTCATTTCTGCCAGTACTGTCCCTAGCAAGGACAAGGAGCGGCGAGCCCTCGAGGAAAGAAAACGAAGTATTATCGAGCCGTTCCTGAAGACGGTTGGGGTTGATAACATGGGTCCATCGGGTGGTGCTCCGTAACCACCCACCCCTATATAGACTTTTCTTACTTTGCTCAAACACGTCTGTCGCGCGATTCGCGCTTCGGATAGGAGGTTCTTGTGTCTTACTGATAGAGCTGGGCGGTCTGTTCTCTGTATATCACGTCTGCTCTCATGTCTTCTTTTCAGTACATTGTTAGATTATATAATCGTCGTGCGGTGGCATTTTGGTTTGCGCATTGCGAGACGCAAGGCTGGGATCATTGAGTCAATAGACATATTGTCACTTTATCACTAGGATTACGCGTAGCTTGAGTTAAAACCGCTGAATACCAAGACAAAGTAAACAGAGGATGCTCTTCACAGGACGCCATCACCTGTCCAGATGTATTGAAAGAACCTCCAACCCCAGTACAGATCACAGATGCTGACGAAGACAAAGACAAAGAACAACAAAACAACAACATTGGTCCATATTGACCAGTGAATGGATAAACGCCGGAATCACACCCGATGGCTGTGAAGCCAAACTTGTATCATGATGCTATACTTTCCGAAATCATAGTCAAAACTATCACACTTCCATTTGCTATTGATACTCCCGAATTGGTTTGAGCGCTGGACCACCGCCCAGGTCCTGTTGGGGAGTCCTTCTGAACTGCCTTGACGAAGGTCTGACATCTCGCGGCACCTTACCCTTGCTCGATCTCCGTGGTGGCTTCGAGAGCAGCATGTCTTTGCAATATTGTAGACATCGCGTTGATAGCTGAAACGGGAGGCGTGCTAGGGACATGAAGATTTGCGCGGGGAGCAGGATAATTGCATATATGCTATTGAACAATCCCGATAGAGCACCCAGCGGCCGACACGAGCCGGAGCGTTGCGCCGCTGCCGCCAGAGCAATAGCATCATGCACTTGGGTTTCGAGAGCTTGGAATTTTGCCTCCGTCTGAAATGAAGTGAGCGCTGTGCGTTTCTCGTAGCGCCGAACCGCGCGATTCAACGCATCGATCTCCGGTTGGAAGCCTTTGCGGATTTCTGTAGTTGCTTGCGAGATGAGATTTTGGAGTTGTTCCTGGTCTCCTGGGGGTTTTGATGATCCGGACGGCAGTTGAGCCGCGGCTGTTTCAGCGACGTGTGCTTCGAGTTCGTCGAGTCGCTTGGCTAGGTCCTTGATCTTTTTGGGGTCCAGTTTCTCGTCGTCGTCGGCAGATGCAGCGACAACGCGCTGAAGATGGAGTGTGCGCGCCTGCACCATCTTCAGCAGGTGAGCGAATGGCCGAATCTCTGACGCCAGTAGGAAAATAGTTAGGTTGTAATTGGAGACTAATCCTTCCGATGGCCGCGACAATTTAGATCTGATAGCATGGAGTAGCCATGTCCCGATCATGGGGAAGATGAAGCACGATGCAAGAGCAACAATTTCATGGATTTGAAGCTCCCTACTGGCCTCGGTGACAGGACTGGGGGCTCGTTGCTCCCGTCGAGGCTCAGTATCTGTCGCATTCCTCCGTTCTACATAGATTTCCTCATTGTCATCTGTTTCGAGTTCTACTTTTGAAGTGACAGAATCGTAATATATGTCCTCGTGCCTCCTGTTCAAGGCCTGAGCAGAGCGATACCATTCCCTGGTTCTTCAGTTAGGAAGAGACATGTAGAATGCGTAGAGGGCATTTAGCTCTTACCATGGTAGTCTCACCGACCAGTTGAGGAAGATAGCTGCCAGAATCAGCAGAGTGATATCTGTTACGACTGCACTTCCATTTTTAAAAAAGATACCAGCAATAGCAGGCAATAGTGCCAGACCAAGAGGCGCAGATTGCCAGTTCGATTCCTCGTTCGGCAAAGCAATGTCCCCTTTCTGAACTACACGTGGGAACAATAACTCGTCAGTTGAGGAGCGAATCGAATTTCGGGCTTCAGATACTGAGTCCGAAAAGCTTGAATTGCGACGTTGATCCTGAATGCTCGACGAGCCCTCTGCAAAGGTTGCAGCACGGGTCGGGACTCGATGGCGGAGGTTCAGGGATCCGACCGCGTGGACGTGGGGTCTGGCGCTCTCGATGGGGGCCTGGGGTGAAACCGATCTCCAGGGTTGTTCTGGCATGACGGTAGCGGATCAGGTGCTGCAATCCATATGAATCTTGGGAATGATAGAGACTCAGATATACCTCATGGTATACCAACGTACATGCCAGGAGGTAGAGTTTGAGAAAAGGAATCGAAGTTCATGCCATTTGGGCGCGCTTTTTGCAAAGATGTTGATCCTGCTTGGATGTTACATTGAACCAGACCAAGCGCGGAGAGAGAACGCCAGCGGTACGTAATAGCGACAACATGCGCCACGAAGGGGCTGCCAGAAAAAGCAATAACAAAACCTACCAACTACTTTCTAAGGTTATCCCAGCCCCTCGAGTGCTCGTTGAAGCAGTGTTTAAACAATGTATCTATTCGCTTAAAGATTGCATGGAAAGGACTTCTCTTCCATCAGTGGCCAGCGTGGAGTTTGGACTTGACCTCGGGAATCTAGATCTGCAACTGCTGGAAAATGTAACCTACAATCAGAATCATCAATCATGCGGGGTTCGAAATCGATTCTCATCAGGCCTCTCCGCGAAGGCCAATTGTCCAAAGCAGTCAAAGTATCTCGAAGTCTGAAGAATGTCTTGCTCTGACAGTGTGGTCCATTATCCTTTCCTTTCTTCTAGGCTTGGAGATGTCGGGTTAGCCATGTCATGACAGTCATATATTACTACGCGGGAGTAGGCATTACCTCGCTCCTTATAACACAAAAAGGAGAAAAAGGCCTATGAGAGGTACTATACCGTCTCCAATCCCTGGATAGCTGCGTGTGATCTTATGATGGCATCCAGCCGCCTGTTGATTTGTCGGGACCATCATATGGACATTCCTTATCGACGACACAAGATGCCGTTGTATGCTTTCTGTGAAACCAGGAGTCGAAGTCTCACAGCGACTGACCGCATCCCAGGGGCAAAAAGGCCTTCGAACCGGGCCAGACTAGGGGTCCTCAGCAGTCGATTGTGTTGAGTCTGTTGATGATGGCAAACAGCGGGCTTATTGACACCCGAAAAGGGAATGGTTCCAGTATCCGCTGGCCGATATCCCAGTGACTCTTCCATCCATCGCCGCCTCAGAAAGAGCTTAGAAAGCCCATTCTGTCTGACTTTGTCTTCACCATTCTTTATTCAAGTCGATCTTCTCAATAGTCGGGTGATGACTTTGTTCAGGTTGCAGTGGATCTCGACATAAGCCCACCCGGCACCGTCATGGATGAAGTCATTGACTGAATTACTTGCTCTCCCTCCCCATATGCGTCAAACACGCCCTTAATTTTTTCTTCACTTCTCAGCTCCATTGCTGTCTATTCGCATATTCTCCACCTGCTGAGATCTTCTGAAATGACTGTCTCAACAGAGAGGGGGAGTGGAGGGCTTCCGCAATCTACACTCAGTCTTCGCTCGGGATCTTCGTCCTCAATAAGACATACGACTTTTCCTCCTGTCTCTTGCTGCCCCCCTGTGTACCTCTTCAGATACTACTTGTGATTTCCTTCCTTTAACTGAGCAGTGCTGGCTCATTGCTCCTGCCTTTCAGACTTCAAGAAACTCGCCGTCGATTCGATCCACAGAAGAAGCATTTGTGCACGATATCGGCATCTCGATCAGAATCTTTAAGGCAAAGCGTGTTTGCCTCTAAAAGGCAGTCTCTGTGATGGACTCAGCTACAACAGAACGTAGCACGCAGGCTGTGGTCCTCCCCGTGCTATCCTCCATCGCAGTTGTTGTCAGTATTCCTCCGATCATCTTACACTGGAAGAACCGTAATTTCCCTGCTACTGCCCTCATTTGCTGGTTTCTTATCAGCAACATCTTCAACATTATCAATGCACTTATCTGGCCAACCGACGATGTCGATTCATGGTGGGATGGTCAGGGTCTTTGTGATATCGAGACCAAGGTGATGATAGCGAGCTATGTCGCCGTACCGGGGACTCTGGTGTGTATCTTCCGAAGCTTGGCCTCTGTGCTCGACACCAGACGGGCTATGCTCGTCCCCAGCACCAGCCAGCGTTGGCGTAACCGTCTGATGGATATGTCATTCTGTGTGGTCATCCCGGTGATTGCAATGATTACACATATTGTCTACCAAAGGAGCCGATACTTGATCTTCGGTATTTCAGGGTGCGTCAACAACTTTGATCAAAGCTGGGCGAGCCTTGTGCTAGCGTTCATCTGGCCTCCTATAATCTGCCTTCTGGCTGCTTCCTATTGCGGTATGAATAAGGCACCGCCATGCTTCTCTGCTCATGACTGACGACCACACAGGGATAACCCTTTATCGCCTTCACAAATATCGAAGCCAGTTTGGGGACATACTCAACTCTGCCAACAGCCATCTGAACAAGTCCAAATTCCTGCGTCTATTTTTCCTTGCGTGCATCATGCTTTGCACTATTCTGCCAATTCAGGCTTACGTTGTCTATCGCAATCTTATGTACAATTTGCCCTGGCATCCATACTCGTGGAGCCGCCTCCATGGGCCACACTCACCATGGAGCATCATTCTCAAGATTCCAACGCAAGGTCAAGTCTTCTTTGACCGCTGGATTCCTATCGCTGCGGCATACGTGCTTTTCATATTTTTCGGATGCTGCAAAGATGCTTTGAGATTGTACCAATCCGCTCTATGTCTCCCGGGCCTGGGGAGATGCCTTTCTGGTTTGCGTACTTTGTCGCAAGACACCTCGGCATCCATTACTGAAGGGTTTACAGCGAGCCGTGCGAAATTGCTGTCTTCTAGGAAGCAGTCCTCTGGAACGGGGTAAGGGCTATCTTCTGTCATCACCGACACCTGATTTATCTTCATGCTAATACAGTCCCAGAACAACGACCGACTCTACCACGAGCGGGAAGATCACCTCCAGCCACGAGGATATCGAAAAGGGTGCCGCGCCCCGACAAGAGAGTTCCTATACAACAAGGTCGCGCTGGGTCTCGCTTCCGGGGTGTCTCTTGAGGCGCACATTCCTTTCAGTCCGGGAAACAGCGACCTCTGACCCAACATTTTCCGTTCCAGCCACCACAGTTTCCACTAACGCCTGGGCCGGTACGAGCCAGAGCCGTGGTAGTAGTGACTTCATACATGCCCCAGTCGGACCGGATTCTATTCGCGTTAAGCAAGTGATTAGTCAAGAGAGTGAGCTGCAGGTGTGAGCTTCACCCGCTAAGAGCACAAGTCCTCCGATCCACAGTCTCACAAGAAACATAGCATGTGCGGCATGTGTGGGGTTCACCAATGGGTCCTTCATGTGGACACCTTGGATATGCGATAGGAAAGTCATCTTCTTCTGACTGACAACTCGTTCCATTCCTTTTGTCATATTAACTAGAGCAGATACGCAGTAATATATTTCCTTTCTGAGATTCTTTAATCCTCCAAATTAGAACCATACATCAACATACAGGGTAATTCTTTCCTTCCAGTCTCCGTAAATTGCAGTCAACACTAGCAGAATCAGGCAATAACAGACGATGGGGACTCGAAATGACTGTGTCTCTTGCCACCGCAATGGAAGAACACTCAATAGATTAAGAAAAAAAGAAGCCAACTTAAGAGCGGACGGTCAAAGTAGTGTCATTCAAGGGTATATTGGTACAGCACGGCAACTACAATACATGCAAGTCAAAGGGAGCGGCAGCCAACTGTCGGCTTCACCGACAAAGCGGAGATGTCAGACAAGATTCTTAACGAAGAGCGATCTACCCCCAACAGGAAACAGGAACCAAAAACCCTACCCCACCGATCATTTCTCTTCTGTCCCCAATTGTCCTCTAAGCCGATTATTGGGAAGAAGTTTCAGAATCAGCAGCGTCGGGGTTGTACGGGCGTTTGAGGACCTCCAGCGTCCCTATACCGGCATGCATCAGTATGGATTCTTCTCACATGGAGGTGCATGAATAGATAGCTGGCTTACGTTGCACAATGCTCAGGGCGGGCTGTCTCTTGCCATCTGCGTCTTCGTACGAACGCATGGTGGCATCGCCTTCAACGTACACAAGGGTTCTGGTAGAACAAGAAACGATCAACATCAGACGCAAAGTGCTCTCAGTCTGCAACTATAACCCAAAATGCGCTGGGTACACAGGTAACACAGATAGAGCTGCAAGTATGATAAGCGGAAATACTCACCCCTTCGGCAGGCTGAGAATGAAATCTCGCTGCGAACCCTCTGGCTGGAAGCTCGAGACGCGGAACCAGCTGGTCTGCCGATTATCCCCTTTGCCATAGGAAGTGCCCACCGCATATTTGATGACGTCTTGACCGGTTGAGGTGGCGTGCAGCTCGGGCTCGGCAGCGAGACGGCCAGTGATGATCATGCGTGCAATTGAGCGCGGCGAGGAGGTGCTGAAAGAGCGTGCGGAGAGAGCTGCACCGGAAGAGGCGCGCAGGAAGGGGCGAAGAGACGAGTTGAAGGCAGACATGTCGCTCTGAATGGATGGAAAATATGTTAATTTGAGCTTGAGATAGTAATGAATAGGTAGGGAACGTTGAGGAAGAATGATACCTTGTAGGTGCTAATGATGGTCGATAGTGGTCCTCTCCCGACTCCGCGATGATGCGCGCGGTGAAAGTCACGTGAAGACGGATATACTAAGGAGTGTTTATCCTATGTCTATTCCTACGAAGTACCTCTGATAATCGTTGCACAATATTTACTAAGCGAGAACTTGCTTCTTTTACGCTAATTTATTGGATGTTAATTCATCTCTGGGGTCTATTCGGAGCAGCAATTTTTCAGAATCCGAATTTGTCCATTTAATCTTCTTCTGGCATGGAGCTACCTATGCATGCCTTCATAGGTGTCCACCAGATTACCCAGACCTCGGACAAGCCAAAAGGATATCTAACGCGGAAGTAGTTCAATGAGCCCAAACATAGTGGTTGTTTCTCGCGCGACTCCACTGTGAGATGTCAAATGCAGGACACTGCCAGCGCCTTTGTTCACGAAGGGAACTGCGAACGAGTACGTGCAACTACGATTGTTCAAGTACAAGCTATTCAAGTAGTAGACCTTCAGCTTCCGCCTTTTCGGACTCATTGCTGCATCGGTCGTGCGTCCCGCTATTGTTATCCTGCTGCCAACCTTGGAAATCTTAATACATACCGATTTCTCGGCATTTCCCTGGCATTATTTTCAACCTCAGAGAACCAATTGTCGCAATCCCGCTGCTGTGGAAACAATGGATAACTCGGCTAAGCATATTCAATAAATAACTAAGTCGGAAATTAAAGACGATTCCAACGAACAATCAGAAGATAAAAGCGGCGGAATGCCCACTTCTCAAAAGACAGTCCCGGCGCCTAGGAAAGCCGAGAGATCAGACCTGTCATTCCATGCAGCAGATCATCCTACTGTCCTAACTAATGAAGGCTAACGATACTAGCCTGATCAACAGAGATGACGACCATAGCAAGGCCCACTCTAGACGCGAAGGTTATCTAATCGGTTTGGGTCCTCGCTAAAGATGAACTGGCCAGTGTGAAACACTTGAGCTGGACTTGCTACTGGCTCCATGCGTACTGCATCCATCCTCAAATCCGATATGACTCCTCATCATGTCATTTGCTGCGCGAGTCATATTCGCACTGTTGTTGTGAATCAGATTCTGAATACTTACGCTACTCTTGACTGTCCAAATCAACCTGTCATACCGCCTGGAATGTGAAATTAACGCCACAGGTATTCACTTGTAGTGATAGCAGGCCATGTTGATATTGAATCCCTTGAACAATTATCCAATGATTGTCGTCATAAAAACACCGATAGCCGACCCCTCGATTGCCCAAGGGACAGGGTCAGGGAATTCGAGACTCCTTCCTTGCAGATTACATTAACCTTCTTTCACAAGCTCAGATCATGCACAGAACCCTGGAATGATTGTCTGCAAGAAGCCCATTACCTGACCGCTGGTAAGGACATGCCTCATAGGGGGTTACGTGGCTCACTGTGGCTCTCTGATCGTTAGTTTTATCGCTTTTGCGAGATACTGATCGTAGATCCCTGCCTAGAAAAAACAATTATCACGCATGGCCCCCGACGATGCAATTATTCGCTTTTTTTTTTTAAATCCCCATTCAGTGGAACAGCTCGCTTTTCGATGCGCCCAGTCTGCCGTGCGTCTCTCATTTGCATGATTCGGTGTACCGACTAGGGAGTTTATCCCTACAAAATATTATTGCCAGCTCTCTGAGCACCTAGGCCATAAGGACGCTGCTTTTCACTTTCGGGGCGGTCACGCCGAGAAGGGCGATATGATGTATATCAGTACATATATGTCTGGAAAGACTTAGATCTCTTTTTCGTCTCCCAGCTTGTTCGAAAATTGACCGTCACGTTTACTCCAAAGTAAAAGCGCAGCTTTGGCACCGGTTAATGTTGTTCTTGATGGCCATTGCTCACGGTGAACTTAGGGGCCAAAGTATGTGAAGAACAATAGGAAAGATCTGTCGACACTATCTCAGAAGTACTCGTCAGCGTCACCAGCCTGCTAACTTCGGCAATTGTCTCTATCGATCGCGTTTGAGATCATTACAAACTCACCCTCGCTGTCAAAATGAGATTGCTGCCTCTCCTTGCTTTGGTTGTCTGCATTATATCTCGGTCATCTGTTTTTGCAGCATCAATACCGCATGTTGGGCGCGATAAAATCCTGCCAGTTCGTGCTCTAGAAGTCCGAGACGAATCGCCTACTACGACAATATCAGGGAACCAAGCTCCAAGCGGTTCAGCAACGAGCGCAGTAAACCATACGACAGTCAGAGTGAACTCCACAACCACTTCAAATACTACCGCGCCGGCATCAACGACTATCGTGTCGCTCAACACATCAACTGTTTCTGAGAGTGGGTGCATCCTTCCTTACTGGGACCTCTAAAAGCTAATCTTGAGAAGATGGAACAGTTACGCCCGCGCCTGGCGCCCTTCCGCTTGAGCCCCAGGTCACTCCAGCGTTTGGGGTTGGCGGCTTTATCCTTATTGCTACGGGAGCCATTCTTGCATTGATAGGAATACGTAATTCATGGTAGTACCGTCGGAATCCCGCCTGTAAAGAGTCCTCTGAGCTAACATATCTGACCCAGGGTTCAAGTTTTCTTATCTGCCGCCTTTCTTACAAGCTTAGGAGTGACGGTAAGCCTATCGCTTGACAAGCCTAGTCGCACTGTTCACTGACGAATCAGGTCTTGATTGTATATGTGATGAACTCTCCTGTGCGTGTGGCGGTACAAGGAGCGTATCTCGTGGCAATTTTCTTCACGGGAGTGACATTTGGAGCGCTTTCCATTGTGTTCAAGGAATTGACAGAAGGGCTTGGATGCCTTCTGGGAGGGTTCTGTGTCAGCATGTGGCTTCTTTGCCTAAGGCCGGGAGGACTTCTCACGGACACAAATGCCAAAGCCGGGTTCATCGGCGCAATCTCTGTCGCATTCTACGCCTTGTCCTTTAGTCATCACACGCGTCCTTATGGGTTGATAGTGTCAGCTGGCGTTTCGGGAGGTACGGCTGTTGCCTTGGGAATTGACTGCTACAGCCGGGCTGGATTGAAAGAGTTCTGGCTCTATATATGGGGTAAGTGCGGCGTGTGTTGTTGTCACCCACAATCCTACTCACTTTTCATAAGGACTCAACGAAGATGTATTCCCTCTGGGGACTGAAACCTACCCAATCACTCGCAATATCCGGGTAGAGCTTGCGGTCACAGTGATTGTTGCTATCTTAGGTGTTGTGTCGCAGCTCAGACTGTGGAAAGTGATCAGAGAGAAGCGAAGCAAGGAGGAAGCTGTCAAGAATGAGGAAGAGAAGAGGAAAGAAGAGGCCGAAGATGAAGTGGCCCGCAGGCTCGAGGAGAATAACATGCGGGAAAGACAAGCATGGGAAGCTCAATACGCGAATGTGGAAGCAAAGCTCATGCCGGAGCTTGGAGACGGCACTCAATGTGCTGCAGATAAGGAGGATCTTGAGAAGGGGGACGTGGCCGACGTCAACAGCGTTTCCGGTTCATCCCAGGTCTCCTATCGCTGCTCTGACTGTAGAAAACAGGAGGGAAGTGAGGATTCATTCTCAGATGCGACTCGGGCTACAGGAAATACTGAAGTCGAGAGAGATGGAGACACGACTGAGAAGACAACTGATGGCGCATATCCAATGCCGTTCAAGGTCTTTGACGGGGCCGCCGCGGCGAGAATGATAGATGACAAGGAATCTGATGTGACTGCCATGGCTGGCTCAGACACCGCGACGGTACGCTCGAAGCGCTTCTCCGGAATGACACTCTGGAAGAGGATGTCTATACAGAGCAGCCTGAGACCTGCACCATCACAAGAAGCCCTCGCGCATATTGATGACAAGTCGTTGGTATCTGCACAAAGCGCTATGGATGACCGCAGTGACAGAAGCTCGGATTGTCATAGCGTTGAAATTGAATCGCACGAGGATGCGGTCAAGACTCACTCGGAGCCTGAAATAGCGGTGCAAGGAACTGCCATTCCCTCTGATAGACGCAACAGCAACGTGGAAGTCGATAAAGGTGAAGGAATCGAAGGTGAAGAAGAATGCCTCGCCAAACAGGAATTAGTCCTTGTGCAAGAAACGGACGCTCATGGAGAGGAGGAAGGCTTGCTCAATGTGGAAGGAAGAGACACTTCTACAGATAGCATGATACAGAAGCAATTGAAAACAGAGGCTCAAGACGTTGGCCAGAACGAAAGTCATCCATCTGATGACAATGGGGGAAGTCTGCAAGGACTTGAGTCTCGGCCGGATAGCAAGAAGACAGAGGACGAAGAGTCAACGACGCAAGCTGATGGAGTTTGTCCACCATTGCCTTCTCGAGCCGATGCGAAGGCAGAAGAGGCCTCTGGGAGAACACAACGACAGTCTTTAGAGACCCCCAAAGTTTTACAGACAAACGCCATAGCCGAGACTGCAGACTGCAATGACACAAATTCGATCGAAGAAAATACGAAAACTGGCCGCCCGGAGGAGCAGAATCTTCAAGTTCCAGGAGAACATACCTCATTGAAGACCCCACCAGGCACAGAGAACCGTCAAAGCCAAGTTAGTGCTGAATTCGAGAGCCAGCGACCCTCGCCGTCGCATTCCAAACCAAAGAATAAACGGAAACCGGAAAAGCCCAAACTGGACGCCAAAACAGTGAGACATCTTCCGGAGCGGACATCGAGGGTAGTCCAGACCTATCGCACGAATGAATGGGCCAAGCATCTTTGTGATGCAGAAATTCCCGAGCCAGAACCTATCGAGCCTATCACAAAGGATGCAGCAGAAAGCCCTATAGAGGCTGAAGAGGCTCCTGCTCCTGTCAATGTCGAGGCGCTGTTGCAAACACCTCTCACTGCGCAACCACAACCTGCTGCCAATTCGCGTGCCAGCACCGGAAAAGAGCAGCAGAGCGCAAATGAGAGTCAGCAAATATATAACGACTACAGGCTGCGCACAATTTCGGCTATCAGTCCACAAAGAGTTGGAGAAGCTCAACCAGTGGACAGGACGTCAGGAGTACCTTCCACAATCATCTTATCGTCCACCACCCCTCTCCCAAGCCCGGTGTCCTACGGCGCCGGGCATAATGCTCTCCCAGTCGCATCCAGCCCACCTATCCCGGCTGAACAACCTCAAGGGGACCCTGGGCTCACCAAACCGAGATGGAAAGGGCCGCCACCCCTCCTTGCAGTACGAGAGGATATGATGCGGAGTCGGGTTTCGTCTACTTGTCTCAGCCTTGATCCATGGGCGTCGCGGAACAGCCCTAGGAAGTCTGTTTCAATGGATTCTTCGGCCCAGAGTTCCCCGACGACTTCATTTCCCGAATCAGGGGATGACATCCCCCTCTCTCGTCGCCGTGCAATGCTGCATCAACAAAAAGTCCAGAGCCCGCACATAAGCATGCCAGTGTCAGCCCCGAAATGGAGTCAATCAAGCGTATCTCGGCCTGGAAATGCTCAAGCGGTCATGGCCGCGTGGAGAGAATCCATTCGGGAAAACTTGAAGGGTAAACGCAATCCTTTGGCGAAAGAGGATCTACCAATGGGCGGGGCAGGCTTTGGCCCTCACGCTACGTTTCCTTTTGTAGCACCGGGGCGGAGTGCCTCCTCCCTGCAAGTGAATCTCGACAGGGCGATAGCCGACGGGATGCAGCGTGGGAATATGAGCGACTTGCATCGGGAAGCCATGCGACGCATGCAAGCCAGGGCGAATCAGAGCATGAATGGGCGGTAACACTGCACTTTTACACAGATAGACCGATAGAGATGATCCCGGATACTCCGGGGTAAAGTTACGCCCTAGGGTACTCCGTACAGACGCGCAGTCCAGACCTGATGTTTCAGCTTTACACATGTTTCACGGGAACAAGCTTGATGTCTGTGATAAATAAATAATGTTTAGTTTCAAGACAGTGATCCTGACTACCTATGTTCCTTGGAAAGCGTCTGGTTAGATCAGTTCCATGAATCAAACAGGGAGATAGTTACGCAAGAAAGACCCATTCTTCGGATGACCTAGTGCATCCTGGACGATCCGGACGCCTCACTATCAAAAACTTCGATACACTGGGCCCCGTTTTTCCATTCGACTTGTACTAGTCCTTAGGCACCTATTAGATAGTTTGGCAAGGAATAGTCGATCTGTCCGAGCGATCCGGCAGACAAATATAGGAGCAAATCCAGGGGCTTAGGGCAGGGGACAGTCCGTGATGGTGATAAATAAATAGTTAAATCAATCTAATCTGCACTGTAGCAGTGTTTTCCCTTCTCAGTTTCTACCCGTGGGGTAGACTAGATAGAGACAAACATGCCTGCTGTATGAAAAACTGCAGGACTGTGACAAGTGGCTCCTATTCCAATCTGAGACGTTCGACAGGTGAGAACTGCATGGCAGAATGCAGGTAATGAAACAGCCATCCACGTCCCTATATTCAACTAAAGAACTCATAACCAATAATAGGAGGTCGTAAGCGTGGATTTCCTGAAGTACAAAGTACATACATAGCGTCATACCCTTGAAGCTTTCTTTATACAGGAGAGACTAAGGTTCCTTGGAGATGGGGGAAAGAAAATTGAGGCGTCTCTCGGGCCTTACTTGGGCTATTGGATCGTCTTGGTCATTATTAACTATCCACCTCTGCTCTTAAATTTTCGACCTATATCAGTTGTCGCGTCTTTGCTTGTTCTCTTCTTTGAATTTCTTTTCTCTTCCCTTTTTCCCCTCTAACTGTACAGTCTTGTTGGGAGAACCACTTCTATTGAGACACAGACCTGGTTGGCTCACAAACCATTGAGAATTACGGATATATAGAGCAATTCGAATCAAATCGAATCGGATTAGATCATTCCATCTCTTTTCTCTGACTATCGCACTTGACCACCATCATCCTGAGCATCAATTCAAACACCATCAGGCATCAACATCGAGGGACTACCGCGTCGATGTCATTGTGCACTGCTCGGGCCTTCCATGTCCCCTGCCTCGCCCCTTTCTGAGTCTTGTCCGCCAATCACAGCCTCCCCAGCTGCACACCACCGCCTGCCCTTTTTCTCCTCTCCTCCGCCGTCATCATCCCTATTATTACTATTATTATTGCTCCTACTAGCGATAGTAGTGGTAATATCCAGGCCTCCCCCTAAGCCATTGCGACGACCATTTCGTCCGCTCCTCTACCCCTGTCGTCCGGTGGCTCAGTCCTTGTTCCCAAAACGGCGTCTTCAACGGCCTGGGAACACTCGCACATACTATCATCGCCCGAGGCTGAAGAGAATTCCACTACTTGCCTCCACCGCCATCACACGCACCATTCTCTCGAGCCCGACCGTCGTGCCTCATCATACTCATCGCAGTCTACCGAATATCCCACTCGAAACAGCCTGAAAAAACCCACACTCCGGCAACAACAACTCCAAAAACGGACGCGTTCATTGCTGACCACTACCATACTCCGACCCCCCGCAGTCCGACTCGCTAACCCAGTCAATTACGTACCCCGAATTACTCCAGTCACCGTCCCGCATCCGCTGCAGATCTCGGACGAGCACCTGCCTCTGGAAGCGCACAGAGACGCGTATCCGCTTCTGACCATCCCTGAACGACGCCGCAGTCGGTTGTCACAATCTCCAACTAGCTTGGTAGTAGAGCGCAGTCAGGGCGAGGCCGAGAGTGGACGCTCCAGCATCGCAGTGCCTCGAGGGCAGAGGCGCAGTGGCACATTCGATCGCCATTCCGCTCTGCAGGAGATGTCCGAACAGGCGGAACACAGCAACAATGGTACTCAAGAAGAAAAAGACCTGAGGTCTCCCGAACGGGCCCATCTAGCCCAGGATACACTCGCTGATCGACAGGGATCGTTGGGACCGTTGCATGGGGATCGTCCGCGCCATATACCGTCACAGATTTCCCTTCGTTCACAATCGCAAATCGCCTCCATTCCCTCAAATACTGGTGCACCACCGACCGGCGGAGAGGCTGAGGTCGCGGAGGAGTTGGCATGGGGCCCCGCGCATCCTTGCTACCCTCATGTCAATCCACATGTTCCCATCGGGTCGCACGAATACCTCACGACTCGAATTATTCGAATACGACGCGATTGGATGGTGAAGGGGGATCTGGCGCCGACATTCTCGAACCTCTATCCTGAGATTCTGGACCCGTTACTACCGGAACAGGAGTTTCGGCGGGTGATTGCGACGGTGAACGACGAACTCATTAAGGCCTTTGATCCGTTCAGTTTCCGCAATCTGGTTGATGGCGCGCTGGGTCTGGTCACAGGTTGGTTGTGGGAAGATATCGGTGCCTCTGGTATCAAGAGCCATCTGCGACGGGTGGAGGATTGGCTTGACAAGTGGAATCGCGAGGTCGGCGCGAAGGATGGGGTACATATATGGAGCCTGCGCCGGACGGCATACATGTCTTTGGACATCCAAATTCCGGATCCCAAGGTTGGCATCATCCACAGCGAGGGTGTGTCACTGCCGGGGACGAGACCAAGCAGTGGCGTTGGGCTTGGATTCTAAGTTGCAACAAGTCAGGTGTACTGTCATCTGGGACCTTGTCTTCTTTCTCTTTCCTCTTATTTTAATACCTTTATACCTCTTTTTAATTCTTGTATACCCTCTGAAACGGCCGTTGTGCGTGATATCTAGCGGGTTTGAAGGCGAATTCGGAATACTGGGCTTTTTACTTGTTGGATCTTGTCATCTTCATGATATCCACATCCGCAACTTCAGACTTGTTTCTCCTAGAGATTGAAATCTGTTGCAGAGGACATGCCGATCTGTTCATATGCATGTCCGGCGTTGTGTCCAGGCTATCTGCTGTTAAATTATGCAGCAACCGTCAACGGAGCCTCACACTTCATGTAAATACTTGCTAATAACATTGTGAGACTTGGCAGTAATTTGATGAATGATCGACTTTATTGATGGTATTCGCTTGGTAGAAATGTTCTGGACTAAACTGACCGACTTCCCCACCTTCGGCCCCAATTTATCCTGAGAGCTTCTCCGGCAAGATCCCCAATTTAATCCCTCCCTTCTGCCAGGGCACCCATTCCGACGCCCTCCTTTCCCCCTTCCAGTGACCCCATATTCAAAATGCTCTCCGGCATTCTCGTCTTCAACCAAAAAGGCGAGAACCTCATCTTCCGCGCCTTTCGCAATGACTGCCGTCCGCGCCTGGCCGACATCTTCCGCATCCAAGTCATTTCCAACCCCCAGGTGCGCTCGCCCATTCTGACGCTGGGATCGACGACATTCAGCCATGTCAAGCACGAGAATATCTACCTGGTGGCGGTGACCAAGAGCAATGCCAACGCGGCATTGGTGTTTGAGTTTCTGTACCGGTTGGTGTTGCTGGGGAAGAGTTACTTTGGGAAATTTGACGAGGAGGCCGTCAAGAATAACTTTGTTTTGATTTATGAGTTGTTGGATGGTGAGTAGTACTCATTCAACTGGAGAGGCCCGAGTGGAGGATAACCTTTTTTTTTTTTTTCCCAGAAATCCTCGACTTTGGCTATCCCCAAAACACCGACCCGGACACACTCAAGATGTACATCACAACGGAGGGCGTCAAGTCCGCCATCGTCAACAATCCGACCGACTCGAGCCGGATCACAATGCAAGCTACCGGCGCGCTCTCCTGGCGCCGCGCAGACGTCAAATACCGCAAGAACGAAGCCTTTGTGGACGTAATCGAGGACGTGAACCTACTCATGTCCGCAACGGGCACCGTGCTCCGCGCCGACGTCACCGGCCAGATCGTCATGCGCGCCTACCTCTCCGGCACCCCGGAGTGCAAGTTCGGGCTGAACGACCGCCTCCTCCTCGACGGCGACAGCGGCGGCGGCGGCGGCGGCGCAGGCTCGTCCTCGTCCTCGCACGCCCCCTCCGGCGGCAAAGCGACCCGCGCGGCCGCCGGCTCCGTCACGCTGGAAGACTGCCAGTTCCATCAGTGCGTCAAACTGGGCCGCTTCGACGCGGACCGGATCATCTCGTTTGTGCCGCCGGACGGCGAGTTCGAGCTGATGCGGTACCGCGCCACGGAGAACGTCAATCTCCCCTTCAAGGTGCACCCGATCGTGCGCGAGGTCGGCACCACCAAGGTCGAGTACAGCGTCGCCATCAAGGCGAACTACAGCTCGAAGCTGTTCGCGACGAACGTCGTCGTGCGCATCCCGACGCCGCTGAACACGGCCAAGACCACCGAGCGGACGAGCCAGGGCCGCGCCAAGTACGAGCCCGAGCATAACAATATCGTCTGGAAGATTGCGCGGTTCTCGGGCGGCAGCGAGTACGTGCTTACGGCGGAGGCGACGCTGACCAGCATGACGAACCAGAAGGCGTGGAGCCGGCCGCCGCTGAGTCTGTCGTTTAGCCTGTTGATGTTTACCAGTAGTGGGTTGCTGGTGCGGTATCTCAAGGTGTTTGAGAAGAGCAACTACAGTAGTGTCAAGTGGGTGCGGTATATGACTCGTGCGGGCAGTTATGAAATCAGGTACCTTTCCTTCCCCTACTACGCGAAGAGCGTGACTAACGAACTTGCAGATTCTAGTGCTTCATCTGCATTCCCGTCATCTTCGCTACGATCATTGAGCTGGGTGTTTGGCGTTCGGATCATTTCATCACTACCATCAGCATGTCCGGTCTTATTTAGTTCAAGTCCTACAAATATGATAATAGACTTTCTGTATAAACCCGAGTCATTTACGAGAACAATTACATTATGCCATGAGGTTGGACAAAGAACGCACCGCATAATGAACAAAGAAAGATCACAAGTTCTGGTTGCACACGGAATGACATCAGATAATGAGATAGAATGTTCAATAGTATTATACATCGGCACAATATACAGAGAGGATAGATCGCAGTCAAAAGCCGGGTAGACAATTCACGACGCGATTGCAGATAACCAAACACCGAAGAACCGGAAGATAATAAATAATACAAACCACTGTCGTAAACATAGGTATGGTCGAAAGTAGAGTCGAACGGACGTCGTAAAAATACATAGCACATGGGATAGAAGACAGGTATATCCATGAATCAGGTATCAAGTTCAGTCGTGGCAAAAGTCGAAGGCGATGGAAGCAGAAGAGAGAGTTGCTATAGCCAACTCTCGTCGATTCGACCGCGAACCATCCGCCGTCCGCGTCGCAATCCCACATTCCCCTCGCCAATGAGTGCCTCCCACCTACGCCCAATGCTATCCTGATCCTTGCCGAGTTGGCGCGCGCACTCGTCCCAGTCGCGCTTGGAAAGCTGAAATTTTTCCAGGACAACCTCCACAAGTTGCCGGTCATCTTCGGAGGTCCATGAATCCGGCCCCATTTCTTCAATTGACGGTAGCGCTGCGTCGGGATCAAACTGCGACTGCGAGGAGGGAGACGGCGAGGGCGGCAGCGGTGCGCGCACCTCGTCGCAAAGCTCTTGCGGCCGTCGCTGCACAGAGGGCGGCGATTGTGTGGTTGGTGGTGAATTGAGAGAATAAAAGTCTGATCGCGATAAACCCAGGGGCAGATCGTAGGGGACGTAGCGTCGACGCTTTGGGGTGGAAAATCGAGCGCGCGGTGTCTGAACTTCTGAGTCTGCGTCGCTGTCGGCTTCGTAGCTGGCGCGCGTGCGCTTGTTTGCGCCACGAGAGGGTTTTGGTGATGGTTTAGGAGAGGATGGTCGGGAGCGTGTTTGTGTTTTTGGCTTTCGCGGCCGTGTGGAGGACGTGGAGGTTGTGGAAGATGCGAGTGCGAACGGACTCTGGAGACGTTCTGGTTTGGGTCGTCGCGAAGACGGTGCGGGAGAGCCACTAAGAAGAGATTGAAGGGCGCGACAGGTTCCTAGTAGCCCGTTGCTTGATGGAAAGAAGTCGTTGTCGGACGGAGGAGGCGTCGAGAAAAGGCGATTGGGTGTGAAGCGCGACCGGGTTGAGGAGCGTCGCATGTCGCAGGGAAGCGCAGAAGGGAGCAACATGGTTGCGAGGTTGGATATCAAGTGTATCAAGCGACACGGAATGAAGGATTGTATAGATAGATCTGATAGTGGTGGTGTTGAATGAAGGGAATGGCTCTGTGGGTGCGCGCCAGAGGAATGCGCCAGCGCGCGAAGTGTTTTGCGCCGGGGGAGGTCCAGTCGGCAGTAAAACGCGATAGGAAAATCAAAATGAGTGGACGATAGTTTTCGAAATGAGCGCTGTCGAATGGAATAGTTTCCGAGATATGCGATTGATTTGGTGGATGAAATAATGATGGAGGATGAAGAGAGTTGTGGGAGTTGAGGTGGAAACAATAATAATGTAGCGATAATTAAATTTTGGGGGGGGAAAGAAGGGAACCTGGTGGATAGTGGGAGGGACACTGACACAGTTCACTGTCACACAGTGGAGTTCCGCAAGCGGCGATAGGCTAAATAACAATCAAATATGGAGGGAAATTAGATATCAGATACGCTGTGGATACCCAAAGAACATTTTTAGAATCATGAATAAAGAAGTGTCTGCAGAATCCTCAAGCGCTTTCTTTGCAGTTGTTGAAAGCTGGGGCACTCTCTGAAAGGACAAAGACTCCAAGTCCCTTTTCTCTTGGTTCGCTTTCTGCTCCTTGATGTCTGTCTCCTGACAGGATGAAGGCCCCGTCTTATTTCCCTCGTTCCGCTCGAATTGATGCTGCCTTCACCAGATTCATGAACTACTTATCCCCCTCTGTCTGATCTACAGTCCCTGTCTACATACACTATGATATTCATTGACTCCAACTGAGACACGAGGGGGAGAGGGATGAAAGTTCGACCTTGCATCATAGTCCCCAGCAACAAGCCACATTTTCGATTGACAACGGTCATCCGGTGACACGCCATGAAGTCATTGCTTCCTGGACTGAGCCGCTCGGAAGGATCGGGTGAGCATTGCATGTGCAGCTGCATGTGCATGTTCGTTGACATTCTATTAGCGTGTCATAAGATGAGGTTACAGGCCAAGACAGTTATGAAAACACCTTCCAGAGAATTCTCGAAATCAATGAAATCACCTTGAATAGAAGTTACCAGGGAGAAGAACTGTATCTCTGAATGCCCTGGTTCGAGGTCTCAGGGAACATTGTCCCTCCATTCTTTCCCTCTAGGATAGCATCCTGCGGTTCAACCCAATCCTCTCCAGCAGCAGTAATAAAGACCATCCTAAGCCCTGTAGACTTGCTCATTTCTCTCAACTCATCCACCATCCACATCGGTCCTCTTTCTTCTCCCAATTCTGGTGCACATATACGGGATTCATCCGAACCGCGCGGTTTCCTAATCAGGTAATATTACAAACACGACACGAGGCGCGTCGACTCGCGTTCAGTTCGCGTTTTCGCGTTGACCAATCAGAACAGCACTGACACGCACACTCTTGGGGCTCGATGCCTGGAGATCACGGCCACGATTTCCACTTAGTTAATATGAAGACAACTGAGCTAGTAACGGTGGAGAGCCTAAAACTTCGCTACTTGCCGTACGGAGTAGTACTGGAATATGTCTTCAGTCCCTGCCGACCTGCAAGGGTACCATCCCATCTTATCGGTGATATCGATAGGGACCACGATAGTATCAAGCCATCAACCCACCATCCGGGAGTCCCACGCTTGTCCCTTACTTCTCCGAGACATCCACATTCTTGCTCGTGGAGAAACTCACTTTAGGTGCTTGAGCCTGATAACCTTCTAATCAATTTGTTCCTCTCTAGGTGGCGGAGACTCTCCTTTGTCCCTTCAGCCTTGTGTTTCACCAGACATACACAGCCAGGATTTGCCTGATTGAAACCAGGGACACCCTGTATGGTTATGATTGGCCTTGCTTGATCTGACCGGATGCAAATATATGCTCGTGGCGCTGCCTGATCCTTTACGGCCATAATTCATCATCTTGCAGCTCACAGTGCATTATTCTTATGGTTCTGGGAGCATACATCATGCTTAGCTCAAAGCCACAAGCATGAATCTCTTTCATACTGCCTGGTGACAGGGCCCGTAATAAAGACAGCAACGGCATGCACCTCCAGGATGGCGATCCTAGACAAAGAGATTCATGATCCTCGAGGGCCAAGTCTACGAAAGGAGCACAGGGCGTGAAACAATCTTTGCTGCCCTTTTCAATGAGCAATATTCATCTGCGTTACGCGTCAAGGGCTTACATCGTCAGGCAACAGAGACAGAACCCAGGGCAGAGTCTAGGGTGACAGCTAAGAAAACTCCTATCCTCCCGTCGCCCGGACAAACGAGTCCCAGCCTTCAACAGGCGCGACCCATGCAAGGGATCTAGATCCACTCGCCAACAGCTATGGTCAACATTCCGCAAGCACGATGATACAAGACATGCAGTGACGCCCCGCAGCCCCATTGAATCTTGAATATTGGCATATGGGTGAGCTACTCGACTGTCATGGCAGCCTTCGCAACTCCTTGAGAGCTGCATTGCAGATTTTCAATCAATGCGCATCACACGGGGCTATTCGTCGAGTATAGCTCATAACTAGTATCATGCTTATACGCACATCCTAAACCGCCTAGCGGCACTCATTTCCAGGTAGTAACAAGGCTGACTCCTTCTGGCCAGTGACCAGAGGGAAGATCGCTCCCGATCCATACACATCCCTACTGTCAGAATTAGAACTTCGGTCCAAAATGTATCAGTCTCCTCCGTTGGGATACTTTCGAGTGAGTCACTAGTAGAGCTGAAGGTGCAAGGTAAACGAGCGTTGTGGTCAGGCGACCATTGATATTCCTTTGTATACCTCCTAGCTTGGCTCAAATTAGCTGTAAAACTTCAACTACGTCCCAGATGGCCAAGGCTGCAGGAGTAGTGAGTGTGCTATCACAAATATTTGCGGAAATCTGGTCTTGTTTGGCAGTGCAAGTCCGCCTCTAATCATGCTGGGCAGCCTACAAAGTATTACACTGCCAGTGCTTGACGCTCTTTGTGTTTACCTCACGGGGAGCTTAGCCTATATACCGCCGAGACAGTTATTCTTCTTCTGGACGGATCCGATGTACTCTTAGCAGACAGTACTTTATCATAGAACTACTCACAAGCCAGGATTACTTACAAATCTCTAAAGTGTTTTTGATGGATCTGTTCCATCGCCAGCTCTTCAGGTATTGGTTGTAGGAATTTGTCAATATCATTGACCTAGAAGGAGTTCTCTAGGTTGACTTGGTTGACTTGGTGGGCAGAAGTGTATCTATCCTAATATGATGGATACTAACCAGCAGTTTCCCAATTGATGATACTAATGATAGTATTTCTGTGCGTGAGGACGTTGAGGCTGCTAAGATCATTATGAGTAAATACTAAAGCCCAAGTCTTGCTTTATTGTTTAATAAGTTCCTGAATTTCAGGGTTAAGTCTTGAATAGAATTCCATGCCCATGCGTAAGTGCCAATGGAAATGGTATCAAAAAGACCAAAACGCAGTGAAGGGCCAGGAATACAGCAGTCAAAAAGTGACCCACCATCACAAAAGCAACACCCATGCCTTCCAGGTGAAAGTCTCGCGTCTTGCGGACCATGTCTGCTAATTGCAAAGAAGTTCGCCTTTGAATCCTCACTTCATTATACCCAGCCTTTGCCAATCATGTCTCCCTTAATCCTTTCCATATAAATTGTACGTCCACCGAGAACAAGTAAATGCGCATAAGCTTTTTGGTATTGGGAGATGTATATTGCGATATGAAACGCATGGTTGATGCTTCAGACACCGGTGGAGAGCGGTGCCATTGATTGGTTTGGATGCGCTCAACGAAGCAATGGACGGCTAGGAGGGAGGCCCTTCCTGACTCGACGACATTATGGCTGTATTCCCTAGAAGGAAAGTGTTTAGGAGAACAATGTAGATAGATGATGGTCAATAGCGCTCGTCTTAGGTTGGTTTGTGCTGAAGATATGGGTAATACCTTATATTCTCGCCGTTATCAGAGCTATTGGATTGGAATGCCATAGCTTCCAGAGATTCAAGCCCATAGTTTGTCTTAGATATTCTTCTGTGATCAACGATCTAGGAATCTCATTCAGGATACTTCACTAAGATCTAAAATCTTTGTCATCCTTTTGGCTTCTCTTGCCTCCCTCCGTACTGATAGATCTTCAACATCGTGACGCTCGCCGACCTGAATCAAATCCAGTTTTTGACAATGTTCGCGCCGTATATCAAGTGCTGCCGCTTCCCGGTGATACTATTTCTGACCTCCTCATAGACCTCATTCTCGAGTTCCTCCCAGGTGTTCTGAGAACGCTTCTTTCCTGTTGAGCCATCGTTGATATTCTTCAAGAGGGCAGCATTGGCATTTGAAAGATCGGGGATTATAGATGGAATTGCCCACTCATACTGGTTGAACTGTTCGCTTTCATCTCTGAGTACTTCAGATTGCTCAAAAGTCGCCGTGCTTTGCCCGGAAGAATCTAGATTCCTTGCTTCTGAGTCAAGCTCGGAAGCATCCTTTTCCAGATCATGGAGTTGATGTGAAGGGTTATCTAGTTGACCGTGTGGCGGTAGGTCAGGGTCAGAGAGTGTCGGAGAGGGATCTCTGCGAGGTCCAGGCGATATTGATTCCTTTAACATCGTCTTTTGAGCGACACTTACCCTTGGAAGAGCTGATCCAGAAATCTCGATTTGCAAATCCTTTTGGGAACGTTGGATCTGAACCACATCTCCGTTCGTCTTGCTGGCTTGAATCAGATTGTAGAGCTCGACCATCAGTGGCTCCTTCGGTGCTCGAGGCTTCCAGTCCCTAATGGATCGCTTGTAGAGCGCTTCAAATGCCTCTTTATGAGCAGAGTTGGTAAACCAACAATGACCCAGTGCTTGCTTCACGTCCATGCGTTTTGTTTCATCGAAGACCAGGAGACGCAGAACAAAGTCTTTCGCCCGCTTGCCAATCATGTTACAGGTCAAATTCGCCTCGAGCCCGTTGAGGGCACCTTGTCGATTGCCCTGGCTGGTTTTCCGCTCAGGCAATGGAGAGCTGAAGGGAGGCTCCCCAGTCAGGAGCACGGTCGTGACACAACCTAGGGACCACAGATCCACGGCCTTCGTATATCCTCGTCGGCTGGATCGAAGGACTTCACTAAGACAAGAGTCAGTATATCAAAGTATGGGAGTCAGAGATGCACTTACGGAGCACTATAGTCATACGTGCCGATTTTCGTGGACATTCTTTCAATTCCTGGCTGTACCAGCCTCGCGCATCCAAAGTCAGTGAGTACCACTCTGCTCCCATCCGCCAGGGACGTCATGAGAATATTGTCTGGCTTCAGATCTCTGTGAACAATATTCTGTTCATGGAGGTAATCCAGAGCCATAAGAACCTGTCTCACGATCACGGCGGCTTCAATGTCACCAAGCTTTCCACCTTTGTATTGGATGAATGAGAACAAGTCTCCAGCAGTCACGAGGTCCTGAAAAAGATATCTTTCTTCAGTTAGTGCGAACTTTGGATCTCACTAAGGTTCGTCTCACATTGTATTGCTTGATCGGATCACCTTTTCAACCCCAATAATATTTGGCTTTGATTGTCCGTTAGTGCCCTTCTGATGAGATTCGAGCAAAACCTACGTGGCAGAGCCTTGCCAGGATCCTGGCTTCCCGGTCATATATTTCGAGTTTCTCCTGGACTTTTCTTGCCATGTGTCCATTGTGTACGCGCACTGCAACTACGCGATCCAGATCCATCTCAAAGAACCTGGATCTTTGACCGTCAAACTCTTCAAGAACCCTGTCTTTCAAAATCCGGAGATCAACAATCTTGCATGCAAGCTGCTGGCCAGTCTCTCTGTTGAACGCCATATGCACCTGCCCATACGCCCCGGATCCTAATTTTCGCTGCGTAATTGTGTACTGATCCTCAAAAACCTACACGCAATCAGCATGAGTTCAAACTGTAGCAGAAAATAAGGCCTACCCTCATCTCGACTCTCTGCAGCACGTCAAAGTGATCCTCTTCTCTGTGACCGTCACGTCGGTACAAAAGGTGGACACTCGGGGACAGTTTCAGAATATCGCCATCGCTCAGGAGAAAGCTACCATTTCCCTTGCCCATGGGATACTCGTTCCACGACGTGCCGTTCAGCGAGATATCTTGAGCGTATACCAACGGTGCGACTTCGTCGGGATTCTCTTGGTCGAAGATGATGGTGTAGATTCGGAGGTGACGGTTCGAGATGAATGGATCGTTTACAATGTATTGGCTATGATTCCAATTAGCATTGAAGGATTCGGAGGAGTGACTCAGTACCATCGTTTCCGGTCTCGACCGACGTATATCTCGTTATTGCTGGATACATTTAATGGGTTGCTTGTCTTCCCAGTTCGTGGGTCCACTTCGAGAAGTGTACCGACATAATAGCCTGGACAGGATGGCTGGCGCTCAGACATTATACAAAGTAGAGATGAGGGTGGTAAGGAAATATGGACGGCCTATGAGTGCGGGGGAAAAGACTGTAATCATGCAAGACTAATGATGGCGGTTGTCGCTGTCAAGAGGTTCAGGAGACTTAAGCAGCTCATATTACCTCCTAGTGGAAGTCAGGTGCTGTATGCAATAGTACTAAAGTCGCTGGTCAAGTTTGCGCGTCGAAAAAGTCATCATCCATTTCAGCTTCGTTTCATTCAATTCTATATCATAAAGGACATCAATGTTCGCAAATTCTCAATCATCAATTGTTGACACTGATACATCTCAACGACTACTTTCCCTGCATCCTTCGAATGCGTTCCTCCGCTGCTCTAGCGCGGCGCTCTCTCTCCAGTCTCATCCTCATCTCTGGTGTCATTCCCCTCATTTCTTCTTCTCTCTTTTCAGATGCCGTCTTTTCCATCGCTCCTAATGCTCGGCCTCCCGCTTTTCTCGATTCTTGCAGTGAGGCTGCTCTAGCAGCTTCTTCCTTCTTTAATCGCTCTAATTCGGTCTTGCGCCTCTTTGACTCTTCCTCTTCTGCTGCTTTTCGCTCCCTTTCTGCGCGACTATCAACTTCCTCCTTGGATACCGCCGTTGGGACCTTGGCAATGTCCCAGTTCCATTTTGACTCTCCCAGTTCATGTCGTGCAACGCGGAATGCATCACGGGTAGCTCGATCGCCGGCAAGCTCGAAAGCAGTTCTTCCTTCGCCGTTGACAATCGTTGGATCAGCCTCGGCCTTTGTAAGGAGGGCCGAAACTACCGATGGGGAATTCAGATTTGCTGCAAAATGCAAGGGAGTAGGACAGCGGAAATTTTGCGGAGAATCAGATGGACGGAACGTGAAAGATGAGGGTATAGAGTTTTTGGAGAGATAGGACATCAACGCTGGTACTTTGGACCGTCGAATCAGGGCTTGGATCTGAGATGTATGCAATATAGCCTCCTCCTCCTCCTTCGACACTTTTGGCTTTTGCTGCTGCGGCCGTGGTGTTGGAGGCTTCAACGTTTCTGCCCTCTGTTTTGCCTCCGCTGCTGCAAGGGCCGCTTCATCGATCTGGCTTACTTTCACGCGAGTAAGTTCTTTGAAGCATCTCATAAGCTCGACTTGCGTGGCTCGACGAGTGCTGAATGGGAACCCTCTTATTCTGGGATCATTCTGTTTCAGAAATTGACCCTCATATTGTCCAAATAGAATCCTTCGGTTCGTATTGCCAGTCGCTCGGATGAACAACAGTTGCGCATTATCGATCATCTCCTTCCAGTCTCGCAAGAGCTCTCTGATCTCCTTCTCCAAAGCAGCCTCGTTATACCTTCGAAGGCTAGAACCAGCGGAATGTGCTGCGCCTCGAGCGGCGTCACTAGCAGATTGAGAACCACCCTGCTTCCGTCTCGTTGTATAGCGATGGAATGACTTGTGGGCGATGACGCGGGCCTGCCGCTCAACGCCACCTTGTTTACGATGAATTTCAGGGGCCATAGAGACCAACATGGCAGCGAAATGGCCACCTCCTATCATGCACATGAAGATATGCGGACTGTGCGTAACTCCATTCGCTTGTTGCTGTGCATTCGGTCTTTGTGTCGGTAGCGGCGATAGTTGCTTCTTTCGCAACGAATCAACGAGGTGTGTAGGCTCATCTTGTTCGTCATTCGAGAACAAAGCTCTATAGACACCTAGTGATGTGCTGGATGGCAACAGCGAGCTCG
Organism: Aspergillus udagawae; assembly: GCF_001078395.1. Lineage (NCBI taxonomy): Eukaryota > Fungi > Ascomycota > Eurotiomycetes > Eurotiales > Aspergillaceae > Aspergillus > Aspergillus udagawae. Next base: position 2,039,196 of record NW_025091267.1, on the reverse strand, counting down.
AAAACCAGTAAAGAGGGCTCCTGCCAGCCGGCTTTTTGCTTGGTGACTCCTCCGCCACTTCAGCTGCCTGGGCTATCCTGGCCTGCCTTTTCAGCAAGGCAGAGAGCTGCACGTCTTCTTCGTCGTCTTCCTCCTCTGACGACTCGGAGCCAGATATTGACTCATCCAAATCTCCAACCGCTTTAGCAAATTGTGCCTCGTCTAACGTAGGGTTGCCTCTAGCTTGCGCTTTGATGTTGAATCTGTGGTGGTCCGACCGAACGTGCTCTCGTTGTTCTTGTACATTCAGAAAGGAGACTTTGCAAAGGGCGCAGGATGTGGAAGTAGCAATCACCGGATCTAGAGTCGACAGATCGAGCGTTTCTCTAGAGGGTTCGACAGTATCTTCCACGGCTATGGATTGGTCATCGCCCTTGGTGGTTAAAGTCGAAAGAAGTGCCTGAGGAAGATCATATACTAATGAGGATCAGCTATACGCACACGTAATCTAGAACATGAGAAGAAAGTGCATACCATATAGAGGTCTTTTCAATAACTCTTCCACCAAAGAAGTATCTGCGACCATTGCGTTGTCAGGTAGTTTATCCCAGAGTAGGTTCGATCGCGGAGATGCAAAGCACTGCGGCGAATGTGTGACCCTCCAAAAGTGATAAGTATACCGCCTTCGTGTGGGGCTACACTGTATTAGGAGAATACAGGCAGCAGTATGACGATTTTAAAAGATTTCGTGTCATCTTATTCTGACGAAAGCGTTCTAGAATTTTCCGGGCAGTCATATCTTGCTTTCCTTACTGACTCACGAAGGAGACTTAGTCATAGTGGCTGGGTAGTGTAGGAGTCTTTACATGTACGGAGTAGCTCAAGCGGGGACCCGATATGGCAATTGATGACCGGCAAAGTAATTGCTATGATCGCACAACAGCCAGGGCATTACACAATCATTTATGGAAAATCTACGAGTAGCGGATGAGAGCGCTATACAGGCATCATAGTCCTAGTTGTGACTGGGTGATTGGGACACTGATGAACCCAGGATACTGAATTATTTGACCATTTCTCCATTAGGGTCGCGCTTGATATATGTATGAAATCGGTTACATTCTCCATACATCATGTTCGAAAGCCGATTTTATATGGCATTATCTGGTTTCTTACGTCAACTATCGCGAGCTGCATACTTCCAATCTCAGGGGGGAAAAGAGAGTCAAACTGCGCTCTGATCATCACCATTTAACATGTACAGTAGTGCATAGTACAGAGATTGTTAGACAACAATTGACGATCGGTGGATCCCCAGGAAGCCTTGACTTGCAAGGCATTATTACATCATCGAGTATTGCTCAAGATAAGAGATTATACGTAGATTATAGAGCAGGGTTCATAATTGATAGCTGCAAGCTTAAATCAGCCTGAATTGGTCTAGCTATCTTGACTATGCTCGCCTTTCAGGCTGAGAATACCAGCATATGTCTTCAGCTCCAATAATTCATCCTCAGAAATTGACTCTCTGATTATTGATGGGAGTCATAGAGAAGGTGAGGAAATGTTATGCCAAGCGACCCAAGACTTTTTCCGAACTGACTCATGGTTCTGGCCTCAATTCTTCGGAAATAAGCAAAGGAAGGTTTATGTCATTATTTAAATCGCAACAGAGAGTATTATACTTAACGCTTTTTTTTTTTTGGAAACCTCGACGTTGTTGAGTGGAATAGAGCTGTACATATCTTCAATTTCGAGGTGCCCATTGAGTATCATTGCCTCAATCATTCAGTATAGGTAGTTCCAACTCGAACCTAGGTCTTTGAACTGATACTACCTTATTTCCGAGACGCCGGCAGCAGCGAAGCTTGGACCTTTAGTAATCAAGCTGCAGCTAGTTTCTTATTGATTCGAATTATTCTCCTTGCGCCCTCAGACAAAATCCGCCAGTCTCGTATTTGAAATCACTGGCATTCTGAGTTCTTAATCTCAGCTAATTCCCTCTCCTTTCCTGTTGCCAGACGGTTCAGGAATCTTTGGAGTTGGGGTCGTTTGTCCGGATACCAAGATGCTTGATGGCAACCCCCAGGTGATCCTGGGGAATTTCCATTCCGCACCAGTTTCATCATCGACTTTGGACTCTCCGTTCAGTCCGTCGAAAAAACTTCAGCCTTTCTGTGGTGATGTCGAGGGTTGGGGTCCAATAAGCAAATACAGATTTGATCTTACACCATGTTTCCTGGATATTGGAGTAGCTTTGGTTGCAGCATGGGGCTTGCTCATGGGAGCAGGTGCCATATGGTTCTTGTTGAAGAAGCGTGCGCCTCAGCCCGTGTCGAAAAATTGGCACTTTTATGCGAAATTGGTAAGATCTTCTTCTTCAAATGGATGTTGCGACCGTCCGAGCCAGATGGTTATCTAACAGAAGCATTCCTCGCTATTAGATTGTGCTGGGCGCCCTAATCTTCACGACTGCCCTTCAAGCCGCGATTCAAGCCGAGTCCGCTCCTCGTCTCTTCTTGGTTGATTTTCGCTTCTGGAGTTCCATTCTGGTGTTCGCGTCTCTTGGTGTGATATTTGCAGTTCAATATTACGAGCACTGGCGCAGCAGACAGCCCAACGGCGTTGTCCTGTTCTACTGGCTCTTCTTTACCATCGCTTACGGCATCAAATTACGGTCGCTGGTCTCACAAAAGGCTTACGAAGATCAACTCCCATACTTTGTTTGCATCAACGTTAGCCTCGGCCTTGCTCTGTTGGAGTTTGGACTCGAATACCTGGTTCCCAAAAAACAAAGTGCGTACGACGCCTTGGGTGATGAGGATGAATGTCCGTACGAGTACGCCGATATTTTCGCAGTCCTCACCTTCAGCTGGATGACACCGTTGATGAAATTCGGCTACAAGCACTATCTTACTCAGGATGATCTTTGGAATCTGCGGAGGCGCGACACTACGCGCGTCACAGGGGACACTTTGGAGGAAAATTGGGCGGAAGAGCTGAAGAAGTCGAAGCCGTCTCTGTGGTTGGCGTTGATGAAATCGTTCGGTGGCCCGTACCTGCGCGGCGCAATCATCAAGTGCGGAAGCGACGTACTTGCCTTTGTTCAGCCGCAACTCTTGCGCCTCCTCATCGTCTTCATAAAATCATATAAGACTGATGAACCTCAGCCCGTGATCGGTGGTGTGGCCATCGCGCTGGCGATGTTTTTGGTCTCGGTAACACAGACCATGTGTCTGCACCAGTACTTCCAAAGGGCATTTGATACCGGTATGCGCGTCAAGTCAGCCTTGACTGCCATGATCTACGCCAAGTCTCTAAGACTTTCGAGCGAAGGGCGTGCATCCAAGACCACAGGTGATATTGTCAACCATATGGCTGTCGACCAGCAACGCTTGTCAGACCTGACTCAATTCGGCATGCAACTCTGGTCTGCTCCTTTCCAAATCACTCTTTGTATGCTGTCCCTTTATCAACTAGTCGGTGTAAGCATGTTTGCAGGTATTGGTGTGATGATTCTCATGATCCCTCTGAACGGGGCGATTGCCCGAATGATGAAAAAGCTTCAGATCGTACAGATGAAGAACAAGGACTCCAGATCACGACTGATGACTGAGATCCTGAACAACATCAAGAGCATTAAACTATATGCCTGGAATACAGCATTCATGAACAAACTCAGCCATATCAGAAACGATTTGGAGCTGAACACTCTTCGCAAGATTGGAGCAACTCAATCGATTGCAAACTTCACCTGGCAGTCCACCCCATTCCTAGTCTCGTGCTCTACATTCAGCGTTTACGTCTTGATAAGTGATCAGCCTTTGACTACAAGCGTGGTGTTCCCGGCCTTGACTCTGTTCAATCTGCTCACGTTTCCGCTTTCAATCCTGCCTATGGTTATCACGTCCATCATTGAAGCGTCCGTGGCTGTGCAGCGTCTGACCGACTACTTTACTGCGGAAGAACTACAAACTGATGCGGTCACATTCGAGGACCCAGTGACCCATGCTGGTGATGAGTCTGTCCGTATTCGGGACGCGGCGTTCACCTGGAACAGGTACCAAGGCGACAACGTTATTGAGAACATTGACTTTAGCGCTCGCAAAGGGGAGCTCAGTTGCATTGTCGGGAGAGTCGGTGCCGGTAAATCCTCCTTCCTTCTGTCGTTGCTAGGTGATCTCTGGAAGACCGAAGGCGATGTTGTTGTTCGAGGCCGTATCGCTTATGTCGCGCAACAACCATGGGTGATGAATGCCAGCGTCCGTGAGAATATTGTTTTCGGACATCGGTGGGATCCTCAGTTCTATGACCTCACAGTTGAGGCTTGCGCTCTGCTTGATGACTTTAACAACCTGCCCGATGGCGATCAAACTGAGGTCGGTGAGAGGGGCATCTCCCTCTCGGGTGGACAAAAGGCTCGTTTGACACTTGCCCGGGCGGTATACGCTCGTGCAGATATCTACCTGCTTGATGATGTGCTTTCAGCGGTCGATCAGCACGTCGGTCGTCACCTCATCAACAAGGTACTTGGTCGGAATGGTCTTCTCAGCGGTAAGACCAGGATTCTGGCCACCAACGCTATTCCTGTGTTAAAAGAGGCCGACTTTATTGCTCTCCTAAGAAATAAGACCTTGATTGAGAAGGGAACCTACGAACAGTTGATGGCTATGAAGGGCGAGGTGTCCAATCTCGTACGCACAACGATGAACGAATCGGAGGACGAAGGTTCCAGCAGTGACGGCCATGATCTAGCTAGCCCTGAAGGCTCGGAATCCACCACTGTCCTTGAGAATGCAGAATCAGAGGCATCGGATATGGAAGCTGAGCAGCAAATAGGATCACTTCTCCCCATCAGATCCGGCGCTGTGACTACTCGGCGGAGATCGAGCACCGTCACGCTGCGGCGTGCCAGTACGGCGAGCTGGCACGGTGTTCGGCGTAAGCTTGGTGACGAAGAGAACGTCCTCAAGAGTAAGCAGACGCAGGAAATCTCGCAGCAGGGTAAAGTCAAGTGGAGTGTTTACGGAGAATATGCCAAGGACAGCAATATTATCGCTGTCTGCTTCTACTTGCTCACGCTTCTGGGAGGGCAGACGGCGCAAGTTGCTGGTAGTTTCTGGCTAAAGAAGTGGTCTGAAGCCAGCGAAGTGCAGTCTCACCCGAACGTCACCAAGTTCATTGTTGTTTACCTGGCTTTCGGTCTTGGGTCTTCCCTCTTGGTTATCCTTCAGAATTTGATTCTCTGGATATTTTGCTCGATTGAGGTATGGCCTGAATCGTATCACAAGTGAAGAACTACACTAATACGACAACAGGCTTCTCGCAAACTGCATGAACGCATGGCATTCTCTATTTTCCGCTCTCCTATGAGCTTTTTCGAGACTACTCCGTCTGGCCGGATCCTGAATCGATTCTCAAGGTAGGCTGCAGTTCTATACGCTGTTGATGTGATGGCTTACGACGTTGTTTAGTGATGTGTATCGGATTGATGAAGTCCTTGCTCGTACTTTCAACATGGTATGTGAAAAGCCGGCCCTCTAACAATTGGTCACCGCTGACATCGAGCTAGTTGTTCAGTAACTTCGCAAAGGCACTTTTCACGATGATTGTGATCGCTACAAACACCCCCGCCTTCATTCTGGCGATTTTCCCTCTGGGCTACGTTTACCTGCGGTACCAGAAGTACTACCTACGAACCTCACGTGAATTGAAGCGGTTGGACAGCGTCACTAGGAGCCCGATCTATGCTCACTTCCAGGAGTCGCTCGGCGGCATCTCCACGATCCGCGGCTATCGACAGGAGAACCGGTTTGCTCTTGAAAACGAATGGCGCATGGATGCGAATCTTCGGGCTTACTTTCCATCCCTCAGTGCCAACAGATGGTTGGCTGTTCGTTTGGAATTCATCGGTTCGGTTATTATCCTGACTTCCGCGGTGCTTTCCATCATCTCGGTCGCCACTGGCAGTCGTGTGTCTGAAGGCATGGTCGGTTTGGCCATGTCTTATGCTCTCCAAATCACTCAGTCCTTGAACTGGATTGTTCGACAGACTGTCGAAGTCGAAACCAACATTGTGTCTGTTGAGCGGGTTCTTGAATACGCGAACCTGCCCAGCGAGGCCCCTGATGTCATCTTCAAAAACCGCCCGGCTATCGGATGGCCCGCTCAAGGGGCGGTGACCTTCAAGGACTACAGCACGCGGTACCGTCCTGGACTTGATCTCGTGCTCAAGGATATCAACCTAGACATCAAACCTCACGAAAAAATAGGCGTTGTTGGTCGTACAGGTGCAGGAAAAAGTTCGCTGACTCTGGCGCTCTTCCGGATCATCGAAGCCGCTGGTGGCAGCATCAGGTGAGAAAAACTGCCCGATCTACTTGTCTTTACAGTTTCTGACGTCTTTTATAGTATTGATGGCCTGGATATTTCTACTATTGGCCTATCTGACCTGCGGGGACGTCTTGCCATTATTCCCCAGGATCCTGCCATGTTTGAAGGCACTCTGCGGGACAATTTGGACCCGCGGCATGTGCATGATGACACGGAGCTGTGGAGTGTCCTAGGTATGTTGGCCCGGTTCGCTGCATTCCCAAGCATTGATTGACTGACTGACCCCGTAATTGTGTAGAACATGCCAGACTCAAGGAGCATATCGCTCAAATGGACGGTCAGCTGGACGCACAGATTCAAGAAGGAGGTAAAGTTCTCTTTTGCCACCGCCATGCCCACTCCCCTTTTGAGTCCTTGCTTAAACTAAACGCCCGAGTACTAACGTGATGGTGACAGGATCTAATCTTAGCCAGGGCCAGCGTCAGCTGGTATCTGTGGCGCGGGCGTTGCTGACACCGAGCAATATCCTTGTGCTTGACGAAGCAACAGTAAGTGGCCGTTGACTACACCGTTTCTTCCTGTACATGATGAAGGTTCACTGACGGCTTGTAACAGGCGGCAGTCGACGTGGAGACGGATGCGCTGCTCCAACGCACCCTGCGCAGCAGCGTCTTCCAGGAACGCACAATCATCACGATTGCGCACCGCATTAATACAATTATTGACTCTGATCGAATCGTGGTCTTGGACAAGGGGCAGGTCGCAGAGTTTGACACGCCCGCAAACCTGATCAAGCGTGGCGGCAAATTCTATGAGCTGGTCAGGGAAGCCGGTTTGCTTGACAGCGATGGAGCAGCGCTTGTGCAGTAATCTAATTTCCACCTAAAGAGGAAGCTGATATTGTGACTGGCTGGGGGAACCGGATCGATTCTTCCAGCTCGGGCCGATCCCTTTTTTGTCTGGACTACTGTATAAGGAAGGCGAAAAATCTGATTCCCTTATCCTCTTTCCTGGTTTGTGGGAATCGCCCTGTTTCAGCGAGAGTACGTACCGGTACTCTGCAGTGCATGGCGAACTCGAGGACACAGCTCTGGGTCGTCTCAGCCAGCTGTCGTCGCAGCTTTGATCTGTAACAAAGTCCGTGCGCCATTGAAGAGGGGCCTTCTTGGAGACCTTAGGGTGATCGATCACCGATCTGGAGGCGCTACGATAGAATCCTGATTTACAGCCGGCCTTAGTGTCAATTTCGGCTCCGGAGGGGGAGTGGTCTGGCCTGGAGGCGACAAGCATTGAGTTCATGATGTCAAGAGGGGTTTATGATTCCCTGTTTTCAGCGTCATTACGGAGTATAGTCAATCTGTGTACAGAGTATCTACAGTGTAGGTGGAGGGATTGCCTTCCGGTTGCATATAGCCATATAAAAGTTGTTTGTTCCAATGTGCACGCACTCAAGAGTAGCGGTGTAGGGAAGCAGCTGGGAGGGACCATGCAGAAAATGCAACTAACTGGCACGTAACGATGTTGTCTAGGGTGAGAGAGAGGGACACTGTCGCTGTCAACTACTGACAGCCATTAATTAACCATTTCTTGAAGCTGTATTACAAGTTTACAACCCCCGGTCATCTGAATAGTGAACGCCAGCCACCGAGCTGGAGTACCCCGCCAAAGCAGACGTGACACACCCAATAGTAGCGCAATTCAAGGTTTTCCTTAGAAACATGCAGAGACTCATGGACCAGATTACCTCTTCTGAACTCTGAAATATTCTTTCGAAATGATATAGTTCGATCTGTATTGAGAAAACGTGTGGAGAAACAGACCTCACTGGGTAGAATGGACTCGCGAGGCTCAGACCATGCTTGGGCCATTCGCGGTCTTAGTTCGTACGAAGGCTGCTTCAAGGCGTGCGGTCTCAGTGGACGGAAGCATGGATAAACTTCTTAATTTGTCATCCCTTGCGTCCTTATAGATTGTTGTCTTTGCCATTCATCTTCGACGTCTATCAAAATTAACTACGGGGGACCAAGCACTATCTCTTTCTCGCGTGGCGGACGCTGGGCCATTGCCCGACTTACTCCGTAGACTATGTAGTCCGTACCATCTGTATGACTATAATGATACCACAGCGGGACGCGGGACACTTAAGTTGCAGGAGCCGGATCCATCTACGAAAAACATACTTGGATAGTACTTGAAATTACAACCACTTTAGTTTAGTAGAGGAGTAGTAGAAGGATTGAACGAAGGGCCCCGCTTAGATAGAATTCAGATTCAGATCTTGCAGGGAAACCCGGCCGTGCCGTCCGTCCGTCGCAGTGAGAACCTGGTTTTCGGGTTGAGGTTGTTCGCACATCTAGCAGTTGGCGGTATTTGCTTCAGTGATTTGCAGTAGAGGGTATAAAATCTACCTCTGGGTATGGCTGACGGGTTATTACGCACTTAGTGAGATAATGACAGTCATTTGCATACACTCTTCTTCACAGAGTGAGACATTTGAACTGATACTGGCAATATCTGACATCCTACACTGTACTCCGTAAGCATACTCTGTACTTAGTAAATCCCCGAATAGCATGGCACAAGGGAGACCAGCCGCAACGCTCAGGCCGTTTTGATTTTTATGCGATAAATGGACCTGAGGTCGCCCATGAGACGTATCCCAAAACATAAACTTCCAGGCGCCGTGGTCGAAGATCGCCAAGCATCATCCTTGCGTCGATGCTCGCATAGTCGAGTCGATCCATCACCGAGTCCGTAGTTGCAGGACTCATACAACAGAATAGTTAAATGATTGTGCGATGGCTGGAAGCTGTGCGACACTGGCATTGATGAAAGGTGGATATCCCCAGGATTCTACCAGTGACATGCATATATAGTGGATGGGTCCCTGACAGCTGGCAATGACCGATTTGTCCGGTGCGACTCCAGCTACCGGAATCAGTTTGGGGATTGCTGGCACTCTTGCAAGATATTATTTATCACGGTGGACACGAACATGTTCGGTTCGACGCACATGGAGAATGATGATAGAGATAGAGTTGCCTGGTCTTCAGTCATTCCAGGAACCTCAAAGCATAAACTTGTGGAGATTTCATCATAACCCGTGTGGTCTTGATCTGCGCGTCGCAGTTTGAGGGGTCTTGTTCAACAGACTTTCGTCCTCTGCAGGTCGATCATTCAAATGAGGAGAAAATAGCATCGCAATGGTGCGCTCAATCGGGTTATATTCCCGTGCCAGCAATGCCAGAACTTGTTCCCCGGGATGCTGTTCCTGGAAGTCCTCAGCCATTTCCCTGTACGGGACTTTTGTGCTATATCCACTTGCTTTAGCCATCTAATCTAGGTACAGGAAGTAAGTACAGTGATAGATATTAGGCGTATCTAAAGAAGTTGAAATGTACTTATGAACTTTATAAGATTAGATCCTCTGCTAAAGCAATTATCTCACCTTTTAATAATTTCACTAAGTGTACCTAATATTGGTTGATAGTTTAATCAATTAGAAATCGATTAGTGGATCTTAACTAAATCATCAGCAGTGAAGAGCGCACCTTCCCTATGAGTCTGTTATGACTGTGTGGTAGATAGAGCTTATGGAGAAGGGAGCTCACCTTCTCTACAGGAGCTTCCAGGGCCAGCCACATTCTGGATGTGCAGGTATGACTTGGCTCTCACGCACCATGCAATGGAGAGGGTCAAACAAGAGAGTCGAGTTTTGGGTGAAATGCCCAGGCAACGGCTTCAGTATATATTTCTAGATTACACGCCGTTTGTCAACACGCTATCTCGCTAAAGGTCGTCCTCTTCTCCCAGGTGACCAACAGTGAATATAGCTTCGCTTTGGACCATCCTGCCTCCGCAGAGACCCGACATCTTACATCTCTCTTCCTTTCCATGCAGATCGAGTTTACGCTCGCCAGGGCTTGCATCTTCGTCACTCCTTGGTGAACTTTGCACAAGATGCCTAAAGAAGGCCCTCAGCAACTACAAAACTATGATTTCTCCCTGATGGGCTATGCCTATCAACTCGAGGATTATTCATTCGGATACCTGCCAAAATGCTGTCCTCGATTACATGGCGAAATCGTTTGGAAACGATATGTAGAAACGCTTGTCTAGCCGCGTTTTCATGGGGATGTTGAATCCAACCCCGCCAAAATCGGACGGATTGAAGCTGACTATGGGGTGGTCGGTGTAATACCACTGACTTCCGCCAACAATGAATAATTGTAGAAGACCCAACGCGGCTCAGTAGGAACGTTGCTGCCGAGGTCTGTTCTGAAAAAAGAGTCAAAACCAGCCATTCATGTAGTTGTCCAGAGAGTGGAAGAGACCACTAATGGAGGGCTCAAGCTCTATACTTTGACAGACGTTGATCCCACAGTGGAAATTGTGCCGAATTCGCCGAAACCATGCATGCCAGCAAGGTCAATTTTGACCCGCATTTGCCCCACACTAATGAGGCCTTCACCAGATATGCCTTACCCGTCAAACGCAATCAACGAGCAGATCGCCAACATCAGCCGACATTGGGAGTATTTCAAAAGACACGAGAGCTCCTACCTCTCATGGAGGTTCTTGAAGCCAAAGATTCAAGGCGTGAAGAGCGGGTGACCCTTGTCAGAATGTACAAGCGACTAGCCCATGCTGGTGGAAATGCCGCCATATCAGTAGCAGTCATTTCAGCGTCGATTCCACAGGTTCTCATGTCCTAGGTGTAAATTTGGTATCTAGTATTGTTAACAGGTAATTGATAGATTTATCTGGATCCGTGGTACCGCATGCTCCATACAATACTCTGCACCATTCGAGAGGGATGATCCCTACTCTATATAGCTTCCCGGATTCCCTAATGGTTCATTCAGACTTCTCTGCAGTCGGCACATCCGGCCGATAAATTGTGGCGAATCATATCCTCATCCTAATTTATATGCATGCATGTCCCACATCCCCGGAGTACCAGATTGTTGATTCTGGGCCAGTCCGCGAGCAGGAACAGGGATGTATCGAGTAAGTTAGCCTGTGACTACTGCATGATGCTGACTCTGTGCGGTTAGGGCTATACTTAGTACTGAATTCTGCAGGCGACAGGCGTTGATTGGTGGCTTCAGGTGTTGTGTACAAGTTTCAGGATATTTGGATACTAGGCGCTGCTGTTGTGCGGGCAGACGAGCCATTTAATCTGGTTAATGTGGTGTAACAAGAAGCTGCTTCCTGCCATGCGTATGTAATCCACCTCATAGTGACATGCTTCTTGATGGGTTCGTCAGAAGGAATCAATAACAGCGAATACTACTGGAGCATCAGATTAGCATCTCCATAGATTTGCGAGGTGGGGGAGCGACAACTCGCAGTGGCCATTATAGTTCATCACACTATACTAGCGGTTCCATGGTTCAGTTGGCCTTCCGCCCATACCCGCAACTTAAATCAGTGTACCATAGTCCATGTTATGACGGGCGCACAGAAAAAGGGATACATAAAATGACAATGAAATGGCGTACGTATGTGAGTCTTGTGTTCTACCCTCAACTCTTCATTCTATAGTACTCCGACCTCTGGGTACTACCAAATCGTTTATGATGATCGTCCACAAAATATATCTGGTGCGGTGGAATGGACATTCCACGGAACTCTAGAATAACTAGCGTAGATCATGGGTTACTCAGTCCAATCATGAACAGACACTCATTTCATCGCTAGGGTAGTTAACCCAGTCGGAAAATATCTTCTTACCCGTCGAATCAATAGTCATTTCGAGGAGAAACAATGTGTCATATGTATGCCATTATTATTGCTCATAATCTGCAGTAAGGTACAACCCCCCATATCCGCGTTTACTCTGACTGGGCACAGAAATCACGTCGCACAACAGACGCCCTAATCCCCATCGGTGACTTGCATGCTTAATTCTGCAGAGGCTCGGCCCGGTCGCATGGGTGATGGGTCCTTTATGAGATATATATCTATCACCACCAGGATGACCGGAAACCAGGTTTCTCGTGCAACTGAATATTGTAAACAGTCGTCATTCATATGTAGAATTAGGTTCTCTCGTGCCAGGATAATACCGGTTTAACGAAAGCGTTCTAATATGGAATTCCTTCACGAAAGTGTAGACGAGAAAAGCCATTGTGAGACAGGTTGGACTTGGGCCCCTGGCCCATGTGGTGATAGCGCACTGCACATGCTCCATATGGCAGGTCCAGGCTTGCAGCAGCTTCATTTGAATCAGGCGTGCTGCGAGTACTTATGTCGCAGTTCCAACTCGCAGCGTCTTCAGCTCCACGGAGCCAGCCACTGTGCCGGCCTGCCAGTATTTGTCAACTTTCTGCAGGCCTCAAATTCACGGACGCACCACCAGGGATGCTTTGGCCCTTCATTTCTCCCTGCCAGGGAAGGAGAGAGCGGGCGGTGATAGCACGCGGCTGAAATGGCTAGGGTCTGCGTCGCCTTGCAAGGGAGCTCATCCCATCTACCTGGCACTTGGATCCCCGTCCCTGACACAGGAAAGAAGCTGACGCAGGGGAAAGGAGCGAGGCATTCAACTACCAACACACAATGTACTTTGCACAGGCAGTACTTTTGCGCCAAATTGATTGTAGGCATGCACAGGGACAGCTTGGGAAAATAAGTGCTCTTAGCGTAACCCAGGGGAAGGGAAACCGGATCGGTTCTCAGGCTATGGACAAGAGATCGCGGTTGGCGCTCCAATGATTGCGCATGTCCGTCAGTGTGCGAGTATCAGGTGGACAGCGGGGAGTCTGGACTCTGGAGGATTGACATGGCCTATCGTACTTGGTTTTGATGACAAGCGTTGACGACGTTCGGTCCGCGCTCCCCGGGCCGTGCCCTGCTACTATCCACTTATCCCGCTATCCCATTGGGCTGTGGGTCTTTGACTATCAGTTTTCCCGTACTTATGCTTGACCGACGGTGCAATCAAGTTCCTTGTAACCATGAAGTCTCTGTGACTAACCCCTTGGCACTCTGTAATGGACATAACAATCGACCCAAAAAAGGTCATGCTAGTAACGAAACGGTCAATGATTTCCAAAGTGACTACCTTACCTAAAGGCAGACAGGCAACTCTTTTGCGATTCCCCTTTCTGGAATATGCACAATGCTGCTAGTGTCTATGAGGGGCCCGTGTCTTTAAGTATGTTACATTGACCAGTTGGCTTTGACAGTAAACCGTCCTTGAAACCATAGCACAAAGTACTGCGGATGACGACAAACCTCAAGCCCCCAAGGCCTTCGGCTACTTATTCTCCCTAGACCAACCGGCCCGGTCCAACGTGACCCATTCTTGGGCTCGATTTCGAACCCCTCTCTCAAACTCCACTCACCAACCCCCCCCTCCATCCTGTTCCTAGCAGTTCGGAGACTTTTAATCCATACACCTCTATCTGGCTTTTCCAATGACGCAATAGGGCTTTGCTGCATCGTTGGTATCTGCATGGGGTTGTCTTGATTTACATCGAGGCGTTCGATGATAGAGCAATAGTGTAGAACTACGTATTCTCGCCGTAGATTGCGCATGTATCATTCATTTTTCTTCTTTCGCGTTCTTCAACACCCTGTAAAGATTCCCAATAAACAGTACTCCCCGGTCACTTAGCTTGACCCAACAACCTGTTTACTCCGTAGCCTTGAGGGCTTACCAGGAGCCAACCTCGAAAACTCGGTTACGGCGGAACGTCATTGGTTGATTTATTTATCTCTTCCGTGAATAAGTACAATCCCCCCGCCGGCGCGGGATCTGCCTGTCGGCCTTATCAGGGGTGATGGACCGGTGCATTGGGAAATTTTCGTCATCATTGTCGTGTGAAATCACCATGGCGGCAGAGGTTGTGGTCGCACTCCCGCGGAGTTGTAGGACATTGAAGTTGAATTAGTCTCCCCCTGTGCCCATTATTTGGGAAGCCACTCGCTTCTTCTGACAGTGACAGACAGGGCTATGAGGCTACAGGATCCGAAGGCTTGCGTACGTTACCCTTTATGGTAGCGGCAGCTACCGACGGTGGGTATCACACCCACATCGCTCAGGAACTAGAGATAGTAGCGCCTTGCTGACAGTGATAGGTAGGCCCAGTCGAGAACTCAGTGGCTGTCAATCAATCAAACGGGCAATCCGGTCTCGCGTTTGGTTGCACGTTGATCTCCTCCATCAAGGCTCATGGTGAAAGTACCCCACCATTCCTGATATACGAACATCCAATGGCCAAAAATGGATCGTTTGTTCGGTTTCATCCTGTGTATGGGTTAGCAGCCAGTCAGAATTCGTGATGCATTGGACTCGAGTGTGCAATTTGGTACTTTTCATTCTTTCGGCTCCGCGGCAAGCGCGCGCTCCCTTGCTAGATACCATGACCTATAACGATATCACTATGATCGGTGAGGAATTTCCCAGAGAAATTAAGTTGGTCTATCTTGGGAGTGAAGAAGAAAGTCCAACGTCCGCCTGACAACTGACAACTGTCATATCAGCTAAGCAGGGTAAAGGTTTGACTTTGCTTGATTGTGGACGCATGCAGTCGTGCATGATTAAAATTTTTCGCCAACGTCCCTCATGAGTCGTGACAACAAACGTGGCGGTGAGCCTTTTCCACAATGCCTTACATCATGTATATCATACAGTTATATTGCACACCGTTCCCATGTACAGAGTCTGTCGCTTGGCCACGTTGACGGTTGACACCGCCAGATGTATGGATAATGTCATCGGTCGGTCATGCCAACTGGCGAGTAGTTCGAACTGGAAGAGATCATGCATCGTGCGTCTTGAATTATGCCTGAATCCCAGGTCATCAATCCGTAATAGTTGTCTCAATAAACGGGTTCCTGATCCACCAGTCTAGACTCTGAACCCTGTCACAGCAATCAAAGTTCGGAGTCTGGCAGGTAAGGTCGGTCAGGGGCTTGGTCATCTGCTTGCTTGGCTGAGAGCCACTTAGGGTATAATGTCTACAAAATATATAGTACTTTATGGTGGCCCTCGTATTGGATCGCATGGCTGAAAAAAAGGAAACAAAAAAAGGAAACAAAAAAAGAAAGAAAGAAAGAAAGAGCAGGGGAATAATGGGCGATCCTCAATCTACTCGAAGCAACAGAGTCATTATGTACTATCATTAGATTCAGAGTACTTATGCACGACTCTGTTTGAGAGTTCTAATGAACAATTGTTTGAGATTTACTCCCTGATCGAAATATACAACCGTGTCATAAACTTGGATCGGATGAGATCTTATCAGCAAATTCTGTGTCATGAGATGACAGTGGAGTGTCGCCAAGTGCTCCTTCATTGTGGATGATGGTCCTGTTGATTATTAGGTTACTAAATATATTTCCGAGCGACATTAAGGTAGCATTCGCCCTTTTGTTGTTGACTAGGAGGTAATCCCTGAGCTTCTACTGGACCTCATCCATGCTCTAGCTGAATATGGCCGTCTTACTCCTGATGCCCAAATACAAATCCTTCAAGCTGCAACGTTGACGTTTTGTGCCTTCGAAGATCATCTCGACTGTTTGAGAGTCAGACTAGCCTGTCATTCCCTAGACGGTTACTAGCGATATAGCCAAGGATAGACTATAAGAGTTACCATGTCAGCGGTGCCTGAAAAGCCCGGGCTACCCGAAGTACGGACAAGGACCACACCTACTATTACTCTACCATGACCACGCTTATAGTAGCCTAGTACTTTGCGTACTAAGTACTGTGCTCTTGAACTAGTTACTAGTGTGCGCATCATGACAAATTGTCCCAATGAGGAAGCCGTATCTGGTCTTGGCTAAGGATCGGACTTTATTGCTCCTCGGGGTTTACTTTACCTTTCCTTTGGATCCTGGGTTGAATAGAAGCTAATTCAGTGACAGGCAGTGACGTTGAGGAGTCGCACTCGTCCAGGGTTGGGGCTAAAATCGAGGTCATTGTCTCCTAGATCGTCGCGAATAGATGGCTGATGAAATCGCATTGGCTGCGGTGAGGTCAGTGGCAAGTAACCTGACACTGCAGACGAACGTCAACGTTGCTGCCATTGACATCAAAGCCCGAGACCTTGGTTTTCCTGCTATTGCTTTTTCGTTGTCCCTGCTACCACAGTACCCAGTACGGAGCACTCTTTTCGACTGTCAAGTAATAGTGACGAATTGACTGGGCCCTATTGAACTACTGCGTAATTAGATGGAAGATGCCATCCCCCGGTCAAGGAAAAGGAAAATGTTACTGTTAGAATCCAGCTTTCAGACTGCTCCCCCGCCCTGATTTGTCGACTCGAATCCCATGTTGATTCTAGGGTTTTCTTTTCTTTGTTCAGATTAGTCAGTAGTTTGTGTAGGCGCATAAGTGGCGCAAATGGAATTACCCCTTTTCATGATTCGGATCTCATCAGCCATTGTACTTCGTAGCTCAAAACAGTAACCATTCTTCATCCGAACCTCCAATAATAACATTTCGAACTCTTCACGGTAGACAGAAAATCGTACAAAAGTCAAAACTCTAAGGGTTAAAGCTTACGACCGATTTGGGTTCTGGATTTTCCCCTTCCCAGGATGCCGGGTTATGCACAAGCCTCTTCAGGGCCATCTCCCCTCCAACCTTCCTCTGGAGAAAGCGCCCAAGATGCTTCTCAAGCTCTCTGATTGGCCCATGTCCCCTCGACTAGCGTTCGGGGCACAAGTCGATAAGATCCGTCCATGATCAGGACGGCCCCGGTTCCTTCCCCCTAGTCAATCGTAATCTGGCGCCAAATCCAATCCACCATTAGTCCGTAGTCATAGTCTGTACCTTAGCTTAGGTACTTTGATCGGTTCCCTACTCGCAATCGTGTCTCCTTTGGGAGTAATGGAAACTACCTATAGGATCAACTCCGTAGAATATCAGAATTCTTGTCCTTGCTGGTAACCCTGTCCCGTATGATGCCATTATGCTTAATGTGTGTGCAGAAGTACGATGGGAGGGCCGTGAGGTCAATCATGGAAACCGCTAGAAGCGTGAATTCGAGTTTACATGCTCGATGAGTGTAACGCCTGGTGGCGAGGAGATCTCGCTGTCGTTGAATATTGAGTACGGGGTATTTACCAAGATTGTGCGTGCGTTATCACGTACAATGTGCAAGACGCAGGATGTGGCTAGTGATTTACTGACTGTGGCCATGACTCGGGGTCTCCGAGCTCTTCGAGGCTGAGCAGCAACGGATTCTGCGTATAGGTATGCTCAGGTGCAGTAGACTTAGCCACACAGTATTGTACGAGGTACTGGATCGTCGCTGTTACGCTGTAATTGTACGTATGCACGTAGAGGGGCAGTACATGGTGCGGAAGACACATGGATAGGCTAGATACGGAGCTTTGGATGCTAATACTTACTTCTTGGGGCTAGATTGCAAAGATTCTGGTCCAAGCGTGCGCGATGTGGGACTTGGACGAAAGGAAACCACCCTGAAGTTTGATTCTGAAGGTTACGGGTCTGTGGCCTGTGCACGGTATCTTCTTTCTTCAGGGAACAAGTCTGTTTACAAATCGCGGCTGTGGTTCTGGTAGGTAGGATATTTTCTGGTTGATCTATGGAGTCATGTCGTACAGTATGCAAATCAACCGGGGAAACTGATGGAGAATACTGGAAGGATTGGCTGAGGTTTCTGTCAGTTTGGGGTACTCCACGTACTGTAAGTAGAGGGGACTGTACAGAGGAGAATGGATAGGTATGCTAAGAATTGTGCGCTGAAGAAGACTAGACAGAAGTACCGAACAAGAGACTAGGCGGGATCGGGATTCAATATCCATAGGTAAAGAAGAAATATTGCTCCATAGCATGGCGCTCAGTCCGGGAAAGATGTCAACCAATTTGATCCACAGGCAATATCCATGAGAGCACGTCGAAGCACAGATGAGTATAAGTTACCACTGCATGGGCAGCAATTCCAACTGACAGCCCCGATCCCCAGTGTTTGGAAAAACAAACGATTTTTATCGGGAAGCGACTGGCTGTCAAAGACTGTTTCTAATGGCGAGCGGGCCCCAAGCGGACACTGCTAATGGCGTCCCAGGAACTTTATCCCCCAGGCCTAAGTGGCTGTTAAGAGTCCTGACTAACCACAAACTAGTTGATCTGTTAATAAAGCAACTCCCCCTTCTGCTATTATGGCTCTGGTGCTCTTGTCATTTTGTAAAAATACCCGTCGAGTACTGTATAGACTAGGGACGATTACTTACTCAGGCAGACTGACCAATATGGGCTTTTTTTTTTTTTTTTTTTTTGTGGGTTGATTCCTCCCAGGCAGGTATAGTAATCATTTGTTGTAGATGTGCGTTTGATGGCCATCTGAGCAAGTACTCTATAGACATCGAGTCTGAACTTTAGATGTCCAATCTAGAGAACAGCGTTCCTGTGCTCTCGCTATGGAGCAACCATCCGTAAGCCACGGTGCTTTTGAATAGCATCCTCCGAACAAAGCCTACCTACTAGTCGAGCAGAAGGCTTAAGGAGTGGTTAGAACGATCTACAACTATGGGTAAATATGAGGAATATGCCCATGCAAATAATGGCTGCCAAAAAAAAAAAAAAGAAAGAAAAGAAAAAGAAAGAAAAAAAAAGAAATAATTTTGATAAATAAGGAGGAAAGAAATTCATATAACAACTATAACAACTATAATAACTTACAAAAAGAAATAAATAAAAGAAGTACGGATACCGCCCTACTACTGCATGTCCTTGC
This sequence comes from Aspergillus udagawae, assembly GCF_001078395.1. NCBI lineage: Eukaryota > Fungi > Ascomycota > Eurotiomycetes > Eurotiales > Aspergillaceae > Aspergillus > Aspergillus udagawae. The sequence goes on along the minus strand of NW_025091267.1, from coordinate 2,020,168 downwards.
CTCAGAGATGCAGCCCGCAGCTCTGGACCAGCGCTTTTTTAGCAGCTGTAGACTATCTTGCGTTTCGAGTTTGATGCGCTCCAAGGATCATCCATGTTGGCGGGTCATCCACTAAGTCGGAGTCTCAGATGGCCAAATCGGGACGGGCCTTCGATTCGATGGCAGCTTGACTATGAGAGAGGGGTCTCAAAATGAAATAAAATAAAATATTAATAAAAATAAGGAAATAATAATAATAATAAATTCTGAAAAAAAGTCCCAGATGGCGCTTCTAGTTCTTGTGGTCAATATTCGATCACTATCATCAATATCCAGCTGGATGCACAGGCATTCCAATCTCACATCGCCAACACTGAAAAACTGCCAGTTCCCCCGTCTCAGAGCTCCAATCCTTCTTCTTCTCATCTACTTCTTCTCTCCTTGAGGATATCGAGTGTTCCCTTGAGCTATTGGGTAACCCCTCATCTGTCAATCATCAATTGTCCTTTCTCTTGACTTGACTTCGTGTCACCATTCTCATTTACCATACATATCCCCGGAGCAGAAAACAAAGAAAAGGGCCAAGTACTCTTGATCTAGTTCCAACTCTGTTGCTGCTTGTAACACCCGCCCATCTGTGTGACGAAATCGGTTGCCAGCATCCATCTTGCAGCATCTCCCACCTTCCCGGGCCGACCTTGATTGCTTGCTCTCGAGCCCCGTTGGGTGTTTGACCTCCGTTCTCGTCTGGGTGCATCCTGTGAGTAGCATGCCGTCACTTGTCACGCATACTGCCCCCTCTCAAATCTGTTTGATGGGCGTCAATCTGCCTCGAAATGGCTCGTCTGCCTTCAGAAGCAAACTACAGTAGATGGCGGGGTCATGGACTCGAACCGCAGTGCTGGCTTTCGCTTGCGTCTGGACGTTCTTATTTCAATTTTGGCCTTTCTCATTGCTGTACCTTGTTTCCCCTTGAGGCTTCTGGCATGCTGCACCTTTCCAAGTGTCAAACCAAAGCTAATCAGCGGCCTTTGGCGTCCTGCCATGGCTTCACTAGACCTGGATCTCTGCAGCCTCATCACCATCTCGGATCATCTGGGTGTGATCTCGTTGGAAGACAGAACAAAGACCTCCAAGTCAATATATATTGCCGTCATCGCAGCTATATACTCGCCCAGAACTCGACGGCATCTTCATGTGTTGAACACTATATACCTCTCGGCAATTCAGTAACCGTACTGCCTGAGCAACCTTCAACTCCAGATAATCCAACAATATACCTGCTCAATCGCGACCTGCGTTACCTTTGTCAACGTTAACCTCTCGAATTACACAATGGTGTTCAGCGCACCTGCTCCTGGGGTGGGCTCCAGCAAAAGGCCAGCGTCATGCATGCAGGACGATGTCAACGGCTGGGATAATGTCCCGGTAAGTGAGACCCCGTATTGGAAAGACATACAGAGCTGACTCCTGCCCTACATAGCCCATGGGTCTATCCGTGCGTTCGTCGATCAACATCCCTTATGCCCACTACGCCATGATCTATCTGGACAACATGGGTAGACTCAAGGTAACGGAGTCTCCGTCTATCCAGGAGCAAAATGGGACAGTATTCACACCCGAAGTCCGTGAAAGATTTTTGGAAATCCTCGGGGCCAAGATCGGGTATCAGCGCCCCATGGTTCGAAGTATGTAGATCTTCTACACACAAGTTCGATATTCCCGCTGATCTCATTTGAACAGGGCCGTCAGGTGCCGATGCCACACCATATAGCTATGATCCTCAACAACCGCTTGGTCACTTGCCCTACCGTCAGAACAAGCGGCGCAGAAACTCCCCAGCCCACTCTATGTACGGTGTGTCGCCATCCGTTCAGTTCTCAGGTCCCGTTGAGGAAACGCCCTCTTGTGGATCAGTGGACATGGTCGGGCTCGAAATCGGTGATACTCCCAAAGTCCTCGACTACTATGAGAGATCTTTGAAGCATTTCCAGCAGCTCAACTGTCGTCAGATTGCAAAGGCATTCATTAAGTTCATCGAGCCAAGAAAGCAAGTCAAGCACCCCTACAACGGAGGTAAACCCCCCGCGGGAGCCCCTCCAGGTAAGAAGGGGGACCCAGAAAAGACAAAGCCCGAATGGTGGCCCGCCGAAGTGGTTCACAAGGAGCCGGATCATCTTCGAAAGGATCGTACGTGTACCTCCCCAGAAAATCTCCTGTGTCAAGTAACCTGCTGACATATTTAGAACGCCTGTCTCTGTTGATTCATATCATCCGCAAGCTTGGAAGATTCGGAATTACCACGGATCAATTGCAGGAAATTGCCCACGACTGCAAGCGGCAGCTCAGAGGCCCCCACAGACTCCAAATCTTGGACGAGGTCTTCAGAGTGAGGAGGATGGAAGAACGCTATGAAAGAGGAGAAGTCGGTACGTGTGGCATTTCCTATCCATGGAATTCATTTTGACAGCTGTTGACGAGCCTCAGATGCCAACACGATCGTATATGTTGTCAACCGAGAGTCGAACCCGAAAGAGAAAGATGCTGAGTCCAATGTTGATCCGGACCAGAAGCATGAACAAGAAGACGATAATGCGGATGAGGCAATGCCCATTCACCACTCTGAGGTGAACTCAGACAGCATGATGTCGAACTCAGTCGAACACATGGGCATGGCGGCACCAAGTCGCGCAATGAATATGGGAGATGACAGAAACCAGTTGTTTCCTTTACCCGAGTCTTTGAGCTTCGGCGAGACCCCCCGGGATGATCGGACCTTCTTTCCTACGACATCTGAGTATACCGAAGATTATGCATCTCAACAGATGCTCAGAACCCCTGCAACAACGGCACTGGTCAGCCCCAATGAGGCACCTGCCGCTTTCGATTATTTGACACAGGCACCCATCACCTCTTCCGCTCCGGAGCCGATTTCCCACCACCGCCAAGCACCCCTGCCCATGCAGCACTCGGCTAGCTTCGACCCTTGGGCGCCTTCATTCCGACAGAATCTCTTCAACCCAATGGAGTATGGTACTACACCCAGTCACGCCATGTCTCAGCCTACTATGTCATATCAGCTTCCCATGACCCCGACGTCTCATCCCCAGGAAATGCCTCACATGGCTCACAGCCTGCCGAACCTGCCTCAAGACAGGCCTTCAAGCATGGATAGCATGAGCATGAGAGGCCCTTCTTTCCGCACAGGATCCTTGAGTCATCCTCGTGATCCATCGCAGCAGGTCCCTCATTCTAGCTGATGTGGCCACAAGTGGATGGATCCGGACGGTTGGACTCAAATAGACCAAATGCATGATGTTAAATGATTGATCCTCGACCACTGCTTTGCCTTCCTGCAGCCCTGGAGTTTCGGTTTACTGATGATGGTTATCCCGACTTTTCTTCTGCTCCTTTCTCAGTCCCTGACTTTGTTGTCAATGCGGACTTAGCCATCAGGCTTGTTCCACGCCAAGTGGCTGCCATGACACATCGAACGCTGGAGCCTCCGTGGCTTTATATGGCAGGTACCTGTCAATGACTTCCAATTCTTCGTTTAGTACATATAGTCGTTGCTTGTTCTATGTTTGACTATGTCTTTTTTTTTCCTTATACATACGTTCAAAACTTTGGTTGGAGATAACGCCAGATGGCGTGAGATGCAAATATGGGTGATGTTTTTGTGTTTTGTTCATTTCAACTCTTTTTTTTTTTTTTATAATGATTTAGACAATTGGCAGCGAGGCGCTTGTGGCGAAGCTCGTTCTCTTTGAACGCCGATGGGCTGGATGAGAGGTAACGAGGCATGAAGGTGTTTCATTATAACAGCGATCGGTTTTTGGATTAGTTTTGTTGTTCAAAATACAATGATCACTATGTATGATTCTGGACTTTAAAGTGTAGGGGCATACAGAGTAGTATGAAGGGTGGATCTAAACGCGCGGCAAGTGGCGCTAGCACCTATTCAGTTGGCGCGAGTGTTGACGCCTTCCCGAAGCCCAGAGTCTCCAGAGACCTAGATGAGCGACGGCAACAACGAGCCCGTATCGCCTCTCTCCACCGGTCTACCACGCCGAACAGATAAGAATGAACTGAGTATTCGACAGACGGCATATCACTGGGCGACAAGTTTCCGCAACTGTTCATCCAGCGGGTTCGCGCCGCGATTCGATGGCCGTTGGCACGGAGTTCACATCTCCTCACGCCGCAAAGTCGAAGTGTTTGGCCATCGCCAACCTCTGGGACGAGACCAGCTTTCGACACCGGTTTCTCAGCAGCCCCGTCTTCTTCTCTTGAACGCGCCGAGGCCGGAAATTAAGATACAAAGGTATTGCGTCATGGCTTTTCCTGGTTTGGAGTTCGATATGCGTGAGCACTTTGGGTTCTGGCATTATCTTCCCCCTCTGTTGTGTTGCTTCGCAGTTGACAGTCTTTCTCCATTAGCTTCTCAAACTAACTGCGTTGTTACGCCCTCCGAACTGTTATTGGAGGTCAGTATTTTTAGGATACTTGATTCACCAGCTTCCTTTCCGTGACCCATAAAATCAACCTCCTTCTCCGAACAAGACGATAAAACGAATAGACTACGACTCGACACCCCTGGTGAAAAGGTACTGAGATCTGTCAACGTCTTTGCCACCACGTTACTCGGAATGGCAGGCCCAGCGAACCCGTTCGCTGGCCTCGCCCAGAAAGATGGAACAACGGCCCCGGCGGGTCGAGGGCGCGGTGGCTCATTCAGTCGGGCTACTCCCTACCAGTCCAAATCATCCAACGCGCGTGGCCGAGGCCGAGGGGCCTCGTCGGCAATGAGATCTCTCCGTGGTCATGGCCGAGGCGCTGGTCCCGCGACTAACACCTGGCGCAAACCAGACTCAAACGCGGCTCCCGCAGGAGCTGCCGCATCGCCTTTCTCCCAGTTGAAGCAGAGCCAACCCTCCTCTTCTCCATTTCGTGGACAGGCTCCGCAGCAGAAACCGGCATCTCCTGGTGTTGTGAATGGCTCGTCTGGTGCATTCGGGGTACCCTCTGGATTTGCTGGTAGTATGGTCGATTCTAGCAGAGACCCTCGACTACAATTTCCGTCAAATGGAACGAATGGTGTGGATGGCTCTGCTGTGCCAGTGGAAGACATAGCAATTCTGAACAGTTACAATGACCGATATGAAAAGGTAGGAGATTCTTCCATGCTGGATTTTCACCATTGGCTAGGGATTCTGGACTGACAGCTTGCAGCTCAAGCTTGATAGGGCGAAGCAAAGGGAACAGGCAATCAGGAAAGGGCAGATGGCGGATCCCAATCAACCTACTTCCCTGAATCAAGCAATTACACCCGTCGGCACCTGCACAAGCATGTGTCCCGAGTTTGAGCGGGTTGAGCGCATCGTCCAGAAGATGGTAGACAAAAGCGAAAAGGTACAGGCAGATGATGTCGTATGGGTGCTTATCCAAGAGCTGACTGTCTGTAGTTTCTTCATCCTGCGACAAACACATTGCAGAATATGGAAACGAAAATGCTCAAACGCTTCAGAAGATCAGCTGCTGGCTACGACGAACAGCTTCCTTCTGATATTCGCACACCGAAGGCACTCCTTCAGTCAACCAACTATCTGATTCGACATATCCTTGGTGGTTCTGAGCCTCTTGACTTGATTCACAAGTTTGTCTGGGATCGGACACGATCGATTCGTAACGATTTCTCCGTGCAGCAACTCACCCAGGAGGAGGACGTGAAGATAGCAGTCACATGCTTGGAGAGAATAGCCCGGTTCCACATAGCGTCTCTTCACCTACTCTCTAGTCCTGCGAATGAAGAGCCTTTTGACCGCCACCAGGAACGAGAACAACTCAACAATACCATGTTGTCGCTGATGTACTATTACGACGACAATCGAGGGCGCATCGCGTTTCCCAACGAGGACGAGTTCCGGGCCTATTACATTATATTCTCCATTCACGACCAGCGACCGGATTTAGAAGCCCGCGTCCAGAAATGGCCTGCAGAGCTACGCAGTTCGCCTCGGGTTCAAGTAGCCCTTGAATTGTTCGCCGCTGCTGGCAACACATGGGAGTATCAAGGCACCCTAGATGCCAAACGACCCAACGCCATTGCACAGGGTTTCTACACACGCTTTTTTCATTTGGTTGATTCTCCAGCTGTGTCGTATCTGATGGCCTGTGTTGCCGAAACCTATTTCAACCACATGCGCCAAACGGCTATCCGTTCAATATGGAAAGGATACTGTCGTTATCCCGCTTCTCAACAGCACAAGAATGAGGAGTGGACCGTCGACGAACTGACCAAAGTCTTACACTTTGATGACGACAGCCAAACAATTGGATTCTGTGAAGAGCAAGATCTACAGTTTGCTGAAAATGCTCATGGTAATCTTTATCTGAACTGGAGCAACCGTCCAGTTGACTCGATTGGTACGTGTGATCTCGACAACACTCTCGCCTTCTTTCCTTCGTTCACTGGCTCTGTTTTCGCCCCACCGGATTACGGCAGTTATACTATTAGGCGTCTCAATGTCGGCCGTATCTGACTTCGACTGACACATTGAATCAATAGCCTTCCAGCCGTCTTCCGAACACTCATTCTCAGAAAAGTATGTCGAGTCGAAGCGAGCAGGCAGAAGCATGGTTGCCATCATACTCGGCTTGAATATAAAAGAAGCGGCAACTCTAGGAATGATCGACAGCTCTTTTCTGCCGCAGCGCTCACTGGCACTACCAGCCCCCGAGCCAGAAGCGCCCACTGACGACGATGCCCTCTTTGTGAGTGACGATGACAATGAAATGCGACCTCCAGCCATCCAAACGAACGGTAATGTCTCGCAGGGCGCTGTCTTTACTGAGTCTCCCACATCAGCTTCAAGCCTGCGCAACGCATTCACAGAACTTTCACAGAGTACGACAAAAACAGAAGCGGCACCTACGCAAAGCAATCCGATTTCTTCGATTACACAAATGACCAATATAACCCAAACTCCCGAGCCGGCCAATACCTTTTCATCCTTGTTCTCTGGCACTAGTTCAACCGGTGCCACAACAGCGCCCACAGTTGCGCCTTCTAACCCGTTTGCTAACATATCTTCGCCCTTTGCGCCGTTTAAGACGCCGGTGACTGAGCAGAAGGCCCCAGCCTTGCCTGCTGCATTCAGTAGTCAGCAACCAACCTCGACCTTTTCGACAGGAGCATTCAATTTTACGCCAGGAAAGCCTGACACAGCCCTTGCATCGGCTACTTCCCAGTTCAAAGTACCAAACCTCTTCCAGCCCTCTACAGCGCCTACAGCTTCACCATTCGGCCTTCCTCAAACACCATCAATATCTAGACCTGATCAGGCTCCTGGCCAGACTGCTGCTCAGCCCTCGACAAGCATTTTTGATACTGGCAAGCCATCCTCTGCTCCGCAGATTTCAAGCTCAGTCTTCAGTCTCGCTGGTCAGAATGCTCTCCCCGGAAAATCGGAAGCTGAAAAGCCTCAACCAAGTCTCTTCAAGCCTGCGGAGACCACGTCCCCACCATCCCCGTTTGCGCAAGCAAGTAACCTGTTCGCTCCAGCTAAAGACGGTATGTTCTTCTGTCCTACGACGTCGTCCTTAGCATAGAATCATTGTGAATTCTAATGGTCTCGACAGATTCACCGGCAGCTGTCCACCCTGTTCATTCAACCAATGTTTTCTCGTTTGCGAAACCTGCGGAGATAAAGGCACCCAAACAGAAACCAGCCGATGCGATTGAGAGTCTGAAGTCTCCACCGGAAAAGGAAGTCCTGGAACAGAATGCACTAGCAGACGAAACTGTGCCGCCTCGTGCGGAAGATGTCGCTGAGCAGCAGCAACCTCGGCCAGTATTCACAAAGGCTAGCTCACCTGAACCCGTTAGCGCCACATCGCCCTCTTCTGCGGAACCTAGCACAGTGGGTGCTGTTCAAGAAGAAGTTCCCGTTCGCGTCTCTCCTGAGCCGACCACAAAGGAAGACGGAATCTTAGGTGAGTTGCACCTTTAGTCACATCCATCACTGTTCCTTTTACCTGTCGGGTCTCTCTGACATGCATATAGTGTTAGAAGATGAACGACGCCTCGCTTGGCTAGACACCCTGAAAGAAGCTGCCGATAAAAGGCGACAGACCTTCTCGACAAGTCGCAAGCGCATTCTCCACGAAGAAGATGAACAAGAACTGAAACAGAGCGAGCCAAAGGCACCCAAAATAGCCAAACCTGAGGCTCCTACTCCACGCAAAGTATCTATGGCATTGTCTTCGATTAAACCTCTTCCCAAACTTCCCATATTGGAACAGATTGAGGCCATGACAGCTCGAAAGCCTACAAAGGAGGAGAAACCTGAAGTTCCAAAGCCTCGCCAAGTTGACGAAGATGAACTCCTCCTTTCTGCTGCCCGAATTGCCGCAGAATCACTCAGGAGCGGACCGAGGCTTCTCGACCATTGGTCGACATACCCTGAGCCTCGAAGCTCCGTTTTCAGCCCTCGCAGCAGCTTTTCATCTTCGCACTCTTTCTCCCGAAGTCAGTCGCCGAATTCATACCAAGTCAATGGATACGATGTTGCTCTTGCTCCTGATAGAGACTTGGGACTAGGACGTACCCTGTCCCGAACGGAACAGAGAATTCGCCTTACCGGGGGCAAGGGCCTAGCATATAAGCCGCTGAACTTCACACCGGAGAAGAAAAGTAAAGGAGCAGGCAAGAAATAGGTGTTGTCATAACCTTCTGTTTCATATTGAAGCGTGAAAACGCTTGCAAAACAGCCCATGGCGATCTTCTGTTTTGCTGTAAACTTTCATCTCGATTGCATTATGCGACGGCGTTTTCTGCGGATTTTGGTCTTCTGATAAGGGATGTATCTGCTACATTTTGGAGTTTAACAGCCGGCGCTGCAAGTGTGTCGTACATAACTGCATTATAAGAATACCCTATATTTCTGTGACGAATTATTCCTTCAAGCACAAGGAGACATAGACCTGGAAGTTGACTAGAGAGAGACGCTCACTAAATATCGATTGTGGTGCCTCAGGTATCTTTAGTCACATGATCCCATATTCGGTTTCCAATGGGCGCATGTATTGTCCTTTCGCATCTTGTAACTGAGAACTTCTAAACAAGACATATCCAAGCTATCTTGCTGACTTGACTGCTCAGAAATGGACAGTTAAGTCATTACTTCTGCACAATTTTCTCAACCAAGGTCCACAGTCTTTTTCATGTTGGACTACTCCAACGGCATTTCGCCTCTTCCTCTCTGACCAGGCATCTTCCTACCACCTCGGCTCTGCCAAGAGCCAGGAAGGCAATCCCTCTCTCGTGCTTAGCGCAGCTGTCTAGGCTTCAACACAGAGGAATGCGAATCGCCACATTACAATTCGCCCCCACCGTGGGCGACGTCGACGGTAACATCAAAAGGGCCAACGAATTGCTGAAAGGCGGCAATGTGGTCGGGGGCGCTCAAGCCGGGATTGAGAGCCTGAAGCCTGACCTCCTGGTGTTGCCCGAACTGGCTCTGACGGGTGAGTACCCAGGAACAGGAGGCAGTGGACTCTAGTTTTGTGATGTCCCTATCCGAGCTGTAATGGTGACATGTTCTTGTTGGCTAGGGTACAATTTTCCCTCGCTAGAAGCCATCCGGCCGTTCCTTGAGCTGGCGGGGAAGGGCGTATCAGCTGCATGGGCCCGTGAGACGGCTACGCGTCTTAGGTGTAAGGTGTGCGTGGGGTATCCCGAGATTGAACTAGCAGCAGGTGGGGAGTGTAGCGCGCAACCGCAGGAGAAGTACTATAATTCCTTGCTTGTTGTGGATGAAGAGGGGGAGGTGCTGCTGAATTACCGCAAGACGTTCCTCTACTTCACGGATGAGACGTGGGCGTCTGAAGGCACGGCGGAGCGAGGGTTCCACGAGCTCGTCTTCAACTCTGGTTCCGCTGGAGGAGATGTGCTGATGTCTAGGGTGGCTACGTCGTTTGGGATCTGTATGGATATCAACCCGTATAAATTTGAAGCTCCCTTCACGGCTTGGGAGTTCGCGAATCGGGTCATCGACTCCAAGTCCCAGCTGGTTATTCTGTCGATGGCCTGGACGACGTTTATGAGCCGGGAGGAGCTGGATGCGCTGGCTGATAAGCCGGATTTGGATACGTTTAATTACTGGATAAAGAGATTTTGGCCTCTAGTCAGGCAGAAGATGCGACACGATGTTGATCTAGGATTTGACGGCCATGAGGCCGAAAGTGCAACGGAAAAGAATATTGTCATTGTCTTTGGGAATAGGTGTGGAGAGGAGGGATCGGTGCGCTATGCGGGGACGAGTGCGATTATCGCTATTACGCAGCGTCCTGGGGTGGTGCAGGACGGCGACGCTGGGGAGGAGTTACCGTTCGACGTGAAGATCCTTTGCTGGGATATACTGGGTGCGACGACCGAGGGCATTTGCTTTGCTGATACTACAGCTGATCCGAAGACGGTGTTTGGATTGGTTAAGGCGTCGCAGACGTGAGGGTTGCAGCTTCTTTTGCCGCGCTAGAGTACACTGTCTGGTGTATTCTGACGGTGTACATGATGAGACATCTTCTGTTGAGCATGGGCGAAGAAGACTTTCACATTGGTCATATGGTTTCGACTCTGACTGTCCGATGTGTTGGAATACTTGATATGATATCAGAACTGTCCAAACCTACGCAGCGTTCACTGGGTATCTGATGCGAAGCAGCCCGAAGTCAATAGGGTTAACCTTGCCACAAGCGGCAGCAATCATGTGAATGGTTGATAATCATCCTCCTCCTGCATCCATGTGACAATGAAAGACACCATTTCTAGACTACGAATATGAGAATTTACTGCTTCGCAAATTCATCGAGACAAGTATGCACGAGCGATTCACCTGTGCTAGCCCCTTGAGAGAACATTTTAGTACTACCTACCGATGCGAGACTGGCGCCCATACCCTACTGGGACGGACCCGGATGGCAGCGATGACGGCCTATCTCATGACCGATGGATCAGCAACCTATCAGACGGTCTGTCTCAAGCCAAGTCAAACAAGGGACGCGTATTAAAAACAATGCAACCTTCAGAGGGAAGCTAGAGCAAAATGATCTTCGAGAGTAAGCTTGAAGACTTTTGATCGACACTGCGGAAAGCACCATCCGCTTCAAGTGGGAAAGTTTGGTTGTAATGTGGATGTGCATGTGACACGAAAGGTCAGATGGAGTCGCATTTGAGGTAAACTGAAATTGACTAGGTATTTGCAGACAAGCAATAGTTGAACAAGCGTGAGCCAAAGATATCAGGTGTGAAGCATGTTCAGATTTCGTCTGTATCTGAGGATCTGCAACCACGCACGTTGGTCGAGACTCGAGAGACAGAGACCATCAGAGACATGGCTACGGCATGGCATGCATCGGCGTACATCCCGCTACTGTACGATGGCGTTCTCCAGATGGACCGTGCTCCTTACCAGCACCCTAAAGGAGGGTCGGCCCGACCGGGATGAGCACTGAAGGAGTGAAGGTACAGAGTACTAAAGGTATGATGCTATCTATTCTCTTGAGACCAATGGTGGTTGTTGAAAACGGCCGCGACTCAGTGCATTCACTAGGTCCGATAGACAAGACATCTTATCCTCCGTGTGCTCGTCATGTCTCTCAATAACCAGGAAACCTCCATACAATTGCTTGACAGTTATCATGCTGATTTGGTATGATAAATAACCAAAGTCTTAAAAAGTTACACGTGATCCCGGGTGAACCCCTCCTCCGGCAACCGCCCAGCGTAATCCGAGCAACCAATCAGCGATGAGAGAAGCGACATTGGCAGAAGAGGGGGCACGGGATTGGAGCACATGACATCCAAGAACAAAGAGGGAGGGTAGTAAAAGAGATAGCTAATGGGAGAGATATTGAATGCTGGGCAAGAGTTGACTCCCCTTCATTAACAGCGTGGAAGGGGAAGTTCCGGTGGAGACAGCGAAAGCCCATTCTGCTGGTTCTTGAACGGACCAAGTCAGGTGATATCTCTACGCTTCTGGTCGTTACGCCTCACCGGACCACTGCCGCCTCGACTGTTCTGCTCCCATTATCATCCCTCGCCACGTGAGCGCTTCTCTCTACTACTCGACTCTACTCCTCCAAATATCCCTTCTTTCTATTGTAAAAGCCGCCACTTCTTTCTGTTCGTTTTCTGATCCGGTCCATCCGTTGTCTTTACATTGGACGTCTCCTTATTGAGTCTTTCCTCGCGAACAAATTCGATTATTGGTCTTCGCGATCGAACTACGATATACCTGCCTCTTGTTGTTGCCGTGGCAGGTGACTTGCTGTCAGGTGATAGACAGACCATCCCAAGGTACAGTGAGCTCACTCCTTCTATTCGCGACTCTCTATCTTTCATTGCATCTTCCCTCTGCTGTACTCCACTATTTCAGAAGCTTCAATAAGGCCCCAGAAGCATCTCACCATGCCCTTCTCTGGGCCTCTGCCTCGTCCGCCGTGACCCGGATGAGGTCGATTTGTGATGCTATCCTCTCTTCCCCTGTTACCTCGGTCGCAGAGACGTCATGACGCGTTTCTGATGTCGACTATGCGACCATGAGGTTTTCTTTTCTGACTGATGGTTTGCGCATCAACTGGCTTGTTGGCGCATATTGATTCCATCAATCTAATTGCGTATTGCATGTTCCTGGGATTTCAGAGTCATCCAATGTCTGTTTTGATGCTATGGTGCGGAGACACAGCGCGTCCAGCCTCACGCGTCTTAGTATATTCGCTTCTCACTTCTCAGCATATCAATATCTTCTTTTTGGTGGATGTTTACTCGCGAGAAATATTCTTTTTTTCCTTCCTCACTACCCTGCTTTATTTATTTTCCTCGCTGTTAAACTCATTACTTTTCTGGACTTTCCGACTCACCAAAACCTGGACCGCAGGGAAGTTCCTAATGCTACATCTCCTTTGGTAGCTGTCTGCGGAAACCTATCTCGAATCAATACATTTGCTCTATCTAAAGGGTCGGTTTGGCCCCTGGATACGCACTATCATGGCCGTTGCTGACTCGGCCAACCTGCAGGGTGCCGACCTTACATCCTACATCATGTCTGACCAATCGCTGGGTGCCTCGGATGGTAATATAGCAAACAAGCGAAAGCGCGAGGGTGATGACAGCGCGGGCCCGGATCCTCAGCGCCTGAACCGCTCTTCCAATGGAAGTAGTGGCAGCATGCCTGGCGCGGATCCTCAGAACAACTTCGCACACAGCTCTCTTACTTCCTATGATGCTCACGGTCTCCCTACCTCTACTTCAGAGCTCAACATCGACCAGCAGATCCTCCAACATGTCGGACCACAGAACGGTATCTCCGATGAGAATGCTCTCACTGCCAAAGCCGCATTGGCCGCGCACAATCCTCAAAACAAATACCCGCCTCCCCCCGAACCTTCTTTCGACGCCAATAATCTCGCTCATGGGTTGACGTTCGGAGATGACATGGGTCAGGCTATGGGCCCTACGCATGGACACAATTCGACCGCCGCAGCTGTCTACGCTGCGCGCGAAGCCCAGAGTATGAATCAAAAACCGTCCGTTGGTTCCCCCGAGTGGCACCAAATCCGCAAGAATAATCACAAAGAGGGTAAGCTGCGGGAGTTGTTTTTACGGTGTGACTTTTGAGCTAATTCGATTTCAGTGGAACGTCGGCGTCGTGAAGCCATCAACGAGGGTATTAATCAGTTAGCGCGTCTGGTCCCCAACTGTGACAAGAACAAAGGCGCCATCCTACAGCGTACAATCGAGTACATCTGCCAGCTGCACGATGAGAAGAAAACGATGAGCGAACGGTGGGAGCAAAACAACATGACTACAAGCCATGCTATCAACGAGATCAGCGCTCAGAATTCCAAGTTGAAATTGGAAGTCAACCGCCGTGGAGATATCGCACAAAAGTGGCTTCAGCGCTGTCGCGACGCAGGTCTCGAGTTCGATGACTACAACGACGCCGAAGAGCTCGAGCCTCTTGAGGTCGACCAAGGTCAGGTCTGACGGCTGAATTGCGCTTCTGGATAGATGACTTCCCCTTTGCTTCTCTATCTCATGGTCATACAATGTGCTACGATCTGTTCTTGTTCGGAGGCTGAGATTCCAACATACCCGCTCTTTCTCTCCGTTAGTTCGTTTTCAGTTTCATTCCATTCTAACAAGCCCCGCGAGAAGCCCGTGATTTGGGCTCGGTTGCAGTTGCCGTCTTGATAATTTCCTGATGTCTTCCATCTCGTCACCGCGTCTGGAAGAAGACAGGTGACCAATGATCTACAACCTTAATTGTCCAGCCCGGTGTCGCTTGCCCGGCGCTTCGTGATTTCTCGTTTCCGTCGTCTGCCTTCTTACGCGTATCTTTTACTCTTGTGTGTTATTTTTCTATCTTAAGGGTCGGCGAAACCAGGGTTGGGAATGGAGCCTGCGATATCGCGTTATGGGAATTGCAAATTCGATCTCTCAGATTTACACAGGACCTTCGTAGTTTGATCTTGTTTTCCGAAAGCCAAATGACAAAACGCTGTTCATGGAAGATCCGGCTCCCTCGTCAATGACAAGCTTAGTTCATGAGGCAATCTTAAGGCAATCTTACAAGCCATAGCCACGATAGTCATTTGGTTCCACTGATGGGAATAAAAACATCTGAATATGTCTGAATGTCCAAAAATATGCGGAGAAGTGAAAGTAAAGGGGCATAACAGACGCAGACAGGGTACGGTCCCAAAACAAACTGCTTTTCCGCGACAACCGAGGCGACCAACCTACTCGCACCTTCCCCACGCCACTAACTATTCTGTACTCTACAGATTGGACGAAGCGGTAACCGAGGACCCGGAGCTTGTCCCGACATTCTTCACTGCCAGGGTACCGCCGGACTGGCCAGTGATCCTCACGTCCACGGTATCCTTTCCAAACCCACTGCTCTTCTCGAAGAAGTTGTAGGAGGTTCTCGTGGTCCCTTGCCAGGTCTTCCCGCCGTCGGTGCTCACCTCGAGCTTCGCGACGGGCTCGTTGGCATTGACGACCTGCATGGAGAACCAGTAGCGCGAGGTCCCCTCCTTGTTCTTGAGGACGAGGGGCGAGGTGATGCCGCAGGGGACAAAGGACCAGGTGATGTCGATGATGCCCTTGGAGACGTCGGCTAGCTGGGTGAAGGCGTTCTGGAAGAGGTCGAGGTGGTCAGGCTCGCATTCGGGGCATTCGTCAACCACCTGGGCGATGTTAGCCGGGGGTTGTTTGATATGATTGAACGAAGAAGGAGCATACCATTGCTTTGATTGTTTTACCGTTGGGTCCTTTCACGGAGACGCAGGCACCGCATTGCGCGGCGTTATTCCATGCGGCGCCTGAGTAGGCCGTTCCGAAGAGGCCGGAGGGAAGCGTGTAGCCGGTGAATGAGCAGGTTCCGCCGGAGATGTTGCCGCCGTAGAAGGTGGCTTTGCCGGAGTGGGTGGCGCCTGATGAGGAACTGCTGCTGCTGGAGGAGGATGCAGCAACAGCCGCCTTGTCAATGGTCTCGGGAGCGGCGGTTGGAGACTCAACAGGGGCTGCCGGGACGATGGCTTGTTCCTGGGTAGCGGGAGAAGAGGGTAGAGCAGATGTTGTTGACGACGAGGAAGAGGAAGCATCGGGAGTGATATCATTCGCAGTGGGTACCATGGGCCAGGGGGACTGGGATGGAGCCTCTGGGAGTTGCACTGGGGAATTCATGGACGAAGTTGCTTTATCTGTCGTTGGGACGTGGTGGACGCCCTTGGTGTACCCCGGCCGACACCGACCATGGGCGCGCCCGAGCATAGGGCTCGCAGAGACCGATGCGGCCGCGACCAGAGCGGCAACGCATAGACTGGTGAGACGCTGATATATCATTGTTGGATGTTGATATGTCTTGGAGGCGAAGAAGCTAGAATGGAAGAAAGGAGTGTGCAGTCTGTCCTAGACTGCTATTCAGACGCAAAGGGTGACTGGAGACTCTGCTCCTGTTGCAAGTAATGAATGACACCCGGGCTCAGATCCCAGAAATGAATGTAGTTGCTGTACCAGACAGAAAACTCAAAGAGTGACTTGAAGAGCGGTGCAAAGAAAGAGAGCAAGAAAAAGAGAGGACCTTTAAGGATATATCAATCGAGAAGAAAGGAGGGTAGAGTCCTCCTCCAAGGGCTGAGTGACTGCCCATATTGCCTGAGACTAAGAGGGATTCGATGGTGAAACAATAATCTAACGCAATATAATAAGATGAACAATTCGATGAATGCAGACATTAGCGCAAAACGTGTAATGAATCAGAAGCCCTAAAACACCCAGGCATTTATCGGGTTGGACGCCACGGCTTGCTAGCGGAATGAAACGTCCGGCGTGGATAGCACGCATTGAACCTCCTGAAGCTGCTAAAGCTCAGCGATCCGGAACCCAGCCGAGGGACTGAAAGCAGGGGAATGGTCCGTTCTTTTGCTTGATTGCATCGGACGAAGGGTCAAATGATGCTGCATCGACCATTTTCTCCGCAGCCTTCGACTCTTAGCTCTGGCCCTTGAAATTAAACGACTGGCCTAGCCCATCACAGACAATCGGCGCAAATTCGGCGGAAATACGGTGGGCAGCAGCACAATTCAAAGCCTCCAGTTCTCAATGTGGTGACGATCAGATTGTATCCACGAATGGCTGCTTCATCATACTCCACGCGGGCCATATCGGATATCTCCAGAGAGCCAAGGTCTTCGTACGTCGTTGCGAAAGTCCCTGATAGTGGGACTCAACTTGGACGCGTCCGTAGACAAGATATTGAAGTTCAAGATGGTGAGAGCGCGCCTCCCCTAGGCGATTTAGCAACTGTAGTTTATTTGAGTGGACACTAAAATTCGATGGAGAACTTCATTGAAGGAAAAGTGGCGATGAACATGACGAGCCTGATCGATTCGTCAAGTGTCTATCTAAAAGTAGTCTTGCGCCAGCTTGGAGGAATGATACAAGAAAGGGTATAGATCAGAAAGAGAACAGTAGTTGGCAGGTAAGCAAGGCAGGTCAAGAATCTCGTCAGAAACTTCAAAACGATCATTTGGAATCCCACATGATTTCGTTCAATTTCAAGAGCGCATCAGCACTGGCTTTCTTCGCAGCCATAAAATCTTCCCGATTATCAGCTCCGCGAGGTCCTCTGAGAATTTCTGAGAAGCAAAGGTCAATAAGGACCTTGAGCTCATCATAGGTGAGCGGTTCGCCGTTGCCTGCAGCCAAGGCCTTTTCGCCCTGCGCAGCGAACAGCTCCTTTTCATCTTTGGCGTACTCTAAAGTCTTTTCCGCGCCATCCAAGAACCAGTCAAGGAATTTTGCACTACGCGGAAGTGCAACGACCTTGTCAGGATTCTCTGGTTCCTCTGTTGTGGAATCCTGGGCTTTTTCCACGGTCGGGTCAATAATTATATTCTTGAGGTTCTGCTGTAGAACGAGGACGTCAAGTTGCAGCCGCAAGGCTCCATTCTCATTCATGGCCCCAATGTGACGTGTAGATGAAACGAATGCTTGATCAATAAATCGAGCAAGACCCGAGGTGATGAACCAATGTTCAGCGGAGCCAAGATACGACGAAATGTTCGTATCAAAGGCGATCAAGTCATTGTTTAGCTCAAGAATCGTGGGAGATGCGGCTGTCGGCTGATTTACAAGGATATGCCACCAATTCATGTTCGAGTTCGGTGAAGGTGTCGTGGGTTCCGAATCACGGTTACTGGGAGGGTTGGGGCCAGCCATTGTGCGAGTCAACATGTGTATGACGCCGCATCGAATATCGATGTGAAGAGCAAAGAGAGCGGTCGAGGCTAGATTACGCAGCGATTGAAGAGTGGTATCAAACGCGTTGGCCGTTTCATGATTCAGCGGCAGATACACTGGCTGACTTATGCTGTCCCGCCTCGATTTCATGGCTCCAATCAGGGTCCACCGACGAGGAGGTGCTCTTGTCTCAGACTGTGGCTGCCGCAACTCTGAGGCTGTGATTCGGCGCAGCTTGGTAAGATGACTTGCAAGCCATTGCTGAAAAAAAGTCAGCCAGGTTTCGAAAAGCAATGGATCAGACTGAGTTTGTGACAAAACTTACCATGCTATTGTAAAGAAGCGACAATGCTACCACTGTTTTGGGGTCAGATATAATGTCGTACGGTTCTAATGATACCTCGTCTGTGCGTTTGAGCAGAAGCTCAATTTCCTAGGATAATCAGCGGCTGATCTGACGTTCGAAGACTGGCAGGAGAGGGGAGAGTATCTACCTTATCGATGAGTTCTTTCTTAGCGTCTGCTGGCCCCTCCCAGAGTTCCCGAACTGTGTCATGAATATCACCAGTTTCGGCAAACTCTGCTGCGGCCTTGAGGCGGACTTGACCGTGATTGCGAGGTGAGACCTTCGTGACAATAGCTGGAGAAATATATGAGCTTTTGGACCATCAACTTGGAAGGTAGTGGCTCTTCTAACCTTTGTACCACCCACAGCACTTGTCATAGTAGGTCACAATCTGGGTAATTAGAAGCTGTGTGAAGGCTTGATCATGCGGAATGCTGGACAGCATTTTACTAAACTCCCATATGATTGACATGAATTTGACAGTTCCCTGTTGTATTTGAGGTTAGGAAAGATCGACCTGGACGATATGAAAACGCAGGTACTTGCCTTGAAAACAGGCCGAGGGGAGGATTTTGACCATTGAGGATCTTCCGTGAACGCGTCTGGCGCGATGAAACTAAGAGTACAGAGATCTGTGACTGTCTCATCCAGTTGGGGAAGAAACACGTTGACGAGAAAGTCATCCAAAAAGGACGTTAAAGTGCTCAGAGCAATGTCCGCATCCACAGGTACTATGTCTTTCAATCGTTGTATGAAGGACAACGAAGGCGGAAGAAGAAGACTCATGTTGAACACGCTGGGTTCAAGGAGTATCTTATGACCGGTTCCAGAATTTCCCTGCCCGTCTCGTGAACTGTCAGTCGGTGTGCATTTCTGCCTGGTTTTCGACACTAAACCAGGAACCGAAGTCTTGAGGATCTCATCCAACTCGTCTTGTTCCGCTTGCATTTCCGTGTTTTGCTCTGATTCCGAAAGTTTAAACAATTTCTGTAAAGTGTCAATAAGATTCGGTGATGGCTAGACGTGTCCTAAGCAGACGCACCTTGTTCCTATCCCTATGACCTGCATAGATTTGACGTTTAGCATCGGCTTCTTCTTCTCTGAATCGGAAGGAGGACTCTCCGTCGGTGGCCAGGTAATCGTGCAATAGGGAACGAATCTATAGAAACTGTGAGCTAAACGGCATTGAAAGGGCGTAAGCTGAAGGAAGACCACTAACCTCACTCTGATAGAGCTTCCACAACTCTTTGAAACCACCTGTGAGAGAACTGTTCTTAGGAATACCCTCGCGCTCCACGATTCCGGCAATGGCGTCGTGGAGGACACGGTGACCTTCAGCAATAGCTTCAAACTTGGCATATAGAGTCCATAAGAACTCCGTCAAAACATGCCCGCGTTTCTCAATGGCCTCTGTTGGCAGACTGGTCTTGCTATCCCCGGATGCGAGGCCTCGGCCCAAATTTGGATGACGCGCGTCGACTTCTGCATTTGTCTTATCGACCACTGCAAATAGCTCAACTGGGAGCCGCTGTTCAATGCGGTCAACTGCTATGTCCAAATGGCCCATCTTGTTCAGCGCCTCAATTAAGAGTCGGATATAATAGAACGTGTCAGCCTCCGGGTTTCGAGATGCGTCCTCCACCAGGGGCGTGGTGGCATCCAGCTTCCCAAGAAAGGCGTAGACAGGCTTTTCCCAGGTTGCTACTCCAGTCCAGCTGGAGGCGTTTGCGGTGCCAACATCTCCCTCCGGCGCTGGCGGTTTCCACCGACCGGAGCAATAGGGGGATTTGAGGTACAAGTGATCATGCAACTCTTCTATCAGGATATCGGTCAGAGAGATCTCTTGGTTCGCAAAGTAGGCGCGTATGTCTGCCAGAGCTCCGATGTTCTCCAGCTCGGAGCGCCGTAATAGTCGGAAGGCATCGTGAAGCACCTCGACAGCACCAAGGAATCGCTTGTCGGATATTCGGGACTCTAGCTTCTCAGGTAGTGATTGTATCTCCTGGATTTGACTGAAGAGCTGGATTAAGTCATCATATTTCTGGGAAGACGTCGCTAACCCCTTCAACTCGGGCTTCGTATAGAGTAGCCCAGCTTTGGCGTCCTCCAGCGCATGTTTTAGATTTCGGACTCGATTCTGCGAGCTTTGTATATTGGACTGGATCTTGTGATATGTACCAATGGAACTGTTAAATCCCTGGTGATGCTCTGATCACTATGTTCAGTATTGGTTTTGACAAGGACCTGATGGGATGACCGACCATTGACGACAGACTTCAAAGTCTTCTGGATCTGCTGATTCATATTGAGAAAATCAGGTTCGCGATCTGCTTTGCCCAATGTACTCGTGTCCATCAACTGCAACGCTACCTGCACCGGTACACAATCGTCGGAGGCCACGAAGCCCCAGTCGCGTTGGATCGCCTGAAGGATATCTGAAAAAAAAGTTAACCATCCAGATCCATTATGCAGACAAATTTCCTCATTGACATGGGTAGAATAGAATGATGAATGGGCCGCCAACCTTCCATAGCTTGAGAACCCCCGCCACTGCTTACGGGTTTGGCTCCCTCAGGACCACTCCTCTCCATACTGCTGCTGCTGGCCACCCAGCTAGTCTCTCCCCGTGCTCGACCATCCCGCAAGCCCGGCGGCCTCCTTTCTGAGTCTGTGTCTCGTGTGCGCGATCGCGACGAGGAGTTCTGGCGGTCTCCTTCCCATCTCTCACGGCGCCGCTCCGGCGAGGTCGAAGGTGAAGGCTCTTGCGAGGACTCGTTATAGAAACCACCATATCCACCCGGACGCCGATCTCTCCCCCCTGAATACCCATTGACAGCTAAGTTGCTGTTGCTGCTCCCGTATCCGCCATCACTCCGATCGTATCGATTGCTTTCGGAATATCCGTATCCGTCGGCGTAACCGTTTCTGCCGTTCATACCAGAGGATTTATTTGGGAAACAGTAAGAGTGCTGATTTCTGAGAGAGGGCGGATCAATAGGGTGACGACGGGAATGAATACGGAGGAGGAGCTGTCAACTGGGCTCTCGATTGTTGGCGCTGTCGCAGGGTATCAAACAGTGGGGAAAGCAGTCATGATCGGTCCTAAGGCTGCTAATCTGAAACCTATAAGAGGGACATGAGATTAAAGTATTCGACAATGGAAGTTAAGAGGTTATTGTTCAGACAATCGCAACAATAGCACACGGTACGGAATGTGATTGTTTGAAGAGGGCCAAGGTCTGGGTCCGCAGCTCATAAGTCGCAACCGCCTGATTTCCCCACACAAGCTTCCCAGCATCAGCAAGCCACGTCGGGGAATGGCTACGTACATCCACTGAAACGGACATCCTACGTTCATAATTCTAACGACTGACAGGCACTATGATCTAGCTCTATGTGTTCTCTAGAATCGATTCTAGATTACGTTATTGTCTGCTGCTATTCAAAGTCACATGAGCTACATTCTGAGATCAACTCAGATCTATTTAGTGATGGGTGCAGTCTCTCTCTGAAGCCAGCTTCGAGTGAACTCATCATTCTCAAAGAAATGATGGGTTTTATCCCAAACCTCTGCGTGATAGTCGTTCACCCACTTGAGCTCGAGGCCGCTGAGCAGAGATGGTTCAATCAAGTTGCGGCCAATGGGAGCCATTGTGACATGTTCAAAGCCTAACCACGGCTTGTCGCCAAATTTATGAGTTGTTTCTACCTCCCGCGCCATAATAACGTCTGAGGATATGGTGTTAGCCTAGGTACAATCTGCGCGAGAGACAGAGACTCACTCTCAATTCGAATGCCGAACTTGCCGTCCTCGTAGAATCCAGGTTCTATGACAGTTAGTTCTGAGCCACAAATAGCGAGTACAAACGACCTACCGTCTGAGATGACGTTACCGGGAGCAATTGGAACTTCAGTGTACTGTACGCGAGTGCCAATGCCAATAGGGCCTTCGTGCACATTCTGCCAAAATGTCAGAGGTGATGGATGAGCAGCGAACCCAGGTTCTTTGCACTAACCAGGTATGAGCCAATGCCATGGCCTGTGCCATGAAGGTAATCCAGTCCTTCTTTCCACAAATACTGTCTGGCAAGAGCATCGAGCGCAAAGCCGCTAGTGCCCTTGGGAAATACAGCAGTATCAATGGCAATCAGGCCCTTGAGCACCAGGGTGAAAGCCTTCTTCTCGAGCTCTGTGGGTTGTCCGAAATGAAACGTTCTCGTGACGTCCGTGGTTCCATCTAGATACTGAGCCCCAGAGTCGCAAAGATAGATAGCATCCGGGTCAATGATGGAGCAAGTGCCTTTCTCTGGCTTGTAGTGGATAACGGCGCCGTTAGGTCCAGTTGAGGAAATAGTGTCGAAGGAAAGACCAGCGAAGAGATCGTGCTTGGATCTGATCTGCTCCAACTTATCTGCGGCATCCACTTCATCAAGAACAGTCTTCTTGTTGACCAGCTCGTTTTCAAGCCACGCAAAGTATTCGATCAACGCGGCACCGTCTCGGATATGGCAAGCTCTCATACCTGCAAGCTCTGCGTCATTCTTGACAGCTTTAGCGTCAGCGATAGGACTCCGGGTTTCCTCCACATGCTCCTCGCCTCCCAAGCTGAGGCTAAGTGCCCAGGATGCTTTGTTGGACAGGAGAAACTTTGCGGCCGTTTCCCCAGCTTCTTGCTTTCTTGCTTCACTAAGTGCCTTAGCATCTGCAAAGATAGAGTCATACGGCTTGATGGCAACGTCCTGGCCGAGATGAGCTACAACTTCTGGGGTAATCTTGTCATCGTCGATGTAAAGATCGGCTTTTGTAGGGGTAATGATGGCGTATGCAAAGAACACCGGGTTGTAGGGAATGCTATCATCTATTAGTTAAATGAAAATCAAGTTTGAGTGGGGCGATGCTTACTCGCTTCCTCTCAGGTTAAAGAGCCAGGCAATTTCATCTAGCATAGCTAATCTTCTTGTTAGCCATTCATACTGCACCTGGTTTCAGGTCGAGGGTCGGGTAGCGGTACAGATGACGAATCCAGCTGTCTTCTTGTTCTCCAGCTCCTTGCGCAAACCTGCAATTTTCTCCTGGAAAGACTTTCCTGCGAAGTTATCCGGATGAACCCTGACCTTCTCTCGTGGAGGTGCCGGTCTGTCTTTGCCCCAAACCAGGTCGACCAGATTCTGCGAAATACCGACCAGTGATGAGCCGTTCTTCTTTAAAGTTTCCGCAAGACTCCGTGCGCCCGCTATATCGTTTCAGTAATCAAAATTCGCGTATGATCAATGGCATCGCTTCTCACTCACAAGCCGTAATCAGAGATGGGTCGACTCCAACGACTTTGCCGCCTTCGGCCTGTTCGGTGGTCCTGAACAGAAGGGTCAATTTCTGATTTCAGGGATCCATGAATCATTCTCGGAGATGCCTACCATTCTTGCCAAGTTGGAACATTCTCAACTCCCCTCTTTAGCAGCACCCAATTGCTGTCGAGTTGCTTGGAAGCCTGGTTGAAGTATCGTCCGTCCGTCGATAGGGCGGCCTTGGTCATAGACACGATGGCTGTCCCTGCAGATCCAGAGAATCCAGAGATGAACTCTATGGGTACGGTTGTAAGTCCAGGGTTGTCCCGCGGTCGTCATATGAGCAAGCAGCTACATAAGGGAAGGTTCACGGGTAGATCTAACCTCGGCGGCCGTCACAGGGAGCGATGTATTCCGACTGGTGGCTGTCTTCCGATGGAACGACTTCAGCAAAGTATGAGTGATGTTCTAATTTGTACCATGAACGACAAGAGGGGGCTATGTGATATCATACTATATACATCGACCTTATGTTCCTGCATTAACTGCCTCAACTTCGCTAGGCGCTCGGTGGTATTCACGGTCTCCATATCGGCAGCGAAGCGTGCGACAGCGGTGGAGAAACGCTTTGTTCGAGAGATGGGTAGTTGACGGGCTGGTCCAAGAGCTGATAGCTTGCAAAGGCGAATTGGAAAGCGGAAGCCAAGCATCGACAGGCACAGGTCAGGAAGGTCGGTATGCAGTTGTCCGAGATTCTCAGAAGCGATCCGAGTGACGCACGACAGCAAATGCGGGGGTCGGGGGGAAGGAAAAGGTTGGGAGACTAGAAGCAATCTTTTGGAGTCGCGTGTACACTGTACAAGGGCCGACACTACTTGACTGACATGAAAGCGAAATATGTGGCCAGCAAGATAAGCTAGTCTAGTGGAGTTCTGAGATAGGCTGGAAATTTGGAGACTGTGCTCCGTGACCATGCTCCGTACCTTAGGTAGTCCGTAATGATGTGGTATTCTACTTTCCAACTGCGGATGTGGTACTCCGTACCGTACCTACGGTACGGAGTAGGTAGGTAGTACCTTAGGTACCTACCTTACTGAGTTCTGTTTGTAAATTATACCATAATACAGTTGTAATTCACAGCATTTCTGTGGAGCAACCCGAACTAAGGTGCCTACCTATAAGTACTGGTTACCAGGCAGTAAAGGTCAGTACCTTTTAGAGGTACTGTAGAGTTTGTACCTTAATGATCCAAGACCATTAATTCCGTCGTCTGGACTGAGTACCTTCGGGCCCCGTCAGGCAAGGAGAATGGGTACGGAGTATGTCTCTGTACCAACGTGGGTGCTATCCGATATCCCAATGTAGCCAGATAGAAAGATCGAAGAAACATTACCAGCTAGCACTTGTATCGGTAAGGAGTAGGATGTTGAGCTGTGACACCTTGAAATAAATCATACAGGTCACATGCTCAAAACATTCACTGTTTTTCTTTACATTACGTAGACTATCTACCCCTCTTGAAAGCCCACAAACAACATCCATTTTCCCCTCTGACTTCTTTCCCCTCCATCCCATCCCACCTTCTCACCGCCTAACATTTTTGTGATAGTGATATCAGCACGTGACTCCCCTTTATCATCTCGTCAAACAATCTATATCAGAACCCAGCTCTCTTAAGAGGGCCATCAGAGTTCTGGTCATGTCTGCGGACATTCAAGGCCTTGCTCCAGATGTGCAGCACATCTTGAATGAGGCAAGAGAGGTGAGTGTAGATCTTGATTCTTTTCACGGTTTTAAGGCTAACTTGTCAAGCTTGTCTCTCAACTGTACAGTCCAGAAAATGCAGGCAATCCCACTGAGATCAAGTTTATCCAGGAGCGTTTGCAGTCGCTTCAGAAAGGTCCTGAGGCATGGTTAATTGCTAATGATCTGCTCAGTGCTAATAGCACTGATATGAGATTTTTTGGCGCCTTGACTTTCACTGTTAAAATCAACCTTGACTGGTAAGTGATTAATTGAAATGTCTGTGGAGTTCAGCTTCTGACATTGTTGCAGGCAGAAACTCAACCAGCATGATGTTGAAGAGCTTCTTGGTCGGTTGGTTGGCCATTATGCTGTGCTCGTCAACTTAGGCGAGCGGCCTCTCGTCATTCGAAAGCTGGCCACAACCCTGGCAACCATCTTCCTGAAGCCGGGTGCTCCTTGGACTCGGGCTATCTGGAACGTAGCTGCTTCCCTAGCAGGCAGCAAGTATGTCCCTGAAAATCAAACTCGGTCTGTCGATTTGCTTAATTCTATCTTGCCGGCAATGTCTCAAGCTCAGATCGTTGCATTGCTCTATTTTTGCAACGTATTGGGAGAGGACATAAATAAATGGAGTCCTGAGTTCCGCAAAGAGGTCGATATTCGGCGTGCGGCTGAAAATATCCAGGATGCATTCGTGGTTGTGGAGTTTGTTCTGCATCACTTCCTCATGCAGGAATCCTCCCATGACTCCTATGACCCTGCACCGGGCATCGAAGCTCTCAACGCGTACAGCGTAAGTTCACCTTGGGCTTGCATTCTTCATCATCTATCTGCGTGATTATCTGACACTTATGTTATAGTCATGGATGTCCGTGCAAGGTGGAAGCTTGTTTCGAGACACGATTTCGGCCTCCCAGCTAACGTCGGCCACCAACCATGTCGTCCAATGTCTAAAAGTTCCTGGGTTATCAAAAACTGCAGCTCAGGTTGTTGTCGAAATGATGGATTGGAGGGATAATATTTTTGGTCAAGATCACCTTGAAGCTGTCCTGGCGTTCATCATAAGTGATTTTGGGACCACCCATATTACGTCGCTTCTAGACGGCGATTTCGAGGCTGAGAATATGACATTTTTGGAGCTCCTACTGGCAATCTCGACTCTCAAACAGAGAGAGATCTTGACGCAACCTTTGAATCCTCAATACAATCAGATTCTTACCTTACTTCATGCTTTGTTGAAAGCCCCCGGCTATGCTGCAGTGGATGACTTGGCGTCGCCACTTGCCATCGAATGGTGGACCGAAGTTGCCGACGATTTCCAGGAGATCATCGCTGATTCAGAGGACCAACCTAACTTTGAGCCTGCCAAGCAAAATCTCGCCCGTGCAGCTTTGGACTGTTTTGAGAAGCTCAAGTATCCGACTCCAGAGGAGCTGCAAGAGTGGAGAGATGATGATCGCAGTGAATTCAGTTCGTTTCGCCGTGATGCTTGCGACTTTATTCTGGCCATCTATCCCATTCTGGGCGTGGATTTAGTTCGAGTATTTCAAGAACGCTCGAGGACTTCTCTTGCAGAACGAGACTGGAGAACTTTTGAGGCTGCGATCTTCTGTATTGCTCAGCTTTCAGAGGCCGTGGATGACAACCAGCATGCAGACGATTGTTTAAACGCGATCTTCTTTTGCGACGAGTTCGCTAATCTCTGCAGGGGTGAAGGAATATTGATTCCAGACAAAGCTCGCCAAACTCTAGTGGATATGCTAGGAAGATACCAGTCTTACTTTGAGCGTACCCATGCTTTGCTCCCTCTGGTGCTTACTTTTCTGTTTGCGTCTCTTGACGTCGCCTCCTGTGCGCCAACTGCTTCCAAGTCTATCTCTCACCTCTGCAGATCGTGCCGTAATGCTTTGACTTCTCAGCTCCCAGCATTCCTAGATCAGTTCGATCAATTTCGTCACAAACCGACCGCCACAGTCATGACGATGGAGAAAGTTCTGGAGGGTATAGCTGCCATTATTCAAGCGTTGCCTACGGATGAGGACAAAGCACAGTTCCTTGAGAGAATCCTGGATTATCTCCGTCAACAAGCAATAGTGGCACGGGATGAAACCGCTCGCGATTTGCCAGATGCCGCGTACAGCCGCTCTCTGTTAGTGTTGCGCTGCATCGCAAGTATCGGTAAAGGTCTCAGGACCGAGAACGAAATCGTCCTGGAGTCTAACGACAGCAGCAATGGCGACTCTCACTCGCTTACCTTCTGGAATTCCGGTCGAGGCGCTACTGCTCAGAGTTTGATTATTCAATCTATGCAGCTACTAATGACCGAAGTTCCCAGGGATGCGAGCACGATTGAGGCTGCCTGTGATATACTGAAGGCTGGCTTCACTGAGAAAGCAGGTCCTTATGTGTTCCCGCCGATGGTGACTGTTAGTTTCGTCAGAAGCATTCCTTTGGGCAGCGCGGGCACAGATATGGTAATGGGCACTGCTTCTGCATTTTTAGCGTCTCACAGTGCACACCCGGAGCATATCTACGAGGAGACAGTCGCTTTGATTGTCCACGTGTACGAAAGCATTTGCCGGATGCAGGAGATGCCAGGGTTTTACGACCCCGAAGTTGCAAACAGTGGCATTGATTTCCTTACTCGCCTGGTCCCCAAGTATCATTCTGTCCTCTTCGCGCTTACTTCTGCGCCGCCACCGTCCGGCGAAAGCGGTACATCGCGGCGTCCCGTGCTACAGACGATTCTCGACTTTACTCTACAGTCCTTGCAAGGTCCGGAACCACTTCCTCTCCGCTCAGCCTCGCAGTTCTGGGTGAGCGTATTGAGTCTGCCGACAGATCCCAACGAGACAGACCCCGTCCAGGTTGCCATCAATGAGTATCTGCCGTCGCTTTGTCGCGTTCTGATCATACAACTTGCGGGCCGCTGCGCTCGCTCGGATATCGAGCACCTCTGCGATGTTCTCAGGAAAGTCATCTTTAGACACCAAGGCCAAGCTCGCCTCCATCTTTCAACGGCCCTTTCGTCTGTGGACATCGACGTCTCCCATGAAGGGCAAGGCCATATTTCTCCTCAGGAGAAAGAGCGGTTGGTTTCGTCTCTCATAGCCGCTAGGGGTATCAGAGCGCACACGAACCAGCTGGCACGTGGCTTTTGGATCAAATGTCGTGGAGCAGGCTTTGATTACATTGGTTAATGGCAATCGGGGTTGCATATTTGGCGGAGGTCCTTTAGGGAACAACATCGACTCAATAGCTCTACTCGCGACTGTCTGTCAAGCATTCGATTCAAAGTGAGGCTTATTTGGTCTTTTATCGTTGGTGGGCGAGTTTCTAATTACGGTAACAATAGGACGGTGAGTACGCCGCAAGGGATCCATTGACAAGTGGCTCGTTGCTTTCGCTGAGACTACGGGATTCGTGGATACCGGACCAGGGGGATGACCGATACATCTGCAGTGGAACCGCCAAACAGCTACACAGTCCACTCGCACTGCTGATATTGGTGATTGCATTTGTTGTTTCTCCTCATGTGGGTCGATATGGACAGCGCGGCGCAGACTCCAGCCACTGGGGCGGTGCAAAGAGACTGTCTTAGCTCGTTAGGCTGTTGGCAGTTAATTGTAGATAACTAGGCCAATGAACAAATTGATTCGTCCGCGTTTCATACTCTCCTCTGACAATTAATATCCGAACTTCGTCAGGCTGATCTGCTCAACCAAGTGGCACCTCCCTGGCTGCTTGAGTGGGGATAGGACACTCGAAATAATAAGTGGCATAGGCGCTTAGTCGTTTATCAACAAACATTTCATTTCATACTTCACGAGGCATAGCTGTGTCTACAAGATTCCAGGAAACAAGGGAACAGCGATAATAATACAATATGCCTCATATCGCAAACACACCCGAGTCGATGCTGTCTCGCTCGGATTCACTGAGTCCAGCCACGACATGCAGAGGCGTGACCGCAAACGGCCGACCTTGTCGCCGTGCCCTAGCTGCCTCTGCAGGACCGGAAAAGGACACAGCTTCGGCTTCAATGTACTGCTGGCAACACAAAGACCAAGCAATACCAGTATCAGCGTCGAATAATCCGGGGACAATCCGTCCCTCACAAAACCAAAACCCACAGCCGAAGCCACGGACGAGCATTGACACTTTGATGGACCGGCTGGGAGTTCTGGAGATCAACGACCCACAGGCGCAACCGGCGGAGTATCGACGCCGGAAACCCAAAAAGCGGACAGTATGTTGCTGTTTCGAGATCGTGGAAGACGTCGAGAACGAGCGGCCTCCGAGGCCTGTAACAGTGAGCGCGACAGCCGACACTCGTCCGTCGCGGCCTATGCAGCAGGTATCGTCCGGCTCTTATCCAGGACGACCTAAGCCGGCGGCCCAGAAACCATCATCACAGTCAACATTACTCTCGCCTCGGCCAACATCCCACCGGCCGTCGCTGCAATGTAGCCCGGCATCTTCCTCATCACATACGACGACCCTCCTCGCATGGATTCCTCCAACACTAACCCCGCAAACAACATCTTGCCTGCTCACGGAGCTGGCGAAGCCCATCTCCGAAGCGGACGAGCCGGGCTACATATACATGTTCTGGGTGACGCCGTCTAGCTCCACGTCATCGCCGCCTTCCGCTGAAGTCGCCAGATCGCTCGTTCCGGAACCACACAGACCAGAGTACGGTCGCCGCGTCAGCGACGCACTCAAAACAGCGCGCGAGATGAATGCCCTAACCTCCAAATCGACCAGTCAGGCATCAGGTACTATCCGCCTGAAGATTGGCCGGACGAGTAACGTGCAGCGCCGACTGAATGAATGGTCGAGACAGTGCTCGCACCACCTGACTCTGATCCGTTACTACCCATATACACCATCGACACCGTCACCATCGCCGTCACCCGCTCGATTGCAGACTGGACGAAATCGGGGGAATGGCTCCGCCGCCTCGGAGCCGGGGAGGAAAGTCCCCCATGTCCATCGCGTGGAACGACTGATTCACCTTGAGCTGGGAGATGTCAGGGTTCGAGATCTGGGGCGATGTGAGGAGTGTGGGAAAGAGCATCGGGAGTGGTTCGAGGTTGCAGCAGAGAAGCAAGCGTTGAGACGAGTGGACGAGTGTATCAGAAGATGGGTGGAGTGGGCAGAAAGTCAGAGGGTGTGAGGACATTCGCTGCGACTGCTGCATTCAAACGACTTGATGGTAATCATGGATTCCAAATTTCTATCACGTATTAGCCATTAGCCCACTCTAATCGTATCCAGCATCAACCCAAACATACAAGAGCTTGAACATCGCTCAGATGGGAGGTTAGCCGTAAAGACAAACAGCCCTGCACTCCAATATAACAGGATCTTCAAGCCGATTCCTCCTTAACTTTCTCTGCATCGTACTTATTGAAACCATTCGCCCCCTCCCGTTCACGATTCTTCTCTCCATCACCGTCGTCGCTCAAATACCGCCTCAGCAACCACCTCCCAACCACAAACGTCGCCCACCCCCAACCCCACAGAAACAGACCTGCGACGGTCGTCGCAACCAGGACAGGCCCCAGCACCAATAGCGCAAAACAGCTAAACACCACCACCGCTATGCCGCCCGCAACCAAAGCCCCAATCAGAAAGATTGTGACCGGAATGCACGAGCAGACAAACTGGCAGAGCAAGAAGGTCGTGAGCAGCGGATGCGCGAGCGCGGTCTCAAAGATCGCTGCGCGGAGATGGGGAGGGAGGATGTAAGTGTCGAGGAAGGTGAGGATGGAGTAGAGGACGACGAGAACGGACGAAATGATCGGGTTCGTATTGTTGTCCTCGTCTTTCCCACTTATTGTGAAGGTATTCGGTAGAGGACTGTGCGGTTTTGGCGTTGGCACTGAGGCTGCATGCTCTTCCCTGCCATTCTCCAGCTGTTCTTGCTTGGTCTGTTTCTCCTGATTCTGCGACTTGGGGTTCTCCTCGTGATCGAATTGGGAATCTGGCCGAGATAAGAGATCCATTGGGTCCGTCATTACGGATACTTCGTTCGTCCCGAGCTCTTGTCTTTCATTTCACGGCTTCGATGTCGTTCGTGTCGATAATGACTATGACATGCCCCTGGAAACGCAACAGGGCAGGTCAGATAGATGACATTGCCTATCTGGGTTAGATTGTCTTACCGTACCGTCAGGGTGTTCAATTTCTGCGTTTGAAACAAACATCAGTATTTTACCGGTGTAACCTCTGGGGTCGCGGGTCCCGCGTACTCCGTAACGTAGGGACACAGTACTCTGTACCCTGACAATTATCAAGGGCACCCAGCACAAAGTGTCCTCAATTGAATAGTGATCTCAGAATTCTTGATTGACTCCCAGGAACAAAGTATCTTCGCAGAATGAGTATATTATCCCGTGATACTATTAGCTGTGTCTTCAAGCAGATTAGCACCTCGCAGTAGCAGCATCCGCATGATCGACGGCGGGAAAAAAGTGCCTGTGGGGTAAGGGTACCATCTGCACTAAACTGTGACACTAAACAATTTTCAGATTTTGTCATGGCTGCTGGCCACAACGAAGAGATCGTCATTGAATTAGAGTATTTCTCCATCAATCCTCTACAAGAGTAACGACGAATGCACAAAATACCCTAACCATATGTACCTGAAGTCTTGAATGCAAAATGCATAAAAGAACGCTATATCAACTTTTCCAACGCCCATATCATGACAAGAACAGAAAGAGAATCACAAGTAGAGAACAGCAGTGCAATTACCATCCTCTCTTGGCCAATCGGTCGCCCTCAGGCATCTGAGACACATTGATACCAACCATGGCCTCACCCAGACCCTCGCTGACTTCGGCGAGGACCTTGGGGTCCTTGTAGTGAGTCACGGCCTGGACAATAGCCTTGGCGCGTTTCTTCGCATCGCCAGACTTGAAGATACCGGAACCGACGAACACTCCGTCGCAGCCCAGCTGCATCATGAGTGCGGCATCAGCGGGAGTGGCAACACCACCAGCGGCGAAGTTGACAACGGGAAGACGGCCCTTCTCGGCGGTCTCACGCAGAAGCTCATAAGGGACCTCAAGCTCGCGAGCGTAGGCGCGCAGCTCAATCTCGGGATCAGTGGAGTTCTGGAGGATGGCACGGGCGCGTGCGATCTGGGAGTTGACCGTACGCATGTGCTTGACAGCTTCAACAACGTCTCCGGTACCGGCCTCGCCCTTAGTACGGATCATAGCGGCACCCTCAGCGATACGACGGAGGGCCTCGCCCAGGTTGCGGCAACCACAGACGAAAGGAACCTTGTAGTCATGCTTCTTCACATGGTAGACATCGTCGGCAGGAGTAAGGACTTCGGACTCGTCGATGTAGTCAACGCCAATGGCTTCGAGGATCTAACATTTACTAAACGTAAGCGGCTATGCAGACTAACCACGGGAGAGAACGCAGCCTTACCTGGCACTCAACAAAGTGTCCGATACGAGCCTTAGCCATGACAGGAATGGTAACAGCAGCCATGATCTCCTTGATCATACTGGGGTCGGACATGCGGGCAACGCCACCCTGGACTCTGATGTCGGCGGGGACTCTCTCCAGGGCCATCACGGCAGCGGCACCGGCCTCCTCTGCAATGCGGGCCTGTCATGAAAGTCACATTAGCGCCGAAGGGCTGGAATTATTGTGTTGAAAATTTCTCGTACCTGCTCTGCATTGACGACGTCCATGATCACACCACCCTTCAGCATCTGAGCCAAACCGGCCTTGACAGTAAAGCTGTTGGAGGCCGAGGCGCCATTGGTACCGTTGGAAGCCATTGTGTGTATTTAGAAGGGAAAGGTGGTAATATGAGAAGTGAAAGAATGAAGGGGAGAAATATATACGAGAAATGGGTAGTAAAGAAGAGAGAAAATAGCCCCAGCAAAACCGAGTTCTTAAGAAGACCGAAGACGGAACTTGTGAGTGTGAGTCAAGATAATTAACCTCGACCGTTGCCTTGTCGCCTCCGAAGAACCACACAATTCCCGTATCCGTCACCCACACTTTCAGGTCCCCGCCGAATTATGTCCTCTTACCATCCGGCCGCGGCATAGTAAACCAATCACAGTGCCTGTGCCCCTCCATCTCCCCAGTATGTTTTCCATCGTAAATCTGCCAATCTGCAAAAACGCCGCTTGGTGGGCGGTTTCCCGCGGACTTGGCCTGAAAACGTCAGGAACACCTGGAAATGCCAAGCATTAGCTTCTGCGAAAACAGTATCTCTACCGTATTTTTGGTAATATTAGAACGGTCTCGAACTACCTAACTGCCAAGCTGCATTTATTAGTAATCCTTCATCTAGCCACTGTTATCAGACGCATGTTGAGTACTCCGTAGATACGTAGTGATATGACCCGACGACCATGATACCAGAGGACTTAAACTCAGTCTTTTGGGCTTCATAGTGGGTTCTGAATGAGGGGAGTTGGATGCTAAGTAAGATATGCACAATGCGTTCCATGCATGATAGCTACCTTGCCCTTATGCGGAGAGTATCCCATCAATTAGCTGCTCACGTCGTCCATTTCTTAAGTAAACCTGACATCTCACATTAACTTCCTCTTCTGAGATTACGAAATCGATTCAATACTCTAGTCAGATAGACAGTAATGAGCATCAATTCCTGGATGCCTGGACATATAGTTCTCGCCTCATCCCCGAGTGCTGTTAGCCAGCAGCTGACCGCCCATTGACGTCACATCAGTGTCGCTCCATCTCCGCATGCCGACGCGAACACTCCAGCTTCATTCCACAAGGACCGACTCCCCAATTCAGCTTCTTCTCTATACACATCTAGACCATTAATCTGTTTACGCCTCTACAGCTTCGCCTCTCAGATACAAAAACATGGCATCCGGTCTTCTAAGCGGTTTCGCTCGAACCTCCACCGTCCTCGGCGTCGGTCTCGGCCTGTCCTTGTCGCTACACCCCTTGTCTCCATTCCGTGCTTCCCCAATGCAATGCCAATACTCAACTCCGTACTACAGACTCGACACGCAAAATAGCTCAGAAACCGGATGGACCATCGATCGCAATGACCCGGTCATCGCCAAGCAGGGGCACACCGGCCCTCGCACGGCATCCGGTATTCTGACCGCTTCCAATATGCGCCAGGTGAGCTTGGGGAGTGTGCTTGGCTTTGTGGTGGGGTTGGGATTAAGGGCATTTTCGAGAGCGTTGGTCGTGCTGCTGGGAATGGGGATTGTCGTGATTGAGGTATGCGGATCCTGGAGACATTGTGTTGCTTGTGGTTGTGAATGGTGCTAACTACGAGGTGTGTTGTAGTGGGCCGCTTCGAAAGGATACAATATCCTCCCTGTTCGGACGATACAGAAGTATGTTAAGTCGGTGGATGTGCAGAAGGCTGTGACGCAGCATATGCCGTTCAAGCTGAGTTTTGGGGCCACTATGGCACTGGCTGCGTTTGCGCAGTTCTAAATGCAACAACGCACATACCAGACGACCCAGGTTTTCTTGGCTGGATTCGCGTGTGTAAAATACTCAGGGAAGAGAAAACTGGACGGCTTGGTGTTTGATCACGACCTTCGAGATGATCTTTATCAGTTAGGTCCCTCAATTGTGATATACAGTGCTATACAGGGGTATCATGAGTTATGCAAAGACACCACATTATATCTCATCCATCACCCCAATACAAGATCTTCCAGGACTCCCTCCATTTCTTCTCGCGACAACGGTACTCCCAGTATTTCCATTCCGCTCGTGTCCATCCGTGATGTGATCATCTGATGGTCATGAAATTCTTTCAGGAGGGTTCGGAACATCATTTCGGAAGATGCAATAAACTCTTCGGCAGCCTTCTGGTAGAGCATGCGGAACTCAATACCCATCTCATCGTTGACCCCGTCTTCTCTTCCTGCATGGTTGTCCATCTCGTCATCCGAATTATGACCTTCGTCCATCATACATAGCAGTTCAGAGAGAAGTAGTCGGTAGAGATTCCGCGCGTTCTCCGGAAGACTCTTCAATACGAAGCCAACACCGTCTTTACCACCAACGCGATGGCCTTTGCGTCCAAGCAGGTTGTGGACCTCTTCCACAACATCAAACTCAGCGTCAAAAGCGGCAAATGTTGTGCAGTCGTGAAAAACGAAATTAAACTGATCTCGAAGGCTGATATCCCACATCAACAGAAAATTCGGGGTATCCGCCGTGGCAAGTAAATGGATCTTTGGCGTCGCAGCCAACCGCGCAAGGAGGGCTTGGTTCGTTGCTCGGCGGAGGGAAGGGGCGTCGATCGCATTGATCAGTACGGTGATTGGTCTCTGGGAGGGGCGAGATTTCAGGGTAGATTGCAACAACTCCAATACCTCTAGTGGCTGAGACCCCATCTTCGATGGAATGTCCGCACCTAGGACAGCGGTCACGATGGTGGCGAAGATAGATCGAATGGACAGGTTCGGAGTATGCCCGTTGACGACTACTATAGAGGGAGGTGAGGCGCTGTGTCTTTGGTAGAGCCAGTCTGCAAAATCATTGAGAAGCTGACGCTTCGAGCCGTAACCGTAGAGGCAGATGTTGAAGTCTTGATTGAACTCAAAATCCCACTGCGGAAAGGACCGACAATGCAGGTCCAGAAGGAAGTTCTTCTCCTTCTGGCACGGGTCTGTACATCCGGCCGACTTCTCAAAATACTCCTCGTGTGCCAGGAGATTCACTTTGTTGAGGGTATTATTTGACGTCCGCGGAGGGCCGGCTCTGTTCTGGAAGAAATATCGCTCATGTGCCGGCAATTCTCCCTCGGGAGTAGGTGAGCGCTTATTTTTTGCACCTTTCGGCCTCCCTGCACGACGTTTCGGCGTCGCTGTAGTCTTGCCCTCGGCTGCCTCTTTCGTGGTGCCTTCAACCGTTTGGATAATCCCGTCACTATCGTCTACAGCGGTGTCAGGTGCGTCGCCCTCATCTTCCAAAATTTCCTCTGCTAAACGGTCTGCACCGTCCCAGATCTCGTCTTCATCCTGCTCCAGCAGCAAGCGAGCGCTTTTCTTCTTCGCAGATCGGTCAGCATTTCGTGCTCGGTTTGGCGTAGAAACAGCCGTCGCTTCTGTAGGTGTTGAAAAGAGAGCTTTCGCCTTTGATCTATGTGTAGGAGTTTTCAGGCCTGATTCCTTCAGCGCTGCGGGAGTTGCTGAGGTTGGTTTTTGTGGTGTTGATTTGACCCGTTTCGAGGGCGTCATGTCGAGGGATCGATTCGCGTCCGCATTTCCATTGGTAGAGCCATTGATCACCGCAGTTGTTCTCTGCCTCTTCGGCGTTGAGACAGGACGCTGCCCATCGTCTGAATCTGGTTGCTTTCGTTTCATTTTAGTAAGAATGTACCAATCACAAAATCGCTAGCAAAAGACAAACGGAGATCAAGTACCATTCACGCGCAGCAAAGGCTTCGACCGGTTTGAGAAGGGGAGAACAAAAGGCCGGGAAGCAAGGGGGCAGACTGTAGATGGATAGCTATGTTGAGCTTGATGAGTTCTGTGTCTTTAGCCGCGTCTGGAACGCGACAAAACGAAGCCAGCGGGGGCTGTTTCTCCGACTCCCGCGATATCGGAGCTTCATCATCAACTGCGAATCTGAAAGGGAATTATCTCACAATCTACCGCTGGACTAGGGTTTCTGGCCTTTTCAGAAGCTTGACAGTGGTCGCTCCTATTATCTATCTCGGCATTGGGGTCGATATTAGCTAGACAGGTCCGACTTTGGCGTTTAATTGCCCGAGTCACTTGTGAGTCACTTTCCGCCGCTGATACTATATCTTCCCGCATCTCCATCTGTTATACTCCAATTTAAACAGCAATTGAGTGGAGTTGCGCTTTCTGGCACTGTTGCTGATTCTTCTTAGGGATATTTGAAGATATTCATGGTTTCTCCGGCTCAGCCTGCAGCCGCAATGGCTGCTTTCGCCAGGATGGTGAAGGGCCAAGTGCGTAACTACTCTGCTCCTCTGGACATGGCCATTCCCGCCTCCAAGCAGAAGTACATCCCGTCCTCTGGATCCTACCCGAAGGGATTCCTCGTCTCCGGTACCCATGTTGGTGTCAAGGCCTCCAACACCAAGTTCCCAGACCTGGCCTTGATCTCCTCGGAAACCCCGTGCTCGGCTGCTGCGGTTTTCACCACGAACAAGTTCCAAGCGGCCCCTGTTCAGGTCAGCAAGAAGACGCTTCAGAGCCGCCAGGGACAAGGCATTCGATCGGTGGTTATCAACTCGGGCTGCGCCAATGCGGTCACCGGTAAGGGAGGTCTGGAGGATGCAGTGAACATGGGCAGCAAGGTGGACGAGTGCTACGGACTCAGCGAGCCCAGCACGCTCGTCATGAGCACTGGCGTCATTGGACAACGGTACATTTCTCATCCATACTTTCCGAGTTTGCAAAAGGCCATGAAGATCTGACTAGCCATGACCTGCCAGACTTCCCATCTCCAAGATCCTTGACAAAATCCCCACGGCACACGCAAACCTCGCATCCACGCACGACGCCTGGCTCACCACCGCCCGCGCCATCTGCACAACAGACACTTTCCCGAAGCTGCTCTCGCGAACCTTTACCCTCCCCTCGTCCCCCGGTCGCACCTACAGCCTCGCCGGCATGACCAAAGGCGCCGGCATGATCCACCCGAACATGGCCACTCTCCTGGGCGTGCTCTGCACCGACGCGCCCATCGACCCGTCCGCCCTGCAGTCTCTCCTCAAGCACGCCGTCTCGCGCTCCTTCAACTCCATCTCCGTTGACGGCGACACAAGCACAAACGACACGGTCGCCATCCTCGCCAACGGCGCCGCCGGCGGCGCCCCCATCAGCTCCCCCGCCTCGGACGACTACACCGCTATGCAAGACATCCTCACCTCGTTCGCGCAGTCGCTCTCGCAGCTCGTCGTCCGCGACGGCGAAGGCGCCACCAAGTTCGTCACCGTCCGCGTCCAGAACTCCCCGGACTACGAGTCCGCCCGTCTCATCGCTTCCACCATCGCCCGGTCTCCGCTCGTCAAGACCGCCCTCTACGGCCGCGACGCCAACTGGGGCCGTATCCTGTGTGCGATCGGGTACACGCAGGGCGTGGCCCCGGGAACGGTCGTCCCTGAACGTACGAGCGTCAGCTTCAACCCTGTTGATGGGAGTCCCGTGCTCAAGCTGCTTGTCAACGGTGAGCCGGAACAAGTCGATGAAGAGCGTGCCAGTGTCATTCTCCAGGAGGAGGATCTAGAGATCGTCGTTGACTTGGGTGGTGGTGAGAAGGGTGAGCAGGGCCTGGGTGGTGAAGAGGCTGTCTACTGGTTCTGCGATTTTAGCCACGAGTACGTGACTATCAATGGGGACTACAGGACTTGATTCCAAGAAAGAGAGGAAATATACCATTGCACGAGATGTGTTACATTCGTATATATACCCAACGATTCAGCAACCCAAACCGTTCTGTGCTGACGCCTCCAATGTGTAAATGTTTAAGTGGTCAGATGTGATCTGATTGAAATCTTTTGTTTTCTAAATATGGTTACAAACTGAATGGAACGCTATGTACAGTTGTGGCTCTCTTTTTGACGAAAAAGATCCCAGCATGCAAGAACTCCCAACTCTGACAGTAATACAATCATACATGCAGATCCCTGATATTTCCGCCGCAGATTCCAGCCACAACAGCGCATCCATCCAGAAATCAACGAGGAAGAATCAAAGGAAATTCGATAAAAATTCAGATTCCTTTCTCATACTCATCAAGGCGTCCCCTGCTTAGTTACCGGGAACAAGGCCCTTGAGGCCCGATCCGATATCGCCTTCACGTGCGGCAATTTCAAAGTAGCCGTAGATGATACTAGATAGACTTTGCGTTAGTGACAGAATCGCAAAAATGGTTGGCAATGGATATACTCACGTCACGGCAAGGAGGATACCAGTGCCGCTGCCAAGGGCGCCGAGCAGGTCGGAGGTGACGGAGAGGGCACCAATGCAGGCACCGCCAAAGGCGGCAGCAGTAGGAATGATTCTCTTGAGCTCCTTGTACATGCTCTGTTCACGGTGGCCGGCCATCACAAGACCCTGGTCCTTGAGCTGCTTGGCGACGTCGCGAGGGGCAGAGCCAGAGACCTCGATCCAGGTCTTGGAGAAGAGGGCACAGGCGACCAGCATGAATGCGATGTACACGGCCGTGTGAATGGGGTCAAGGAGAGCCTCCTTGAAGTTGAGGGGAGGGGACATGTAGTAAGCGATACCGGAAGCAGCGTGAAGCTGGGCAGAGCCATCGCGGGGCTCCCAGACACCGAGGAGTCTGACGAGGAGGTTGTCCGAGAAACGAGAGTACAGCATCTGGCTGACGAGGAAGATGTTGGAGCACAGAGCGGACTGCAGCATGATGGGCATGTTGGAGGTGTAGAACAGGCGGACGGGGTAGGAGCCACGCATGCCACGCTGGCGGGAGGACTTGACGGGGATCTCAACACGGAAGCCCTGGAGGTAGATGACAGCAGCGAAGACAAGAAGAGTAGCCAGCAAGTTCATGACGTTGGGCAAGTTCTGGCGGTAGAAAGCTTCGCGCAGAGCACGCTGCTTGTCGGGCCAGGTCAGGAGCAGGTGGAAGAGAGCAATGATGGCACCCTCAAACTCGGGACCACGGCCAGTGTTGATGGTAGTGGGAGAGAAGGCCTTCCACACAATCGACTCGCAGATGTTGGTGGCAATGAAGAGGGAGATACCGCTTCCAAGACCGTACCCCTTCTGGAGCAGCTCATCCAGGAGGATGACAACCAGACCAGCGACGACGAGCTGAACGATCAGCAGGACGCAGATACCGGCACCAAGATCACTGGGCTGGCCGTAGAGACCAGTCAGCACATAGACACAAGCCTGGCCGAAGGAGAGGATAATGGCGAAAAGCTTCTGGGCGGTCTGGTAAAGTTCGCGATCGGTCTTAAGGTCAAGGTTGACATCGATGAGGTGGGTACCAGCGAGGAGCTATGACAGTGACCAACTGGTTAGCTGCTAACCTATTTCCGAGAATCAGAAGCAAACCGGCCGAAAACATACCTGGAAAACCATGCCGGAGGAGATGATAGGGGTGATACCCAGCTCCATCAGGGTACCACGGTTACTGGCCAGCATCATACGCAGCCAGTACAGGGGGTCCGAGGTGTCGGATGAGACAATGCCGTAAAGAGGCATCTGACTCATGACCAAGAAGATTAACAATGTCAACTGGCCCAGACAGTCAGCGATTCAGTTCCCCGTTATCCATCAGAATGAACAACATACCCCCGTCCACATCAACTTCTGGTTGAAGGGCACCTTGGTTTCAGGAGCTGCCACCTCCGGCAGGAGGGGCGTAAAGGGCTTGATTAGATCAAGAAATCGAACTATAAGTCAAACTCCAGTCAATATGGATCAATTGGCCCGAAAACGAGAGCTATCGCAACGGGAAATGCGATCGCGTGCAGAGGCGACTCACGTCCGCTCATGGTGGCTGTCGACCTCTCGTGTCACCAAAACAATTATGGGGAGGAGGAAAGAAAAGTAAGATGATGCTGGAGCTACAAAGCCAGCTGAAGGAGCGAAAGGTGTTGAAAAAGAACCAGCTAGGAAGAAGGAGAAGAGAAAAGAAGAAGGGGGGGACTGGAATTATTGCACACAGGTGAGGGAAGAGGTGAGGTCGAGGAGGTTTGGTTTGGGGCCCGAAGCAGAGAGCACTAGGACTAAGACAGTAGACGCCTCGCTGGCCACTTTACTGTCTCCAGCCACGCTAACCCCGTTGAGGCCACCTGGTCTTCCCCGTTAATACCACTCCACATGATTCATGAGGAGGAATTGTGGATGATATTAAGCTTGATATTCAGATGACTCATTGTACATGCATTAGTTAACTATGCAGTGCATGGATTCAGCTTGATGTTGACGGATATCCAACACGCTTCACTTGAAATCCCTCATTAACCGACTCAGACTACGTGTATTTTCGTTATTAACGTCCTTTGACTGGAATCTTTCTAGTGGGCTTGCTAACTTTTGATGTGCTAATTTCCCTCATCAAGGGATTCGATTGAAGTAGTATATATCTATCGACCAGACTAGTGGCATAGGAGCGGTGATATATCCGGATATCCTAGCTCGCAAACTCCATGATACTGTCAAGCGCAAAATCAAGATCCCACAAGACTAAGGCAATCGTCGACAACAAGTTCAAGTTCACTCAGCCGTAGCTTCAAGCCTCTATTCTCCTCCTTGATGACGCCGAGGACGCCCCATGCCTCCGAGGCGGGCACCCCATGGCAGATATTACATTTGGACGTGTGACCCATCCACGAGCTGGTGATACCCGTAGACGCAAGTCCCTTCAGAACGCGGTCGTACGTAGACTGGCGCACCGATGGCGCCTGAGCCGGTTTCAACTCTTTTGTACTCGGCTGTAGAGGGGTCGACGTCGGGATAGATAGAGCGACTTGAGATATGTTGGGTGACGGTGCGATCGTTGAAGTTGGTGATTCAACGCCATCGCGGCGTGAGAAGATACTTTCCGCGAGGCTCTCATCGCCAGAGTCGAAGCCCGAATCGCTCGTATAAGTGCCATTGCTGGCTCGCTTCAAACTGCGTTTCGGTGTCTGC
This sequence comes from Aspergillus udagawae, assembly GCF_001078395.1. NCBI lineage: Eukaryota > Fungi > Ascomycota > Eurotiomycetes > Eurotiales > Aspergillaceae > Aspergillus > Aspergillus udagawae. The sequence goes on along the minus strand of NW_025091267.1, from coordinate 1,978,369 downwards.
AATTCAGCCCCGATGTCGGAAAGGCTCTCTTCGTCGCTCGATCGAACAAGCATCACGCTGCGTCGACGCGCGTCATCTTCTCGCCGGCGCAGTTGCCTTTCCTGCTCGAGCTCCTCGGCCATGGCCCTCATAGCCTTTTCCTGTTGGAGTACCTTCTCTGCCATCCCATCAAGCTGGACTTTCAGGTGTCCGACCCGCGTTCGAGTCTCTTCCAGTTCTTCCTGCTTTTCGTTCTTCTCCGCCAAGGCTTCGTGCAGGGCGAAAGTCCTCTGCTTATAGGCTGCCTGCAGCCGTCTAAGAAGGTTATCGGCGTTGGTTCGTAAGGCACTGAACGCTTCTTGTCCGTCGAGGTCGAGGGATTCTGGTGGGAACAAGGCAGCAGTTATGTCCATATTGAGAATCTCATCATCTGCAGGTTCGGGAAGCTCCGGTCGGCCCTCTCCCTGGCGCTTGAATGCAAAGAAGTTGAACGGATTCGTCGATGTGACTTGTTTGAGTGGTGAAGAGGCCCCGGAACGCTTTGGTACACGATTCAAAAATGTCCCAGAGGGTGCCAATCCCAGGGCATCCTGATCCACTGACTGGGGCACCATGGTCAGATTCACCGGCTCCGACTTGCCCTGAAACCAACCCGATAAGAGTCTCGCGCCTACTTCGAGTGTCTTTCTGGTAGAGTTCTCGGACGGCGGACTCGAGGACCTGACTCCGTCGACTAAGTCTTCGTATGTTTTGGGCTGATCTGCAAAGAGCTGCTTGACCGATAGGTGCGGTTGCCGGCGAATAATCTCAGTATTTGCCCGACGGTGGAAAGATGTATGTGCGGATGTAAGACGGTTTCTCTCCGGCAGTGGGGTTAATGTATCGGTTATCCGTGATGAGGGAGTCGGAGGAGTGTCCACCGCGTTCTGGTGGGAGGGCTGAATATCTTCGTCGGACAGACGGCAGTTATCCTGAGCAACAGAAGAAGCTGGAATTGAGGTAGGTTCGAGGTTGTCAGTGACGACAGCAGTCGAGCCTGGCATCGACGAGTGATTGCAGTCCTGGAGCATCGTGGAGCTCGAGCTTTGACTGGTCACTGGTCACTGGGTGATAGGGGATATGGCCAGGAATGGTAAAGGTATGCAAGCGATTGCACCACTTGGACAACGGCTGGAATGCCACGTCGATAATTGCCCGTTCAGTCCAATAATATACGGTTGCCCACGTCAACCATTGAACCGGAAAACAAAAATAGGGAGGGACAAATTCGGCTACTCTGTACTCAAGCCCGTGACATATGACCGAGAGATCTGTGTAAATGTGCGGAGAGGTAGGTAAAAGGGTGCAGCGATGATAATATGAACCACCTGGAGAACTTGAAGGGTCAGACTCAAGGAATTAAGTCAATTCAGCCTTAAGGAAAGTTAGAAAAGGAAATGTAGCAACAGTAATCAGTCTAGGCTGGAGGGTGGGCGATGATCATAACGCCAAGCGATAGCAATCAGGAGAACCCACACGTGCCCCTGTCAGGTCCAGGAGGAGACTAGAGGATCGGAGAAAGACTGCTAGTGTCGATAATCGATAGTCTAGATACTATCGAGCTGTTGAAACCTTTTTGAGGTAGTCTTTTTGATGTGGAAGCCGTTAGACCATTGAAACATCAAAATTCCTTCCGTCTCTAGTCGAGCATGCAAGTATGCGGCTAATTTGATGCCATTTTGTAGAGCTTTCCCCTAAATTTAACAGGGACCGCAGATTTCGCGAGGCTGGGGGTTTTAGCGCCGATAGAGAATAAAAACAAGAGGATGAAAATAATACTCGGACTTGCCCTCCGCAGATCATCGAAAATGCGGTGGCTGGGGATGGAACAGCTTCCCTCCTGCTCCACAGGATAACCTATTGACTGCTAGATTTATCTGACCCTTCATCTCAAGCCGCGTGGACCGAGCCACTTTTTTTTTTTGCCTCTTCCAGGACAGATCATTTCTGTTGAGCGTATGACGACCACTTTCTTGTCGTTGATGGGACGACGTCACTCGTCTATGGGATCCTACCAAACTGGACGGCGTAGTGAAGGATACCATATAGTCAATGTCGTAAATGAGACAATGGCTGATGCTCTCCTTCAAGACTCAGAAGTGCAATCGTTTTTTGCGGGGGCCCCGCGGCAGATTGATTAAACAACATGTTGACGATGCCATAATACGCTACGGTTTCACTCTTTGATAAAGGCTAACAGGTGACAAGCAGCCGGGAATGTCTATGATAACCATGGATGTCATCCTTGGACATCCGTGGTTGCGGCTTAGTAGTTCCCCTGACACTACTGCCGCTCATCAGATGCCAAAGATCAATCATCGATCTATCTTTTCGCAGATAACAGCAAATTTCTTAGAGTGGTCCTGGTTCAGTCGCAGAATTTAAGTAAATTGCCCCCAAATATTGCACTTCTGTGGACGCTCGATGATCGATGAATTCGCGCGCCATAATCATCCCCAGAAGGCCTTATAAGTTTTCCGCAATACCCTCATGTTGAAGCGGCCACCAACACCAGGATCATATTGCTCCTTCTCTGCTTCTCCGCTTCTCGTGTGCTAGGACTTGGATTAATCCGTCCTGCTGATGAAAGCATCTCCCTGCCGCAGATTCGAGGGAAAGGAGAGGTCTGCTGCATGACAGCGCGCTGCTTTCCTCCTCTACTTACATGAATGAATTAAGTTGATCTCTTGTTTTATTCTTGTAGCGGATCGGTGACTGCGTTACTTCTGGAATGACCAACACCCTAGTTGATACGCCGACGTTGAAGGTTTCCTGTCCGAGCCCCCTCCGAGAGATCGTGAATTCTTAACAATGTACCATCGTGTCGTCGGAACTTTCAGTGACTTCACCATAGTCACATGAAAGGTAGCTGATCATGCCAAGGGAGAGGCTTAATATAGGTAGGGTTGCATGTTGGATCAATCGATAAGTCCATACGAGGCCGCATTCCTGTGCGTGGCGCTGTAAGGTTCCACGCGCAACTGGGTCAAGCTTCGTGTGAAGACTGACCCTGTTGACCAGATAGCGCGCTATCTCGATTGCGAGTTGCGGCAGCTATTCGATGTGGATAGCAGTGGCATATCTACTCAGGATGTCAAATCCCGAACCAGGATTCCTTGGGTTCTTCCCTTGTTGCTTCCCTGGATCTCGTCAATCATGACGGTACGATGCATATGCAGCCCAGATGGGCGATCTGCATTCTTAACATGTCATACCCTCATCTAACGGTTAATCCTCCGTTCATTGCCCTATTCGACATGTTTAATAAAGGTATCTGCACGTAAGAGCAACGGCCGCGTTCGTTCCTCACAATCGAAGCTGAGTTTCACGTCAATGAGTGGCTAAGCGAAGGCTGCCGTCATGCAAACCCTGGCAGCTTTCTGTCTGATAGCTGACATCAGCAGCACCACTTTGGTTGTTCTCCTGACAGTCCCTGCCATTCAAACCTTACTTGAATCTGCTGTGAGGCGCTTTCATGGGTTGAACCGGTATCTTTGCGAATACTACGTCGATCAAGATGGAGAAGCGGATAGAGCGTCAATTGCCGCGTCTAGAAAGAAGTTTGAGAGGGTGTTCATTATGATCGCTGTCATCATTGGGGGTATAACAGCTTCAACGCGGGCAATTGTGCCTGGAGCAATGTTTTCCTTCAACATCTGGGCACAGATCGTTCACTGGGTGAGTAACTGCTGTCTATGTCCACGTATGCATATGTCGGGCATGGGTTCTAATGATCATCGTTGCTAGCTTCTTCAACTCATTCAATCGACGGCCCTTGCAATAGAGAATTCGCCCACGGCTCGGTACTCTCTAGGATGGAAGCAAGCGCTCAGTGCTTCGGTCGCCATCACTAGCCTTGCATGGGAGCTGTTCGCAAGATACAAGATTGGCCTTTTGGATGATCTCCACTCTTACACAATGGGTGTGGAAATTGGTGCAGCAATACTGATTGTCATCATAGGTCTCTCGCTGCCTCGGCGTCCTGATGTCTACCGACATGGAACCTTGGTCGACAGAGAGCTTACTACGTCCTTTCTAGGCCGCATGACGTTCAGTTGGACTGACCTCCTAATTCGACAGGTTTCTCGCAAAAGTGGCGGTAACATTGACCATCTGCCGGAGTTGGGGTTTGACACTCGAGCAGAGAACCTTCAGGAATCTTTCGCGCAATCACATGCTAAGGCTTCATGCCATGGAAAAGGCAGGACTCCCTTATGGAAAACCCTTGTGTTCTCGAATCGCCGGCATCTATTGTACCAGCTTGCTCTTTCAGTCCCGGCGAGCTTCCTTGCGTTCGGACCCCATCTTTCCCTTCTTCAGATTCTTCGGGTTCTCGAGAAACGCTCTGGGACGGAAGACGGTACTGCTGATCTTTGGTTCTGGGTGTTGGCATTAGGGATATGCACAAGTCTATCGGCATGGCTTGAGGTTTGGATCGGCTGGATTGCATCTAATAAACTTGCTATCCGAGTGTACGAGCAGCTCTCCGCTGTTATGTTCAACAACGCCTTGCACTCGATAGCATCGAGTCAAGACGATCTAAAGGGCAACGGGAAAGAAGACTGTGCTCAAGGTACACAAGTTGCTGTGAATCTTGTCGCTGTGGATGTGCCACGAATCGCTGGAATTGCAACTTTCCTCTACAGCTTCGTTTTAGCGCCGATGAAACTCGGAGTCGCCTGCGGACTCCTGCAGCACGTCCTTGGCTGGAAGAGCCTCTTGGCGGGAATGACTACTTTAGCCCTCCTCATGCTTCTGAATCATGCCTGTATGGCAAGATATACTCGGGCAGGGAAGGATCTGATGGCCTGTCGTGACCACAAAATCATCGCTTTGACGGAGGCTCTTCGTGGTATACGACAGATTAAGTTCTCTGCGGCCGAGGATAGGTGGGAAGAACAGCTGAACCAACTCAGGGATGCAGAATTGCTTGCCCAGGCGACCAGCTTTCGGTGGAATGTGATATGTTTTTCCCTTTGGGTACTGGCCCCAATCCTTCTGTCTGCAGCATCTCTCTCCGTTTATGCTATTAGCCATGGAGAACTTACGGCATCTGTTGCCTTCACCGCAATTTCCGCTCTTACCTCGATCGAGACTGCTTTGTCCACCCTTCCAGAGTTAATCACAAATGCAACGGATGCCATGATCAGCATAAAGCGCATTGGCAACTTTCTGGACACCCCTGAGAGAAACTCTTCTATAGTACCATCGCCCAGCATCCGCTTCGATAACGCCACAGTCGCCTGGCCAGATAGCGCTCAAATCAGCGACGTTCCCTCAGAAACATACTTTCTGCTGCGAAACTTGACTGTACACTTTCCTGAACATGGATTGAGCCTTGTGTGTGGCCGAACAGGCGCTGGCAAAAGCTTGTTGCTCGCTGCGATACTCGGCGAATGCAAGATTCTGGACGGCACGGTCAAAAGGCCGTCAGCCATATCTTCTAGAAGCATGTACAAGCTTCCCCGTACCGGGCAGGATTGGATAATAGACTCTGCCACGGCTTATGTTGCTCAGAGTCCGTGGATAGAAGCAGCTACGTTCCGCCAGAACATCTTGTTCGGGATGCCGTTCAATGAGGAAAGATATAGGAAAGTCCTCTTCGCATGTGCTTTGGTCCGAGATCTGCAAATCCTGGAAGACGGTGACCTTACTGAGGTCGGACCGAATGGAGTGAATTTGAGCGGCGGGCAGAAAGCACGTATCTCTCTAGCCCGTGCTCTCTACAGCCGCGCAGGCATCATAATCATGGACGACATCTTCAGCGCGGTTGATGTTCACACCGCGCAACATCTGTATCAGCATGCTCTGACTGGCGAACTCGCAACTCGCCGGACTAGGATCCTCGTCACGCATCATGTTCGACTCTGTCTACCGCAGGTGGACTACGTGGCTTATTTAGACAACGGGAATCTCATATTCGCTGGATCTTTGGCTCAGATGCGAAACAGCAGCGTACTTGGGGAGCTTTTTGGCGAACAATTCGATGTGGATAACACGGCAGCTGGGTATGAGAATCCTGAAGCATCGAGGTTCCAGGACAGTTCACCTTGCTCCAACGAAAGATGTCGAGGCTACCCCGCAGATCATGGGTTAGCGGAGCATCCACGTGTTTCTAAACACTCTAGAAAGTTTGTGGAAGAGGAAGTGCTTGAGAAAGGGGCCATTCCTTTGAGCGTCTTTCGTGCATACATCCAGAAATGCGGCGGATGGCGGGCATGGGTCGTGCTGGCTCTCTGCTTTGCCACATATACTGGCCTGGTGCTCGGAAAAGTGAGCTTCCCCTGATGCTATATTTATCGATAGTTTCAAGTACTTTCTGGAAACGTCAATTGACCTTTCAATAGGGTCGGTGGCTGGGCTTATGGAGTGAGCAAAAAAGCTCACTGTTAGCCTCGTCTGGTGTATCGCCTGAGCTACGGTTCTACCTAGGAGTATACATCGCCCTGTCGGCCATCGTTTGGATAGTAGGCTCATTGAGGTCCTACCTTGCACTCACCGCATCGCTTCAGGCTTCGCGACGTCTTTTCAGCCAAGTATTGCACGCCATCCTCCGAGCACCACTTCGTTGGCTGGACACCGTGCCGCTAGGCCGTATCTTGAACCGATTTACGGCAGACTTCAACATGATTGACTCGCGTCTAGGGTTCGATACAACACTTCTGTTAGGTGAGGGCATGCAAGCACTAGGCGCGGTCATTGCTGGAATATTAGTCAGTCCTATCATCATCATCTTCTCTGGAATTGTAGCGTGGGTGTGCGGCTGGTACGCTCGCCAATATCTGGCCACCGCACGACAATTGAAGCGTCTCGAAAGTATAAGCCGAAGTCCTATCTATGAGCTGCTTGCTTCTTCAATTAGCGGGCTCTGGACGATCCGTTCCTATCAAAGGGTTGATTCATTCGTCGATAGAATGCATGGGCTGATCGATCGACATGCTCGTGTCTACTGGAATCTTTGCCTCTTGAATCATTGGCTTAATCTCCGTATCAACATCAGCGGCGCTCTGTTTACGACTGCAGCGGCAATGACATTGACTCTCCTGCAAGACCTGAAAGCGTCATCAGCCGGTTTCGGGATCAGTTTTATCATTCAGCTGAGCGCAGCGCTTGCCATGGCGGTCAGAATGTATGTCATGTTCGACTTGGACATGAATTGCGTGGAGAGAGTGTTGGAGTACTCTGACATCAAGACAGAACGATACGATGGCCAAGATGCCCCGGCTGCATGGCCGTCCAAAGGCCGTTTGCAAGTCGAAAATCTATCAGTGGGCTACGCACCCAATGACCCATTGGTTCTCCGTGGGATAAGCTTTGATGTCGAGCCCAACGAACGAATAGGTATAGTAGGTCGTACCGGTGCAGGCAAGTCGTCACTGGCTCTGGCTCTTTTCCGGTTTCTCGAAGCTCGGGAAGGGCGCATTCTCATCGATGGCGTCGACATTAGCCAGATCAAGCTTGGTCATCTGCGTCGTCGGATGGGTATCATCCCGCAAGATCCGACATTGTTCGCCGGCACGATCCGGTCGAACCTCGATCCTTTCCAAGAACATGACGACAGCGATTTGCTTGCTGTCTTAGATCACGTACAATGGTTAGCACAAGACGGTAGCAGGCCCTCGGCGGGGAAGGAAACAGCGGCTAAAGGGCCCAGCTGCCAGTCATCATCTTCGGATTTGCTGCAAGAAAAGACGCATCTTTCTCCCCTCGACGCCCGTGTCGCAGGGGGAGGGTCGAACCTTTCGCAGGGCCAGCGGCAACTGCTCTGCCTGGCGCGTGCCATGCTTTCCGCACCCAAGATCCTTGTGCTGGATGAAGCCACATCGGCGGTAGACACTGCTACTGACAAGGTGATCCAGAAGTCTATCCGGTCCGATTTTGGGCAGGGGTCAACAACGATGCTAGTGATTGCGCACCGTATTAGTACCGTCGCTGACTTTGATCGGATTCTGGTGCTCGACGCAGGTAAAGTGGTAGAATTCGCTTCTCCGCGCGTTCTCATGCAGCTGAAGGACGGGATATTCCGGCGAATGGTGGAAGAGGATGGAGAGAGCGAATATCTCAGAGGGGTGATATTCGGCAACGTCTCATTGTAATGTACACTTACATAATTATATACACTGTAACAGTCTCCTATTCGATATAGAACCATTGATCTTAAATAATGTGTAGGGGGAATGGGACCATTGATTGTTTGGGTAGAAATGGCTGTAACCTCTGGGAGCTCCATTGCCATTGAATCTTCTCCGCACCGAGTCCTCGCCTGTTTTCGCTTCTACCATCATCTCCATCAACCACCACCACAAAGAGAGGCACAACATGGCACCTCCAGCTGTAGCCGCGTTGCAGCATCTCTCAAACGCACTCGCAACTCCCGAGCAATTGTCTAGCTCCTCGTCGTCCATTGATGGCGTCACTCCCGACCTAGAGACGTCCCTCCGATTTGCGGGCGCGCAGCTTACCCAAGCTGCTGGCATCCTACTGCGCCTGTCGCAGGATATCATTGCGCAGGCCATCGTGACTTTCACCCGTTTCTGGATCGGCCCTGAAGGGGGAAGCATGCGTATTTATTCGGTGAAGGTTTGTTCTCTGACATTCGCGTCGACAATTGCTGTGTCCTAGTACCTAACCAAATGCGCTCTCCCAGGACGTCTCCGCCGCTGCTCTGTACTTGACCGCGAAGCTTTCGTTCCAGCCGACCTCACCTCGATCCGTCCTCAACGTCTACAACTTCCTCTTGTCCAAAGAAGCGTCTCCACTGTGGTTCGTCAATCCCAGAGGAGTAACAGATAAGCCAGCCCCGGAAACGTACGTTCTCTCCGAAGGAGGCTACCAAACGCAGCGCGCCGTCCTCCTCCGAATCGAATCGGTCATCCTTCGCACGCTGGGCTTCAACACGCATGTCGCCCTACCACATACAATCGCCCTGACGTACCTGCAGACCCTCGGCGTTTCTTCACCGGCTGTAGCCCGGAGGGTTTTCGAGCACTTGAATGGATCTCTCTTGTCGCCGCAACTACTCTACGTCACGCACCAGCCGAATGCGCTTGCCGTCGCAGCTATATACCTCTCTGCTCGAGAGAAGGGTGTGAAGCTGGTGGATGGGGAGTGGTGGGAGGTCTTTGACGTCGATCGGGAGGAGCTGGGGTTCCTGGTTGTGGCTATGGGGAGCTTGGAAGGATTTGCGAGGGCGGAGTTCGACAAATGGAAGACACGGACAGTGCCAATGAACGTGGAGGAATTGGAGGCTGAGATTGAACGACGCAGGATGATGGAGGAGGGCGAGTGAGGTAGTGGAATTACAGCTCTGACAGTGTCAGGGTTCATTCATCTCGATCAATCAGAGGATACCAGCCGCCCTGAGTGTCACAGTACGCTCTGTGTTCCGAAACTTCAGGCAGACAAGCTGTTTGCTGTTTCATCCGGACCTTGCTTGGGCTTGCGGTCGCTAAATGCTGGGATATCTCATGGACGACCTCTTGACAGTATCGATGACACAAACCCATGGCGTCACTCGTGGTATTGTGTACCTTGAGAGGATCTCTTATTGAGAGCGCGGACGACTTTGGCTCGCTCTTCTGCCCTGGCGAGATACGGGACTGAATCCATACAAGCATGTATATGGCTAGACGTCTACCTCAAGAGACATGATTTCGTCATCGTCAGTGTCATGTCAGTCAGGTGAAGCTGATCATTCGACCGGCCTCCTTAAATATAGCTATAGACAGAACAATTACTACTGAGATCAGCTCTTGTCTTTCCCGTGATTTCTGTTAAGGTGGTGGTTGTGACGCTGCCTAAGCCACATGATGTAGCCCCGCGTGAGGAACATGGAGGCAGTTCTGCTCTCCGCCACTTCTGTTGATCATCATCCAATCTTCAACAGCTCAACACAACTTGACTACAGCTCACGTTATCCATTCCAACCCTCAGGAAGATAATTTTCAAGGATCCCAAACAGATATCAGCACGCAGTAGCACGCAGTAGCACGCAGCAGCACGCAGTCAAAGTCAACGATGAACATCCTCCATTCCACCTTGTCAACCTGGCGGGACCGTTTGGCCCCCGTCTCCCGCACCTCCACCTTCCGCACCACCGGCCAAATCACCCCAGAGGAGTTTGTCCTGGCGGGCGACTACCTCGTCTACAAGTTCCCGACGTGGGCCTGGGCCGACGCCTCCTCCCCCGCCAAGCGAGTCTCGTACCTGCCCGCAGGGAAACAGTTCCTGGTCACCCGCGGGGTCCCCTGCCATCGACGCCTGAACGAGAACTTCGCTGGCGATGCAGGCCACGAGGACGAGATCGTCCGGGACATGTTGTCCGGTGCAGACGCGGACGACGGCGACGGGTGGCTGCGTACAGGCGGGGGCCGCGATCTGGCCGAGAAGCAGGCGGAGCGGATAAAGGATGTGCGGACGGTGGATGAATCGGGGAATATGGGCGAGCGGGAAGACGACGAAGAGGAGATCCCGGATATGGAGGACGACGATGATGACGAGGAGGCGATCATCCGAGAGCCGGCGGGCAAGTCAACGACGCAGTACGTTCTCTTATTCCATCTATGTAAGCTGTGTTTTCACTGACATGTTTGCTGAAAAGGCCGATCCGCACTTATAACCTCTACATCACATACTCGAACTTCTACCGCACCCCGCGCCTCTACCTGTCTGGCTACCTTTCGCCCTCCGAACCCCTCCCCCCACATCTCATGATGGAGGACATCGTCGGCGACTACAAGGACAAAACCGTGACGCTGGAGGACTTCCCATGGTTCGACGGCGGCGTCAAAATGGCCTCCGTTCACCCTTGCCGCCACGCCTCCGTCATGAAGACCCTCCTCGACCGCGCCGACGCAGCCCTCAAGATCCGCCGCGATAAGCTCAAGCAGGCGCATTCGGCGGCTGAGGCCAACAGGATCAACTCCGAGCGTGGGCTGGAGGGCTTGGTGGATGAAACGCGGGGCCTGTCGCTGAATGAGCAGCAGGGGCATGCGTCTGGTGGAGATGAGTGGGAGGTGCTTCAGCATGACGAGGAAGACCAGGTTGCTATCCGGGTTGATCAGTACCTGGTTGTGTTTTTGAAGTTTATCGCTAGTGTGACGCCCGGGATTGAACATGACTTTACCATGGGTGTATGATTAGCTTTGGGGGGATATGTTGTGCTTTTTCTGGTGGTTGTTTGGCGTTAGCGAGGAGTCATTTCTGCTTCCGATTCTATGAAGATATGACTGGAATGAGACGAGACAGTTCACTATCTCAAATTCTAATAGTACTTTATTTTCTCTCCTTGGGATCACCCCCGGCAGCATATACGCAAAGACGATATTGGATTGAGACACACTTGAATTATACTATACTCTACTCCCCGTCAGGAACGTATAGAAATAAAATATCTAATACAACCGATGCACTCGTGGCAATGCCGACAGATGGAACCGGTCGATAGGAAGAAATTTGAACAGGAACAGAAAGGAAAGGAAAGGTCGGAGTAGAGTATAAGAGACACGCGGTGTCCCTGAGGAAGCCATTATACATTAGTCAGGTTGCGGCCCGGACGCCCCCGTGCACTTGTTCTGATGGTTCAACTGCAGGTGCAGGAATGATCAGCGGGGTGTGCTGGTGCTGGGGCAGGAGGGGCAACGACAGGAGCTTCAGGGACAGGGGCGGGAGGCGCCGGAGAAGGAGGAGCTGGGGCAGGAGTTTCAGGAGTCTGCGCAGGAGGCGCCGAAGGAGGAGCGGGGGCAGGGGGAGCGGCGACAGGAGGAGCGGGGGCAGGGGGAGTAGAAGTAGGAGGAGCAGGAGCAGGAGGATGAGGCGGAGGGGTCGAAGTAGGCGTCTCTACAGGAGGCATAGGCGGACTAGGCTGAGGAACGTGCGAAGTCTCGGGCCGCTCGGAGTGAGTCTCCTCATAATCATGGTGAAAGAAATTCCCAAAGGAAGCGCTGGGGCCGCCGGGGATACCAAATGTGGCGAAGTCGCCTGCGTCGGTGTTGGTGCTGACGCCCGAGTGCGAGCCATTCTCATCGTTGCCCGCATCGCGGTCCTCCTCGTTGGTTGAGGAGAAGGAATCGCCTTTGTTAAAGGTTGGTCCATCGGGGATGCCAGCGTTCATGAAAGATGCGGCGCCCGTGTTGCTGCTAGAGCTCGAGCTCGGGCTGGAGGGCGAATCATTATCATCCTCATTCTTATCGCAGTCCTCATCGCGTTTCTGATGGTTGCTGGAGGAGAAGAAATCGCCTTTGTTGAAGGTTGGTCCGTCTGGGATGCCAGCATTTATCAAGGATGCAGCATCGGTGTTACTGTGAGTTGACTGCCTTTTGGCCAGGCTTTCGACCTATTTCTTTCTTAGCATGAGGAGGCAGCTGGAAGAGGGAAACAATGTGTGTCATGTCTTACATCAGCGATAGGAGCCGAGAGTACAGCAATAGGGCCAACCGCGAGCAGGAGGCACAGCAGCGCCGAGAGCTTTTTGACGTTGTGTCTCTTTGTCATATCGATGGAAAGAATGTAATGATAAAGTTCCGAAAAAGAAAAAAGAATGTCGTTCTGATAGATAAACGAATGACTGCTCTCAGCGAGCGGAAAAGTCAAAGAATGGATGATAGATAGACCACAACGGCATGGGACAGGAGGTCTTTTATATCTGCGTTCATCTTCTGTGCAAATGAGTCCTGTACCTTCGCGAGGCAGTTTCACATCCTTCGTAACCAGCCACCGAGATCCGAGCTCTTGACATGTAAGGCATTAAAATGAAGACTATTCTTAGTCCGATAATTAGCTAGGAGCATAGGATGAGGGGTATATCAGCGTATCCTCCGGACTCGCACTGCACATGCAGATGCAACGAATATACATCGAAGGGCAAAGGGATGAGACAAGAAGAAATCGTGGCTTCATACGCCCATTCGAGGTTGATGCCATGCAAGGGCGGCTGAGTTATTGATACGCCAATGACGAGTCAAACGCCAGTGCTCGGAACTTCTTTAAGCAGCACTGCCTGATAAGGTTTGTTACACATCGCGAAAGTCAGATTGTCGACTCAAACTTGAAGAGATGAGAATAAGACGCTATCTCAATATCGTCGTTCTAGTATGCCACAACGGGAAGAGAAGTATGGGCCATCAATGACTCGGATATATATATCACATTGCATATGACCTCCTTAAAAATCGCTCATAATGTGCGTCGAACAACAGGTGTATCATCGTAAAATAAACAGAAAGGGGGTCAAATTGTAGAACGACTCGTGAGAAAATATGCAAGTGGAAATGTGCACGCCTCAAGCTTTTTCAAAGTCCGAGGCCCCGAACGCAGTGCCGAAATTGGTCGTGTTTTTGAATTTCAATTCAGGAACGGACTCAGTAGGGTCTGCATCTGCTACCTTCTCATCGTCCGGCTCGGGGTCAGAGGAGCGGCCGATGGCTCGTCTGGCCTGATCGAGGAGTTTCAGATCCAGCTCCTGTAGGAACTCGCTGTCATGCTCCTCTTCATTCAGTAGGGATAACGGCCCCTTGAGAGCGGGATCATCAGGTACGTCCGGAAAGTAGGAGTCGGAATTTTCTGCAGGCTGTCCAACCATCGTCGCCCTAGGGGCGAAGGGCTCTTCTTCCTTGCCCTGGACTCTGGTTATCACGTCACCGTTAACCGAGGTCTGCTCTGTGTCCGCATCGGCATCAATGAGCACCATGGGAGTGTGCCCAGCATCCTTAACTAGATTCACGTCGGGTGGCCCAAGCTCGGACAGTTTCAGCTTCAGGCTGTTCTTACGTTCCGAAGACGTTTTCGAACGATCGGACGACCCTGGGGATACGTCCATTGGCAAAGGGGACGGTGGTGTTATCACGCGGGCGACTACATCGGGGGGTAGCGCTGAAGATTTGAGGGTAATGCCATCTAGCTTGCTGTCAAGCTTCTCGATTGGGACGGGTATACTCATACACGCGGAGAGTTCGGCTGCACGAGCCTTGGGGGATAGCGCCGCATCTAAGGACGGCGCAGTGAGTGGCAGATGCGCTCCTTGCTCCGTGATCGACGCGAGGTGGTTCTGACCATCGATCTTTTCCACATCGTAAAAAACCCTTGTGGGCCGACTCGTAGGGCTGGGCCCCTCCCACACCTGAGCACTCATATAACCGTGGCTGCGGTGGCGCTCAATAGATAAATTAGGGGATACCGGACCACCGAAGGGGTTCAAAGAGAACCCAGCAAGTGTGCCAGGAGCCGAATAGTCATCGTTCGGGGTACCTTTGCTCTTCAACAAGGCTTCTAGTTCTGAGATTCTTAGTTTCAGTAGCTCCCTCTCCTTCTCCCACAATTGCCGCTCCTCTGCGAAAAGTGCCCGCTCATTCTCGAAGCTCGCCCTTTGGCGGTGGAGAAGCGTTCGGGCCTGCTCCAGATAATTGGCGCTCAAAGCCGAGTAAGAGAACTGATCGCTTTCTGCTTTGCCAAGCACCCGCCCGTGATCGAACTTGGAGGCGGGGTTACTGGTCGAGACCGACTGTGCACGGCGGATGGGGGTTGCTGTTGGCGAAAAGCGAACCTCCTTGTAGAGGCTCCCATGCCCATTGGGAACCTTTGCAGTCGTTGGTTTCATGGTGGCGGTAGCCAGACCGTTTCACGTGAAACAATTGCAGGGCCGTCTTCCAGTTAAAAAAGCCTCTCCTGTCCAAAGGGATGAAGAGGTGGAGATAAAGAGAAAGAAGTAAGGGAACTTTAAAGACAATAAAAATAATACAGGGGAGACTAAGCACTCGAATCTCCACGAAAATTTGCCAATAATCAGCGGGTTGTCAATGATGCGTGAGGATTATCAACTTGGTGTTCTCTGGGAAATGGAAACAGCATCGCCAGGGCAGATCTCCACCGCATGAAAATTAAAGGGAAAATCCAGATGCAGGAGACCACCTCAAGGTACAGACAAGAGGGGGCAAGGGGTTCGCTAGTCACAGCGTCGTCCTGTACGACGTAGAGTGGTTAATTTTCGACCGACAACTAGCGTATGAAGCGGTGCCTGAAAGCGTGGACAAAATATGTAAGAACTCCTCAGGCACAGCGTGGCCCCATAGAAGGAGCAGCAATAGCGTTGTCAACTGCTCCGTAGTGTGGAGGTCGAATGTTGAATTGTTTGTAGCCAGCCAAACGTCGGGGGACAAGTGGACTAGGGTAATCTTTCACCGCAGCGATAGTAGTTCAGCGCATCATGTTACCAGAAGAGGAGCTGCTGATAAACGACCGCAGACTGAAGCATTTATATCAGTTTTCAGAAAGCGGGTCGACGATGGATGTCCCACATTTATGCGGGGGAATCGTGTGAGACGTACCAGACTAGCACCTCAGTCTCCTACCGACCTTTATGAGAGTGTAACCTCAGTGCTCTTTCAACGAACTGAGGCTGTCGAATTCGGGCGCCAGCACGGAGATGATTGTCGACGAAGGATAGAGAAAGTAGGATAAATCGATGGTTATATCTCCAAATGGATGCCAATCGCGGAGGTATGCATCAGATCTTGGGGAATCTACAAAACCGGAGGTGGTAGGGGAAAGTAGGCGATCACGAGAGACGTGATGACGTTATGCCATACAAAACCCGTCCAACTGACGATCGATTCTCCTCAATCAGGTGTCATTTGTGAATTCTTGTGTCTGTGTAAACATTCTAATTGAGAATAATTTGTTATTCTTGAATGATCATCCGAACTCTATTGTAGTCAGAGTCAGAATGGTACTTGGAGTTGGGGTTGGGTCGGCCGATCATGCCATGAGCTCAAGCAGTATGTTTGGCATGCGGATTTGGCCCTTAAGACCATCATATAATCTTGCTTCCTTTGATATTAGTATTAGTATAGCACTGATATAAGTACAGGGAGCGGATATCTATCCAATCGGTTTATAGTCTATGTGAGGTGAGTACGCCCAGTCAAAAAAAACTCCTCCGTGCCAAACCCTTCAATGTGAAAGCAAACCATCCAGATGAGAAACATGAAACATTCCACGAAAAGCAAACCAGCGCCATGCATTTCCTATCCGAGCCTCCTGCGCCAGAATAATCCCGTTAGCTCCAAGTGATTGACCCACGCCAGGCCGAGATCGGACAAGACTCAATGTCGGCTATGCAGCGCATAACATCGGGACGTCATCCTGCAGCAGTCCCCAACCGTTCATAGACTCTAAAACGAACGATGGCATATGATGCAAGATCTGACACTCCAAATGAATAAGAATAAAAGAAGATTTTCAAGTTCCGTCAAAGAGAAGGCCGACCTTGCGACGACCGACTTCCCCTCCTCAACAACCTCTGCGCCTCATCCATAACATGCCGATGAATCGACGGCAACGGAAAGAAATGCAGATCCTTCCTCATCGCCCCAAACACTGTCGCCAGATAAAGGACCCCACGAGCCGATAGCTCGCGCCCACCCACAGAAGCAGACGGATAGTAGAACCTCGGATCCAGATAAAAGAAGACACCAGACCACTGCGGCAGCATCTCCATGAGCAACCGTCCAGCGCGCTCGTAGTCCTTCAACATGCGCTTCGGCACCCCCGTCTGCGAATGCACAAAGAAGCAGATCTCGAAGCCGACGCTACGAATGCGGCTGCGCGCCGTCGCGCTGAGGGTATCCAGGAACGCGCCGAGACGGCTCAAATCAAACGAGTTCAGGAAGAACAGGGTGTGGCGCGAGTAGAGGAAGTCCTCTGCTTCGTCGTGGATCTGGCGGTTGACAGATAGCAGATTGCGCGCCGTGCCGTCCTGCCCTACCCAGCTGGGACACATGGAGAGGGCGCGGAACCGTCCGCGTGAGGTGAAGCTGTTGCCACGATCGTTGACTACGATCAGCGGACGGTCCGTGTATTCATTAGGGACCGCCAGGGCATATTCGTAGATCTTCAGACGGAGCTCCGGAGGTAGTCGAAAGAAAGCCGACCGCTTGGGAGGTGTATTTCGAGGACTCCATGCCCCGATTTGTGCGGATTTCGATGTAGAAG
Organism: Aspergillus udagawae; assembly: GCF_001078395.1. NCBI lineage: Eukaryota > Fungi > Ascomycota > Eurotiomycetes > Eurotiales > Aspergillaceae > Aspergillus > Aspergillus udagawae. Next base: position 1,961,365 of record NW_025091267.1, on the reverse strand, counting down.
CGATGACCTCCAGCATATCAAAGTCCATCGACACTGTAGCTTGATATCATAGAACGAATGACAAGAGTAAGAGGTACAAGGAACTCTTTATCTTTAGGAATATCCCAGTGTGGGAAAAGCTCCCAGTGACATCAGACAGTTCACAGAATAGATAAATCAAAATGATATCAGAATTCAACACCTCATCCAGTCGTCTCTACAAGGGTATAAAGATAATGATATGCAGAAGAGAGAAAAACGCTGAGAAATTTTGCAGAGACCCAATCGCCTGGAATATATGAATCAGAGTATTCCAAGCTGATATGCACCGATGGACTGACAATTGAGTCAGTATTCGGTAAGCAAGTAAAGAAAAAGAGAGAGCAGAAAAAAGAGCATCATACCACTGTCCAGTATCCAATCAGTCCAACATCCGCTGTCGTCGTGCCTCCACCACAGGCTGGGCTATCAAGGATCAGCCTAACATTCTATACCTTGAGTCGGGCCGACCGACGTCTGGAAGAAAAATCCTGCCGAAAACTTTGACTCTCTCTGCCATTTTCGATCAAATCGGATGAAATGATGGAAATAATGGGGCCTGTCCGACGGTCAAGTAAAAAAAGAGAAAACTCAATTTGGTATGGGTCTTTGGTCAATGGGGTTCTTCCATTGCTCGGCTTCTCAAAATTGAGTGGCAAGAAACGAATGGAGACGGAGATGTTCGGGATCAGTCGCCGCCATTTTTTCCAGTGATTTAGAATAAAGTATAGAACCTTTATTGGGCTTGTTTCTTTTGACGTCGTCGTGGAATATACCTCTCTGGGCAGATCTTTATGAAGTAATCAGATGACAGGATGCAGCATTCATTGTATAGACCCAAATACAACACATAGAATCTCTTAGCCCCTGTCACGTCCGTTTGTAAACCCCCAATGTCCATGCAGCCCGGAGGACAGCCAGACCCCAAGCCATACCGATGCTATCGCGAACGACATTCAGCTTGCTCCCCTTGACCTCTCTCCAGCCCACGGGAACCTCTGCGACCGGGATATTCGAGAATTCAGCCAGCATGAGCATCTCGACGTCGAAAATCCATCCTTCCGAGTGCATATAGGGGATGATATAAGGCAGCGAGGCCCGCGAGAATAACTTGAACCCACACTGGGTATCTTTGATGGTCGCTGTTTTGGGAGGCGTCATAAGCCACAGTATTAAATGAAACGAATGCATCAGAAAATTGCGTAGTTTCGAACGCTGTGATCGGGAGTCCGACGTCAGCCTTGCTCAGCTCACGACGGGAGCTACAAATCATACCTTGACAACAGCCTCACTACCAACCATGTGCGCTCGCGAACCCACTGCTACTCCACGCCCGTCCGAGTCCTCAATGTGCCGACAAGCAGTAACCAGCTTACCCAGATCCTCAAACTTGCTCGCCCCATCGGCATCGGCGAACACCACGTACTGACCGCGGACGTGCCGCATACCATGCGTAACCGCCCCGCCCTTCCCCCGATTCTCGGCCAGAGTCACCACCCGGATCGTGCCGGGAGGAATATGGACCCCCTCATGGGGCGTCGGCGTCCAAGGACCAGCGTACCCCTTAGGATGTAACGAAAGCTGGTGGTCGCGGGCAAAAGCAAACGCGACCTCCTCCGTCTTATCCTTGGACCCGTCGGAGACAATGATAATCTCCCAGCCCTTCCCAGATGGAAGCTTGCCGTTAGGTGTGGCCGTTGTCGTGGCATGGCCGTTCGCATGGCCGTTCGCATGGCCGTTGGCCGGTTTCCGCTCTCGGACTGCATCTCCGGCCCTCTCGTTGGAGGTGGATGACGCCCCTAATGTCCCATACACCCTCTCCAGGTAGTTGACTGCCTCTTCTAGCATGCCAGCCAGACGGTCCTCCTCGTTGTATGCGGGGACCACCAATGACATGAATAGCTCCGCCTTCTCCATATGGGAATGGTCAAAGATCCGACCGGGACGTTTCTGCCGGTCCAGGGCGTCTTGCCAGCAGGGCAGTTGTTCGGGTTGGGTGATTGCTCCATCCTTGGAAAGGGTGCGGTATCGCTTCTCCTCTGGTAATGGCTTTCGCGGTTCGGGTGCGACTAGGTAAAGGACGACGTAGAACTTGCACGGGAATGTGTCAGTAATTCTCAAGACCAAATGTTGGCATAGGAGGAAAGAAAGCCGACAGGAGAGCATACAAGGATGAATGATCCCAGGAGGGTCGCGGATATGGCAACCAGGAGGACGGCAAGAGGCACGCTGGCTAGCAATTCTGTGCAATGGACACACGTCCCAATCCACGATTCCTCAGCCATAGTAGATATGACAAACGCGTTTGTAAATGAAGAAAAATGTTGCAATGATAATCACAGTAGCAGTAGACGAGCTCAGGCGCTCGAGATACAGGTCAAGACGATCCCTTGTTGGTCGGCCATGCGACACGGAGTCTGTCTGGTCAGTAGTACTTGCATTGAGAGTTGAAGTCGCTACAGACAATGGCCGTCATGCGCGGAATGCCATGAAAATTGGGGCGGAGGACCGGATAGCCAACTTGTCCTTTTGGTTTTGGGTTTAGTGAGTAGTAGATAGCTGGTTGCAAGTACCCGCCAAGTGTAATCGGATCCTTGGGATCCTTTTTTAGATAGGTGGTCCTTGACGGGCCGCAATGCTTCAACCCCACAACAGCCAACAGGCACTTACGTATACGGCCACGCACTATCTACTGGATACACGGAGATAACTAGGTAGATGTACACGTATGGCATGGACATCCTATCATTGGCGGACGTCATTTATGCGAACATGCTCAATTGCAAAAGGTTATTTTCTCATTTCATAGGCTCCAAGAATGGGCATGTGCGGCCCAATCACACACAAATCTGTGCAAGGGAAATACGGTGTGAAAACGTCCTGGGGAAAAGGGAGATCGTATCATCACCAGCGACAACTCAACGAAGCTGTCTTATCCAATAGATGTTCACATAAGAAGCGAGCGTAGGATCCAAAAGGAATCCAGTTGACTACAAGAAGTAACCCATCTGGGAATAGCACGTGATAAGTAAGAATGCAACTTCGACAAGGAGATACCTCTAGAAGTATCATTCCGGGGTAGAGTAGGAATATGGAAGAGTCTAAGATGAAGTCTCAGCGAAGATACCATCTTAGAAAATTGAATGTTCATGAATTGCATTTGCGAGGGAGGGGTATTGCAAGTGTTTGCTTCGCACAAGCGTGATCTGGCAGGTCCAGCGCAATGGTCACTTCCTAAGCGCTCCTGACGAGTTCGCCTTGCGCGGGCTGTCGTCGGGGATTGTGTGACAAGTCGTGTTGCCATTTTCCATTCAATTGCTCGTCCTTGATGTACAGCCATTGACGAGACGCCTTATTCCTAGGTTGGCATCGTCGCACTCTGGGCTTTGACAGCTTCTGATCGACAGCCCAGGATCTCGAGCGCAATTGGCGAAACTGTGTTATTACTTGGCGTAAGAGAGAAGCTGAACCCTCAAGTGTCAGGCATTTCCGAATCGCGGGTCCCCGGCTGCGGGGCTGCGACTTTGAAAGGATTGTTCTGCTCCGCAAGTTTCTCAAGTTGAAGCGCAAGGGGTGTCACCGAGAACTTTCGGGAGACGGGGTCGTATGTCATCCAACGTTTGAACTGTACCTTTGTTAGCATTTTTACACTTTTTTTTTTGCTGCGGTCCTTCAGACATACCGTCGCCAGCTTCACTCCCAGCCAAAGGCACCTGTACATCCTGGAGACGTTCAGAGAGGGTAGCTCAATGAAGCGCCCCTCATCCTCAATGAGGGAATCCTCAAAGAAATGAGGCGGGAAGTAGAGTTTACTCCAGAGCTGACCACGTATGAAAAAGTCCTCCGGCAATTGTTTCCCCTCTTCCACAGTAGGGAAAATGGGACCTTCGAAAATTCGAATATCTGCATCATCGCGAATCATGGTATTGAGAAAAGTGGCGATCTTTCTCCACGGAACGAAAGCTTCGACGTATTCTATGCTGCTCTTGCCGTTAAGTGCTAGACACCAGAGGAAGGCCAGCGAGATATGCACTGTGGGATAAATGTTCTTGTTTCCGATCTGGTCAAGAAGGACAGACAAGGTTTGGAATGTCAGGCACGACGCGTAAAGACTAAATGGCGAATACCCTCGACCATCTGCGGATGCCATTGATCCATCCTCGGTTAAATGGAGGTCACAAGCGGAAGTGGACGTTTTTGCAGACGTCGGTTGGGTCTCCAAAGCAGATCTCCCTTGATGGATTCCTCCCGGGTGGAACTTGGCGGGTAAGGCGGCGTCCGGGTGATTGTATTCGAATATGGCTGCGAAATTACACGACGACATGTAGACGCCCTGCATCTTAAAGGCGGCCCCCATTCGGCCAACATGAGTATCCAAGTGTGCCAAAAACTCCTCTGCTGATCTGTAGAACTGAGGCGCCGGGTTGCGATAGAAGAGATAGCCATGAGCCAAAACAAAAGCCGCAATGAGCGGATAGTGATGATGTGCTTTTGGCGCATTCAGAAGCGGATTAAACAATGATGGTATGCTTTCCCTCGTGCTTGGAAAAGAGTGCACGCTGACTAAAGACTTTGTATAGTAGAACAGCTGCTGGACTACATCCGGGCGAGCTAGGACGGCAAGGTGATGTTGTATCCTGCCAACATCAGGATTCCTATCCGCCGCCTTGTTGTACCAGTATCTGGCGACGCCAGCCCAGATCTCGCGGTCCCGCAGGTCCAACTCTTCTACTGCCATTCTGTATCGTGCTAAGTCGCCCAGGCATTCGATCCAGGTCTCTTCAAATGCGCGGACACTTTCTAATAGCAAAGTCATCATCGAGTAAGCCATGTAAATGAAAGTCAGCATATGCTCCAGGGAGTCAGGGAGCCGATGGCGTAGTAGCTCTAGGAAGGAATGGATCCCGTAACGCCACATACGAGCCGGCATGGCATATTTCTCTGCCAGTCTTTTGAGCATAGGACTTGCAGACGGATGTTGTGATGCTAGAAAGAAGTCGTGATGCTCGTTCAGCAGCGTTCGATGTAATGCAATCAGGGCCTGCCATTGGAGTGGGGACAGCGCAGTCTTTGACTCAGACTGTTGCTTGTCGATTTCAATGCACTTTTTCTCCACCATGACTAGCCCGGCGTAGATTCCGCGTACTTCATTGATCAATTGCTCTTCTGTTATAGGATGAGTTTCTGGCTGTAGGAAGATCCCATGTGATGCTGTACCTCCGGCTACCGCAGAGTCACCTCCAGCGGATTTCTGATCAAAGCTCAATCCTTCCACGGGTCCTGCCGGGTGCCCCTTGGGCCGCGCAGCGAGTTTCTCTTGCCTGACACTCGGCTGAAGGGTCGACACACTTCCATGCTGAACGGGGCTTGCACGCATCTGTTGCGCATTGGATTGCGACACCTCTTGTCGCCACTTCCCGGTAAGGTCGTCAGCGGAGCTTGCTGAAAATCTAGGCAGTCGCGTATCGCTCTTCGACGGACTACTTCTGCGATTTCCAATTTCGCCTCCTATCCGACTGCCGGGGTTGCCTAGCATCTGGGAAGAACGTCGTTGTCGGGTCTTTAGATTCTGCTGGCGACCTTTAATGGAATGAGGTGACTCAGCCTCCATACTCCCTCCTGAAGCGAAGCCTTGGTTGCTCAGATCTTCCGAGTCCGAGATTTCTGGCATAGCCCCCGCTGAATAAGGCCTCTTTACAGAGATCGAGGGGCTAACGGAGTGTCGAGCCGGATGAGTGATCGGATATGCCACAGGAGACCCATTGTCGGCAGGCAAGCGACCAATTGATTTCCTAAATAACTCAGTCAGTAGATGAGAGGCAAACGGACAAATACTTTGGAAGAGGCATAATGGAGTCGCCGACGGAAATACTTACTTGGGAAAGTCGCCGGTCTTATTTGCGAGCTTCGGAGAATCAATCGATTGGGCACCGAATTGGTCCGCCACGCGGTCCTTTCTACTGATGTGGACGTTGGGATGATCTGGAACAATGCCCGAATGCTGGTACATAAATCCGTTGCTCATTATTCTCAAAGGATTTTAGAGTCGATCTGGAGCATGTCATCTGATTGAATTCTCCCATCTGTATCAGCTGATATGATCCACATCCCAGCTTAGAAGAGAGGTAACGGATGAGACGGAGATTGGCAAGAGGGGCACGAATCTGTGGTGTCCAGCTGTTGAGTGAGTACTAGGCAGAAGGAGCACAGACACACCAAGGGAACACAGGAAAATGACGGAAACACAGGCACAGCTTTGAATCTTCACTCTCAGTACACAACAAAGATGAAATACAAAATGGAATATGAAAACAAACAAAACGGTATTGGTCAAAAGGATCAGCTGCACTCACGACGCCAGGTGAAAAAAGTCCAGTGAAGGATAGTGATGACGACACTTACTTGAGGAAGCTCTTGAAGCAAACACCAGCTTATTTATAGCGTTTGATCAAGACAAGGTTGAGCGCGACGGACAATGACGATTCTAGATACCAGGTAGGTGGGCAAAGGCAACCTAAACTAACAGGCTTCCATCCAATTTGGCGAAAGCGAGCCACACAAGTAGGTAGGTACCTTACTGTGCCTTACTTCCTGCTCCTGCCTACCTTAACTCCGGATCTTAAGGTAGAAACACCGAGGCTAGCCTGGTAACTAGGCCATTATGTTTCCAAAGCTGGTTTGTGGAGAGATGAAGGCAACGCAAGTTGAGGATTTAAGTTGTCGGATGACCGAGGAGAGGGCGATGATGAATGGATGGGATGCTGTTAATAATACCATGAAACTAACCGCAGGAAATAAGCGGGATGAATTGATTTCACAACAAAAAGGTCGCTTTGGCCTTGATGAGAATGTCTACCTAGTTAATGATACAGAGGAGACAAAATTCAATAATCAAGCCCCGATATTGGCGGATAATTGGCAGAGTTATTGTTACTTTTTCATGATCTTAAAGATCGACCTGGTTGCCTGACCATTGTGAACCTTAAAATGGTCTACATTATCACCGCAGTTGAGCATCCCTTGTCCATTTCTTGATCTACTTGAATAATTAATCAGTCAATTCTACAAAAATGTTGAACCAAAGTTGCTAATATTCTCCTTTTTTCCCAATGTCCAAGGACAAATCAATATTATTGACATACCTACTAAGGTAGCCTAAAATGCTGACGATCCACCAAGGAATTTTCTCGAATATCAAAACATGAGCTAGACGAAAGACAATATTACAAATGCATTTCTCCCTTATCTCCGCCATATGGAAGGCAACGATCGTCTTAACTCCAAGTATTCACCCTTCCTAAGATCATTCACCAGCCTTACACGTTATCTCACCTAGAATACCATCAGAGATCGCACTGAAGACCGAACTTACTGTGACTTCAGTTTCGTCAAGGCCCCGTTTCTGCCGTTTACCGATGGTAAGCACAAGGTAAACAGTCAACTGGTGAGGATCAGCATCGCACCCTTGGAACTAAGAGTGGTTTGATTTACAACAGCACAAGAACGATGCAGCTATGCGCTACGAGACAATCAGGAGCGGCATTTCCCATGGCCCAGTAGATATTCAGTACTCGACATATCGCCTTAACGGAAATACAAGAGTGATTCGGATCCATCTGTAGCCTGGCCGTTTTGCCTTGGTTTACCCAGCTTCTAGACCTTATCCATAAACCTCTGTGCACTGCTAACCGCATTTTATTTCCGATCTGTGCACGGCCATCCTGAAAGACCGCGACAAAGATAGGTATACAGGGCCTTCTTTAACCCAATAAGGCAATATCAGGCAGCTAGGGCATACGGATGGAATATCCTCATATGTCTAGTATGACGAAGGCTGACCCACGATCAATAGGCCACGTGCAACATGCTCAGACCCAGTGGCCCAAAACAGAAAACAGGCAAATTGAGGCTTTTCTGTCCTCTTCCCTGGAACGCTAAACGGGCGGATCCTCCAGAGGAGGCAGATGGATTTTGACCGTGGGGACACTAATGAAGACACTCCATTTACGAAGCTTCTGGTATACCATGGGTAGCACGGACGACAACACAATAGGCATGCAGGAAGGGTACCTAGCAAATATCATCCGCCAAATCATAGTTATATACCACTTCCCCTTTGCTCATAAGGAGAAGTAGTACCTAGGGATGGATGTTTGTTTGCCAGAAATGGTTAAGTGCGGTGAACAAGCTACTTTATTTCAATGGTTGCCTTGTCTGTGCGACTGCGAGACTGCGGCCCATTGCCCCCTTCCATTGTAGGTATTAGCAATATCGGCGACAGCGTTCTGAGTTAAACCAATGACATTGCATATGGATCTCACGAACCCCTTCGATAAACGTCCAGATCAGTATTCATCCTATTATGGAGTACATGGTACCTTACTGCAATCGAGTAGCTTTGATGGCCCATGTCAAGGTGTATGTTGCCCGGGTAAAAGCGCCATGCAACCGTGCATGGTCCCTCCATTGTAATACATAATATAATGCCTTAGGCACATCATAGCATAAGCTGACCAGTTGACAGTTTCAATCTTCCAATATGAAAATACGACGCCATCTGGTGTCATTGCGCAGCCATGCCTGGCCCGAAACTTACATCAGGATTCCAGGGAGCGTGATCACGTAAATGGCCAGTTTTCACGCGCATGTTTGCCTGCTACTTTGAGTCATGTCTGGAAGGCAACGGCACCGCGAGATTCTAGTAGTGTTTTGGTGACTGTGTGTTGACTGCCTCTGCCGTGATCATAAGATACCTATTATTAGGCCACCACCTATCACCCCATCATCCTTTAGTTGCCTATCTACGGAGTATGGTATGATCGAACGACGTGACCGCGGAACGGATATGGTCATCATCAGCATAGCCGCAAATGTCCGTCTCAGATGTATTCTCTTCATTACATGGTTCAGTGTCATCGCTGCTGACGATGACGCATGCACGGAGCAAATTATGCATTATTAACCGAATTCGTCTATCGTGAGTCATAGTAGGCTATTAGGATTCTGCTCAAGCAACAAGAAAATCCCAGAGAGAGTCACACTGACAGACCGAAGCCCGACAAACAGGCTGACTGTGCCTCCCGACTAGACTCCTGGACCGGTAACTGCGCTGAAATCCACATGTATGGTGTTAGAGGCGCTATGCAAAGAAGCCTGAGAGTAAAAACTGTCTCGAAGTTATTGCAAGACACTCGCTGAATTTTCTTGCTACCCCTAGAGGATGTTCCATAAACTGTGATGGCTTGTGAGGGGCATAATGTCGAAGTCGGAAATGCCGACCTTTAGTGAAGCTTCTGTTTTGCTATTCAAGGCCGCGGCTACAGACTCTAGCCATTCCAGGGGAGCCGCGCTTTGGCTTTCTCGCCAAATGACAGAGTATACGCGATCTGAGGATAGCCACGGCAGCAGTTGGATAAAAACGTAGTGGGAAGTAAGGACAGGCATATTGAAGCAGCCTGGGGTGTCAAGACAAGTAGATTCGCATCTAGACAACGATCACGTTAGCGCTATTCCTTATCCGAATCTGATGCCGTACCTTGGATTTGACGACTCCACGACACATAGGGCAAAGGGGCCGTCCCTTGACCCGAGCTTGATCGATTCGACTGGACGGCATGTGCTGCTCAGCGCACCAGCGGCAAAGTATCGCGTGACCGCATGGAATTATCACGGTGTCCACGAGTTGACTCATGCAGATCTTACATTCGAGATTGACGGTCAATTCTTTGTCTTCTTTGGGTTCGGGACGACCATCCGTCGTGTCATCGAGGCCTTTGGGAGTTGGCGGCCCACAATCAACGATGCCGTCGTCATTCAGCGAGTGCTGTCGGTGACTTCCATGGACGGCACTACCAGTGCGCATTCTACTTGTGTATGCTTGCAGCTCCGCCAATCGTTGGATCTGGACATGATCTTCTGGCGTGAGATACGTTAAGTAATGCGGTGCTCCGATCGCCATCGTAGGACCAGAGCTTGTGGCAGTCGCCACCGCCGGCACTCTGGGCACTTGAGATGTCGAGAGGCGACGTGGGAGCTGCGGATTCGTTTCACCTGAAGGGCGCGTGCGTCGACGTGTAGTCTGGCCGACGGATGGAGCCTGCTGCTGGCCCGGCAATGAGCTTGCGGTGGAAGAGGAGCTCTGCGTCCGATGGTGCCGTCTGGGCTGGTTGGTCACCGGTGAAACGCCCCATTGCGGAAATGGCATATAGGGATTGGGACGGGTGTACGATGGTGGAGAATAGATAGGTCCATATCGCACACCTGCGTAATGCTGAGTCTCTAGATGTGCGGGAGTATTGACCGTTTCTGGCGGTATCATTTGGTAGGCTGGCGCTGTCACGTTTTGTGGTCCTGGGGGCTGCAAGTTGGATCTCTGATGCACTGCGACCTGGTGGCTATTTTGAAACAACGACCCCGGTGGTTGAATAGGAGGCGTCCGTATATGAGAATAACTGTGTCTATTGAAATCAACGACATTTTGCGGATCCCAGTAACGCAGGCTGGCTTCCTGATGGCTTCGACTGTGGTCGGTTATATCTCCCCACAAGGAGTTCTGGCCTCCTAGAACCTCCCCGTGGGTTTGTTGGGCCCCTGCATCCATCCCAGTTCTTGTGTGCTGGGAACTGGGTGGCGGAAAGGCGAGGTCTCCATCGTGTATCAAAGCGAGGTACTCATCGGCAAGTGAAGTTGCAAACGGATTGGTACTCGAACCTTCTCAAATTGTTAAGCCTAAGATATTGGTTCTAACCGAGGCTACGGGTACTCACTTTGACCGTCGAAATGAGGATTCGTTGAAGCGTCAACCGCACCTGATGCGTTATTTTGCGTGATGATTTGCGGGTCCACAGTCCCATGGCTGCTGGGATCCCGCATGTTTGAGAATGTTGGAGGCGCCATATTGCTAGAGTCCCCAAAAGTGGAACGAGATAAATGCACATCCATGCTCGAAGGGATCAATTGATAGCCCGGGTTGCAGGTGTACTGCGTTGCGGGTTGGTAGGTCAGTAGCGTTTCGCTCAGGAGCTGCAAGTGGTTTAGAATTCTCGCGATCCCCTGATGGATGGCGTGCAGTTCCTCTCGAAGATTATCGATGTTATCGTGGCGAGATTTTCTGCGATACGGAGATCTCGTCGGCTCTAGGGAGATGGAAGGAGGAAGGGTGGAGGAGATATCGAAAGACAGACTGCGTGCGTTGGCACTTGCAAGATAAGCCTCAGCAGAGTATTCTGGTTGACTGTGAATGAAAGCCTGCCTGCCGGGACGGCTAGATGAAGAGTGAGAACTCCAGTATTCTAAATCACAAGAGCTCAAGCCAGTGAGTAATTGCTATAGTGAATGAAGCAAAGCAGGAAATAAATACACTAAACAAATGTGGTCAAGCGACTATAAGAAAAGCTGCATATAATAACCAAACACAAAGAACTCAATGAACTAGTGCATGAACGAGCTGACGAGGTCGGGAATGGGGGGGAAGAGAACACGGACCCTGGCACTTCCAACAGTACCTTGTAGAAGCAGTTGTGGTATGCCTCGGTGTGTTGCCGGCATTTGCAGATGACAAGATCCTCCCATAAGAAGCACTCGGATGAATGTCCAGACACGAGCAGCAGACAGGTGAGCTCAAGTGGAGACAGCCGATGGCATGCTTATGGATACAACGGGGATTGTTTGATAGAGGAACCCAGGCTAACATGATTCAAAGTAGTTATAGATAACGTGCAGATGGGGACAGATAGCCTTATTCCAACCAGATTCTGGCGTACTACTGTGACAGTGTCAATATTAGTCACAATGCAGATGGCGGACAAGTCCCCAGTGTCTTCTTAAATAAAGTGAGAAACATTCGATCATTCGCCTTAAGTCAACGATATCAATTGGCTGGAAATCATCCTGTGGATTAGTCTTAAACGGAGCTCGGAATCAGGACCCTTCAAGGCCGACAAGGCCCTATAGAAGGGGGCAAAAAAGAAAGGATTAAGGAGGAGGGAGATGAGAGGATAGAAGGAAGAGTGAGAAGAGAGCCAAATAGCCCCAGGAGGCAACAGAAGTTTTGCCCTGATACTGCAGCCAGCCCGGTGAGAACTAACAATGGTTGAATGACACGCAATAGCAGGGGCAGGGTCTCCGGGAGTTATTCGACACAGGCCCGTGGATGTTGCCTGAGAAGGATCCTTGATAGTAATAGTAACCAGCCAGGAGCCAAACGGAGCAAAAGTACGACCGTAACATACGTGGGATCTCTGACGTCTGACCAACGTTGACGAAATCGAGACCGTACCGACCGTCAAGCGAAGTCGGGAAGATGCGCGAGAGACGGGTCTGCACTGCGCCGCAGCCAAAGATGGATTGGGGGAAGGGAAAGAGAACCTTCACTATTAATAACGGATGATGAGGGGAAGGCGAGCAAGGAATGGACAGAAACATAAAAGGACAATGTCCAAAGCCGTCCAATGATCAAAACCGCCAACTGTGGCGGGTGGCAGGGAACTGGAAGCGAGAGGAGCTCCATAAAGCAACGAAGCTCCTTTGGCGGGTGTCAGCATCTATCTGACCCCGCAGGATGATTGATCAGACAGAGTTGTATGGCTGATTATACTCCGTAGACACGTAAACTAGATATCCGGGATCAGGTATGTAGGTAGGTTATTAGCCGAGAAAGAGATGAGTAATGATCTATCGATTGGCCATCCGGGTAGTCCGTGATCCTAGTGCTACCTACTACTGTAGTTAGAATCGCTTCAAGGGGAATAGTTGAATTGATTATTATTATTATCAAAGAATGAAATGATGATGATAAGACTAGACGGAAAAAGAACTTGTAAGGAGATCCCACGGAGCAAGAGGAAACGAACACGGGGAGTAATTCCCGCAGCAATCCGTCGACGTCATTTATCGCTCTCTCACATTCTCCACCGAACTCTATCGTCTCCTCGAATGTTTTCCTACGGTTTTCTGGCGCGAGACGGTTCATGTGATGGTCTGTTATCTGTTTGAGATTCCTTGGGTCACGCGGTTTATCTTGTGGTAAGCAGACTCGCTTCTCACGAGTGCTTGACCACCACACGCGATTCATGAGGAACAGGCTGTGGCTGTCCGTGCGGCATCTGCATCCAACCTGCTTCTCCAATCCCAGCGCACCATCAGTCACAATCAGGTCAATGTCGAGCTTCACCATTCCTCTTGATGAAGGCAAAACATCTGTGTCTGTGCCAGTCAACTCCCTGAGCAATTTGAGCAAGGAGGATCTCCTACGTTTTCCAGCCTTTCAGATCTGGCTTTCAACCCTTCAACGATCCTTACAACGACAACACCATCCATCCCACGAGTTCAACCACAACCCCTATGTTTTACGGAAGATAAATGTTCAATCTGTTGATCACTTCAAGGGCGGCAGATTGGGGTTTATTAAGCTCAACGCAGAAGTTTCCAATGGAAACGGGGAAACTCTCCCGGGGACGGTCTTTCTGAGAGGTGGTAGTGTAGGAATGTTGGTAAGAATGACAACATCTCATCTCTGTACGATGCGAATCAGATTACAAAAACCTTGTTAACTGATCATCATGATGCTTGTGTGATAGATGATCCTCCAGCCCGACGATGTGCCATCATCGAACGAGGACGAGAAGCGGGCGATTCTGACCATTCAACCCCGAATCCCGGCTGGCTCCCTAGCTTTCCCCGAGATCCCAGCCGGTATGATTGATGATAGTGGAACATTCGCCGGAGCAGCCGCGAAAGAGATAGAAGAGGAAACAGGATTGACAATACCCCAAGGCGAACTTGTCGATATGACCTCTCTGGCGCTGCAATCAATTTCGGAGCCAAAGGACGGAGAGTCTCTGCAAAGGGCGGTCTATCCGTCCCCCGGAGGGAGCGATGAGTTTATCCCCTTGTTTCTGTGCCAAAAGAGGATGGCACGCAAAGAGATCGAGAGTCTACAAGGGCGACTGACGGGTTTACGCCAGCATGGAGAGAAGATCACATTGAAGATTGTGCCGTTGAAAGATCTTTGGAAAGAGGCATTGCGAGATGGCAAGACACTTGCCGCATGGGCACTATATAACGGCCTGAAACAGGATGGAAAGATTTGAAGATGGCCCAGCATTGTAGCCAAAGCCGATAGGAAGATTGGCGCCTGCAGTCTCTACTCCGGAGAATATGGATAAGTATGTATCGACATGAATGGATCCTCGATCTCGTCTATATGAGGGACGCAGCCGTACACCAAAGCCGTGAATGAAGTGCGCATTTAAAGCTTCAGCTTCTTCGCCAGTTCGATGCCCTCTGCTAATGTTCCCACGCGGGCATCGATTGCATATCCCTCGGCTTCGAGTCTCTTCAACTCGGAAAACAATGTACCCAAGGGCAGTGTGAAGCACTCGATAAACTCATTGTCCTCGAGTTGCGGTTTAGGATCCTGGTTTTCAGGAAGCGACAGATCCACACGCACATGAACCATATTCAGATTAGTGTTACACATCCCCGGATCTGTGATACCTTCAATCAGTGTCTTGCACCACGCTCGGAGGATTGAACCCGGCCTTGATCACGGAAATTTGCGTAGTAGTCATCAATGCATCACTCACCATTAAACATGAGAGTGCTTGTCTGCTCCGCTACTCCCACATAGCCTGTCTCCTCCCTCAGCTCGCGCACCGCACATTCCTCGACGGTCTCGCCGGCGTCGATAAGGCCAGCTGGAACTTCAATGACCACTTTATCGATAGGCGGCCTGTACTGTTTCTGCAGCAACAATTCAGGGCCTGTTGGCTTGTCGATGATAGTAACAATTCCCACACCATCGACATCGCAGCCCGGTGGCCGAGTCTGTCCCAATTAGTACTTCATGTAATACAACGCAAGGTCTTCGGCCACGAAGGATGTCTTGCTGCTCAAGTAAGGAGAAAGCCAGAAGCCTTCTGCTGAGTCACAATGCAGACTCGCAGTGACATGGCGTCATAGCGCCATCCTGAATGTCCAGCATGGGCAGAATGAATTATCTCAAGACCCGTACAGGAGCCGCACCGGGCAAGTAGCAGAGACGAACTTACCTGTCTCTCTGCGGACTCCCAAGTCCTTTCCACACCATTTGGATCAGTGTACGTGGTCAGGACCAACCTGGTCCATTTGGCATTATTGTTTTCCTATCATGTGGATCAGCCCATACTTCGTTCTTTTCACCACAACGAGGTAATTCCGGTAGAATAGAAGAGGTCGGCGCGAAAATTGCGCCATGAACAATACACCGCACTTAAATTGCCCTCCAGGAACATCAATTGCATACCAATGGAGCTCGTGATACGAATTTTGACTTGGCGTACTTGGGATCAGACCCGGTCATCTTTTGGTGATCGTAAGGTAGCAATGCCAATTGAGGAAGTTATAGTATACTGGAATCAAGAAGAGAAGAGCCGATCCCCTATCACTTCAGATGGTGATGGTATAATGAGTGATTTGGGCGGTCAGGTTTACCACTGGTGACTAGAACTATTTATGTTCAATGTCGATGGAGCATGAAGTATGAAGTATGGAGTATGGCCAAACTACCTGTATGCCTTGGCCAAAAAGGAGGGGCCGAGGCTAAGCCCCTTTCAGATCGAGATAGGGCCAACCCTGGTTTTATCTCATTCAATGCATGAAGACAGACTGCTCAAATAACTGTGCTTCAAGCAACCCCGAATTGCTATCCCTGATCAGGACCTGAAATCCACTTCAGCTCTTTGGGAATATCTATTCCATTTTCGCTGTACTACTATCGGGCTATCAGCGTGGTGCTGACCGCTTCTTACAAGGTCAGCTCATGCCTGGGCCATGAATTGTAAACGTCCTTCTTCCTTATTCCAGTCTGGACCAACTCTAGACCATCTGTGTCCGCTAGGGTCTGCTCATTAATGGATGCTCGCCAAACTTTTCTTCCTAGTGACCTTCAGTGACCGACGAATAAGTCATTTTGACCGCAAAAAAGGTCAGCTGTATCTCAGTAAGAGTACGAGTGGCTAGGAGAAGACCGGGGTTCTTCTCGGATTCTGAAGTAGCCCTGTACTCGGTTATCCAGCACCCTTAATAGTGTTTCTCCGTTATGTATCGTTGATCCGTTGAAATCCTTGGGAGATCGCCGTTGATATAATCGTTGCACTTCTCCTCTTTCTTACCATTATGGGGATTCTGGCCAACCGGTTTTTCATAGTCAGTGGAACCCAGAGCAAGTATATCACTTTATATAGTGTTTGGTGACTCTTCATCACGAGGAAGAACTAAATGTCAGACAACCTGACATGCCAACCTTTGTCAACCAGGGACTGTCGAGCGGAGAGGTCCGACTCAATGACACCCTTTTCATGGATGAATATCACTGCATCGGTTGCTTGCCGGGAAAGACGATATCGACATCTGCATTGAACAGTCAACAGGCCATCTTTCACACAGGACTCCAGATTCCCGTTCGGTTCAGTTCGAAGGTCGACATGGTCATCGTAGCAGCAAATGCACAGGGCAACGTATGCCTTCCCTAACGGCTATGTATTTTGACCTCGACAAGAGCTTTGACACTGCAGATGATGGACCCAATTAGACAAAGAGAAATTCAAACAATCTTGTTGCTCAGCCTGTGGACAATTGCGAAGTCAGACATCGATAACAAGTATTTGTACAGTCGGTTGCTCAGTGTTGACATATGTCCTTCGACCATCGGCATAACATAGCGCCTGATTATCGACTTCCATATTGGACTTCTGGAAGACGTGATATGCTGATTATTTAAAACACTAAATGTTACAAGGCAGCGCGCTGAGAACCAAAAGCCGGTAATCGGATCCTTTAGGAATCAGAGAGAGGTCAGACGTTGGAATGAGGGCATGGACTCAGCATAGCAGGCCGAAGGACCGACAATTGGCATGAATGGGGAACCACAGCAGGCAGGCTTGGCGGGTGCATAATAGAGGGGCCTCAAAAGGCTTCAAACAGGGCTTCAAGGATAGTCAACGAAGCAAATCCAAGAAGCAAAAAAATAAAGATGAAAAAACAAAAACATACAACAGCCGGGATTCGCTGGTGGTCACCCACCCAACTACTAACCGGCCGGCGTGTGGCTTAACTACGGCTGAGCGGACGGGAAGCCCTGTTCTCCACACCCTATGGTCGTATGTATCTTAAACATATTCAAATAGACTTATATAGCTCTAGGAAATAGGTCAACGCTGCTTTTAATGTCGCGTAACCTAGGGTAAGAACGCTGAGCGCGATATAGAAAGGGTCAGAAGCCGGATGAGAATCACCCTAATCCGCACGACCATCATATTGACCTCTTAGTCCGCATAAAGATATACCCTGATTCGACGATCCTTCCTTGTCTGAAACCGTCAGTGGCTTGGCATCTACACCTAGCCACCCAGCTTGCTTAAACCAGAGCGATGCAGTATGAGCACATTTGAATTGTCCTCGTCTGACTATCTCCTCTCACACATGACAGTAGGGAAAGGAAGAATACCGTCGGAATATCAATCGGGCCGGAAAGAACACGGTTGGTACAAAATAGGTAGATGAAAGCCAGTTCGTGAAGAACAGCTATGGGTGACGATTTGGGGCACTATCCCCAGAATCCGACGGCCAGTCATTCTGTGGGTAGAATATAAGCCAATCAATCCTCTATTAGTTCCACGATGACGAAATGCAACCTCAAAGTCAGAGTCGATATTTGAGATCTTTTACCAAAATAGTCTCTGTGTTTCCCGCCAAATCTATGATACAGCTTACGATCTGCACTATAATATGTTTCTGTGTTGAAAGCAATTGACCCAATATATAAAGAGCTCTACGTACATTAAGGCACAGGAAGAAACCAAGTAGCTGCCTAGCGACCTAAACACTAAGACACGAGGCCTGGCACTTCAGGCATTTGTTACAAAAATCATATCGTAATAATCGGATCCCTCCTCTTCTTCCTGTGCAAGCTAATCGTAATTTGATAAGACCACAGTATATGGCTTAGTACTAACAGTAGTCAAACTCCCGTTGCCCTAGTTAACCTGAACCGGGTCTCAATCATACGAAGGGAATACGTGCCATCTCTTCTAGATAGGATATTACAAAAGGAAAAGAACTTCCCAAACGACAACAACTGAAGAGAATCCAACGAAATTCATAAGTGGGGAGAATTGCACACTATCACTATTCATACACAAGATTGACAAGTGACCCGACCTATCTAAGCCTCGCCCATCTTGTCGGCCTTCCTCTTCCGTTCAATTAATCCATCGGCCTCAATCAACCTTTGGGCCTCAATCAAAGCGGCGATCCGGCCAGAAATACCGAGACTTGTGTTGAAGTAAATATCGGGTCTGCGGGGGTAACAAGTAACATCGAACCCCTGGGCTTCACGAAACCTCTTCCACAGCGTGCTGAGCTTCGCCGAGTGAATGGTTGGGTAGCCGGTAGGTACCCAATTTGTTCTTAGGCCAGATTTAACGCAGGGGTGCACGGCTACCACAAATTTTGGCGTCGTGTGGCCGGTCCACCGTGCTTTGACTGTCTTTGTTTCCTGGCAGTTTTCTCCCTGGCACTTGACTTCGAGCTCGACTGGGAGCGTTCCAAATTCTTCTGCACGGAGCAGAAGCCATCTGTCAAACTGGTCGAGAGGCTTCTCCTTTAAATCCGTCTGGGTACAACGCGAGTATCTTGTCAGCGGATTGAGAGGTAGGAGGCTAGCGTTTTGCATCTTGCAATCTGGCCTGCCGCAGCCGGACCGAAAATGATACCAAAGTACATAACGACTCGGGTCAAACTTTGACCAGTAGGCAAAGGGGTCGTCCAGTTGCTCCTTACCGCATTCAGAACATTTTCGTGGGACAATATCATTCGGAGATTTGCGAAGAATGAGCATATCATCGACACAGGGCTTTCTTGGGCGAGCAATCATCCAACCGTAGGCAGCCAAGACTGAAATTGCGAGCGTGAGAATGTCTAAAGTCTCAGGGCTACCTTTGCATTTCTGGAGGAGGTAGAAGGCAACCTCAAGATCAGTTCGACTCGATATCTTGCGCCTATTGAATTTTAGACCATCTTGTGCCTGCATAAATTCAACCAGAGGATCAGGAAGATCCTCCCAATCCCAGCAATCTGACAGTTGAAACTCCGTAGAAAATTCGCTTGAAAAATAGCCGACACTTCGTGCGCCGATGACTTTTATGTGATGAGCGGTGATAGTGATATGGGGAATGAACGCAGATAGAAGCTCCCCCAGATCATGCCAATAGTTCGCTATCTTGCGAAGGCGGTCATTCCTCTATTCAAGTTAAGCGTTAAAGGGGTATATAGGTAACATTCTTCAGGTTGTTCATACCAGGATCGTGTCGTCTGTAGTGCTTGGCAGATTGGCAGTTTCACTTACTTGGCCAGGTTTGAGTTGAGCCAGAAGCCTGAACACTTTTTGAACAGACAAATTCTCTTCCTTTGTAGCACGGATGCGATGTGATGTTTCCTCAAAAAGAATAGCTCCAGGGAAAGCTTTCTTTAACTGGGCCACAGCTTGGCCTTTCCACTCATTTCTTTTAGCGCTTATTGTTCGTGGCACACATAGATTCCGAGGCAATCGAGGATCTAGCTCGTAAAAGTTTGGTGAAACTTGGATGCCACCCAAGCTAGCAGCGAGAGCCAACGCTTGATCTTGTGGTGAGCCGAATCGGCGACGCCAACCTTGAGTCTTCTCTCCGTCACTCTTTACGTACATAAAGCGCTGAGGGTGCGCGACAAAAATGATAAAACGTCTTAAAGACGCTTTGTCAGGCGTCAGCTCCAGATACAAAAGCAAGCCTGCAAAATCACCCCAAAGACGCAAAGGCTTGAGGTCAAGCTTCTTGAGCATTCGTTGGCGAACGTTGGCACCCCAGCAGATCTCGACCTTTGCCTTCATTGCGACTCGGAGCGCAGAGACAAACTGTTCATGAATGTCGAAGAGATCTTCGGGATAATTATCTTTGCAGTGTCTGCTGATATCTCTGCGAGCCAGATGATCAAAAAGCAAACAGTTGTTTGTTGTTGAAAACCCAGCGTCATGGAGCTGGGCGATTGAGGGATTTGAAAGGTCCTCGGTTTTTTGGCAACGGGGGTCATCTACAGAGAATGTGGGATTGTATAAGTGACACGCAACTGGAGCATTCAGCTTGCCACTCGGGCGAACCAAGAATTCTCTGGGTCGAGTGACACCTCGCGCCTTCCACCAGGAGGCTTCATTCTCTTGAAGACGCTCATAAGCTTCATCTAGATTCCAACCTGGTGAGCAGGTTTGCCCTGCTTTTGGGTTGGCCTTTAGAAATCCCTATTTAGACGGCCACGGCACTTACCATCCGCTTCTTTCAGCTCTCTGTCCCATTGCATCTCGAGACCTTGGATAAGAGGAATGAGCTTCTGGACATAGATCAGCTCCTGGCTGGACAAAGCTTGCTCAGGATCTGGCAGCCAGAGATCCCGGAAGAGGCGAACTTTCTTCCAGCTCTGCATGATGAAAGTGGGTTGGCACAAAGTAAATCGCTCCTGAGAAACTCATACACTGGAAAGGCTTATTCTGGAAGTGAAGTGCATTGTAGAAGGCTGACAGAAGGAGAGATGGATGGGAAAAGAGAAATGGACTACAGAAAATAGCAACGCTCGTTCTTATCAATAGGGTATCATTCACTCCATTACCTTATACACCAGATTGAGACCAGCCCCTGAAACTAAAATCTCTTCTATAGCTTGACCTGTATTCACCATTATTCACTGTTCATGGTGACATATCGGACTTACCTATTGCTTACAAGACACCCATGTGTCTTCAGAATTCCCCTTCGCTCCCAACCACTATAAATAAACTAGAAAAAACAAGTACATGAGCGCCGTGCTTTGTATTGTATGCCTTTTATTAAAAGAGTACAGCCTCACCCTGTGGTATTCTCGTCTCTCCTATAACCTGAGCGTCCTTAAGTCTAGAGAAATCTTAAAGCTCAAGAATTCCGTATAGCAGACCTAAATCAAAGCAGAAACCGGACCTAGAGGCCCCCAAGTTCTAGGGTTTGGCTAAAGCAAAATTAGATGTTGGTGCTAGACCTCGTAGTCTTTCTGGTAATAGGTAAGGCTAAAGATAGGAAGGAACTGTCACACCCTGGGATCCGTCTCTGCTGTTCTTTGCTAGTCACTGCTTTTGGGAACTCGAAGTGCTATACCCGGTACAGGGCGTATAGGCTTATGCTTGCCTAGTATACCGACCCGGTATCCTAATCATCAACACAATAAACAATCCGACCAGGATCAAGGATATTCAGAAGATGACAGAAGAATAAAAATAGTAGAGATAGAAGCAAGACCTATTAAGTCCGTATGCTCAATAGTAAGAGAGCAACTGACAAATCAGACTAGTGGACTTGTACTCAAGTGAAGTAATTTTGAACGCAAGGAACTAAACTAAGAGTGCTAGATACAGTGTTAACAAGTATCCTTATATATTTCCTTAATCACGACTCCTTCACGACTCCTGTTGCTACTCCTGGAGTATCTATGGGGTAGATCGTAGAGTAGATGCGATACCCTTATCTTGGCAATGTCCGTTTCCTGAGGAGGCAGTCACGTGACGCGGCGGCCGAAATAGGTTTCCTGGAGCAATTCACATTGTACTGCATAAGAATTCAGGCACTAGGACTTGTGGTTGGTTGTCCTGCTGCTCATCACTCCTTGTCCTGCGGCTGTGGTGTCGTAAAGGGAACCTTCTGTTTATCAAGCAAAAACAGTATTGATGTAATTGGTAAGCAACCCGCCATTGTGTGCCAGCTGCCATCTCCTGTATTCCATATAACATGGCACTTTTTCAAGGCTTCGATATCTCGACACCCAAGCTCTACAGGGTCCAAGTTTAAGTATGAGGAATAGTATATATATATAGAGTCACACTATTAAGCTATAGCGTCCTAGTACAGGTATATACTTAGGTAACATAAATTACATGTGACATGTATTTTTGGTAATGTTAGCTTTATGGTTATCAAGAGAGCATCAATATTTCAAGGCCTTATAAAAGAGTATTTATATGCTTTAGGGTATATGTACTCTAAAATATCTTACTTACATAAATAGCATAATATGAGCATGGTTGAGATATCAAAGTCTTGAAGGGTGCCATTTTATATGGAATCCAGAGATGAGTGGCTCGGTAGGGTGGACAGCTCAGTTGGGAGTTACGTTATAAGTTAGGTCTTACTACACCAGATTTATTTGTTGGGTAGATAGAAGATGGTAACTTAAGATTATAGATACTCTTTAGAAGGTAATTTAATTTATTATAGCATGCCTTATAGGCAGTAATCTTCGCAATGGCATCCACACTGTGTTCCCTTCTCTACGATCTATAATAGAATTTTAAGTGACATTGGAGGTTTTACGAAAGAAATGAATAAGCCTTACATACAGTATAGTGCCCAGCTGTCTGTCTCCTATTTGATTGTATTTTTGATATTTCACACTGAAATCATTACCTGCTGCAATTAAGCGTGACTTGGGACAGAAGCCAAAAAAAAAAAAAAAAAAACCAAAGAAAAAAAAAGCAAAGGCCCGAAGCGCGAGTCGAACGCGCGACCTCTCGCACCCAAAGCGAGAATCATACCTGGTTCCGTTGTTAGTGGGGACATTTAAAGTGGCGAAATATATGAAAACATACCACTAGACCATCCGGGCAGTTGATGTGGCAAAACTCAATCATTATCTACTGAAACTAGCCGTGACTTGGGAAGGAAGAGGGCAAAAAAGAAAGGCCCGAAGCGCGAGTCGAACGCGCGACCTCTCGCACCCAAAGCGAGAATCATACCTGATTCAACTGTTAGTAGGGAAATTAAAGTGGCGTAGTATATGAAAACATACCACTAGACCATCCGGGCTGTCAATGTGACATAAACTAGGATGTATAATCCTATATGCTATGGATGCTTCTAGGAGTGAGGATCCGAGGAGCCGATCACTCGATCACTCTAATCAATCAAAAAAAGAATCTAAATGTTCCCAACTGTTTACAGACTCTTCTCCCGCAGTAGTAACTAGAGCCTCACAATAAACAGATGGATGGATGACGCCTGTTCCCTAGCCTCCAGACATTTAGAAGAGGACATGATCCCATATTATAAGAGGCCTGCCATTAAGCATGCATCTCAGCATCTGTCTTCACCCGCAAGAAATATACATTAATTCATTTCATCAGTTGAAGTACCAAATATCTCTCCAGTACTCCGCACTACATCTCCCAGGGGACCTTACCATCAAGCCCATGGGGGAGTCAGAATGGGAGAGATACCTTGGCTTCTGGCTTGATCCAGGCCTCGCCTTCGTGAGCCACTATCAAAGCAGTCACTAGCCTACAAGCGCTACGCAGTGTATCAGGATCTACCTAGGGGGCCCATCTCTTAGGGCCATGAGACGGATTAATAACCAGTCATCATACACCAGTTCTTTTTCAGTGTTTCACCATGGTAATATCAACCATGCTCACAAAGGAACAGAGGTAAGGAGGAGGCGGGGGAACTTATATATCCAGATCAGTGAAATTATAGGTAGGAAGGCTGGGGTATTCCTAGGGTAAAGAGTGAGATAAGTAAGACTAGTTTACTTAAGACTTAGACCTTGATATTACCTGTGGGTGAGTCACCCTGTTCTTACCTTTCTTACCCTTGTCTTCGGAATTTCCACCTATATCACCCACTCTCACCCTAGGGCAGTCTACATTGCTTTCTAAAAAGACAGGGGTGTCAAGGGCACTTTAAGCATTGGCTATGCCCAATATGTGGCTTAAGTACGGCTGAGCGGATGGGAAGCCCTGTCTTCCACACCCTATGGTCATATGTGCTCGGACTTGCTCTGCAATAAATTGTATGCATCTCGTCTTACGCATCAAGACTGTCTAAAGCGGCATCTCCATAGTTCATTTATCTCCTGTCATTTGTATTTCTCATGGCCCCACTTGCAAATATTGCCTTTGGGGAGGGCAACAATGGAGGCAAGTATGGAAGCCACTGCCATCAGAAAAGAGCTGCACAAGCTGGGGAGAGCAGTTTCCAAGACATACAGAGCCACGGCCAAGCTACAGAATTCAATGCAATGCGGGGTAAGTAGATAATGATTGGCAATGTTTTGACACATGAATACCGCTCTATCTTGCCTTGATACAAGCAGCATCTGTCCAGACATATCCCCCTTGCGTCGAAGATGCATATCAGCTGGGACAACCCAGACGAGGCTTCTCTAGATACTGTCTAGTGTAACAGTGCATTTACAATCTCTATTATATACCCATGCTATCCTGTAGACATAACTTGCAGGAGTTGGAGGGTAGTATGCACTTGCTGTCCTTCTGACAAAGACCACAAAGCCCTCTTCGTGAGTTTGCTGTTCCAATGTAAACCGGCTGAGAGCCCCGCAGTTGGAATCAAGATCTATGCAGACCTCATGCAAGCGCTGTTCGCGATTGCTCTAATGGCGTACGGCCACAGTCATGTATTTTACCAACTATCGAAGGAGAGCCCGATGCCTGGGTACGTATTCAAGCTCAGCTGAGTACTCCTGGATAGGTCACAGAATGTGCATCTTCTTGGGCCACATAAGGGTCTCCTTGCATTAGCATACGATTTCAATTTTCAACGTCAACCATGTATCTAAAGGCGTCTGAATGTGGTGCGCCATAGAACCTGCGCTCGCATGGGTCTTTTGCCGACAATACTCCAATGTGAAATGATTAGCGACTGGCTCTCGCTACTCTATGCTATCTACAGCGGACTTGTCGGTGCAGTAGGTCTACGTTCTACAACATGAGCCTTCAGCAGAGCACATATTCGACTTCAAAGAAGCAAAGAGTTTGGAAGTCTCAGATAATCGAGAGTAAGCCTCTATTGTGCAAATACAGACTACATACACCGAAAGGCATCTGTTTGTGTCCATGAAAACCCGTCTACGCTTGAATGTCGAGTGCGATGCACGAGTCCCGGCCGAGCTAGAAATTTGGGGGTATTCGAAATAAGTGTGAAGACCAGACCCATGGCGGAAGAGCTACGCTCGTACGCCCGGGCCCCATTGAAAGGAAAGATGCAGTCTTGCAAGTGTGGGGTCCTGACCACCGCTTTGAGCAAGAAATCTTCTCAGAAAACTGAAAAGGCGGACGAAAGGAATCCATTCCAGTGGCTCCCTAACGACCAGGGCGTTCGCTGTCATAACATCGTGTGGGGAAAAAGTCGAGCTGGATGCAGAAAATCTAAGTCGTCTTAAGCGCTTTCAATCTGCTGAAGGCACTGTTCGAACTCGCTCCAATCCTTCATAATCACCTTAGCACCGAGTTCCTCGAGACGCTGGGCCATCTCAATCTTCTTGTCATCACCAGGGTAGCTGCCGACGTAACCAATGACTGGAATACCGGCACGGATGGCACTCAGAGCACCAGACTTGCTGTCCTCGATGGCAACCACTTCTTCGGGCTTCTTCTTACACACCTCAAGGGCATGTAGGTAGATAGCAGGATCAGGCTTGGAAGTGGGCTTGGGGAGGGAGCTAGCAGCGCTGAAGATGAGGTCCTCATCGAAGTATTTGTCCTGTCCAACCTTCTTGATGGAGGCTTTGACACGGCGCAGGGCGGAGGAGGAGACGACAGCAAGGTCATACTTCTTGGCCTTGGAGATCTTCTCCAGCTGCTCGTTGGCCCCAACGCAAGGCTGTGCCTTTTCGTTGAGCTTGCCGATGACCTCGTCCTCCTCCTTTATGACGTACTCCTCAAGTTCTTCCTTGGACATCTCAAACTTGTATTTGGCTTGAAGAGAAATCATCATTCCGCGGAAGTTCTGACCAACGAAGTCCTGGATCAGCTGCCCGCCGGTGTAGCGATCAGGGATGTTGCGCTTCTCAAGGATCTCATTAGCAAGATCCGCGCATGCTTCGAAGGCCAGCTCTTCCGACAGGACAAGGGTGTTGTCGCAGTCGAAGAAGATTGCCGTGATCTGCAGCAATGGTAGTGTGGTCAGCAGCTCTGTGGATCCATGATTTCATGTGAGGTAGAGAGCAACAAATGACTGACCTTAGGCATGGTGACAGCTGAGCTTAGAGATTCTGTGTTATAGGGGTTGTATAGAATCGTGTGAAGATGTATGGAGAGCTGAGGTTTTGCACGAAGTCTGCTTGAGGTGAGATGAAGTGCGATGAAGTGGGTAAAGTAGCCGTGAAGAAAGTCAAATTGGAAGTTGTTTGGGTAAGTGGGAAGGGAACGATTCGTGGGAGTGGATTGGATCGGGATCAAGTAGGACGCAGGTGGCAAACAACAACGGCTGCCCACAATCCTTAAGTAGTTTTGGAAAGAGCTTTTCGAAGGACACTTAATACTAAGCTGGGGAGGCAATGACCCCCATTCAATCCACCGGTGATTCCAAAGGGGACGAAATCAACAGAAACACATGTCTGTTTTCAAAGTATTCACCTATCAGAGCTCGAATTCCGACTATGATACTATCCGGGCAGGAGCGGGACTGGTGGGGTTCCTGATACCTGAGGTCATACCATGACGTTACTTCGGCTTCTGCGACTGAACGTGTTGAATAATAGTATGGAGGCCGGCCTTGATCGCGCCGAGGGACGGGGGCCATCGTGGGCTTTGCTCACTGGGTCAGACGCTAGAGGCGGTCTGCTAGGCCTATGACAACAAGCACCCGCTGCCATTCTCGTTTCAGTAACGCTCAGTTTCCTCGTTCCGCTCTACTTGATTTAATCTAGTGGTTTCTCTGGATGGAAGACAGAAAGCCACTGAGCCAAATCGAATAGATCGAGTCTAGGCTGCCTCAGATATAATGGAGTATCGCCTGAGGCTATTCAGACTTTTGTGGCTTACCAGGCTTACCAGGCTTACCAGGCTTACCAGGCTTACCATAGTGGGTCTTCCCAACCCATTGTTTCCCTGTCTTTTTCTTTCGTCCTCTTCGATGGCTTTCTTGTAGTTCTCTGAATCTTGGAATCTGATTTTCAAGATTGTACCACTCCATACAAGCAAAAATATTCATC
Source organism: Aspergillus udagawae (assembly GCF_001078395.1). Taxonomy (NCBI): domain Eukaryota; kingdom Fungi; phylum Ascomycota; class Eurotiomycetes; order Eurotiales; family Aspergillaceae; genus Aspergillus; species Aspergillus udagawae. The sequence goes on along the minus strand of NW_025091267.1, from coordinate 1,934,308 downwards.
TATAGGATGAACTCAATGGGAAGAGGGATGGGGAAGACAAAGTTTGTAATTTATTATACGTCTTAAGGGTGCTTCTATCTGCAGACGCATGACTGGGGTGCCTCAACACAATATATATGATTCATGCGAAAGACTCAAATCGGTCAAGATATCCCAGGATCAAAGACCCAAACGCTGGCACTAGGACAGGAAGACAAGAGTATGGCCGGTTGTCACACTCATGGAAAGCTCGTCCACGAATAAGCTGAATATGTTGGCCTTCTGTTGCGCTTTACTGCGTTTGGTCTGGCCATGTTGAACTAGCTTGGGCCTTCCCATGCCTGTGATTGTAACTTGCATGCCCCGCAGTCTCCTCCGACTTGATCATTCAACGGGTTGGGCGGATAGCACACGGTCTTGTTCACCACATAGGTACTTGGGCCCCTTAGCTACACAACTGTAGGTAAGCCTAATGTACCCAAGATACATCAATACCTACCCAGGTATTAAGGTATTGTTCTGGCGTAGGTTTATATAGAAGAACAAGCCACTCAAGCAGTAGGGCAAAAAGAATTAGCCTCTTAACCCGGCAAAAATTCCTTCGATGCTAATTGGCTCATGCTTGCACAGTGAACTTAACCATCCAATCAATCAGGTTAGGCCCGTCCTCTGCTAACCCACACTTTGATGTGGGATAATGTGTATGCGGTATGTATCTTATTTTTTCTTGTTCCTATATTATTATTCTGAAGTATTATCCTGGGAACCTCATTATTGGTGCTTATTGTCATTAACTAAACTACGCCCCTTTTGGTTTCAGTCTGCATTTCGTTTCACAGGAAAAAGAGGCAATGCCAGAAAACACGGGGGGTCATTCCGACCAATTTCCTGTGTCCGTTTCATCGCTTCATTTCCCCTCCGCAGCGCAATCCATTTCTCAGACTTTGTCGTCGCTGCGACGATCAGCGCTGTCTATTTCCAACCGCCTTCGTTCAATTGAGTCCGATGCTGACTTCGTTGCAGAGGTTGCCGAGCACTACGGCTTGCCTCTAGTCGCCAACGAAAGATGCGGGAGTTGGTACATTTCGCCGGATATCAAAGCTGGTAGTGCCTATTTCAAGAGCACGGACGGCCATACCGGTCAGTGGGATTTTAGTTTTCGTAGACTGAATCTACAAATATTACCACTTGCTCGGCAACATGGAGGGTGAGTGAGCATTGACTATCATTGTTATCGCCTCCCGCTGAAGCTTGGGCTGGTGTTGACTAAACTGCCAATGATCACTGCAGATGTATTATTGTCGATTCCACGCGTCGGGGTAAATGTAAGTTTGCTTTTGAATTTTATGTTCAGTCCGCAGCCTGGTCTTACGAGGCGCAGTGATGCCCGATGCCTTGTCTAAGACGGTTCCAATATGGTGCGCTGTCATGAATCGAGCACTTTTCCCATCCGATGCTGCATATCATGCAGTACGGCTTCCGCCGAATTATCTAGGCGCCTCGGAGGAATCGCAGATTGAACGCCGGATTGATGGTTTCGTAAAATCGCTCAAGGTATTCTTTCCAGTCTACCATCACTATACTCTTTTTAGCCCAGCAGCTTTAGACTGACTGAAGATTCAGGATCTCAAACTTGATCTGGATGATCTCAGGCAGCAACTTGGAAAGCCCATTCAGGTGGCATGGGCCAATCGGTCTTATTTTTATCCTACCGATCTGCACAAAGGACCCGACTATAACCTTTTCGTTCTCTGTTCTGCGTCCAAACGAGTTCACGGAGCAGAAATTTCAGAGGGTGGCTACATTCAAGGCGCAGGTGATGACAGCGAGGGCTGGGCCCAGGGTTTGACTCCGCCAGTCTTCTGGGCCCACAAAGCGACTCTCCTGAAGACGCCCGAGGAGGATCTGCCCGAACTGGTCGAAGAACTAGTGAAAGAGCATCGAGGTCAAGATACTGCTGAACAAGCCACATTGGTTGCGCCTACTCGGAATCTTTATATCGCTCAAACGAACGCCAGTATTAACGACAGTGGTCTCTATGACCTCGTAATTGATTGCAATGGCAGACCCGAGGCATCAGAAGGCGACCCAAAGCGGCTCAACCTTGGATGTAGGTCGTCAAAACTGGGAAGCCGCGACTTGAGACAAGAGCTCGATAAGGTTCGAGCTTTTGTCAGTTCCCAGCTCGCCTCCGATCCCTCACGATCACTACTGGTTACGTGTGAATCTGGTAAAGATCTCTCCGCTGGTGCTCTCCTTGCTATCATATGTCTATTCTACAATGACAATGGTATGCCATCCTTCCATGCACTCACTTGCTTTCCCTATCTTTTTCCCCTACCTCACTTTCTCGTCCTCTAATTTTTCTAATGGTTCCCAGGATCATTCACAACATCCCCGGCGAGGCGATCAATAGACAAGCAATTCATACGACAACGTCTTGCCTGGATCGTGTCATCAAAACATGATGTGAACCCGTCGCGCCCTACACTTCAATCGGTCAATGCATTTCTGATGGAACGACCGGATTATTAAGACTAATAGATTGCATCTTATCATTAACATCGGCGCGCGGAACGCTACATATCATACAGGATAATTCTATTTACTCATTTTCAACGGCCTCCACGATAGCTCCAGCGCTTCCTTGATCGAGGGCATTCAGTAGCGCCATATCCTCCTCACCAATCTCAAAATCGAACACGTTGGCATTAGCCACAATCCGCTCGGGGGTGTCACTCTTGGGCAACGGAACCCATCCTTTCTGCAGCGCGTAGCGTATCAAAATCTGTGCCGTCGTCCTTTCGTACTTCTTGGCCACGCCGACTAGCGTTGGGTCATTGGCTTTATAGTTTCGCACGAGCGGGGAATAGGCTTCAACGACAACGCCGTTCCTCTTGCAATATGCATCAATGACTCGCTGTTGGCACCAGGGATGAAGCTAAAGAGCGCATAATGTCAGTATACCTTAGGTACTGGCCATAAACGAATCTACTTGAAAGAGCTACTCGGCCGTAGAGCTTACCTCAATCTGGTTTACGTGCGGCGGCCAGACCTTTGCATATGCCTTCATCTCCTCGATGTGCTTCACCCCAAAGTTGCTCACACCAATGCTCTTCGTCTTGCCTTCCTCCAAAAGCCTCTCCAAGGCCTGCCAGAGCTCTTTCCGGCCGGCTGAACCGGAGCTTGAGCTATGAATGAGGAACAAATCCACGTATCCATCCTGACCGTCAATCTTCTCGACGCTGTCTAGTAGCTTCTGGTACGTAGCTTCGGAGGACCCGGCTGGGCTCAGAATTTTCGTAGTCACGAAGATGTCGCTGCGGGGGATGCCGCACTTGCGAAGAGCTTCCCCCACCTCCTTCTCATTGCCATAAAACTGGGCGGTATCAATGTGTTGGTATCCCGCTTCAAGGGCCTTCAGTGATGACTGGACACATTGGCCGGTGGGAGAGCGGTAGACACCAAACCCAAGGCGGGGGATCTTGACGTCGGAATTGGGAAGAGACAGTAAGTCTGTGATGGCGAGTTTCGAAGACATTTTGTTTGTGTATTGATGGGAGTCAATTGGTAATGGTGACCGAGGAAATGCGCTCGAATATATTCAGGTTCTGAAGCTTGTAAGTCGGCGAGAAGAATGTCTCGAACTCTCGATGACATGGACATGGAGCGGGGAGAAGAAGATTTGGTAGGGGCTTCTGGTTGGTGTCCAGCCCCTCCAACTTGCCCCGCCGTTGGTCTTGGTGCAAATGATATCATTCTCTGGGCTTCTCAGGCAATTACTTTATTGTTTATTACTGCCGATTGGACTAGGCACTTTTGCTTGCAGATATGCATTATTTCTCCTGACTGACTGTATCCTCATCGTTCTCCTGTCTTAAGGAACACTTCACCTTGCGATATGAAACAGAATCACTCTATTTTTGCATCTCCGAATAGTACTCTCCTTAGATCCCAGCCAGTTACCTCCTAATCTTTAGCATGGTTGTATGCAGTGATTTAACTAGGTGTTAAACAGTGAATAATATAGTAGACACCATACTTTTTAAGTCATATTTGTATGAAGGAATATAGTGATTCATTCTATATCATTGTGACAGACTAGATAATAAAGCATTGTTCTGAGGTAGTTAATTACTAAGATAGTCTTCTTTCGCATATTCTATTGTAAACTATGATATTCCTCTGTTGATTATACAGTGTTGCGTCTGTGAATATACTGTGACTATTGTCACTATTCACAGAAACTATCCTGATAGAAGAGGGTATTTAAAATAGCAGTATTCAGGAACTGTGAATCAAACTGGTCTATGAGGAATATATATAGCATCTTTGTGTTCTTTCTACTTCCTTTCCTTCTTTTCTCCTTTTCACTCATCCATTGCCATCTCCTCTCCTCTACTACCCTCTCCTGACTGCCCATCGTCTCTCAAGGTTCACTGGTTCTTTCCACTCATCCATTGCCATCTTCTCTCCTCTACTACCCTCTCCTGACTCTGCCCATCGTCTCTCGAGGTTCCCTGATTCCTTTCCTTCTTTTCTCCTTCTCACTCATCCATTGCCATCTCCGCTTCTCTACTACCCTCTCTGACTCTCTCCATCGTTTCTTCAGTTTCCGAATTCGTTTCCCCCGTTACCTCATTGATCAATATTGAGATACTCAATTTGTGCTGGCTCCATCTCATTCATAGGTGAGTTCTATGATATTTGGAAAACTGACGTCACTGTTTGCTTACGTGTTGCGAAGTCTACAGAATTTCTGCTCTCTACAGTGCAGATGGAGATTGCTGGACCACGACAACAGTTAACACAACCCAAGATGGAATGTTGTCGTCATCCGAATTGGCCCTTACAAGTCTTTATCCTCCCACAGACTTCACTAGTTTTCAAGCGTTGAAAGACGCGGTAACAGCAAAAGCTACAAGTTTAAGACGAGGGGAGCATCACCAATATCAATACATCTCACTAAAACATGTGGCGAGGAGAGATTTTGAACGCATCGAAGCAAACCGCCAGGAACTCGGGAGTGTCGTCCGCCTGACGTATTTCCCTGATATTCAAAACCTGATCATTAAAGTCCCGACTCGCGAGCACGAAATTGCTCACACAAACATCGGCCAGTTCATCACCAGAAAAGTTGATCGCATGAATATTCCATTTGTTGAGTTCGTGGCTCTAGGGGCTACAAAATACACTGGACCTACGAGTTCCAGTAAGGAATGCGATTCCTCGTGGACCAATACGTTACTCAGACCCAGAGGGTGGCCATATATGGTCATCGAAGCTGGTGTATCTGAGTCGATGCCCAGGTTGTGGGCGGACGCAGCCTGGTGGTTCGTGAACTCGAATGGTGCTGTCAGGCTTGTTCTGCTCATCAAGATCGACGTGCAGCGAAAGATGATCACTATGGAAAAATACGATCGGACCCGCGGCCCGACGACTCGATCGAACCCCCAAGGAGGCCCGTGGAGACCCCGAAAACTTACAACAGTTACCATCAATCAACAAGTCAACCCAGCAAATATACAAGTTGACGGAAGGAATGCCACATCTCGTCCTCTCACACTAGAGTTCGAGCTCGTGTTTGGCCGCCCCCCTAACCCTCCACTTGAAAGCGACATCACGTTCACAAACACCGAGCTCCTAGAATGGTCTCGGGTAGTCTTCCTTTAGTCCTGGGTACCTGTCGTCCACTCTTCGAGCTTGCTTGCTACAAGGCTCCAGATGCCCTGTCTCCATTCTATTCAGATAGTACTTAGATGAGGTCTCGTTAGGGCCGATTAGTACCGAGTGGATATGTGAAAACCAGAATGCTGCCTACCACACAAGGCAGGACTATGATCAACCTTCTTGATGCCGTTGATAGAATAATTTTTTCTCATCGTAACCGAATTCAGATGATGCAAGTGGAATGTTCAAGAGAATGAGGCATAATTGCATACCAAACTTCTCATAGGTAGAACCCCTGAAAATCTCGAAGAGTGGACGACCGGGTAGCAGCCGAAGTCTTCAACCATGGTGGTTGCTGTGGGGGCCGAGGGGATGGTTTGTTGACAGCCAAGTATGATACGGAGTAGATAATCCTCCGTCTTGCAGCAGGTGAGAAGTACAGCCACTAGAGTCTTGAGAATTAAAAGTGGTGTCTACTCTACCACTGACTGTCCAATTGTGTCTCATATTCACATATCACAGTCAAAGCTCCCATCTAGACTGTTCTGATCTCCATCTGATACCGAATCCAGCCACCCTCAAATCAGTCTGTCGTGAAGATCTTGCCCTTTCCATCCCGGGCTAGTTTATCGGGGAGCGGGTATCCCTCTTGCAGGTTAGGTACCTTTAGGTACTTCCCCAATCTATTTTTGATTTATTATCGTCTGTTCTTGTCACTAACAGGCTCAAGGAAGGACAAAGGAAAAAAGAAACTCACATAGAACCGACGGCCCTGGATGTACTCGATTCTTTCCATCACTCATCATGTTGACGGTTGAAAAGTCCTGGGTTAATGTACAGCAGAAAACTTTTACTAAATGGTTGGTATATGCTCCAATACCCCCTCATTGTTCCTTTGTTTTTGTTTGATTGAGACGGTGGTGCCCCTCGTTCGCTGGATAGTTTCTTCTTGATCGCGATCTGTCCACTTTCCCACTCTTGATTTGGGCGTCAAACCTACCCTGGCTGACAAACTCCTGCCCCGGTAGGCTTAATGACAAGATCAAGGTTCGAGGCATCTTGATAGACGACCTTGTGACCGACCTTTCCGATGGCGTGAGTCTCCCCCTACCTCCCCATAGCCGATTTCTTTGAGAATCTAGACATTGATCGGCCAACTCTCCTAGGTTATCCTCATCCACCTGCTCGAAATCCTCGGCGCAGAATCCCTCGGCCGTTATGCTTCCAAGCCCAAGCTTCGCGTGCAAAAATTCGAAAATGTCAACAAGAGTCTTGACTTCATCAGAGGGAGGCGGATCCAGATGACGAATATCGGAGCGGAGGATATCGTCGATGGCAATCGGAAGATTATTCTGGGTTTGATATGGACGCTCATCTTGAGATTCACTATCAGCGACATCAACGCGGAGGGCATGACTGCTAAGGAGGGTCTTCTGCTGTGGTGCCAGAGAAAGACCGCCTGCTACGAGGGGGTAGAAGTCCGCGACTTCTCTACCAGCTGGAATGATGGTCTTGCTTTCTGTGCTCTCCTCGATATCCATCGACCGGACCTGATCGATTTCGACGCCCTGGACAAGAATGATCATCGCGGGAACATGAAGCTAGCGTTCGATATTGCGACGAATGAGATTGGCATACCTGATTTGCTGGATGTGGATGACGTCTGCGACGTTGCAAAACCTGACGAACGGTCGCTGATGACTTATATCGCCTATTGGTTCCATGCGTTCTCTCAACTGGAAAGGGTGGAAAATGCGGGTCGGCGAGTTGAGAAATTCATCAACAACATGCATGGTGCCTGGGAGATGCAGAACTCATACGAACGGAGGATGAAAGAACTCTTGCGTCTAATTAGAGCTCAGCGCGAAGCATGGAAGAATGCATCGTTCGAGGGAACTTACAAAGACGCTAAAGAACAAGCTCGGCAGTTCTCCTTATACAAGAGAAACGAAAAACGACGATGGGTCGCCGAGAAATCAGACCTTGCTGCTCTCCTAGGTAATATTAAGACCAAACTCAGCACCTACCGGCTTCGTCCGTACGATCCGCCAGAAGAGCTACGCCTCGAAGTCTGTGACCAGGAATGGGAGCTATTGACTCGCGATGAGCACGAGCGGAGCCAGCTCATCAACGAGACTATTCGGGACATCAAGAACGCTCTACGCCGATCCTTCGCGGACAAGGCCAATGACTTTGCACTCACACTGAAGACCTTGTCACTTGCCATTTCTGGTCTTGACGGCGATGTAGAGGACCAATTAGAGCACGTCAAGAGACTCAATGACAATCTTCCTCCACTCGACGCTTTCTTAGAAACCATTGCGGAACTTGACGAACAGTGCGTCGAAGCGAATATTGAGGAGAACGACTTCACAACATATACCTTAGATGAACTTTCCTACGAGCTGAGCTTAGTCAAATCAAGTATCTCCAAGAAGCTCGCGTTCCTCGAGAACCAACTAGTTGCCCGCAATATGACCAACCTGACTCCGATCCAATTGGAAGAGTTCGAATCTGTCTTTAGACACTTTGACCGTGATTCATCGAATACACTTCACGAGCTCGAGTTCTCTGCGGCTCTCGCTAGTCTTGGACTTGTATACGACGAGGAAGAAATGCATCAGGTCTACGTCGAAACTTGCGGGCCGGCCAGGCTAGCGCAGAATGCTGGCGTCAGCTTTGAGCAGTTCATCCACTTCATGGTCAGCGTGACGGAAGATCAGCATACTGCAGAGCAGGTCTTTCAAAGCTTCCGCGAAGTTGCGGACGGCAAGGTATGTACCTCCACAACCTGAGGGGTTTCGCTGCAGTTGCTGAGGATGCTGGCTAACTGATCAATTTGCAGCCCTATGTCACAGAGCTCGACCTCCGCCACTCGCTCATCCCGGATGAAGTCATTGAGCACCTTGTTCAGACAATGCCGTTACATCAAGGCCCAGATCTTCTAGAAGATCGAGACCTTCCCAAGTATGACTATATCAGCTTCATGGAAAAGATGATGGAGCATAACAACAAGAACAAAGATAGCTCCTCTGTCAACGGCGACCACTAATTGGATACATGCGATTTCCGTTTCAGATTGCCTTTACTTTTGCCTTCAATACCTTTTACTTGGTTTTTCCTCGTGGGTTGTTACTGGAGTTTGGCGGAGCGAAAAGGGGTCTTGGTCTTTCGCTGAGTGACAGTCTCAGCCATGCATACAGGACTTGAAGCATTGATTTTGTCTGTTTCTAATTTCTTGTCTTGCATGATTATTATTATTCTTCGTCCGTGCATCGCTGTTTCACGTCTTGTTTGAGATGTTCGCGATTCCAGCCGTGTATACCACCATTCAAGTCAAAGTAGAGTAGTTGATGAGTAGAAACTTCTGCTAGGTGCTCTCCTTCTGACGGTTAACAAGCTTGGATCAAATTGCAAGTTCGATAAAGCATCTGGTGGTACGTCGACTGAAACATTGAAAAGCGGTGCTACCACAGAAGTAGGATCAGCGTAATGAGTTCGCACTGAACTTCAAATATAATAATCGTCTGGTTTTTTCCTTTCTTCTCTTAGTATTTAAGGCTTACAATCCCTCAATTCACCCTTGACTTGGGTTATTGGTGGATCTCATCCATGCTGTAGAGATCTCAACTTTGTGCGTAGTATACTCCTTAGAATCACATGACCTAGGCTTATTCCTGGTCTGGGTCGCAGCTTAACCGTCTGATACAGCAACCAACAATCTTTCATCAGAACCAATTGACAGACATTTTTCACATATTGCTTCTAGCAGATTATCCAACCTCTATCGTCTAGCTCTTTATAGCCTGATCGTCCGCCGTGTCCAAGATGGACCGTAGTCTCGATGAGATCATTGCCGAACGCCCTGTAAGGCCTCCAGTACCTTTTTTCAGCTTGCACTCACCGAAGAAGTGTCACTTTGTTTATTAACATGAAAAATTGTATAGCAGAAACAGAATAGAGGTCGCCGTCCTCCTCAAGCTCAAGGTCGTCGCCGTGATGGCGTGAAAAAGGTCCGTCCATATATCGTCTGACAAAACAAACCATCACTCTCCCAGGTCGGCTGTGCTAACCTCCTACTTTTCGAGCTTCTAGGTCCTCCCTCCTCTTCTCCTTTCGAACCTCCCTATCGCAACATGATCAGTACAGATGCCGTCGTTGGTCTTGTCGTCCTGTCTTACACGGCCTCAAGGCACGCGAAAGAAGCCGCAGATTGATGGAGCCGTTTCCAGACTGCATATTTTGATATCCAGCTGACCTTGTCTCTCTTTTTGCGTCACAACAGTCCTATAGAGAAGAGCGAGTCGATTTAGATCTGTAATTGTCCCCGCACAAATCACAATATGGAATCTGCGTTTACTGATAGGGTTACATTCACAGTGATTGGGTCCACGACAGATATGACGACGACAGAGACAGTGCGTTTTAAACCTGGCTTCGTGGCGATTGTCACGGGGGATTTGCGTTCCTCTTTGGTTTTAACACAGATTTCTTTCAGCCCGCCCTGCTCGTGGTTCCCGACGTCCACGCGGTGACCGTTACTCCCCTTCGCCCGATCGGTATGTCTGGCTTGAATTTTACTGCTGAAGCCCTTTGTGGCTGTGACTAACTCCTGACGCAGCGCGTCCACCGGAGCAAAGATTCGCGTTGAGAACCTTCACTACGACATTACGGAGAGCGATCTGGAGGTAAGCGCCGATCAAAGGAGCATATGACATGTGGCGCTTGATCAGTTAGCTGATGAGCTCTCTTTTTAGGATCTGTTTACTCGGATCGGACCTATCTCAAATCTATCTCTCGTCTATGACCGGGCTGGGCGCTCCGAAGGTGTTGCCTACGTTACCTACAACCGTGCGAACGACGCGAGGACGGCGATCTCGGAATTCGATGGCGCAAATGCTAAAGGGCAGCCTATCCGTTTGACACTAGTCGCCTCTGGCGGTGGAAAACGAGACCGCAACCCATTTGACAATGTCGAACGGCCCAAGGGAAGTCTTTTTGATCGCATCGAGCGGCCTCGCGATGCCCGAAGCTTGAGCCCCGGAAGTGAGAATGGTGATGCTGAAGGCGGAGCACGTCGTCGCCGGGGCCGTCGCCCTGGCGGACGCGCAGCCTATCGCCGTAGCGATGTCACGAAGCCGGCCCCGGAGCACATTGACCGGTACGTGCCAGGACAGCGATCGCCAGTCCGACGAAGCACCAATGGCAGGCGGCAGGGGGAGCGGCGAGATGATAGGAACCGAGGCGAGGGCCGCCGGAACCCTAATGCCAGACCTAAGAAGACACAGGTCGAGCTTGATCAGGAGATGGATGATTACTGGGGAGGCGCAAATGCGGGTGCTGGCGCTGCTGACAAAGAGATTGCGCAAGATGAACCTCAGCAGATTGCCCCAGCTACGTCCGCTGCGGCTGGTGACGACGACGTTGATATGATTGAATAGGACGTTACCTACATTACGGAGGAATAAGGATGGTGCCTTGGCACACTGTATTCAATTTTTCTTGCTCTTTGCATTTCTCAACTCAATCAGATTGGAACAACTTCGTGTGCGCAGTTTTCCTTGACGCTGGGCGTGTAATATGAGACAACTGGTTTCGCATGTATTATGTAGTACTGTTACATTATCTCGATCCGCGGCTCAGAGTCTGCATTGTAAAGGTAGGTGTTCGAAAGGCCCCGGTTTATATGCTGATTATAAACTGGACACGTGGCGAGCATAGGAGTCGCGAGACCCAAATGAGTCAACGGATAGCCAGTATTGAACACAGACCTCGTCTCGTGGAAGCAAGGGTCACTGTAGGCTGGGAAACTTTTCCATAGGCGCAGAAACCTCTGTATCTACCGCCACAGCCCGTAGGGCTCCCTGCATGCTTTCCAGAGCTTGATTGTTCCATCTTCACTTCCTGTGCCGTAGAGCTTGCCATCAGGAGAAAAGCTGACTGACCAGATTGGGCCGTGGTGACCCTTTTGGACCTCTAAGATTGCAGGTTAGCGTGGCCATAAGTCTTAGATGATGGAAGGTTCCTATGCACATACCGAGCTCTTCTTCGGTGCGTAGATCGTACACCCGAGCCCAGGTATCGTCGGCACTGCCGGTGACCAATCGGCCAGTATCATTGTTCACAGCGGCGCTGGCGGCTTCGTATCGAAAGTCCATCTTCTTCAAAAGCCGCCCGGGTGTGACGCCATCGAAGAGGTAGACACTCTTTCCGGCCGCAACGGTTAGGATACCGGGGTCATTGGGTCGAGTGGCGAGGGTGTTGAGCTCGCAGCTACCTATCGTGCCTTCGACAGCGTACTCCACGACAGGGTGGCGAGAACGAAGATCCCACCAGCGGATCTTCCGATCCTCTGCGGCTGTCGTGAGGATGTTGTAGTCTTGATTCCAGACGATGGACTTGATCGTGCCTCCGTGCACGCCAGGCCCAATCTCATAGCTCGTGATTGCACTAGCTCCGTTGCCGTTCTCTGCGGCTGATGGGGATGTTGGTGATGAACTGTTACTACCACCGCTACGTGTCAGATCAAAAATACGTAGCTTTTTCTCGAAGCCTCCAGTGGCCAGAATTTGAGGGGACGATTGGATCGGGAATGCCACCGCTCGACAGATGTGTGAATGCTGTAGGGTGTGCAAGCATTCACCAGTATGAGTATCCCACACCTTCCTGTGGATTAGTGTTAGTAGTCCCGTTGGTGTTGCCGCAGGACGAGGAATCTTAAAACATACGCGGAGAAATCTGCAGCCGCAGTTGCTGCAATGTTGGCATCCGTCGAAAGACGAGCTTGCCATACAGCTCCCTTGTGGCCAAGGAAAGTGCCAATCCTGAGGGGTAAATCTTAGCCAAGCAATTGGTAATGATAGAAGAGACAACCAACTAACCAGTCACCAGTAATACCATCCCGGAGCATCGGATTGTTGTCTATCAGAGAAGTTTAGCTTAGCCGCGATGCAGACATTGCGTCGGAAACAGGTACCTTTGCAAGCAGAAATTAGATAGTACTGGTCGTCCTCTACAAGAGAGGAAAAGTCCAGATGAGGCACTGGACGAGAATGTCCATGGCAGGTCAAGGGCACAACTTTAGGGATATCTATTTATCGTCAACACACAGCCGAAGAAAAGCTCTCTGAAATGAGAAAGCTTACCTGAGGCCATTTTAAATGTTGAATGGTCAATATGTACCGGATCTGTGTCTGTTCGCCTAGTGGTGATTGGTTGTTTGCTTTCAAGCTTGGTGCGGCCGTGAAGAGGGTGGTGATCAATGCTTGGACATAGGCTGGAAACTGCCTATCAACGATCAAAACATGAATTGACAGGTCATAGAAGTCTTCAGACAGACGTCAAGAATCAATATAGGTAATGATACAGGGAAGGATTCGTCAATTTCATCAAATCATCAATATAGATTGGCGGGGTAATCGTGATGAGGCAAGCGGAAAAGAGAAAGAAAAGTTATAAAAAGCCCAGTAGTAATCCCAACCGTACACAGAAGTAGACTAAGTACTTTATCAGACCAGTTAACGGAAGCAAACAAAGGAAAGACTCCGACTCCAAAGAGGCAAGGCAGGAGTCTCGAGGGATACTGAGTCGAGCAAGTAAGTCTTCCTGTTCTGATAGCTCCGTTCGTTGATACTCCAAATTGTCGGAGTTTCGTTCAAAATCTCCGATTGCTCACCCTAGACCGGAAGCAGTAAAGACGGCTAGCACGTGACGTGTATACTTCGACTTCTGAGCTGGACAGATAGTAAGTTGCATCATAAATGATGTCGTTTCATGAGGTAGTCCGGCTTATTTCTATCATCATGACCTCTTGTTCACCGATCTTCAAATAGAGCTCTAGTTAAAGGGGCATGTATTTGACCTTCTCCCTTGGTTCTGTTCACTCACAGGACGTACTCCATCTTACGTACAGATATACCGCGTCTTTACTATGCACAAGTAACATCCAGTGACCAATGATAAATGCTCCGTTGACAGTTGTTGACTACTTAGACAAGCTTTAGAATCACTACTGTAGCGTATCTATCAAATAATGAATCATGCTTAACCAAAGCCTTGATGGTGAAAGTCTTACCCCTGAATCAATTCTAGTATCTTCTTGTCACATGTACCTGGCTTTCACCGCCCACATGATATGATGCATGCTGTTCTCCGCACCTGCTGTTGTTGTTGGCTACCATGAGTGCCTACCAACGGGAGGACTTTCGATCCTACAATTACTTTACCTCGGAAGAGAACGTTCTCATCAATTTATTTCCTGCCTTGCTTGTTGCTTCCTTCCTACAGAGCTCTGCGGTAGCAGCCTTTATGTATGCCTGATTTCAAGATCTCCGCTTCTTTGGAGGGCCACGGCGATGATGTAAGAACGTCCCCGACAATGACTCTGTTCGCCGCAAATGGCAATCCCCATGCTTTTCAGCTGCTGACTCTTGTTTTGATTCTCAATTTCAGGTTCGCGCCGTGGCCTATCCGAATCCAAATGTAGTAATTTCGGCTTCTCGAGATGCGACCGTTCGGCTGTGGAAGCTGGTATCTACCCCGCCGCCTGCTTATGATTCCACCATCTCCTCCCACGGCTCGGCTTTCATCAACGCTGTAGCATACTACCCTCCAACATCCGACTTTCCTGAAGGTCTCGTGCTTTCTGGCGGTCAGGATACGATAATAGAAGCAAGGCAACCAGGGAAAACTGCAGACGATAATGCTGACGCAATGCTCCTGGGCCATGGTCACAACGTCTGTGCATTGGACGTGTGCCCAGAGGGAGGCTGGGTGGTAAGCGGCAGTTGGGACTCGACCGCGAGGCTGTGGAGAGTCGGTAAATGGGAATGTGATATGGTCATGGAGGGCCACCAAGGCAGTGTCTGGGCTGTTCTGGCCTATGATAAGAACACGATCATTACCGGTGCGTCTATCGCCTCCTTCCCTTCATGTGCCAGATAAAGATATAATATGCTCATTCTTTGACCAGGCTGTGCCGACAAGATTATACGGATCTTCAATACCTCAGGAGACCTTGTTAAGAGCATTAAAGATTCTCGCGATGTCGTTAGAGCTCTATGTAAGCTTCCTGCTTCACATCCCTCAGGCGCACACTTCGCTGCTGCAAGCAATGACGGTGTCATTCGACTGTTCACCTTGCAGGGGCAGCTGGTTGCTGAGCTTCTTGGTCACGAAAGCTTCATATATTCTTTGGATGTCTTGCCGACAGGCGAGCTGGTCAGTTCCGGAGAAGATCGAACCGTAAGAGTATGGAATGGCACACAGTGTGTGCAGACAATTACCCATCCTGCAATCTCAGTGTGGGGCGTTGCTGTCTGCAAAGAGAACGGCGATATTGTTACAGGTGCCAGTGATCGTGTCACGCGGATTTTCAGCCGAAATGAAGAGCGAGTGGCCAGCCCGGAGGTGGTTCAACAGTTTGATAAAGCCGTCAAGGAATCCGCAATACCTGAACAGCAAGTCGGCAAGATCAACAAAGAGAAGCTTCCAGGCCCTGAATTTCTCAAACAGAAGTCCGGTACGAAGGAAGGTCAGGTGCAAATGATTCGCGAAGCAGATGGTAGCGTTACGGCCCACACGTGGTCCGCTGCTTCGCAAGAATGGATTGCTGTGGGTACGGTGGTTGATTCTGCTGCTAGTAGTGGGAGAAAGATCGAATACATGGGACAAGATTACGACTATGTCTTCGACGTGGACGTCGAAGATGGGAAGCCTCCCCTGAAGCTTCCATACAATATTTCGCAAAACCCATACGAAGCGGCCACTAAATTCATCCAAGATAACGAGCTGACTATGAGTTACCTAGACCAAGTCGCGCAGTTCATTGTCCAGAACACGCAGGGCGCAACCCTTGGGCAATCTGCTCAAGAATCTGCGCCCACTGGCGCTGATCCCTGGGGCCAGGAGAGGCGTTATCGCCCTGGAGATGCCACAGCGGCAGCGGCACCGCCTACGCAATCCTTGCCTGAATCACGCCCTAAGGTCCTTCCTCAAAAGACGTATCTCTCCATCAAGACAGCTAATCTCAAAATCATTGCCAAGAAACTACAGGAGTTGAATGACCAGCTCGCATCCTCCGGGTCAAAAGACTTATCTCTCAGTCCTCCTGAGTTGGAGACTGTAGTTTCGCTGTGCAGTCAGCTGGAGTCTTCCGTTGCCCTCAAATCATCGCCCGTAGTGGACGCTGGGCTGAAGTCATTGTTTAGAGTTGCAACCACATGGCCTGCCACCAGCAGACTGCCTGGCTTGGACCTGCTCCGCTTGCTCGCGGCTGCAACACCCCTGGTTGCAACTGCAGACTACGATGGAAAAGATCTTGTTTCTGGGATCCAGGCGAGTGGCATATTTGGTCCACAGCTGAATGTAAACAATGCCATGCTGTCTATCCGAATGCTGGCGAACCTTTTCGAGACCGACGCCGGTCGTCAATTGGCTGTGAATAGGTTCGACCAGATTGTCGCGGTCGTCAAGTCAGCCCTGAGCAACAGTGGAACAGCACCGAACCGCAATCTCACCATAGCGGTGGCCACACTTTACATAAACTTCTCGGTTTACTTTACCTCTGGAGGGAGAGAATCGGCTCCAGAGTCATCTGAGCGGGGTCTGGTGCTCGTTGGGGAACTGGTCAAGCTAATCGCAAGCGAGAAGGATTCGGAAGCTGTGTATCGTGCCCTTGTCGCCCTAGGAACTCTTATCAAGGTGCTAGGCGAGGAAGTGAAGAGTGCTGCGAGGGAGATTTATGATGTGAAGGACATCCTGGAGAAGGTGTCAAGCTCGGGCAGTGGGAAAGAGCCTCGGGTCAAGGGTGTCATTAGCGAGATCAGAGAGGCGATGTTGTAGATTATGACAAAACACAGCACGGTTTGAAGGATTTGCGGGACGACATCGCGATTGGAAGCATTTTGTCTACGCCAGCTCAAATCGACCGATAGACTCTTTGAATGGCATTCAATAAAGAGCGCGCATTTATATCATACAAATTCCATAAACTTTGTACATAACGTCGTGCTCAATGAAAACGCCGGCGTAGGATTGATGGTCTGAAAAAGAGGACCTCCGAAACCCGAAACCGTATCTGCGTTGCAATTCATAAGCAGCGCAGTGCAGCCATTATAGCCGCCCTTCGGCATCAACACCAACTTCCACGATCTGGTCGATGCCAGGATAATCTGGACAATCCAATCCGTACTTTTCCACGATACTCTTGGTCAAGAAACGACCACCGACAAAGTGCCTGCCGCGGTAATATTTCACGCATGGCTTAGGGGCCGTGAGACTGATCAGCGCATCGGGCATAAATTTGGATCCCGGACCCTCCTTGGGTGGACCACTCTGAATGTCCCAAGAGCTGGGCGCATCGACACTCAGCACAGGGACGGACGACGACTCGATCTGGGAGACGATGGATGGGAAGGGGTCGCGGAGGGGACCCCCGAAGGAGAACCCGAAGATGGCGTCGACGAGGAAGTCGGCGGACTTGAGGGCCTCGGTGAAGTCTGGCACGAAAGGGACTGATAGGTTTTGTAGCTGGGTTTTGAGGCGCTGTTGATGCGAGATGATTAGTCTTGGTCCGTTGGGAGCGGTCCCGGGGGTGGCTTGCCTGGTACAGCTCATTCTTCCCTTCTTTGGGATAGTGGACTGAGGGTGTATAGCCGTACTGTGCCAGATGGCGAGCGGCTACTAGGCCGTCGCCGCCTTTTGAAGCGCGTCAGCGTCTGCGTTGAGCTCTTGGTTGCGGATGGGATGAAGCGTACCGTTGTTCCCTGGGCCACAAACGACGAGGACATTCTTGCCAGCGCTTGGGGGATGAAGGCGATAGACTATCGCAGGTGTGTTAGTCTCTGTTCCTTCTTATTTTGAATGTTAATGCCCCACGGCGTGAACACATGCCTGCCTGAGAAACGGACAGTCCCGCGAGTTCCATCAATTGGTCCAAGGACCATCCGCCCATCTCCATCAAGTCCTTATCGAGTGAGGCAGCATCTTTGGCTGAGATAGCCTGGAATATACGATGAGCTAGGTAGCATAGTTTGGAGTTAAATGCTACCTACCTTCAACGACATTCTGGCGGTCCTACTGTACTGTCGAACTGCTGTGGGGAGATATCGTTTTGTGAGAACAGAGCGGAACATACAATGCAAGATATCAAGTCAATTTAAAAATCAGTTATGATAGCTAGAAGCTCAGTCTAGAGTAGAGGAGGTGCAAGAGGGATATTTATATCTGTCTATTGTGTGTGGGTATAGTAAAGATGGACATACCACCGGTAGAGAAGTACACTTTCATATACTCGGTAGAGAGATACATGCCTGTCAGTCGCATTGCATCATTGCGATGTTTTGTTCCCCACCACCGGCACTAGTACTTTTTCGGTATGTCCGGAATAACACATCCTCCGTAGTTCAATCTGAACATCCGCGGAAGTCAAGTGAAGAGGCAGGGCTCGATTCAGCGTTGCTTTATTTGTTTGCCGGTTACGAAGGTCAACGATTCGAAACAGTCAAAATGGTCGTCAGAATCCGCCTCTCTCGCTTCGGCAACAAGCACCAGCCATTTTACAACATTGTTGTTGCACAGGCTCGGTAGGTCTTTTCCCTTTTGGTGCTTCTTTTTTCTTTTTTATCGCTTTTGAACTGTTCGGCTGCTTGTCATCGACAGCTAGATTAGATTGATGGACAATTGCCAACCCAGTGACTGTCAAGAAATTGCTAATTGCCTGTTCCAATTGTAGGTCCGCTCGAGACTCGAAACCGCTTGAAGTCATTGGCACCTACAATCCTATTCCACAGCGCCCTACGAATCTATCCGAAGAGGAAGCTCGGCGCGCAAAACCATTCAAAGAGGTCTCTCTTGATCGCTCACGGGCAAAGTACTGGCTTGGTGTTGGCGCACAGCCCAGCGAGGGTGTATGGCGGTTATTGAACTTGGTACGTGGTTGGCAAGCTCAAGAAATCGGAGCTCTTCGCTGACTGGAACGATGATGTTAGGCCGGCCTTGTTCAGCCCAAGTCTAATGCTCAAAAAGAATGAGCAGACCCTTCTTGTTTTATTAGGCATGAGAGCTCAATCGGTTGAGACGGCTCTGTTTAGATCGAGAATACTTCGATTCGTCTGGTTGGGGTAGCGATTTACTCTCTTTCTGGCATGCAAAACGGCGTTTACGAGAATTGTTATTTTCTGGAATATACTTGGGTTGAAACCAATTTTGTACATTATGCGGTCATGATCGTGGTTTCGGTTAATTTTGCGACGAATAAAACGATCGGTTGATGCAATGTTTGGGGTCAGGGGGTACCTTCAATTTGTGCCTGAGGTTTGAATTTCTCGCGCTGAATCGACTGATACAGCAGACTGCGATCTCAGCCACGAGGTCTAGGGTAGCCTGTGAGTGATCTCGCTGTCACTGTCAGAATGTCAAAACGGTCCTTTTTTC
The DNA here is from genome assembly GCF_001078395.1 of Aspergillus udagawae. NCBI lineage: Eukaryota > Fungi > Ascomycota > Eurotiomycetes > Eurotiales > Aspergillaceae > Aspergillus > Aspergillus udagawae. The sequence continues at coordinate 1,915,225 of NW_025091267.1, read as the reverse complement.
CAAGCGTATTGTGATTCCGCCCCTAGGGCTGCCCCTCCCAGAGACAACCCTCTTCCTGAAAAAGGTTTTCACCTTTTCATGCCTCATTCTTTGTTGACGCCGCTGAATGGTCCGTATAACCTAGGAGGCACCTGAGAATGAGAGGTCAACCTTACCTTCATTCCTCGACGCGACTAAGAAAAGCCAAGCACTGTGATGTCGACGCCAGACTCGTAACTTGTACGTCAATGTAGTGGTGTCGTGAGCATTCAAGAGGCTGACAGGAATGTGTTACGCTTTGGTTTGAAGTGACGGTCTGTCGGCAGGCCAGAGCCGGTTGTTATTATTGTCATTGATGACAGGTATATCCCTGTCGATGAAGCTTTTGATGGAACATCGAAATATAGTCAAATAATCGAAAGTCTTGAGCCAATGGGTTCCAGAGTCCAGATCTCAGGCCAGCCAGGGGCCACTCTGTCAAATTTCCCCAGGATTCCCCTTTTCCTTACAGCCAATCCCTGTGATTGATAGCCACCCTCCCAGAGAGATCAGAGAGATGAAGACACGCCGTCTAAGTAGCGACATAGGCGTAGGGCCAGTATGATGATTAGTGGTTGCGAAGGACTAGACTGGATGATCAACATCAGAGTTTGGACTTTCCATGAGTCCAAGGCAAGCCACATTCGCCATGAATTCCTTTGTGGACATAACCAGGGAGACCCCAGCAAGGTCCGGGGGCAAAGCTTGAAGTAGACATCTAGGTAATCTTCGGAGTCATAGTTGATAAGTGTTCATGATGAGTCTATGACTATGTTGTCGGACGTTCCCATGTCTGCTGGTTCATTATCATCCACATAATATGAAATTTCTGAGCTCCCGACCCTATTTGGGAGACGGAAGTCGATGGATATGAGACCATTCCATGGATGTCTGACTGAGGATATCCAGAGTCATCAACAGACGACAACAACCTTCCTACCTTGGTAAGATGATCATGAGTAGAGCGATCTGTTTATGAAATCATTCCATCATTGTCCGTCATACTTGATGCGAGTAATAACAAACTCTTATGGATACCGTAGGAAGTGTTCCTATACAGACGGCTTAGCTACAACCAGAGTCGAGCGTCATTGTTCTTCAAATGAGACATATCAGGTACTTCGTCATTGATTTAAGACAAGGAGCGAGATGGACAGTACGGAGTAGTTGCCTCATGCCAACAAGATGAAGCAACAGGCAGAGATGATAAGTGATAATTCACAGGGCTCCACCTTTATGCACGACCTCTGCAACTAATGGGACACGCACTTCCCCTGCGGCCTGCCCTGGACTAGGACGGACTCTAAGTAAGCCTATCTTACGGGGTAGATACTACTAGCACCTAATGTTCGCATCCGGACCGTTCGCTGTGGATTATCTAAGACACCCAACCATTCTTGCTGTTCTCGGTATGTCCCTCATTACGCTCCGTATTCCACAAAGTTCATCAAAGACATAGTTGTAGTATGAATATGCTCTCCATCAATTTTCTGCTTTTCGTATCGGTACTCCGTACTCATCAGACAGTCTAAGACTCTCAGGCCCAAACTGACGACCGACGCTCATGGGCTCTTGATAGCGCGTCGTGTCAATTTAACTTGCTGGGTCGCGCTTCAGCTGAGTTGGGTCTAGCAGAGTCACCTACGCCATCTGCGGTTCCTGATTGGCTTGCACACTCTGGATGAATTATGGATGCACTCAGAGAACCCCTCGATGTCATTCGTTCCTTTCATCATCACACCCGATCCATCCTCATCCTAGGTACGGAGTATAGTCGATACGGAGTACTGACTCAGAGTGTAAGGTAGGGTAGTTTTCGACCTTCGACTCGTGGGACGGAACCAGACTCGATCCGTGGGCCACACGACGCACAGCCTACTGAGACTGAGCGACAGTCTATCTACCGTACGTTTAGGTAGGTATCTTTTTCTACGAATCTTGTGGAGCGTATACAGAAGGAACGATGAATTCGCCTAAAAGTACCGGAGCTACTGTAGGTACCGGAATCCTATGGATTCATGCGTAGTGCTAAGTACTATCTATTGGTAGTACACTGTAGTTGTCTCTCAGCACCAGTTCCGGACTTCAACTAGACACTCTAGGTACTCGTAATTGTTCATCCCAATTAATGCGATAATTCGCTGTTATTATTCATCCTTCAAATGCGCTCTTTTTCTTTTTCTTTTCCCTTTTCTCTGCTTCCACACATTTAGATTAATCATTATCACCACAACCATCATCTTCTTCTTCTGCTGTCATTCGCGTGTCCCTTGGATCATTCTTCGGTCGCCATTCATCTTATCTGGGTCACTACCAGCCGGCTAGACTAGACTAAGTATGCCATAGGTAATAATCCTCCTCCGCCTCCCTCCTCCTTTTACACTACCACCCCTCTCCCCCCCCAAAAGTTCCAAACTTTCCCTTCCACACCTACCGTAGTACTTACCAGGCAGGCTACCCTTACACCCACAGCCAGTTCCACTCTCTGTACTCGGTACTGCCCGTGCAATTACTGTATCGAACCACCGCCTTCCCCCCTCGACGCACCCCCCCCAAACCTCTCTCATCTACTCTTTGTACTGCACTCACTACTATTCCACCTTTACTCTTCCGTTCTCGTCTTCTCGTCCGATCTACCTCGCCCATCCATCTTCCTCCTTTCCTCTTCCTTCGCCTCATCGCCACCAAACACCCCATTCTTCTTGTTACTTTTGTGGATTACTCATTCCTCCCTTAGTTAATCGATCTTTGTCAATTTTATCACGTATCGATCTCTTGTGCGACTCATTCTCAATACAACTTCCCTCGGTCCCCTGTCTTCATATTGCCTCCTTCGCCGCCAAAAGCTGCCACAGACCTAATCGCGCTCCTTTCGAAGACTCGGTCGGTCGCGTTTCTTGATGAGGGCATAAAGAAATCACAACGTCGTGTATCCATTTATTCTTCATATTTTGGCGCGTCATCTTCGTCGACCTGAACTATTTTGACGCTCTTGCATCGTATCGCAATATTCTTGCTCGCTCCGGCAGACATACCTTCCCTCCTTTTCTAGACACCCCGCGACTGTTTTTCATCATCAACCCTGCGAATACATTGTTATCATCGCACACCTGTATTGTGACATTACTGGTCCTCGAGGCATGAGTGCCGGTTCGAGTCAGTCTACTCGTACGAGTCCAGGTTCTTACAGTACCACTCAGCGCACGCCTTCCGTCTCGTCGGGCGCGTCGCCTCCTCAGCAGTCGCTATCTTCCTCCCAGCCGCCCTCGACGGCCCAGAATGCGATGTCGACCGACGTGTATTCTCCCACTGCCTCGCAAACATCGAACCCTCTAGGCGGCTCCTCGTTTTCCTATCCTTTCTCTCCGCTCGGCCACTCCTTGCCTTTCGACAGTGTCGCGCCTGGCAACATGCGTTTAACTGATTCCGATCGGTCGGCCCAGACCCTGAACGGCTTCGCTCGACCCACAAGTGGTAATACTGGCGGCGCAATTGTGATGCGAAAGTTGCCCCGAAACACTAGTCGCGAGGCGCTGCGCAGTATGCTGCTTTTTGCGAAAGATTTCGTGGATGCGGATTTCTTTCCTGTTGAACTCCCGGAGGATCACGGGTACCTGACCGCCATCGCGCGCTTCAATACGATGGCTGCGGCTGAGGAAGCCTGCGCTCTACTTGATGGCAAGCCAAACTCGCAGAATGATGCCAATATGATCGTTGAGCTCTATCATGGACCGGTCCCGTCGGCGTTGAACCCCCCGAGGCGCAATACGATTGATCACACCGCGAATCGAAATATGTTGGGTAATGGCCACCTGTCGCGGTCTTCCCGATTCAACGGCACGTTCCAAAGTCTTGAGAAGCTGGCAGCGCCAAATTCGTCCCTGCAGTCGAATGGCGACACATTGACCTCGAACTCAGAGTCAGGATCTCGTCTTCAAAGCATATTTTCTCCCCAGTCCCCGATCGGCAATGGCGTTCATGACCTTCCGCGCGTTAGTGGTAAGTCAATGATCGACCAGGATCCAGACGAAGATACGGGGGAGCTACTCAAGGATCCCGTTGGCTACGCCGAGAACGGTCATTCTTCGGTCGCCCTGCCTCGACGTTCGACGAATCCTCAGTACCCCACCAACCGATTCGGTAGCCTCTCTCTGTCCACCAACATGGCCTCCCCGCCTCTGCACAATTATGCGCCTGGCGGCCCAGGGCGCATGGGGGTCCCGACACCTTCCTCCGCCTTCCCTCAGACAATCAATGGTAACACTATGATGGGAGGTCATGGATACCCTTATGGTAATCAGCATACTCCTCGTCATAGTCTTCCCGCGGCGAATCCGAACGACTTGAATCCTCCCTGCAATACCCTCTATGTGGGTAACCTTCCTCCGGACACCTCCGAAGAGGAGCTAAAGGCTCTCTTCTCCAAACAACGCGGATACAAGCGCCTGTGCTTCCGGAACAAGCAAAACGGTCCCATGTGTTTCGTTGAATTCGACGAAGTGGCCATGGCTAGTAAAGCGCTCAATGAGCTTTATGGATACAAACTCTCCAACAGTAACAAGACAGGGATTCGCTTGAGTTTCTCCAAAAACCCACTGGGTGTCCGCTCTGGTCAGCCAGGCAGCATGAACGCGTCCAGTCACCTTTCTGCCCAAGGTTCGATCCCGGGTGGTAGCAGTCTCGGAGGCGTTCACAGTCATATGTTCTCGACGGTAAGCGGCCCTCCACCTGGGCTTGCTGCGCCGCCGGGACTGTCGATGCCAATGGCTTTGAGAAACAATGGGGCCATGCACCCGCCAGGAAATCCCCACGCACCTATGCCCACCAATGGGTCGTTCAACTCAAACTCTGGTTTGGGGATCAGAGGAAACAACATGAATTCGTTGATGTCCCCGACTCCGCCCCTCACGGGAGGTGTTGGCGGCACTTCTACCGGATCAAACGTGGGAGGCTTCAATTCTTTCTATCCTGACTACATGATGGGTCGGTAGATGGGTCTCGTTTTCTTCTCTGGAATTAATGTCCGACATGTTTGATGACAATTGAGGGTTTCAAGTCTGGCGCATTGGGAGTCCTGGATTTTCATGAGCTAGATCAGCATTCGGAGGGCTCCCCGTTACCTCCTGGGAGTAAGGACTACGGTATTCTAGCCTTGACTGCTTGCTTTTTAAATCTCCCGTCCGGGTTTTTTGTTCTTTGTTTTTCATAGCATGGTATTGTGGGCGCTTTTCTGATGTCTTTCCCTTGGTGAGGCTGCACTCCTCTTCGGCTTTGTGCTGTTTGTGTATTCAGATCCCGGCAAAGCTTTCGGGTATTCGCATTTGCTCAGGTTCACTTGTTTTTGTTACTCGAGTTACTCCACATACCCAGCCTTTTTTTTCTTTCTGGTCTTCCTCGCACTCTCTTCTCCTGTGATGTTCTTTTCTTCCCCTTACTTGTAATTGTGCTCCTGTTTACGCGATATCTCATTTCTCAGCCTCACCATGGGAGACAAACAGTGTCCAACTCGAGTGGCCTGATTCTAGTGGTCTTGTCCTGCGTTCATGATTCCCTCTTGCATCGGTTCTTCTTACGGCCATTCTTTGATCTTCGTGAGGACTGCCACTGCCTCGTCTAACGCCGGTGGAGCCTCTTGTGTTTGACTCTTTTCTTCTTGCCCTGGAGGTCATACTACCCTTCTTGCTCGGATATATGGTTGACTTGCAACTCGCCTCGATTCCAAAATGGATGAAGGAAAGCTTGGGAAATTGAAAAACAAAAGAAAGAAAGGATCAAAACAGAAAGCTGGGATTCGAGCGAGGAATTTCCGACTGCGTTGCTCGCCAGTCTGCGGCAAAAGCGTCGTATGATTTGCAAGATCATTATGGCTGGCTCCCGCAAGGATATATGGCCAAAAGATGAACCATTCGTGAGGCGTTGGCTTTACACGGTTATACATCCATCAAGATACACTTCTGGGTTCTTTTATCTGTTCCTCAAGCACTTTGGGGGGGCGTGATCGGTGCTTATTATTGTCGTTGGTCCCTGGTTTGTAGCGGATTGCTCTATTGTGGCTATGATCAATTGCATGTTACTTTATTCCCCATTGTGTCACCTTTAATTTTCTTTGCTTCTCAAGCTCTGTTGGCTACACTGAGGCATGCCGAGGGACACTGCACTGTGTCTGCTAACATGCACTGGCGATGTTCGATCTTGCTTTCTGGCGGATTGCCTTCTTACTTACTTACTTGCTATGCTAAATGGAAAATTGTAGACGACTTCTTATACTATGTCCTGTGCCACCTTTCCAAATTCCTAACCGAAGATGCAGAGGTAGTATATCACCCCATATAAGGCTCAAGGAGGGCTCGACAGTGCTAGTTGTATCACGTGACCTGCACGGACCACATCGTGAGAGCCGAAAAGTTTCTTTTCCAAATACCCGACTGTCCTTCTTCCACTATCACAAATACCAGTGCTGTACTTCACCACTGCCTCTCGCAGACATTTTTAATTCTAGAGACGCTCAATTGCTCGTGTTCAAGCTGTATAAGCTCATAACTGCGTGTTCCCTGGCTTTGTCCCAGAGCAACAATACTCCCCTCCACCTGAGACGTGATTGAGAATGCCTCCACGAATACAAAACCAGCTGGTCTCTGGCTCTCTCTTCCCTCACCTCTCCTCTACTTCCTCATCCTCTTCAACCTCTTCCACATGTATCTCCAAGCTCTCACAATCATGCTCCTCTCGTCCCTTTTCCTCCTCGCCCGCCTCTCAGACCAGACTGCGGAATGAGATGTTCGCGTGGATCAATGGCGAAGGTGCTGCATTGAAACAACACACGCCGGGACGGACGAATTACATTACCCGCCTCAAGGGCAACGCCGGCAATCGGCCCTTTCCTCTGAACCCTAATTTCGTCAGTGAGCCCATACTCGGCGAGGAGCTGCGCAATGAGATCCACCGGCGGGTTGTGGACAGAAAGCAGAGTGTGCGTGCCGTCAGTGTTGACCTTGGGGTGGATATGCGGCGAGTAGCAGCCGTTGTTCGGTTAGTAGAATTAGAAAGGCGATGGAGACAACAGGTATGCATGCTTTCATTTTCTTTCTGCTCCGTTCCGGCTCTATCGGTTATTTCCCTTGTGCGATGGCATGGTACAGTGATGAGAACAACAAAAAAATCGATTAGTCTTTAAGACCCCAAGCATAACCAGCTTGGGAATGCTTACAACTCCCATATCTGATTTGTGCCCATGTCTCGTTTTTGGTTGAAAATTTCTTGTCTCGGCAGCCTTGGATTGTTCTAACACGATGCTTGAAATTCAGGGGAAGTCGCTAGCATTGCCATACGCTCGTGCAGTCCACGAGATGGTCCCAGTCACAAACCTCCGCAATGACCTGGACGCTCGACCCCACGAGTCCATCAACGATCTCCCCGTCCACCGCCTCACTGATCCCCAGATCTTCTACCCCGTCTCCGAGTCGAGGCAATTCAACCGTGTTGACGCCGGTCGCGTGTTCTCCGCCGCGCCCGCCCTGCCACACAGGGAAGTCGGGCGCGATGCGGCCTCCCCCGACGAGGCCATCAGCAAGATCACACAGGACCCATCCCACATCGAGCGAGTCGGCAAGGGCGACGACGAGCAGCAGGTCCTCCAGCCCGCGGACGTGCGCATCCCGCACCCGCACCTGGTTGCCCACGAGCGCCAGATGCGGTCGAACCCCAACGAGTTCCGCGAGAACATGAAGCTCTACCGTGAGCGGCTCCAGCGGGAGGAAAAGATCGAGCAGGAACGCAAGAGACTCGCCAAGGAGCGCGCCGAGCAACGGCTTGTCCGCGTGCAGCCTGATTCCTCGCGGTTCGAGTTCCGCATCAAGGATGTCGTTGTCAGTCGCGAGACCACGGGCACGGATGGGCGTGGTGGCCGGGCTCCCGGTCGGAGATACGGTGTGCCTACGTACGACCGCAAGAAGGGACAGATCAAAATCCCTACTCGCGTGGAGGTCTAAGCCAACTATTTCTGACACCGTTGATCCATATATGATGAGGGAAGGTCTCGTTCTGCTTCTGCATTCATGAGCTGCTCTCGGTCAGGGACGTAATGTACTGTACAAATATTTCGTGACGGGTTTGTCGAGCATTAGCATTGTACTTATATTCTGCCATGTTTTAACAATATCAATACCAACCATGAGCTCCGAGTTTAACTCCCAAGGGTACATATGCGTACTTTCGACTCATTCGGTTTTGCAAACGTCAACCCCGACCACTCTGGTTACAGCTGAATGATCAAGTATAGTACTAGGTACAAACGTATGCAGCTAGACTCATTAGTCAATCGCATTACCAATCGCCGGTATCAGCACGTCAATGCCGGTAGAGACCCTAGGCTAACTAATAACAACAGAGTATGCGAATAACAATGCGGTGATGCATGGATTCACAAAACAAGAAACACAGAACAAGACATCTCCTTTCGTATGCGAGAGCATGTCGCTAAAACAGTGGTAGTATATACAATCGAGGATTTATGCCGCTCAACAAAGGAGATGTTTGTGGTAAACACTGGGAATGGACGGACCAATAAGGTATGGGCATCACATATGATGAAAGGAGTAATGGCTATGCTGGGTATCCAATGGAAGATACAGAAAAGCGGGACGTGTAAGAGACTGGAGGTAACAATGTGTAATATCTAACAGAGGAACTCTCCTCGTACAAATCGCGTGAGTATAATGGTATCAAAGGGAGACGTTGAGGCCTGAGTTGCAGAGGGTGCAACTGGCTACGTAGCATCCAGAGCTTGGTGCTCCTCATCGTTAGAAGGTTCAGTTGGGTCACCGACGTGAACGGACTCAAGCGGACTGGCCGGTGAATCCAGAGTCTCGTTGCCCTCGCCACTACCACTTCCCGGAGGTTCCTCAGGAAGGATATCCACGGGCTTGGTCAATTCGGGAACGGTGGACTTGCGTTTGCCCGCACCAGGACCTGCGTCGAGCTCCCGGGCCGTCGCGTTGACTGCTCCAGATGACGAGGAGGTCGAGTTTCTGCTGGACACGCCATTAGCGCCCGTCTGCAGAGGGCTGGTGAGACCTCCATCGGTGGGAGAAGATGACTGGGGTTCGTCGGCAAATCCTCGCCATTTCCGCCAGCCTTCAAAGTCAATCAGAGCTTGCATGCAGCCCCATTCAGTCACCTTCTGCTCCAACCAAGGAAATCCAACGGGCTAAAAAGAAACGGAGAAAGTCAGCCATTAACCCGGAACGAGATGCGCAAAGCGTCCAAAATGACATACCTTGGTCAAAAAGTCATTGCAGCCAGCAGCCAGAGCCTCATGCCGATCGCTCTGCAAACTACTGGCGGTCAGAGCAACAATGATAACGGGACTCTTGAACAGAGACAAGTCATGAAGAGTGTCCTCCTCCGACAGCGAAACCTCAGATGATGCTTGGTTCACTTCCGGCGACAGAGAGCTGGCACTCGATCGTCCCGAGGCAGTCTTGGTGAAGACACCGATCCCGTTCAGGCGCTCGAGTCTTCGAATCTCCTTGGTCGCATCTAACCCGTTCATGACGGGGAGTTGGATATCCATCAGGACCAAGTGAAACCCACCCTGGCGCCATTTCCTCACCGCCTCCTCGCCGTTTGCAGCGCACTTCCAACGGACGCTGAGCCGCTTCATGAAAGCTTCCAGGAGCTTCTGGTTGATGATATTGTCTTCGACAATGAGGACGTTGATGGGAGGAACGGTGCCTTCAATAAGGCCGCCAAAGGCAGCGTTTGGCGATTGGCCGTTGCCGGCCTTCTTCGGTTTTGTGGGACGCGGGCGCGGTGAGGAAACACGCGCTGGAGGCGTGTGGGTTTTGGTCTGAGGCGATTCGGGAGGAGGACCAGGCGGCGTAGGGACTTGGGGCGCTGTTGCGGGAGGTTGAGGACCCGAAGCCATACTAGAGTCTACATCTAATCAGTAAGAAACGATATCTTAACGGTCTAAAGAAGAACAGTAAGGGTCCACGCGTACCTTTTGCAATTGGCGCTGTACCAAGCATTGTGGGGGAGTTGGTAGTATGTCGAGTGAGTGGTGGCCGGCGGGAATGTCGGTTTGCTCTATTGCCTGGTGAGGGTAGCGGAGGCGCCATACCAGTGGTGAGAATAGATATTGAGGGTGCCGTATGGGCGTTCACGCTCGTAGATGAGGCCGACGGATGAGTGGGGGGCGTCGGGGCATTTGGGTTTGCAGGCATGAGCGGAAAGTACTCTCCATGCTCGCCCGGTTCCGAATGGTGATAATATACAGGATGGCGGGGGGAGGGCTTCGGCGTTCGCCGTTGAGGGATATCTATGACCAACGCTTCGTCCACCGTCTGACCACCAGGAAAGTACGTGTCAATGACCACACCTAACGGTTCCTCAGGACTCAGTATCCGCTCGGGCGTAGACTGTCGGTTGGAACCTTCTCGAGGAGAAATGCGGATCATGATATCAGGTGAATCAAATGCTTTCCCCAAAGAGTTGGCGTACTTCATGATAACTTGATCGCGCAGCTCGTCGACAAGCGAATCTTCCATGGTCGGTACCAGGGTGGCCGAGCCCCCAGGCCGTTTGACCCAGATTTTTCGAGGAATCATCTCAGCGTTGACTGTGGCAGGGTGACCGCTGCTCTGGCCGAGGTTATGAGAAGGCCCAAAACCCAAAAGACCGCTGATCAAGTGTTGATGTGAGGCTGGAAGAAGCGACTGACGGCGAACCCCAATGGTGGGGCGCTTCGGAAACGGGGACGACGACGGAGGACCGACGAAACGGGAGGCAGATTCTTCAGAAGAGTCCTCGGCGACAGCATCCAAGGACGGAGTCAATTGAGATTCGAGTGGTGGCACGCTGGGACTTTCTCGAACTGGTCGGTAGGCAGCTTGAAGCGAGCTTGCGCCAGCGGGCCCTGGCAGCGAAGCCGAATGTGGAGGAGGGGTCGCCGACGCTGAATGTAGCGAATCGTCGCCAACGGGAGTCTGTGGTGGAGAGGGCTTATTGGCAAGCTCTGCGGTCAAGCTGTACTGAGGATCGGAGTCGTTCCGGATACGTTCGTAGCCGTACTGGCCTTCTTGATCTCCCTCTGGCGATTGTGACTTCCCTATGTCTTTTCCTTCGGTCGGCTGCTTGTGCCGAAGACTCCTCACGAATGTCGGAGACTGCTGAATCGAACTGTTCTGTGATCCTTCTTGATGTGAGTTTGCGCCCGATCGGTCAAAGTGGGTGAAGTACTGATCGCAGCCCGCTGAGGAACCAGTGGCAGGACCAGGAATCTCGCCGGGGGTACTGGGATGATCGAGGGGTATGGAGGAAACTATGCTGTAGGCGCGGGATTTGGCATCCCCTTCTCCTTCGTTAGGGGTCAAGAGATGAGGAGGTAGGGAACAGGAAAGGTCGGAGGTTGAGTTGGGGTCGACTGGCGGATCCGCTCTGGCGGCCGCCTTTTTCTGAACGTTAACGGGTTTCTGGTTCTGTTTTGGATAGGTCGTAGCCGTGCTCGATGATCGCCGCAGAAGCTTCGACTTGAGCAGCTGCGACAGCCGGCGCTCAGGCATGATGACGATCCACCACAGTAATGTCTGATAGCTCGGCTATCAAATATTATTGCACTAAAAAGAGAGATGGAAAAAATGACAGACAGGCAGGAAGAAAAAGAAAGGGGAGACAACCGAGAGAGAAAGTCTAGAACACAGACGACAACAAGGAAAAGGAAAAAACAAAAGAGAAAAAGGAAAAGAGCACTGCGTTGTCACCTCATTCTCTGCAGTCGTACAGTAATATTGTCTTCTATCGAAGCAGCAGCAGTAGCAGCAGCTCAGCGGTCTGCAAGTGCAGTTGAAGGAAGGAGCTTTGAAGAGCGACAGGAAGCTTATTTTCTTCTTTTCTTTCTTTGTTATCAGCTCTTCATATTCGATCCGTGGAACCAACCACCTCAGGAGCTGAGAGGCTTGGAGAACTGTGGTTGGGTTGAGGGGAAAGGAGATGGTTGGAGAGGCAGAAGAAGTAAATAAAAAGGGAGCTTGGGGCCTGAAGCTCGTGTATAGAGAACTACTAGAACATACAGATGTAGGCGGAAGAAACGGGAAAGTTGGAGAAATAAAAGACAGAAACAAGTAGATACGATCTATCTACCTTGTATGCCTCTAATTTACCTGAGCAGGGATCCAGTGATATGACAACTGAAAAACAAAATCACGGACAGGAGAGAGCGCGCTTGGACCATATTCCTGACATTATCCAACGGTTTACAGCTACCAAGTGTACCGAAAAACATCATGGCACCAGTTGATTTGATGGGCTCAATATAACAGTGCTGTTTAACAATCGCCGATCTTACCTGAATACCTAGGGTAACTACTAATAGGTAGGTAGCTCGACTTACCTATGTACTAGGCGACATCGACTTGAACCTCGGTCTATATAAATTTTATTTCTTGATGCACATTGAAGTTCCAGATGGAGAGTATTTGGGCAATTTCCAATTTCCAATGTTCTTTTATCCTCTCTATTTCTGTAGCTATCTAGATGACGCTCCTCAACCCACTTCCACTCAGTTATGCGTTCTCATTCAACTCAGGCTGCTCTACAACTTCGACTGAACCTCGCCGTTGGTCCACCGCAATCTGACTCTCAATATCGCAAGGCCTCTTCTCAGTATCATTCACCTGCTCAGACTCACTCCTGTGCATACTTAACATCTCGTCAATGCTCAAACCAGCAGCTTTGGCTTCTTTTCGCAATTTCCGGTATCGAATGCGCCAAACTATATGGCTCACGTAGATGCCGGCTTCCAGGACGACCCTATCGCATCAAGGTCACTACTCATTCATAACAGCCAATGCACCTAAACGGGTGTAAACTTACACTATGATGTACATGACTCCTCCGAGGATATCAAATGTGCCCTGCGCGGCTTCGAGCAGTCAGCTTCCATCCTCCGCCTTGGACGAATAAGCAGCATACCTAATGCAAAAAGAGAAAAAAGTCCTCCCAAAGTATCAATGGACAAAAAGAGCCAATCTGTGACGCAGTAATTAAAGTGTGTCCACCCAGAAACCCTTTGGACCACTTACTAAAACCAATCACTCGCCCGTCTCGCTTCCATAGCTCAAAGTACGGCGGTATAAGCCCCGACGCCAGCAGAACAGCAGCAACGACGCCAACGACAATATCCGGCCAGGTCACACCTTTATTGTAGGGTATCTACGCGACGATAAGTATGTATTCCAGCGAAGGAGCCTTAACGGGTGCATTACGCAGACGTACTCGCAATGTGAGAATCAGCAACGCCTCAATACCACCGAACAGTGCTGCTGTGCCAATTACCAAGGAGATTGCCTTGACTTGGCTATAGTTGCTAAGGGACAATGTCAGCCCTGAACCATATCTAAAGGTGAAAGGCGTTACCCACTGATTATAATATAAAACCTGACCCCAGCTGACTAGCGAAAAGAAGCCAAATATCTGCGGCTGTATTTGCAGCGGTATATTCACTTTCTGCAGGATGAAAGTCAACATTTCGAGCCCCTCTCGATCATGGAATCACTTGTACCTGGAGAATCAAGTATGCTCCCATGGGCACAGCGCCTATATTCAAAGAATAAGCTATCGAGCTTCGGAACAACCCAGAGGACCCAAGTGCAAACATACAAGAAGCCCATAGGAACATCATAGACGGTGGCAGTCCGTCCGTCTTCTTCTGTCGCCAATTATACCATATTTGCGGTATAAGCTGAATGCACCAGAGAACCGTTCCGATGGTCCCTAGTACATTGGATGCCACCGTGACGTTTTCGGTATCAGCCATACTTGTATAGAGTCGGGTTTCAGTGACTATAAAGCTCCACTCCAACAACTTGTCCACCAAAGTACTTAGAGGATAGTTTCGGATCAATAAAGACGTATGAGCCCGGGGTTATATGTCTCGGACAACGATCATCCTTCCACAAAAAAACAGAATGAAAAAGTGTGCGAATCTGTCCAGCCTTGCAGTAGAAGGACAAATCTAGTGCCGATGTCAACGCAGGTCAATGCACAACAGAGCAAGCATCACGATGCCCTGTGCCAGATAGCTACGTGGTTTCGTTCAGTTCTGCACCAGAAGCTTAGTTGAAGACAAGAAAATCCCTTCTGCCCTGGAGAGATAAGCAGACAAGCTCTGGACACCGAGGCCGTATACGACTCCAAGCATTTTGATGAGTTTCCAACTTTTCTCGATACAATCAAGAATCGAGATCATCCCAATGCGGTCTGCACGACTGCACATCAGACATAGCAGGATCCATTTGCGTGGCAGCAAGAGTGTGGTTCCGGCTCGCGGGAGAGTCATCTCATTGGGGGATCCGACAATGGAGAACTGGAGATTGGTCTTGGGAACTAAGACTAGACAGGTAAACCACTGGAGAAGAAGACACCCACCCGCCGCCTAGGGAGCTAGACTGTGAGCCTTGACCTTTCAAGTCTGACTCCTGACTCTGAGTTGTGAGCGATTCAGTGGGCGCTACAGATGGGACTTAGTCAGGTCTTTCCTGAGTGGGCGGGGGTGCCTCGATCTAGACACACCCAGCAATACAAGAGAAGCATAGAAGCGTTCCACGACTTCATTTGGAGGAACAATCTGGTCGATATCATTTCCTACTTGCTCTTGATCCTCTGAAGCTTGTGAAAGTTTCGAGCCCTACATCACATTGAACGAAAATTATGTGAAATTCTCCGATGCTGGACGCAACGTCCCGCGCACGTGGCACCTACTGAGCACGATCTCGAAATACTCGACATTTGGACTGGGATCCACGGCAATGCGATCTTGAACCTATCGGACATAATGGCTATATATTGCTTCTCCACTACAAACGAATAAGTTCGACATCTCTCTAACAGCAGGTGGAAACCGGAAAGAAATAAAAAAAAACAGCTACACATCGAACCGTTGGAAACACATCCGAGGCATGACAAATGGAAGACAGAACCATGAAGGGTAAGCGCGCAGATGCCCGCTGAATGGAAATAAAAGATGGAGAAAAACCAGCAGACTGAGAGAACGCACCACTTAGAATGGGATGCCACAAATAAGCAGAATCCAAAAGAAACCATCAGACATAACATGATCTTTTCGCGGAACCAGATCTCGGGCCGAGTGATACTACTCGAAGGGTATCAAATACGAAAGCTTTTCGCGACAGAATGGCGACAAAAGTAGGAATGACCAGAAGAACAAGAAAGGGAAAAAAGTGCGCTCCAACCGAATCACAGCAGAATCAGGTAATTCGATGGAGCAATACCGGTCTCTCCGTTGGATTTTCTGGCCTGCCACCATCTGCCGCTGACATCCGACACCTCCAAGATTTCATGTTTGCTGAAACTAATTTCGTTGGCATCTTCAGGATTGGCATCGTACGAATATATCGCTTTTGCCTTGTACGGGTATTCTGTTGGTTGTGGGACTTCGTCCTGACCGTTGTTGTTCCCAGCAACGTTGCTGGCAGATGGGTTGCCGAAACGAGGCTGGGAGGAGCTGCGGTTTTCTGAGCCAGGAGCACCACCAGGATAACCTGACACCGGAGATGACGTTTCGAAGCCGTTGAGTTGGGCGGAAGTGTACATCTGGGGTGCGCTTGTCGACATTGTCTCTGGGCGATGACCAAAAGCTGTAGACATGGGTCGATTTCCGTACGCGCCGCTACTTTCTTTGTTGAGGGCGAACGAATCGATAAAGCCGCGATGCGTAGCTTGAGGAGCCGATCCAAAGTAGAATATCCACACGACCTGTTAAGGTTAGTTTAGTACGACAGAATGCTGCGACCGCTAGAAGGTCAACCAGGAATAACCTACAATGACCATGGACAAGAGGATGAATCCGGCAGCTGCAGCTTGCGACGAGGATTCACTTTCGTAGACCAGAGTATTGACCGCCAAAGTGGTCAGCACTAAGCCTGTTGAAAGATAGCCCACAACCTGTTACCCATCAGCGCCGAGAATCCCACGCCGAGGTCGAGAAACATACCGCTACCCCATAGGTGAGACCGGTGTCCGAACCAACAACAGTTGTGACCCCGATAATACAACAAAACATGTAGGCGACTGCCCACCATGAGTAATTGGGATAATCCGTCTTGATATCCGAGATGATTGATGCGATAAATGCGATCAACCACGCAAGCTAAAGATCGAGAATGTGATTAGTCACTAGTCACCAGTGTCCATGCCAATAACCCGCATTAGGGACGACGTACAATCGAGATGGAGATGGTCGCGAGCGCAAATGGGTCGCCTAAAATATTGCTTGCCCGAAACTTCGCCATTCTTCTCTGGGGCTCCGTATATGGATTCGGTTTATGAAAGGACGGAGAATGCTCCGAATATGCCAGCATGAACGGTATTCGCTATATACAGTGTCGTCGAGCGGTTGGATGTGGAGGATTCGATTTTTGTTCGATTCGACTCGGTCGTGATGCAACAGCTATCACAAGCGACAAGGCAAAAGCAGGCCGATATTCTAACACGTTATTTCTTTCGTGAAGTCGAGATGGTATAGGTCGATATCGATTGAAAATGATTATTGATCTAGGTGAAGAGACGGACTTGAATGTAGAAAAGAATGAGACTGGGCAAAGAGTCAGTCACAACTCGCAACGCAAATGGAAATGCAAATGCGCATAAGAAGAAAAAGACATCGACTACAGAACATTGTAATGGACGCAGCAGGAATCGGGTCAATGACAAGGGAGGGAGGGAAAGAAGATGAGGTGACGTGTAATCGTACCTTGCGACACGATCCAGGTAAAAGCGAGTGTATGTCTTACGATGACGAAAACTGGTGCAGATGTCGGCGTGAGAGGATTGACCGAGAATCAAATCGATACTTAGAGATCAATCGAATCTAGCATGAGGCTGGTGGTATGAAACTGAAAGCAAGCAAGAACCCCTTGCAGAGACGCGGAGAGACAACAACAGCACCTGGCTGTAGGGAACGAAGGTGGTGTTTGAAACGTTAGCGGGAAGAAAGGAAGAAAAATCGAAAGATAATAGAAGAATCAAGGTGAGGAACGAGTGTAAATCGACGGGTGTAAACCAATCGATGAGGAGGTCGAAGAAGAAGAAGAAATAGGTGGAAAACAAAGAAACAAGGACAGTATGAAGTGAGAAAAGATTGGTTAACACTAGTACGTCTCTAAGAATGATAGAATAAGAAGATGGTGATGATGATGAAGATGGAGATTAACGGATGGAAGACAGAGCCTTGACCCAGTGTCCGGTCGGGAAAAGGAGAGTTGATCAGTGAGTCGACTAGTCTATCTACGGTAGCACATTCTCCGTAGTGGGAACCAAGTGGGTGAGACTTATGTAGATATCTCAGGTCAACACGAGAGAACAACGTAGAATAACTGACCAACTACTTTGTCTTTATGGGATCTAGATAAACCATACGAGCCTTGGGAGTTTTGCAAGACAGCTACGGAGTTCATCGGGTCAGATTAAGACCTATGAGACTACCTGCTACCCTTACTTTTGGATCACAGTACCTATGCAGTCGCAATACTTAGGTACGTACAAGGACTAAAGGGCAGCCCTGTACGGAGTCTCATCCCCAGGAACCATGCTGCTTGTGGGCCATGCCAATGCGTTCCGCAAGGCAAACAGACAGACTCGTACTCTCGAAAGTTGAGAATTGATTCTGGTCTCAATGGTCTGGTCCTTTTTCTCTTTCATCTACCTCTCGGTACTACGTACAGGATTATTAGTATCATTTCCCCCTGGCAGGTCCAACGACTGAGGAGGAAGAGAGGACCTGATTGGAAGATGGGCGAATTGACGGAGCACCAAGAGGGGCAGCTGGGGTAGGTGGAATAAGTGGATGTAACGACATTGACCAATGCTCATTGTTTCTGTAGTTATTATTAGCGCACGTCGGCAATGATCCTTTGTTATTTCCCTCTTGTCATTGCGACGTTGCGGTTATCCTTGTATGCTGACTTGGTTTATTTTTTTAATTTTTATTTTTTTTCTTGGTCAAGGATTCTTCAGACCAGCAATACATATATGGAGTAGCTCTGCGATATCTAAACTAGAGTCAAAACAGGCTCGCAGATCAAATATGAAACCAACAATGTTGAGTCGGAACCATGGGCCAGCAATGAATCAAAATGAGATCTTGGAATTTGGAAATTTAGGATTGCGCCAAAATCGCACCATGCACAACAATAATGGGTCCTACTAGCGACCGAGGTACGCAAAAGTTCTCAAGCAAAAGAAAAAAAGGGAAAAAAAAGGAAAGGAGTAAAAGAACCATTCCAGTTTCAGCCTCAGCAGTTGTATTTTGTGCAATTCATTTGCTTGTGCTCTGAAGGTTCTAGACCTTTTTTTTATTGTGAGGCTGATGCATGTGGCACAGTGGTATCCATCGAGTGGCTTGACACAGGAGCAACGAAATAAGGATTAGCATCCGTTAATCTACGAAACATACTCACTGCGAATGGAATCAATCTTCCCTAGACCCATATTAATTTCGAGGAAATTTGACTCTGACATTAGATATCATCATGATGGGTCAAACCACCCGAGATTTCAGCATGATCGTCGTCTTCCATACTACATGTTCTAGATTCTACAAGGGAACTCTGTGCATTGACTGGATGCCGGACAGTCCGGACAGCACGGCTCGTTGATCCCGCTCCGATGATCGCTGTGAAATCGTGCCTGTTGATACTCGCAGACGAGTTGAATGCGAAACCCAACGATAGATCGCCTGGAGACTTTTCAGCGAAACTGTCAGCAACCTTGTGCGTTGGTTATCGAACGCAACCACTGAAATACCATTTCACTTTGGACGATCCATCCCAAGCCTTTGTTCTTCGATCTTTTGCTTGACAGGCATAAGCATATCCGAGTTCTTTCCGAACCTTGCGAAAACAAGCTTTCGAATGCTGATATTCGACATTCGGTAAAGAGCGACCAACTGTCGTAGACTGGGAGCACCAGCGGGGAAAAGGACGAAAAGCGGTGATCCCTGGGAGCCATCCGGCTTGAACTTTTCGTGAAACATCTGTTTTCCCTGAAAAAGCATTTGTTTGAATGTACGCTTGTATATCGCTCGGGTGATCTTCTCGATCGGAGGCGACAGTCGGGTTATGTCAGCCAGTGTTTCCGAGGGTTCAAACCCAAGGCTGAGGTACGAAACTCTCATTGAGTGCAAGAGCGCCATGGCAGCAACGATTAACAGATCGGTGATCCCTCTGGGCGCTCCAGGAGCTGCAATGCAAGGGTCAATGTGGTATCCTTGGTTGGCACCAAGACGTCGGATAGCCGCGAAGCCGTTGGCTACACCATCTGGGCCTCTGGTGTAGATGTACATCATCAAGGCTGGCATTGAAAAAGGGTCATACACCGTGATGAAAGCCTTTGCGCCGGCAGCACGATTTCGCTTCTCGCGCCATGAGTCATAAACCCTAACCAGTTCCCTCTGCACATCCAGATCCTCACCCTGCGCCGGTACGTATAAACCCAAAGAGATGTTGGCTTTGCTCGGATTGAGCAGTTGCTTGCTTTGTACGATGATGCGTTTCCCCGCTCTCTCGTTCAATACATCATTGGTCATGGGATTGAGCACGCGCTCGGTGCCGAATTGGATGGTCGTCCATCCATGTTCCTTAGCGTATTCGGTAAACACCTCGCTGGCACCGATGAAAGCGATACTCCAGCCGAGTCTCCTCCGGTACTCCTTGAACTCTGCGAGGACATTGGCGAACCAGCCCGGCTCGCACAGGGGATCGCCCATGACCAGAGCAACCTTGTTATGCACTTTGAACGACAGGGCAGCAGTGCGCGCTCTATTCACGAAGAATTTGTACCTAGGGTCGAGAACACTCATATGGGAGACCCGCCCGTACCTTGTCGCTAATTTCTCGATGGCACGAACAGCTGCGAGATCTTCAAGTGTGAATATAGCCGCAGATGCCTGACGTGTGCTTTGCGAAGTTGGTCTTGATATAGGTTGTTTGCTGGGGGTGGATACAGAGTGCCGCCAGCCATGCAGCTTGGCGCTTTTTATCCGTGGCACACATTCTTCACCCTGGACAGCATCATGGAGAGTGTAGCTGCTACCGCTACTGATGCTAACAGATGAAATATCCACAGTATTTGTCGGATAATCAAGCTGACGACTCAGGATTTCACTGATCTCATCCACCAGGAGGGTTTTCTTCGTGGCTTCCTGCTTCAGCGTACAACGCTTGCATCGCTTCTCCCCCGTTTCCTTTGTCGGCATGGAATAAAGATGAGAAATTGACTGCTCTACAAATAGCAAAACCAGGATCGAGCTTCGTTGAAATCCGAGGTGTAATTCACGACCGGTGACTGACATATGTGACACTTTTAGGGTGGCGGGCGCGAATCAATTCTTATATGACCGTACTCCATTCAGAGAACCCTCCATTCAGAGGCGCGACCCGCGGCGTATGATAGGCAGTCGAGTTCTCCGGGATATGGATTGGTCTATGGGAGTAGTAAGCTTTGTGGCAACTGGTCCGTCTGTGGAGTTCCTATGGTAGTCTGTAAACGGCTCAAAGCTTGGAGACCCTGGATACCTGAAATTGATGCCCGCACACCTGAAAGTCGTACTCTAGTAGGGCAGTGTAACTGCCACAGTGGCCAATTGCAGGCATCTGAAGTGCGACTGGGAGATGCGGATGTCCCCTACTTTGCTTCATAAGTCTCAATTAAATAAGAGGGAAAGGTCAAGTATCAAGCCGAGCAAAGGCCGTTGAGGGATCATCAAGAGGACTGGAATTTTGGACCCTGGGACCCAATGGGCAGTCAAGGTACGGCCAAGCATCTCTGCCACCTTGTTGGGCTCCTTGGCAATCGCTAGGTAGTTACTACATACAGTACTGCTGCAATTGTTCTTCAAACATAATGGCCTGGTTCTTCAGATAGTATGGTTGACTAACGGGACGTGAATTCACTCTGACCTAGACCCGCTGTAGCATATCTCTCATATCGTAGTACTTGAGCTGTTCTATGACGTGAGCCAACCACGTCCAAAACCATGGATGTGGGCATACGTAACGGACGAAAAAGCGCGACCCTGAAATGGAGGGTAGGAAATGATGCTGCTTTCGGCAGGTGTCTGGGGCACTTGTTCTCCGTTCTAAAGGGAAGCAGGCATGGACCTTGGACCTTGAACTCCGGATCCTGTAGATGTATGCGGGATATATATCTTCATTTTACCCAAGGATTTATTATGTTGTCTTAGGATTGGACAGAAGGAGACTGATGCATGTAGCTACGAAACAATCACCTCTATTCCATTTTTAATAGAGGTACCAGCGGCGACATTATTTTCTGCCTGCATTCATCGACACGTCATAGCGAGCTTCTGATATCAAAACCGTGGGATAGGAGAAAGTCGAAGCTCTCTCAATGACTACACCACAAAACGTACCACGGCGAGTAAGACTGAAAGTATAGGCCAGGTAGCTCAAACCTTCAAACTTTTTTTGAAGACTTAACGGTTGACAGTGGCATTCAGCCTCGCTCCCTTTACCAAGGACAGCACCTTTTCATTCCCTCATGTCTCGAAGAGATCTTGCTACCTTTTCTCAGCGGACATTTTAGTGTGTCTTGGTCGCAGTATGAGTAAATAAAATGCACCAGCAGAAGAATGTAAAACGTTCAACTGACGGCCCGAATCTATCGACATGAGCTCCGCATTCGACTTGTAGAAACCAACCAGCTTACAACACAAAAAAGTCCAACCAGCAGAAAACAGAATGGTATCATAGAAAGTCAAAACTCAAGCCGCAAAAGAAACCATACACAATCAGCCTCATATCTCTCTCGCCCTTCTCTCCCTCACCACCTCCTCCCTCTTCACCTCCCGCTCTACATCCTCCAGCCGTCCCTCCCACTCAGCCCAGCACTCGCCGCTTCCCACCAGCCCAACTTCATACCAGCGCTGCAACACCCGCGCAGTCCGCACGCGAAGCTCAGATATCTGCCTCGCCTGTTCGTCCTGGGTACGAGCCAATTGATCCAGGCGCGGCTGCAGTTGGACGAGAGCCGCCGACGCCTGGGCGTCCGGGACAGGCAGGTCATTTAACGAAGTGAGTCTGGACGCGGTCTCAGGGAATGCGGACGCGTACGAAAGGACAATCGAGGCGAGGTTCTGGGTCGTCAGGTTCTCCGGGACGGACTGCGGAGGTGTCGGGCGGAAGAGGTCAGGGAAGCGATCATCTGAATCCGGTCCTGTTAGTTTGGTTCATCTGCAAGATAGAGAGGAGGAATGCTCACGGAGCTGTAGAACATCTCGTACGGAGGGGATATTCCTGCTGAGGTTCTCGAGATCCTTTTCTAGACGTAGGAGGCGCCGCGAGACTGTGTCGTCGAGGGAGGCTGGTTTGGCGGGCGCCGTGGGAGTGCCCGTCCAGCTTGCATCGCCTGTGAGGAGGTAGGTGAGTCTTTGGAGGCGAGCTTCGAGAAGCTCAATTGTGGCTCCGGCTACCGCGTCATTTTCAAGAGCCATTCTACAGGAAGCAGGTGACAATTGATGCTTGGGTTATGTGTTTTGGTCCTTGGAGCTAATGCTCTGGTGATTTGGTGAATGGGTCTGGGGATGCAAACAAAGCATACAAGCAAGACTCAAACTGGTGGTCTGCCTTTTGCTGCCGTACACTATCGAACTCTTGAATGTTTATGACTTTTCAGCGTTTGTGGTTTAATGTACTGTTATTTATCGACAGGGAATAAACAAGGCAACGCCAAACTAAACAGTAAAACGACTTCCTAGAAATTGTAGCGTCCTTCATTGCGCGTAGATTAAAGCAGGTATCGAGCGCAGCCCCTTCGCGTCAAGTCGACTGACAACAGACTTACAGAACTTGATATATCCCTCCTGACCCCTCCCACGCTCTCTGAATGAATCATAAGCCACCTTGAGAGGAAAAAGAGTGGAAGCCGGTCCGAAGAATTTCAAGTCATCCTGTAGCAGGTACTCCATACTGTGGCAGATCAGCTTCGAGAGAGTAAGAACCTGGTTCTGCTGGTATTCCACACTGCAGAACTTTGCAGGTATACAGGCTTCCACAATACTGCTAAAAGTCGCCCTGAGTTTGTCAATCTCCTTGAGACAAACGATGCGAATAGCCCAGAGGTGGGTGCACACATTCGCTGTGGTAACGCTCGGATACCAGAGAGTGTGGCCTGTAATGCCAGGGTTAATCGCCTGTGCTGCGTGTACTCCGGCCGATATCTCGTATGGGGCCCCTTCTTCGCGCTGCAACATTTGCTCCCATTGCTCAAGTCGATCGATACACTCCACAAAAGCGAAACAAACTTCGGTGACATTGTCAGCTGAGCCGTCGTCTGGGTTGGCCATGAGTTGGTCAACAGCGTTCAAGTAATTCGGCATAATTGCGACTTCACTCAAGAAGTCCTGCATGAGTGATGTGTTAGAAAATGCAAAGGGTATAGATGCCCATTGCTTCTCAGCAAGAAAGGTTGGCTCGCGAAAGCGAAATGCGTCGAGGACCTTAACGTGCGTCAGACCTCTGATAATCTCTATCTAGACAACTAACCATGAATCATACTAACCAGGAGAGGTCGGAACCCTACGAAGAGCTTGTGCAGCAACCCGGCCTGGTAATGATTAGGTCCATGGGCTTTCATCAATTGACCCACACCCTTGATGTGGGTTGAAATTCCCGGTCCCATTCCTGGAAACATGCCCTATATATGAATATTTCCTGATCAGCACCGCTCTGGTACCCTTCTGAAATAAAAGATTCTCACCTCAGCTAAGCTCAGACACATGATAGAGGCGGCTAGTTCTGCATTGAATGGCTGGCTTACGGCCGCCAACTGCCTTCTCAATGCACAAATTGCTGCAGAATAAACCGTTGTAGCGTTCAGACTCGAGACTTTTTGAGGATATTTATTGGAAGCAATCGCAAAAGCCAGCGCTTTCAACGAGAGAAAGAAAACGCCTTCCTTGCTCGAGGTATTGGCAAGACGCGGGAGAACCTCCACCCAGGAGCCGCAGATTCGTGAGGAGCCATTGTTATTCGAACCATGAGACAGAAAAGGAAGGTCATCTTTTGGAATGTAGTTTTCGACCACAATAAAGGCCAGCTCTTCCGGTGAAGCTGAAATGATATCCGGAATCTTTACAGCAGCGAAACTATGCTGAGCAGTGGCGTCATGCGAAATCTGCCGCGGAGGGGTACTCTTGACTGATTCTTGGCACGAATGTGACGCGCCAGTAGCTCCATTCTGCGAGAACTGATTTTGGTGCAATGCCTCAGTTGAAGGTATGCTCTGCTGGACGAACGTCCACTCCTGCGGGTAACCTGGACACTTGCGCCCAGTAAGTGTGCATTGGCTGCATTCCGGGTGCTTCCCATCGCACTAAAAGATAAGAGCTATAGCATTTGCTTGAATCCATTAAGAGACCATGCGAATCTCACCCCTAATTTCCTCTGTCTACAGTTTCCGCATACTGACTTCTGCTTGACTTTCATGACGTTATCCACAGCTCGAGGACATCACTAGGCCAGATAAAGTTCTGTCGATCAGTAACCAACGTTTTCAGCCATAATTGTAATGAAACGAGATGAACCCTGAGACATCCGTCACTCCGCGCATAGAATGTAGTCGGAATCCCACATGGCACTCCGCATTAGAGACATGCATGAGTTGGCCACCCACTAACCGTGTTTGGTTAACAGTATTTGTCAATTGAGTCAGCTCAAGCTACAGACCAAACCATTTACGAATGCACGATATCATCACGACAGTCATTTTTGAATATCGCAAGAAAGAGCGCATAGTCCCCGAGCGTCCTGTTATGCAAAGCTTACAACTATTTAAGAGGGTGCGGCGCTTGTGCGAAGCTCCTCCGGGAAATGACTACTATATTCTGTATAAACACCAGCGCCTGCCGCATACTCGGTGACTTTATGAAACACCCAGAGCATCATTCTATTTCCACATGAACTTTCGAGAGTCGGCACTCGCTTCCTTCTGCTATAAGACCAAGCAAGAAATGGCCCCTGCAAGCTTCACAAGTTCTCCGGACACCACCTTTGTCGGAACCGCAACGGCCATCATCGACATCGATGGTGTAACCTTTCTCACAGAGCCCATGTTTACCCCAGCAGGAAGGAATGGGACACAGGAATCAATCTGCTCAAAGAATATTGAGTCCCAGGGCTTAGGCTAAGAAGCTTCCGCCTCCGCCAATCGACGCCATCCAGCTCAGCCACGAGGAAAGACCACCCACATAACTTCGACCAGTTGGGCCGAGACGTCCTCACCGCCGCAAAGTCTTGACCACAGTTCACGGTGCGGAGAATCTGGCGAGTCACCCTGGTGTCAAGGGGCATGAGGTCTTGGGAAACCACCACGCTAACCGCGGGAGGAAAGATATATTTGCTTTCGCTGTTGTGCCACTGCCGACTGGGCCACAGCCCATAACTATGGACGGCGAGTCCAGTGCCAGGCTGCTGCAGGCGGTGAAATCTGATGTCCTTGTTCCAATGCACTATGAGCCTTCGTGCGTTACTCAACTTGAAAGGAACTTGCGCAGGCCTTTGAAGCTGCAGGTGTGCAGCACAAGTCGTGTTAGTTGACTCCGGGCCGAAGAAAAAGGTTTTGTAGGACTGTCAGTTCACACCACTTCGACTGAACATAGCACTGTGTTGTAACAATACCATGGATTGACTCCTAGATTTCTTGACCAAGTAGATCTGTTTCATCAGTCATGATTCGTTATAGTTGAAATAGTCTATCGCATGCAGAGCAACCTTCTCCTTTCAGGCGTGCGCTTTAATCGTTCAACCTCTTGCTCTCATCTATGTTGAGTCCATAGTTCGGGATGGTTGCACAGCCCCAGCTGCGCTCAGTATACCCGGTCTGCCCCTTTCCTGCATCTCCTGCCCAGATTCCATCTCATTATCGAAAGACGGAATCTCATAGTCAAATACATTCACTTTTCTACTGGCTGACGGATCGGTAGTTGCCAGTTGGGGGCCTTGTTCCTCGAGTCGAGACGGAGACTCGCCTTCACCAGAGATAGTGTTTGCATTTGAAATTTGCTCCTCCATGGGATCTCCAGCGGCTGCATCGTCAAATTCCGCGTCGAATGCGTGATTATCCGCATCCACAAAGGCCTACACTCTGGTCAGCCGAAGATTCCACACACCATCATTAGGGTTGCCTTACTTGAAGTTCGGCCGGTAGCGGATTAGCCTGAACGCTCATCGCGTTAGAATTGGCATAAACGAGAAGGACATTTTTGGACTCTTCGCGAGCAGCGTGAAGCACTTCGATTTCTCGAACTTTGCGCGCAGTATACCCGACGATATCGGCAGTGCTTGCTGCAGCCTTGCCCTCTCGATTGCTCTCTGCCTGTCGGGCCTTTGCATCGTCAGTAGAGAAGCTTATTCGCCACCATTGCCACTGATCGCCTGCGCTAGGCTGTAGATCTGTCGCTTGCTCAAAGTTGTGGGATGTGACGGGTTTGAGGACATAGGTTATATGTGGCTCAGTACACACGCCGCGCAAAGTGTACCGATGTTGTGGTGGTTCTGTAGGTGATTCCGAAGGTTCAGTGAGGAATTTGGAGTAGTTTCGAAGCGTTTCGGCAACCTTCTGTTTCCTGTTCTCCAATTCTGTATTGTACGTTGTCAGCTTAAGCAATGACAAAAAAACTTGTAAACTTACCTTTCAACTTGTCTTCGATTTTGCTTGAGAGATCTCTCAACTCTCCGGCCAATCTTTGCGCCTCGGCATTTGCTGCTTCCGGTGTCAAAGTCAAGTCACCTACTCCATTGGCAAGACTTTTGGGCAAAGTGAAAGAAGCAGCAGCGGCCGCTTTCTCGAGTATCTCCCTAGATCCAAGCCCTCTATAAAAGACCGATTTTGAGACAGAGAAGCGATTCATCAATGTTTCTAACTTGTTAATATCTTCGTAAACTTGAAGCCGTCGCGCACGAAAATCACGCGCCAGGTCCTTGCAAGTGGCGAGGTACCGATCCGGGTAGAAGACCGCCGGTATCTTAACATCCACAGATTTCGCCGAGTCGGAGCTATCCAATTTGATCATCAAAACTTCAGCCACATGTTCCAGCCACACATCATCTAGCTCTTCCCCTGGTCTGTCGGACCAGATGGTCCGATCTAGCACATCGTAGAGAGTTTGGCCATGATCGGGCTCCACAAATGGGTCAAGGATGAAGAACTCTTTTTGGATTGGCGTGTCATACACCGAAAGAGGACGCTTGAATGCGTTTGACGAGAACACTGTTGCCAATTGGTTTCCCGGATCGGCTCTGACGGCGGCATCCTGCCATTTCTCCAAAAATTGACTGATACCACTTTCAGAGTCATAAGATACCACGCTTTTCAAGCTCGAAAGAGCATCGACGCTACCAAATGCGCGGTTTGTCGCATCTAGAAAAGCAACAAGTCTTTGAGTTTCGTAAAGGATGTCGTCCCAAGCCGTGTCACCGTCTTGCGCATCTTGCATTGTAACTATCTTAGGCAAATTGATCGGCTGACCATTCCACCACTGCGGATCATGACCGTACTTCGGGAGCACCTTGTTTCGTAGAAGAAGAGCCTCTCGCGCCAAAGGGATTGAATGCAGGATAGTCAACAGCCCGCCCAGGTACAGATTATCCTGGGATGGGCGAAGGAACGCCGGTTCATCTGCTACTCTTCTGCGGTCTGCGGGGTCCGGGCTGATGATGATCTCTTGCGCACTGGAATTGAAAAGAGTCATTGCCCATGCGCCTTCATCGTAGTGATCCCGCGTGGCTTTGCCGAAATTCGATTGATTTAAGCTGGTGATTCCCATCTCCTGCTGCCCCAAGTTCTGGTTCAATGACATTGCCACTGCTTCCTGAAGTTCACGCTCCTCCTGTTCAGCAAGTGTCATACCTGTTGCCTCCGCTACACCTGAAAATTTACCATGTCAGCGAAGCGGCGTAGCCATCCTTAATGAAGCACCCTACCTGCAGCACTGTGAGCAGGTCCCGTTTTATGCCCCTGATACTGCGTGACCTGTGCTTGTTCATTCAAATTCGACATCGACGGGGGGCGTGACGGAGGAATGCCAGAGGAGGTTCCGACAACAGGGTCTGACTGTTCAATCTGGAAGGCTGCGAGGCAGGACTGTTAACGGAGCCGCTATGCTAGTATCCGGCGGGCGTTGGTATGGACATACAGGGTACTCTCTCGTCATGTTGAAAACTACTCGGCTAGAGCGTAGCAAGTCCGCGGTCAGTCTCAGTCTCGTAAAAGCTCAATCATCTCCAAGAGTCACCTCTAATTGGGGCGGAGTCGGATCTTCAAAGTATGCGTTGATAGCTTTATTCGAGTTAAGGTCGTTGGCCTGCAGAGTGTCTGATGTCAGCGTGCAAAGTATAGAAGGGTGGCTTATGATATCTGCTTACCTTCAGAAATCGTATTGCATGCTCCCGCGACGTGCTTGTGAAGTTCACAAAGTTCGTTATAGCTTCCTCTGACGGTTCGGAGGCCATGCCGTAGCTCGCACACAGAAACTGCAGAGGATTGCAGACGAAAAATTGGCGATGAGGGCAACCAGAGTCTAGTAAAGAGCAATGAGATCAGAAAAGAACGAGGGCTCAATCAAGGAGCTATGTCAGTAAGTGGGGAGTTGTCTGTTTGGATGTCTCCAGTTAAGCTTCCCCACCACATGACATCCGTCGGCCAAGCCCACTTCCATTGCCATCTTGAGGTAGCCTGGATCTACGAGAAATCACATTCACACAGCTAACTTTTTCGCATCAAGAAACAAGGAAAATTCCAGTAAAATGAAAGAAACGGTCAAGAACCACTCAATTTCGGGAAAATCCATAGAACCTAGATTGGACGCGATGATAAGAATAGGAACAAAGGATGATACTTTTCACTGTCCTTATGGATGTGAAGGGTACTCAAAGAACTATGTGAATGAAAGATGTTTCAAATGCCACCATTCCAAGGATCATATTCAATCTTTTATTTTACTTGCAATATTATGCACCATGGGAGATGACATTTAATCCCTTGTGGTTTCTCCCTCAACGCTCGCTCAACATCTTGGTTGTTGATACTGAATCCAACAGCTGGCAGTCAACAACATCAAACCTCATCCTCTTTCTGCAATATTTCATCGGTTTCAATCTCAAGGCTTCAGGTAAGCAAGAAGACACAATGGCAGAGAAGAGACGAGCGCCCGACGACTATGTGGAGGATCAGACAGAACGACCGGAGCCCATGACGTTCAAGAGAGTACGATTCCAGCTTCCTCGGAATGAAGAAGGGGTTCCTGAGAAAGACGTTCCAGCTACAGATACAGATGACGAGCTGATGGCAAGATTGCGTGTAATGCGTGTGAAGGAGCTGGTTCACGACATTCTGGCTGCAATGTACTACGACTTCCATCAACTCTACTGGCTCCGCAAATACCTCATGCAGAACCATATTAGACGCTTTCCGGACCTACATTTCTACAAAACTCAACATCAAGAAGCAACCTGGCTATTAGACAGAGCTATTCGCCAGGAAATGCTTGCGAAGGTAGGCCAGACAAGCGGTCACGATTGGACTTACACATCCAAGCAGGAAGCACATCGTGTTGGCCAATTCATTCGACAACTTAGTTGGAAGATATTGGCCATATGTGCACTCTCAGAAGCCTTCCGGTTGGCACTTTATACAGAAGATCAAGTGGTCTGGGCAGTTTTGATGCTCAAGATCAGGGAAAACCGAACCAGCATTGACGCCTTTGCGCAGTCGCGAGGCTTGGACTGGCAAGGCCAGCTATTGAAACATGCGGACAAACAGATACCGGGGCTCCAACAAGCACTGATTCCGAGGCTCGATCTGGCTCAGGAGCACTTTCATCATATAATCATTGCAAATGGCTCTCTTCGAAGGCCTCTGTACGAAGGACACAACCAGATCAACATCGACCAAGGGAATATATTCAATCCCAGCTACTTCAAAGACAAGAAAGACCCCACGATTCGCGTTCCCGATCGCGACGGACCTTGCGATCTCTGTTATGCAGAGCGCGAATGCAATTGCAAGATATCTCGCCCAACTCTTGCAACGTGTTTGGTTGAACTTGTTAACTACCCTCATAAAGGAATTGGAGTGCGGGCTCTGGCCAGATTCAAGAAGGGAGGCATCCTTGACGAGTATGTCGGGGAGCTTCGGCCTGTAGACTACAAGGATGATCGTGTATACGCTCTGCTGCACGAATCCAAGATGGTTGAAGGTCATCCAGTTGCTTTGATCTCGGCAAAACGGTACGGTAATTGGACTCGGTACCTCAATCACTCTTGCAAGCCGTCGACAACGTTTCTCAAGATGACTGTTGGCAAAAAAACCATAGTTGCTGTCCAGGCAGTTAGGGATATTGACATTTTCGAGGAGATTACTATTGATTATGGCAAAGGCTACTGGAAGAATAGGAAGTGTCTTTGCGGGGAGCCTGGTTGTCGCTCGCAGGATGCCACAGAAGAGGAGACTGAGGCTTGAATTCTCATCGACTTTTCTCGTTAGTCCATTGATTCTGTACTTTACGGCACTTGTCATGTTTGTGCTGTTGGGATTAATATTCAAGCACCACTATTATTCGGTTAAATCGAGCTGCTACTCAGAGGTATTGTAATGATCTAGTTGTGGGTCTGGTGTTTATTTATTTGCCTTTTTTTTACGGAGTACTGCTTCGGCTAGCCTCGGACTCCACTAAGTGAGATCTCAAAGCCTTCAAATAGTCTAAGTCTAGTGAGGTAAACTAGTCTACTCGACACGGAGTACCAAGTGGTTCACTAGTTGTCAACAATAGGTTGATGCTTTCCTCGGGAATAGTGACCTCTCATCAACCCCGCATTTGCTGCAGCCGGCACGTGCGGGGGAAGCATTAAGGGAGCCTCAACCACTATGAAACCAAACAGCCAGGCACACTTCTCAATCCTTGCATGATTCAAATGAATCAGTATTGCTTGTTAGTATCCTTTTGAATTCTTGAGGTGGAGTCTTTCAATCGAAGTGAGCAGAATAGAGAAGTATCTTGCGATCCCTCAAGACAGACCCGGAGGAAGGGGTCGTGTACAGGACAGCTGAGGGCGCGATTCACTCTGGCATCGGATTCCATACTCGTCTCTGCTCGCGAGTGCTATGAACTATTGATAGCATGCGCATGTTTACCGTGCGTCGCGTGGGGATTCTCCCTAGTCAAAACTGGGGGATTGGCTTCTCCTTGAGGGCTATCCAGAATGTGCCTTCCGCACGACGAGGGTTGCTCACTCAGAGCTATGCTTGTGGACCAAGAGATGTGAGTACGCATTATGGTATTAATAGTACCTATCTGAAGCAGGCTGACATTACCTCGATATCAAGCCACCTTTGATTGACTCTACTGTTGGAGACCATTTCGCCAGTATTGTCAGCCAATATGGCGACAGGGAAGCGTACGTGAACTTGAATTTGCACGACAATTATGCTAGACTCGAGCAACATGGCTGACTCTGTACATTGAAAGTGTCATATCAAAGCATCAAAATCACAGATTGACCTACGCCTCACTCGATGCCAAAAGTAATGCCCTTGCGCGGGGATTGGAATCTGTGGGTGTGCGGAAAGGGGAGCGTGTCGGCGTCATGCTTGGAAATTCCTCGGAGTACGCCATCGTATGTCCTCTGTCCTCTAGACACTTCTCATGAGCTGCGTTTGTTTTACTGGATATTAATCACATTTGAATCTTGCAGGCGACCTATGCATTGTTCAAACTCGGAGCCATCCTGGTATGTTCCAACATGAATGGCCGATTCAGATGAACAATTGTCCACTGAACCACGCCTCTCAGGTACCGCTTAATCCTTCTTTCAATGCAACTCAAGTCATCTCGGCGTTAAGTCACCTTGGAGCCGCCCATTTGATCATCAGTGCCGAGTCCAACTTACCGCGGAAAGACCCCCGGAGCAATGTCCCACTACTCAAGCACCTTGTTCAGGACCTCCATACAGGAAAAATAGAGTCCGCAGTGGTGCCTTCACTGAAGAACGTCATTTTTGTTGACAACTCTTCCGGCAGAGTCAATTGGTCCGACTACAGAAGCCTGACGCCTTTCACGTCGGTCATATCCGACAACATCGCTGATGCGAATCCATTGCCTCCTCAGCACCTCTCGCCTAACGATGTAGTGAACATCCAGTTCACATCAGGCACCACCGCCATGCCCAAAGCGGCATGCCTCAGCCACCGCTCAATCTTGAACAATGGTTCTCAAATTGGCGATCGAATGCGTTTAACCGCAAAGGACATCGTATGCTGTCCTCCACCTTTGTTTCACTGCTTCGGATGTATTCTGGGCTACATGGCAACCGCTACTCACGGCTCCGCCATTGTATTTCCCACGGAATCCTTTAACGCCCGTGCCGCTCTGAAAGCCGTGCAGGAGGAAAAATGTACTGCCCTATATGGTGTGCCTACCATGTTCCTTGAAGAGCTTGGCCTGCTTCAGGACGGCGAAGTTGAACACAAAGGGTTTGAGTTTCTCCGGACTGGCATTGCCGCTGGTAGCAGTATTCCAGAAGCGCTTATGAAGAAGCTGCATGAGGTCCTTAATCTCACAGAATTGACCATCTGCTACGGCATGACAGAAACTAGCCCCGTCTCGGCCATGACAGCAACCGACGACCCGCTAGACAAACGGACTAGTACTGTTGGTAGACTGATGCCTCACGTTGAAGCCAAGGTCGTGGACCCAGCAGATCGAAGCAAGATCCTCCCCGTCAACACCCGGGGCGAGCTGGCTGTGTCCGGATACTTACTGATGAAGGAGTACTGGGGCGATCCACACAGGACCGCCGAAGTGATGATCGCAGACCAAGAAGGGAAGATCTGGATGCATGTAAGCCACCCCTCCCCAAGTGGCGTTCCTAGACTTTAGGCACCGTAAGGTAGCAGGGCGTCTGACCGAGGACCGTAGACTGGCGACGAAGCCTCCATGTCACCGGATGGCTACATCACGATCACGGGCCGTATCAAAGATCTCATCATCCGAGGAGGCGAGAACATTCACCCTCTAGAGATCGAGAACTGTCTCCTTACCTGCCCCGGCGTGGCCGATGTGTCCGTCGTTGGTGTTCCAGACGAGAGATACGGCGAGGTGGTGACTGCTTTCATCATTTGCAAGGAGCAGGATCGCAGGACAGTGACCGAGGACAAGATCAAAGAGTGGGTTCGCGAGCGATTGAGTAACCACCTCGGTAAGCATCTCCTGCCTTTTTCACCTAGTGGCAAGGCATCCTACAATACCTCGATATGCTAACCAGAATTATCCTGCTAATAGTTCCGAAATATGTGTTTTTCCTTTCACATTCCGACTCTTTTCCCAAGACTGCGAGCGGCAAAATTCAGAAGTTTAAGCTGAAGGAGACTGCCATCAGGATTTTGAAAGAGCAGAGCAATGCTAATTAGATGCTGAAGAGGAACCGAGGTTATTCTACAACCTTTTGAGTGATAACGATCGTTTTCCAATAGAGGACTTACAGGAGCGTATTTGTCGCATTGAACATATTCTTTGCCATTCCTCAGTCATCTTTACCATCATAAGGACTGTCCTGACTAGAGCTCGAATAATCTGGATATCCTTACAGAAATCTTGAAATAATGCTTAAAATCCAACAATAGCAATTTCTCTGTACCGAGACAAAGCAAGTAGCCATTCTCAAAATTGCAGCCATTATATGCAGGCGAAGCAGTGTCAATACCAAGACAATATTCGAATCAGTTACACGTACAACCGCGAGAGGATGACTGAACAGTCTGCAGAAAGATGCTCGAATAACACACGCAAGCATCGCGCTAGATATAGTGCTGGAAGAAGCCTTTCTTCGCTGGGGGCAGATGATTGTGAACCTTTGGATAAACTATGCCGTCAACTTCCTCAAAGCAATTAGACGGCTTGCCTGGTTCGGGGCAACAACATTCAATCCTCTTGACCCAGCGATCGTTCATCACATCGCAGATGGTAGCCCTTCTCTCCGGGATAGGATGGAGCATCTGTAGGATGAGACGCCGAAGAGGTATTGTGCGAAGTTCCGAGAAGAATTTCCCGATTTTAGGATATACATCCCCTGTGATAATTCCATCCGGCTCGCTTCTCAAGAACTCTTCCCACCATTTGAGATAGCGAGAATACCCGGCGTCCTTTTCTTCTGCGGCTGCCCATGGCGTACCGCAGTGGAGCATGGCAAGGCAGACGATGGCACAAGACCATATGTCAAGCAAGCGTGGGTCGTAGCTTCCTGGGGATCGAACCACGGTTAGGAGACCATAACATAAAGTAGCAAAGGGATCTTACGGTCTTCCGCCAGAACTTCTGGTGCAATATATGGCAGGCTGCCACAAACACCTGGGCGACATTTGCGAATCTTACCAAAGACTTCCGCACGTCCTCCGTCATATGACTGCAAATCTTGGTGGACCTCACTGAAGACTTTGGCGCATCCGAAGTCGGTGATCTTTAGATGACTGTCTGCTGTCAAGAGCAAATTTTCTAGTTTGATATCGCGGTGCGCAATCCCAATACTATGTAAATATGCGACACCTTGGAAGAGTTGTTTGAACAGACACAGTTCACTTTCGAACGAAAGATATCGTTGTTGCACGATTGTAAACAAGTCCCCTTGACTGCAGTATTCCATAACATGAGACCAACGGCCTGCGTGGGAGCAGAGTCGAACAGTCTCCACGATATTAGGATGATGCAAGCTCTTGGCGATGCTGAACTCGAGTTTGATCTTTCTGTCGTAAGCTTGCAGGCTCTCTTTACGACTTCTGCGGAATTCCTTCACCGCATAATAGTGCGGTTTTCCGGGTCCTTTCCCGTGCATCAGTTTGACAGTAGCCGTGACACCTTTACCAATGACCTTGCCCCGCAAGCCAGGAATGATGCTGGTGTCGACAAATTCGTCACCAAGTTTGCAGCTATCAACTGTGAAAACCTCGGGAGGAGTTGCATCTGCAAGCGGAGACTTGCCTTTCCCGTCCACTGGAATCGAAAAGCCTGGTATCTCGAAGTGATCAGGGATTGTGCCCCATGTGCGAGATTTCGCGAGAATCAGAGAACTGCCAGACCGAGATTCAAGGCGACGACCTGATTCCTT
This sequence comes from Aspergillus udagawae, assembly GCF_001078395.1. Classification (NCBI taxonomy): domain Eukaryota; kingdom Fungi; phylum Ascomycota; class Eurotiomycetes; order Eurotiales; family Aspergillaceae; genus Aspergillus; species Aspergillus udagawae. The sequence continues at coordinate 1,880,021 of NW_025091267.1, read as the reverse complement.
AACTAACCCCGAAGATGATGACTCGCACTGTTCGTTGATGCCTATGATGAAGATAAGTTAGATATTTGCAAGACATAATCTCAAGCGGCCGCACGAATTCGCCAGGTGACGGTTTTACATACTATTGGCGTCGTTCTTAGTGGAGATGTCGAGGGCAGACTGCATAGCCGACTGGTGTACATCATCAACTTTAGTTCCTAAACGATGAAATAGACCTCTGAGTGAGATAGATGCGAGGTTGAGCGACGCTTGTTTGGGAGCCGGATTGCTAAATGAAGAAGATGATGAATGGTGCTGGGGACAGCTGAAAACCAACTGAGGTGATGTCGAGGCTGTGGTCCCCGTCTTCGCAGTCTTCAATGTATCGAGGGCCAAGGCGCTTCTTTCCTTCCTCGAGGGTCTGGCCTCATTCGAGTAGCATGGCACGTCGTCAGATCTCTTATATGCCCAAAGACTGCAATTCAAGCTGTCTATTTCGGTGCTACGTTCAGAGCATCCAGTATGGATACCCCCTGCTATGATGTGTGGACTTGACTCTTCAGAACAGAAGCGGTAATAATAGCCTGGTTCATGCCCTTGCATCACTCCTCTACCAGAAGGCGAGGAACACTCAGACAGAGTCATGTTTTGTACTGTAGTTGCTCAAGAAAATGAACAAACAGAAGCAGACTGATAAGTGAATTAGTTGAATAAATGTATTAAAGTATAATGTAGCAAAGTCTTGTTTTTTGAATGATCAGGAAAGCGCAAAGGTAACTGCGAGAGATAAAGAGGTGAGGAAGGAGAGGAAAAGAGTAAGATGGAAGAGGTAAGGGTGGGCGACGTTGTGCCGCCGACTCGAGGATGTTATCTCATCATTGCACCGACACTTGGGAGTCATATTGCTGGCCTAAGGCACGACATCACGACATTATGCTCGCATTTCCTCGTCAAAGACGCATGACTGACTATTCGGCATATATTGGCAGAATGTGTGAACATAGCGCAATATCCATCGCGTTTTAGGAAGTGCATAAATCGGATGTCTTGCTACCTGACTCGATGAAGCATGGAGTTGGTAGGTTGGCGTCAGTGAAGGGTAAGGCGCCGTGCATGATCTTTGCCGAGACAACGAGTCTCGTCCAATGATCAGAGCACGATCAAAGTCCAGTGAATTGAGGTGTTCATACTAAGCAAGCAATCAACCATCCGCTGGCCTTACCGAGTGAGCCTATGGGTAGGTAAGAAAGTTTCAGCGTTCTTCCAACTGGCCAACTCCAAGTATTGACCACCCACAGCAAGCCCTTAAATGCGATTATAGCATTTCGCGGGAATAGAATACCCATGCCATGCATTCAGAGGCCGCTTTCCTGGCTGTCACCGCTGTCAGAAGCTCCGGCGGCACCGATACGAGAAACTGCAAACTGCTGGAGGTGCGTTCCATTGCTTCCAACTTGAATGGCTGAGTGCCAGCCTTGCGCGAACCTGCGAGTGGCACACGGATGTGGGAGTCACTAAGCCTGGAGATTTCCGCTCCTGGATTGATCGAAAACCCGCCCGACTGTTCGAACTTCATTGTCAGAGACGGTAACTCACGGCCATTAACCGTTCAAAAATCCTGTATGCCTGTCTCTCCCTGCAAGTGCGACTTGATATTCCCATCGTCAGTCTCCTCAACTATCCATTCAGGCTCTTCATCGTCAAAGTAACGCTCCTGCTCCTCAGTCCAGTCATCGTATTCATCATTCTCGTCAACTTGCGTGTAGTCAAAGTCGCAGTCTTCTCCTTTCAAAAAACGCATCGTCATTTCCCAGCGCCAAAGCTTTTCAGCTTCCTCTTTGCTTGTGGGTATCTCGTCAGCGTCCTCCGCAATGATCTCCCCGCTTGGACCACGACTATAGCTGAACATCGCATGGGGGTTGGGATTATTGAGAGCATCAAGCTTGGCCTCCGAGCGTTGCAAGTCCGCTTGAAGAATACCGGAAAACCCTTTCGCTCTCCCTTCGGCTTCTCTTTCTGCAGGTGTTTGGAACCGGCGGATTAGTCGATCGTATAGCAACGGGTCTACAGGAGCTGAATATTAGCTTATGAGGCCTCTTATCCAAAGAAGCCATCAGTCTGTTAAGCAAAACGAGGATAGAGCAAGCGGACCGGCGAGCTCGAGATCAGCGGAGAAGTACTCCGGATGCATGTCCAGATAGCGCTTGCGACGGTTTTTCACTCTCATGGCAGGGGACGGTTGCACTGAGCTGGACTTGACGTTCCGCTGTGCGCCGTCTGACTTCATGTCGAATCCAGTACCCTTGGGGAAATGAGGCATGTCTGCACATAAACCAATAAGCGTGAAATAACATATGGTTAGCAGAGAGAAAGCAAGATGATGAAGTGGCTGTTGAAGAGCCAGAAGAACCGCCAGCAGCTGTTTTGAGACTAACCAGTTCGAGTAATTCCCAAGAAGCACTGCGGAATGCTGCGGGCGGGCAAATTCACTTCGTCTCCGCCGCCATCAGTCCAGCAGCGAATAACAGTCCACAGACAGCCAGACGATGGATATTCGGCATTCTATCTGAAAAGAGGTCATGTAAGAGCTATCTACTCCTATTTGTTTCATATTTGCCATTCTGATCCTTACACTGGCCCTCTTCTTTTCCTTTTGGGCTGCCATCTCCTATCAGTGTCTTGTTCACATCCTTTACTGTTCGAGGTCGAGCGCGATGCTATGATATTGAAATAGCCAGGCCCTTACATTGAAGCCTTTCAGACTAGCCGCAGCTGATTACTTCGACAGTTGGTTACAGAGCCGAAACAGACACGTTGTCGAAAGCTGGACATCATGTCTTCTCCCGGAGGAATGCTCCAGCGTGTCAAGCTTGAGAAGCTTCTGCCAGGTGTGGCATTGCTGTTCCTCACTGCTTTCTATTCCCCTGTCTTTCTCTTGACACTGTCACCGGTTTTTGGCTCTGCACCGTCCCATATTTTTCACGGGTATGGAGTAGCTGTCGCTGCCGCTGCTGGCTGGTTCTTGAAGGACGTGATCCATCGGCTCTCTGGTCGCAGAGCAGTATATTTGGTCCCCGTTCTCGCATTCTGGGTGCCGACCATCCAGTATTTCATGTTTCACCAGAGCTCATCTTTCGGGAATCCAACCGGCCCATTAATTATTGATATATTTACCTTTTACCCTCTGGTACTGGTTTCTGTGGCCTGTGCCGGGAAACTACTGCAGGCGGGCCTGAACATGAGCCAGCATGGAGACCTTATGACAGAGCATATTCCCCTTCTCGGATCCTATGTTATCTACTCCGCAGGAGAAAATTTCTCAAAAGCGTTTATCTCGAAGTTCATTGGCTTGACCTTCTTTCTGAGCCGTGGCGGCCTTCAATTGCTGATTGCGAGCTTGTATTCGGCTACCATCCCATCCAAATGGCTGGTATTAGCTGTTCCATCTATCCTCTTCTCTCTCACGTCTAATGTGCACATGCCCTTCAGCCGCACAACTGCCGCTTTGAACGCTGCTATTAAAGTGGAAGGTTATGAACTTCTCGCTAGACAGGATTCTTCCACAGGGTACATATCTGTTCTGGAGAACTTGGAAGATGGCTTCCGAGTGATGCGGTGCGATCATAGTCTCCTTGGCGGTCAATGGACAAAGATGCCGCGCAATTACCATCCCGAGGTCAAGGACCCCATCTATGCTGTGTTTGCTATGCTCGAAGCCATCCGTTTGATCGAAACCGACCACGGCGAAGCGCGCGTGGATGCCAACAGCAAGGCTCTCGTCATGTAAGCAACCATATCACGACGTCAAATTTGTGGAGGCAAGGCAGTCAGCTAACTGAACCTTTTAGTGGACTCGGGGTAGGCACCACCCCCGCTGCCTTGATTACGCACGGCATCGAGACCACAATCGTGGAGATTGATCCGGTTGTGCATAAATTCGCCGCGGAATACTTCCACCTACCCTCCAATCACATTGCAGCTATTGAAGATGCTACAGTGTTTGTGAAGCGTGCCCAGGAATCCCCCAACCCTGCTCAATATGACTACATTGTCCACGATGTCTTCACGGGCGGGGCGGAGCCAGTCGAGCTCTTCACAATCGAGTTCATCAAGGGTCTATATGACCTATTGAAAGACGATGGTGTTATTGCCATTGTAAGACCCTCCCCTCGCCTACTCAACTCCGTCACCTCATCCACTGATAATATCTACAGAACTACGCCGGCGATATTTCACTTTACCCAGCTGCACTCACTGTGCGAACAATCAAGGCAGTCTTCCCGTCGTGCCGAATCTTCCGCGAAGACGCAGCCGCAGATGCCAAATTCGATTTCACCAACATGGTGATCTTTTGCAAGAAAAGCAACACGTCCCTTCGCTTCAGGGACCCAGTCAAGGCCGATTTCCTGGGAAGCAGGTCTCGTCAAAACTACCTTGTGCCCAAGCACGAGGTTGACCCAGTCCAATTCGACAAGATCGAGAAGGGCGGAAAGCGTGTTCTGGTTGCGAAGGAAACGGGCCGTCTCCATAAGTACCAGGATCGTGGTACAATTACCCATTGGGAGATCATGAGGACGGTCATGCCGGATGCGGTTTGGGAGAATTGGTGAAACGATTTATATACTTGTGAATGTATTACTATCAATCTTCTGAAAAGTTCGGTTGCTTGCACAGCTTTATTTTGAAGAATGCTGCGACGTATTTTGAAATTCCGGCTCAGCCTTATGTTCATGAAAGTATGCGACGTATCATAAGCTTGAAAAAAAAAAAGTCGGAAGACATTGCTACCAATTTCTTTGCGGCTAGCCATCACAAGACGCGCACCTCGCAGACCAACAGTAATCGGTGGTGGTGGCCATCTTATGATATCATTCAGTTGGATGAGATGTAGCTTCGCAGATAGACAAAGGGAATATGTGCTAGTCAGATATGTCGCCCAACTCTAAGACTCCTAATCCACCGTAACAGGTTATTCTGGTATCGAAAACAAAGAGCGTCGCCAAGCCGATATCCTCGATACTTGGAGTATGTACTGAACGGGAACGATAAAAGTACAATTAAAAGGGCGCTTAACTCAACTCGTCGGAATTCAAGCCGACGGACTTCCACGCGGACTAGTTCCAGGTTTCTTGACCAAGCCTGCAAAGAAATTCGCAAGCGCTTGGTTGTGCGCCTTTTCATCCCCCGGTGACGAAACGACCTCTTTTCTCTGGACTCGGCTAGCCTCTCTCTCCTGGAACAGATTAGCAACAAATCCGAACCGAATCTTCCAAATCAATCGGGTAGCTTACTTTGAGTTTCCGCAGCATATCGTCAGCGTCGACTTGGATACCTCCCATGTTGAATTGCACTGGCCCGATGTGCTCGTTGACCCGACCGTTATCTTCCAAAGGCGACATTTCAAGTTGAGGCACTTGTTTTGTGGAACGGTCTTTCTCATCTTCCAGCTTCAGTTGCTCCAGGACTTCTAATTGCTTGCCAAGGAAGCTCTGCATGTCCAGCGTCTCCACTTCGATCTTGTTCGCGCTATTTTGGCTTCCGGGATGCGCCATCGCGGTATTGCGCTTCGGATCTGTGATCGTTTGTTCAAATATTGTCACAGCGCTGGTCCCGTCTTCGGCACCGATTGCGCTGTCGTCCTGAGGCTGATCGGCGGTTCCAGTAAGTGACTCGGGAGGATCCTGGATCTCAATGGACCAAGCAGTTGAAACACCTTCCATATCAAAACCCTCTCTGATAATTCGAATCTTGCCCCATGAATCCCAATTCGGAGGCACTAAAATCTTGTCTCGATCAATCACATTGTGCTTGAGCGATTGTCGCTTCAATAACGAATGTATCTCAAGGGACGAATGTATCAAGCTCTGCAGGGAGTTGGCGAGGAACGGGGTGGTATATATCAACGATGCGCCATCTGCTAGCGGTTAGCACAATTTCTCGGAGGCGTTTAGGAGAATGGACACTCTCACGTTTCAAAAGAATAGTCCTCATAAACTGAAGGATGAAGTCAAACTCCTCTTCACGCCATCCGTGATCCTTCTCCAGTTTCTCGATCTTATCCGCCTATTCAAGTCGCAATCAGCCCTGTCTGGTCCGTTCACCATGATCTAGCGCCACATACCCCTTGACAAACCACACACATGGGGATCCCAAGTCCCTCATCCCATTCACCAGGGCCGAGGGGTATCGTCACTGGTCCCCCGGAGCTGGCCAATCCTTGCGTTCCAGCTGAACCAGGATCCATGCCCCTTTTCCGGTCCTTCCATTCCGTCATGATCTCTTCCATTACAACCTTTGTCTCATCGTCAAGGGAGATGAGAACATGTCGCAGCAAACGAACCCATTCCCGCAACCTTCGAACCCATGTCCAGGGGTCTGACCAGTCGAGCAGGATTACGACTAAAGTTTCTGGGACTGATTGAGGAGTTAAGAGCGGCTTGAGGAGCGGTGCAAAGGACAAGGACGGTTCAGAAAGTAGATATGCAGAGACCCGAGCTAAGGTATCTGAGGCGAAAACGACTGGTTAGCCACCATAATCATCACAAGAGCCCGATCTATGATAGCGCTGTGGGGTAAAGGCCGGAGAAAAGTCGAATTACCTTCCTGGTCGGCATCCAGGACGTCATGATATGTGTATCCTAATGCGAATTGATTGGCGACTGGCGGCAACCTTCCCCTGCGCTTCTCGCTGATCAAAGTAGGATCCGAAGTGTCCGCGGATAGTGTCTCTATAAACTCCCTCTGTGATTCGGGAGTTCCTCCTGAAGTGAATTTGATAGATCAGCAAGCCGGTTCAGAGCTTCAACTACAACCAAGGGATGATAGAGAACAAATCAGTAGCCTGCGCACCTAATATCAAAAGATTCTTCTCAGGCAAGCGCTTTCCATTTGCGACACTGTCCAGCATGGACGACCAAATGTTTTTCTTGGGGCCATCTTTACTTGACGGTCGACTATTGTTTCCAGACATTATGTCCAAGATCGACCCTGCTCAACCTGTGCTGACCATTCCAACTAGTTGAATGCTTTATCAGAGCTCCGACCTGCTTAACGCGTCGATCTTGAGGCCTTGCGCACAGGGAAAGGAAAGAGGCGGACAGGGCCAGGGGATGTTCAAAGAACGGTGCTGTAGCTTGTGATCCTGCCCGCAAATCGACGGATGAATCGAACTTGAGAGTAAACGATACAGTCAACAGGTTAAGTCCCGAAATGTCCAGTTGTGATAGTAAATGGATGTTCTCCTCTAGAGCAAATTAAAGTCAATCTGCTTAGATGTAAACAATGTTTCATAATATTATGAGTTTCCCGCTCCGTCTCTGCGGGTGGGACCCTGCGCGGAGCCCACCCGTGATACCATGGCTTAGGAGCTTTTGCGACTGTCAAGCTACCTCGTTATCTTCACTTTTGCCAAAGACTACATACAACAACCTGTCAACTACGAAAGTCGACTATGAACGCTATTCGTCAAACTCAAGCGCTCAACAAGCGCGAACTTGAAAATGCAGTGTACGTTCTTTATCTTCTGAATCTTACAGCTTCACGTTACTGACGTGATTGAAATTTCCTAGCCCACCTGAAGCTTCCTGGCACGCAGATTATCGGGATACGGCCTACATTTACATCGGGGGCCTGCCATTCGATCTCTCAGAAGGCGACATTATAACAATCTTTTCACAGTACGGAGAGCCAGTTCATGTGGATCTGATACGGGACAAAGAAACCGGGAAGAGTCGAGGGTTCGCGTTCCTAAAATATGAGGACCAGCGCAGTACAGATTTGGCTGTGGATAATTTGACCGGGGCAACAGTCTTGGGCAGGGTGCTTCGAGTGGACCATGCGAGATACAAGAAACGTGACAACGAAGAGGACGAGGATAACGTTGCGAAACTGATGGGCGAGACTACTGATCGGAACGCAAGGGGCGAGGATACTGATGACGAAAGAAGACGCAAGAAGCGAAGGTCCAGTGAATCCAGGGAGGATGAGGCGCGGAGTCGTCCCCTGCTCAAGGAAGAGAGAGAGCTTCAGGAGTTGATGATGAACCATGATGACGAGGACCCTATGAAAGAATATCTCATCGAAGAGAAGAAGGAAGAAGTGGCGCGAGCTCTTGAACGGTTGAACAAGGAGAAGAAGCATTCTCGCAGACGAGATTCAAGTCGAGAGCGATCGAGCCGTCATCCCCGCCATCGTCATCACCGTCACCGAGACGAGGATCGATCTCGCTCTCGAGAACGGAGACATCGGCGTGACCGATCCAGAGAGGAGCGTTCCCGCAGAGACAGATCATCATCGCGGAGAGAAAAGTTTTACAGGGAGAGATCGCCCGTGCGCTCCCGCTCCCCAGTACAACGAGGGGATCATGAAAGAGATGATCGTCGACGTTGATACGGAAACAAATGATCCATTGCTGCTGCGCCTGTCCGTTCTCAGGAACATGCGTATCAGGCGTCAACTTGCAGTAGAACGAACTTCAACCCGCCTCCTCGAACCTGTGGATTGGGCCTACCCAGCGCACAAGAGGTCCTGCTCATCTTCATCAATGGCAAGAAGGAAATTGGCGTGGTCCTCAATCAATACGTCCCATATTGTTCGAATCGTATCGTTGGAACAGGAACAGGTTTTCGAGGAACGATAGATTTAACTATTACATTACCAGGTGCATATTGTCTATACTATGCATCAATTTCAACCCGTGATATCAATGCAGGGAGAAAGGAGCGGCCTCAACCGGCCCCGAGATATCGTTTCCAACCCTCTCTCACGCAATGCCGCTTCCCATCGTCCCCTTCGCGAATCACAAATTTCTCCCATCGCCCATCTCGGCCAGAACCTACTACAAGTATGGTCCGATCGTCGGGCCAGCCCAGGACACCTTTTGACGGTCGTGCAAACGATGTTCCTAAAGGGGGAACGTAGAGTGACCCTGGCGGCGATTCTTCGCCAATCTCGAAATGGGCACTCGCGAAAGAATATACGTCAGAGAATACTCGTGGGAGTAACGGAATTTTGCCTAAGATTCCCCATTTCTGGTTTGCCCCTTCCTCCGACGGCGAGGAAGGTGACTGGCTTCGGCGGGACTGATTTCGTGGATGGGGGATATCGAACAGATGGAGCGTAGACTTATCCGATGTGACAGCTAGTATATTGTTCGAAGGTGAAATCGCAAGTGAGAAGATCACCGCATGGTCTACTCCTCGTCGTAGTTCGGCCATCTTTGTGCAGTTGCTCGTAGAAAACACTCGTATCAATGTACCCTGAACAGTAACAGGTCAACCATGTATAGACTTCGTCACAGAAGGGGGCGATTATAGTACCGCTTCACTCGCTGTTGCCAGCACTTCACCGTCGGGACTCAACGCCATGGCACGCAGCGGAGTACTATGAGCAGGTATGATGCTGACATTTCCCGTTTCCAGCTCGACGATCTGCACCTGCCCTGGAGATCTTCCTGGGAAAGCTAGTAACTTTTGCCCTAGGCAAGCCAGACCGATCGGGTTGTCGGTCGTTTCGAAGACTGAGAGCTTCTGTGGAGGATTGGAAAAAGCGAAAATGTGTATGCTATTCAATAAAGCCACAACGATCCGCGATTTCGATAGACGAACACCAAGGACGGACGTACGGAACTCGAGTGTTATGACTGCTTTTTGTTTTGCATCGTCCCAGATCACCAACTGCAGAGTCCCACGAGTCAGATTTACCAAAATATGCAAGATGTCCACCATAAAAAGCTGCGCACCTTGTTCTGAGGAAATTTGGGATTTCTTCCTCCGCCAACGATAGCCAGGTAGTTTGACTGGCCTAGCATTACCACTACACCTATTCCAGCATTGAAATCTGCATTGTCGTGAAGAAAAGGGGAGTTAGAAATGGCGCATCTTCAGAGGAGGATGTATGTACCCCGTGATACTTTTAGCTCACATGGATTCGCATTGAAGACTGTGGTTGATCGATCAAAATTTAGCTGTGCTGGCTTTGCGACGCAGATCTCACGCTGTTGATCGCTGGGAGTCGACTCTTACCACAAAATCCGGTATCCAGCCCAACAGAGAAGCAGCTATTGTCACTATTAAAGCTAGCAGAAAGAGAATACGGCCCCACGGACTCATCGATAACCTGTCGAGTATCCATAGTGATAGGCGATGACAGGAGCCATGAAGGAGAACCTATAGGTACTAGTAAATATTTGGAAGGATGTGAATCAGTGCCGATGAACAGTATTTGCTAGTGCACGCTGAATGAAGAACAGACAAGAGTAACGCCAGGAGAATATTGTCAACTCAAGAACGGCTCGATGTTGGATAAAGCATTTTAGATCGGACCTTGTGATGAGGCCGCCAAGCTAAGGTCTCGGAGCAATGACGAAAGGTTCAAGCTCCCCCAGAATCACTTAGGTACACAGTACGTAGTGGCTGAGGTATCCGCAGGGTCATACTTGGAGGTTATCATCACATGATCAACAAGTGCTATCAACCTGGAACGCATGTTCTTGATCAAATTTGGAGCTTGCACTTAAACGACTGTCAGTGAGAACAGAGGTCTTTTGTGCTAGTGTTTGAATGTTACACACAGTGCGGATCTGGTCTCATCATTAGGTCGAATAATGAAGCTCTCAACAAGCAACGCAGTTATCTTCGCCTCTCATGCATGAGCTGTCGACATCAGCTTTTCAATCGAGAACTCAACACAAGTGCGGCGCTAGGCTACCTCTAGAAATCATCATTGATATTCTGCAATACTAGCCAAGGGTAGAGAAGATGATGCTCCTCTAGGAATCCTTAAGAAAGCGTCCATGACCTGGTCAGATCGATTGTTCGAAGAATGTATGAAGGTTGTTCGTACAGTTGAGCCAATATCAGCCTGCTTCTGTTGCCAGAAATCCTTGAACAGATTAAGAGTTTGGTTCTGTATATAGCTGCTTCGACTTCTGATCAGTCTTAGTTGAGGTATCCATTGTGTTCAAGCTCAGCAGGGTGCCGTGCCATATTTGCCTCAGGCAGAACATCAAGATGACAGAGGACAGTATGGTAGGTACTGTACCTCAGGCTTGAACTTTTGATACAATAAATTACAAAGTATACGCTGCATAAAGCCAGAGAGACCCACCACTGCACCGAGTATCAACCCCTGAATTGAATCCTTGAGTGCCTTCGCATTACCTAGGTAGCTAGCTGTTTTGCATGACCTAAATTGATAATAAAATGTCATTCGAGAGACCTTAACTTACAGTGTAAATTGCTAACTGCAGAGAAAGGAACTCCCTACTCATCCACATGGCTCTCATCAACTAAGGTAGGTCTGCGCTTTCAATCTGGAGAAGCCAAAACCAGGATAGGCATAGTACATTACCAGTCAACGTAAGAGTAAAACAATAAGGTACTACATGGGAAGGCGTGTTTGGGCTTTTTGGCTGTGGGTGAAATGGGATGTTGTTACCATACTGTAAGATCCACTGTATTTGCGTACCATGGAAACACCGATACGGTACCTGGACCTTCCCCCTAAACTAGCTACACTCAAGTCTCCAACTGGTCTGTTGCTCACTCCATTCGATCTCAGGAGAGACACAACAGCATCCATCCATCTTTACCTTACTAACTTCCCCAGTTCCCTACTTTGGCTTCATATTCTCAGTCTCTGGAGCTGCCATTCGCTTCCCCCCCTTCTTCTTTAATCTCATCTGGACTCTCTCTTTTTGCTCGAGTTCCCTCCCTTATCCCTTAGCCCACCATGTCGTCGGCTCTCAACGCGGTATGTTGTTTGGCTTCCCCTTTCTGGCCTCTTGACTGAGGAAGACAATCCCGCACTTCTTCATCCATTCCGCACCCATTGTTCCGATTGGGGTTCAATTACTACGACTCATATATATACATGTGTCTCTGTTGCCTTACTCTGAAGATCGTAATCTGACATTCCACATAAGATTCGTCGCAAGAAAAATGTCAAGAAGGGTATCCAGTTTTGCTTGATGGTCTGTGGTGCTAGCGGAACCGGTATGTTTCGAATCGTCTACCAGGCCATTGTCCCCAATACTGATCTGGTATCTTCTTTGAACAGGACGTACAACCTTTGTCAACACCCTTTGCGGAAAGAAAGTCCTCGAGAGCAAGGATGCCGACGATGCTGCCAGCGCTCACATTGAGGAAGGTGTCCGTATCAAGCCTGTCACAGTCGGTAAGTTACCATCATTGCTTACCCAGAAGGAGAAAAGGCGCTGATTTCATAATTCAAAGAACTCGAATTAGACGACGAAGGCACCCGAATTTCCCTCACCATCGTTGATACCCCCGGTTTTGGTGACCAGATTGACAATGAAGCCAGGCATGTAAAAACCAGTCCCGCATGTGCGCCCCAAGACTGACTGTTCTTCAGCTTCGGTGAAATCGTCGGATACCTCGAACGCCAATATGACGATATTCTTGCCGAAGAATCGCGAATCAAGCGTAACCCTCGCTTCAGGGACAACCGTGTCCACGTCCTCCTCTACTTTATCACACCCACAGGTCACGGCTTGCGCGAGTTGGATATCGAACTGATGAAGCGTCTTTCTCCTCGTGTCAATGTCATCCCCGTTATCGGAAAAGCCGATTCCCTCACCCCTGCCGAACTCGCCGAGTCCAAGAAGCTCATCATGGAGGATATTGAGCACTACCGCATCCCTGTGTACAATTTCCCCTACGATATTGAGGAGGACGACGAAGATACAGTCGAAGAGAACGCTGAGCTGCGTGGGCTTATGCCATTCGCGATTGTCGGGTCTGAAGACTTCGTTGAAATCGATGGACGGAAAGTGCGGGCCCGGCAGTATCCCTGGGGTGTTGTGGAGGTTGAGAACCCCAGGCACTCCGACTTCTTGGCTATCAGAAGCGCCCTGCTTCACAGCCATCTCGCAGATTTGAAGGAGATCACCCACGACTTCCTCTACGAGAACTACCGTACTGAAAAGCTGAGCAAGAGCGTGGACGGTGCTGCCGCGTATGTTGCTCCTCATATCTACTTTCGTTTTGTTTCTATTCTTCTGCATGATACTGATTCCCAGGTACAGTGGTCACGATTCCTCTATGAACCCCGAAGACCTTGCCTCTCAATCAGTCCGCCTCAAGGAGGAGCAACTCCGTCGCGAGGAAGAGAAGCTTCGCGAGATTGAACTCAAAGTGCAGCGTGAAATCGCCGAGAAACGCCAGGAATTGTTGGCCCGCGAAAGCCAACTCCGGGAGATCGAAGCCCGCATGGCACGTGAGGCCAGCCAGAACCAAATGGCCCTTCAGCCCGAGGCTGCCAACGGGGATGCTTAAATTTCTTTTTGTTCCATTTCCGAAAGCAGTTCTGTCAAAGCGGGACACAGTTTTGCGGGCTCGGACCGTCTGTGCTAACTTAATGGAACTTGTGGCACAGCGGGTTGTAACTGTTCATGGGGTTGATATTGACCGTCTATTCACGTTAATAGCTTCGTCTTGCTGAGTGAGGGAGGACCAGGGAAAATGCAGCGCTTCATTTCTCGCTGACTGACACCATTCCTCTATTTCATAGAGCGGTATCTAAGACCAAGGGATGGTATCTGGCTGTTGCTCCCGACATTTGTTTTTTCTCATATTTACCTCGGGACTTATATTTCTTCTCATTCCACTGGGGATTTGGCCGATCTTCAGAGTCCATGTTGCAATGCCCGGTGTCCGGAATAGCTTTTTCTAATCTTTTACAGTTGCTGCTTGTAACGCTGACTCCAATACCTTTCTTTGCTCAGTTCTCCCTTCTCCTTTGTCTTTTTTGTCAACCGACACCTGTCCCATCTCAGCAGCGCCGCAAGATTCCCTCTGTTGTCGTTTCATCCTTTGTCCGCTCTCATAGCTTACGTCATTGTCTCTACTATCATTCCATGTTCAAGTTGAATAGTAGTATATGAGGAAGAAAAGTACATTCTGTACTATTTACTACGTAGTTGGATCGAAACCCTTGCGCATGTTTGTTCTACTTACCAAGATTTCCACAAGGACGAACCATTTCTGCCAGCCTTGAAAAGGCCAAGAGGAGAAAGGGCTGGAGATCGACTGGAAGGATTGTTATTTAATGAACCCCGGGGGGCCAGCGCAGCTTCCCTCGCGATTGATTGAGCTAAGATTCTCGAGGAGTCACATGGAGATGTAGGGAGACAACCGGAATCGAACAAAAAGCGGGAGAATTTATATGTAGTGAAGAGAAGGTGAAAGAGTATAAGAGCAATGGGAAAAGGAACCGAACACGGATAAAGTATGAAGAGGCAGAAAATGGAAGAAATCGAAGGAACCAAAAAGCAAATGGTATTTGCGCTTCATTGTACACAGCGGAAGTAAGCAGATGCTGACCTGACACAGATCAAATGACCAAATCAGCAACACACAAAACATTAAGATCTGAGAGCTGAGCGATATCCTTTGAAAATTCGAGGGAGTCAACAGCTGCTGAAAGCAAGAGTCAAATGCCTCGTGTATGATAAGACGACTTTCTACGGGAAACAGAAACATGTAATGGCATCGAAGGACAAAGGCTCTCTTTTGATTGCACCAGCCATCCAAGCGCCTTATTGTTGTTGGGGCTTGTTCCAGAAATCCAGACTGGCTACTACATCCTCGCCTCCTTCGTCTTCGTAGGCGTACAAAATCTGAGGTGGTATTAGCTATCCATTCAATCGGATAATAATGTTTGAAATATGAACACACCTCTCTTGTGGAAGAATGCAACATCCGGATGTTCTTTCCAGTCATGATGTGTATCAGCTCACTCGTCTCAATGTGGCGGATTTCGATGAAATTTGGTTCAAAGGCAAGGATATAAGGATATGATAGGGCAAACGCATTGGGATTGCCCTCCCATGAGATCTTCCAATCCGGGCGAGCTCGCCACCCGTTTCGGTTCACGAAGAACGAGAAGTCGCTGTAGTTGAGCAAAAACTCGCCGTTCATTCGCTCGATATGAATCGGCTTCACGTTCTCCTTGCGAGCGACGAAATCAAGCGAGGTATCCGCCTGATCCAGAAGGGACTGCGTCTCAGTAGTCTCAAGACTGACTACCTCAAAACCACGAGCGCATCCCACACAGAGAGTTGAGCGGAGGAAATGGATGGATGATGACTCTGCCGGTATGTAATATTCCTAAAACGAAGTAATGAGTTCAACAGCCCCAATGCAATAGTGTAGCAGAATATACAAACCTTGAAGGGCTTTAGAGTATCCTGACCGCTCTGGAACATCTTGCTGACGGCAGATTTCTTCTTGCCCTTTGCCAGGTTGTCCATGGGCTCGTAAACCTTGATAGTCGATGACAGAGCGGATGTCTTGACAGAGCACACCAAATGCCGTCCAAGCCCAATCCCCGCTTTGAAAAAGTTCGCGTGACCTTGAATCTTCTTCGGTCGCTTTGCCACTGAATTTTGACCCTCCGCAAGCTCAAGCGCCTCCATCGGATAGGACGAGAGTGTTTTGTTCGCTAGCACCAGAAGTAGTTGGTACTCCTCCAAGGTGTCAATTTGAGTGACCTGGCTAGCGTCCAGTACCCGTCTCGGCTTGGCAGACTTATCCTTGGGCCAACGCTCCGAGATGAAAATGCCACTATCAGTGCCATACACCAACTTCCTCCCACCATCTGCCAAGAAACGTTAGCGAAATCCGCACAAAGGCTACTACGCAAGAGGATAGTATTGGGAGTCGAAACGTACCAACAGGGACAAGGCAATTCACCCGGTTTGCAGACGTGAAAAAATTTGAACACAAAACAGTCTTGTTGTAGAAGTTACTGTTCCGTTCTCTGAGCTTTCTTTGTTGCTCTTCGACCATCTCGATGAATTTTCTTCTTTGTGTTGGCGACGTGGCATAGAGTGTCTGCTCGTAGCCACCCTTGCCTAGATGCCGAAAGGTTATGGGCAAACCATCTTTTGTGCTGGGAGGATTGGCGGCAGGCTTGTTGGAGAGCAAACTGGACGACGGTCTCTTGGGGACTCCAACCTTGGGAATCACTTCGTCCATTTGTGCGATAACCAACAGTTCGAGGGGGATTGGCTTCCGATAGACACGATACTCCTCGCGCTTGTTGACGACTTTGATTCTCACAAGCAATACTGCATGGTCGAAGAGATACGCAGTTACTTCGGAACTATCTGTTGGAGCCTTCCTGAATGCCATCTTAGTGAGCATTTGACGATTCTCCTCAGTCAATTTCAGGTCGACGTAATCGCCGGGGTTAAACTTCAGGGCTGAATTCAGCTGCACGAGGTTGAAATGGTTCTCGGCCCTTCCGCTCTCCGCGTTAACACGCGACAAGAAATCTTTGATTAGTTTGATGGCTTTGGGAATATCTTCTTTGTCTGGATTATCATCCTTCGTGTTTTTCACAACCCCTTCGAGAAGCAACGGATACCTTGCCAGACGAGTGGTGGGCTTGGTCAAGTAGCCGTTTAACTCTAACTTCCGCGATTCCTTGAGCCGTTCAGTCTCTTCGACAAATCTTGCAAAAGCAGGGTTGGATGCCTTCTCCTTCTCAAACTCATATTTACCATAGAGCTGGTTGGCACCATACTTGATGAAAGGGTCAAAGTTTGGTACATGCTGGAGGAATATGTCACCAACAGTCTTCACCACAGGACTTTCCTTTTGCCTGGTGTTGAGCGCTTCACACAAAGCACCATTAACTTTCAGAACTTCCAAGCAGTTGCCGAACACTGTTCGGATGAATTTCTCGCGCCGATGCTCCGGGATCGGGGATTGGTTTGCGTTGCCAGCCGAACGCAAAGGTCTCATCCAGAAATCTCGCAGGTACTCCAGATCCTTGACAAAATCACGTTCCGTGTACATGATCTCAAAAATGATTTCCTGGCGTTTCTTTTCGCGATCGTCGATACTGTCAGAAACTTCCTTGGGAACCATATTAATCCAGAGTTTCTGATTATCATTGTCATCATCGCCGTGAAGGCTGGCCTTCGAGGCGGACGTCCGTAAACCTGGTTGCGGCTTGAGATTCAATCTTGCCTGTTGTTCCAGTCTTCTTGGACACGCAATCGAATAGCACAGACTATCGCGCGTGCAAGTGGGCGAGTAACATTCTGTCAAAAGCGTAAAAACTCCATTGACCTCAGAACTCGGCGCCTCTTCTCCCATGGTTTCCTTGAATTGATAGATTTCCCCCGGAGCGTCTCGAAGTCGGTGATCGTACGTCACATCGTGGAAAAACTTCTGCGCATCGAGCGCTCGCCCCAGAAGAAGAGCAAGATTTCGATCATTTGTCTTGATGATGTGAGCAATAAGATCCACGGCCTCCGCACCAGAAAACGCATTTTGATAAGACAAGCCGTTCTTCTGTCGTTCTCCAAGCGGAATTCTCTCGCGAAAGACATCAGCGACCCGTGAGAGTAGGGCGGGATACACCAGTGGGACCTTGCTCCGGCGGGAATTGTTGGAAACTAAAGTGGTCTGATTGCTGGGCCTGTGCGTCATCTGGCTCTGCATGCTCATGGTCCGATCCGGCACGATGGTCGACGCCATAGACATAGCGCGGGAGTTTGTTGAACCATCACTTGGCGGTCGCGGCCTCCCGTTTACACTATGAGCGCTCGTAGGCTCATCTTCAAACTGATTTGTCGGGGGGTGACTTGGGCCAGATGGTTGCCTCCTTGTAGGGATCACCCGACCTGTCTGCGTGGTGTGGGAATGGTCGCGATCCATGGAGTAGGATGTCAGTGACATTGCGCGTTCATTCGCATGCCTCACTGGCACAACACGTCCTTGATCGGTTACCGGAGTCGTCGAGCTATACGGTTGTTGGCGAAACGCGCTTGCAGAAGTATGATTGAAACTGCTAGGTGGCGGCTGCTGATACGTCGTCGGGCCACCCATTCGCGCCATTGACCTTGATCGGTATGCATCCGAATTCAGAGCCGGGGGAGGCATAGGCCGACCGTATCCCTTGGCATCTGGATACTGTGGACCAGGGGTGGGTCTCGAATCTAATCGTTGGGGCTGGGGATAGACATAACGCCCAGGATATGGTCGCGGAGGATTGTGGGAAGATTGTTGAGGAGCCATGGCGGTGGGCCCTGGGTATGCTTGATAGTGTCCGTTCGGAGCTGCCGGTGTGTAGCCATTCGGTCCCTGACGAGCCGGTTGCGGAGGCGGCCTTTGCATTTGAGGATGTGCCACATGCGACGACATTGTGTGGGCGCGATCTTGTGAAAATTGGGGCGTCTGCGAGTTCATTGTCTGAGAGCGACCAGGTGGCGGTGCCCCGCCGAATATCTCTGAGAATGCAGCGTCGCGCTGAAAAGAGGAGGCATGTCCATAAGGCCGGTAGTTCCGGCCCTGTTGGCCACCGAGATCGGCCATCCTATCCCTTTATGCTATTTTCCGCTTCTACCTCTGAAAGTGTTTGGTTGTGGATATGAGCCAGCCCAAAGAGACAGTTCGGTACGGTGATGCGAAAGCGGTCGTATAAAACGTTCAAAGCGTCAGGAGGTGATCGTTTTAAGTCGTGGAGAGGTAGAGAGCCGATGTCGTTGGATTACTCCAGAGGCGACAGTTCACAGCTAGCGAAAACGAGAGTGGAAATAAAAGCAAGCAAGAGAAAGAGAGAAAGACGTGACACAAGGATTCCCTCGGACTCTCATTCCTTAATCTGAGTTGGCCCTGTCGCAGATTCGAGCCTGGAGAAGGTCTTGAGTGGTGTGTTAACGATCGAAATGCGCCAGGAGCCTTGAGCGCAACCGCAAGCTAGAGCCCCCGCTAATCATAACCTCAGCATTCTCCCTAGGACCAGCCAATCTATCGATATGAGCAGACTCCTGGGGGGGTCGGGAGGCAAAATTTGATAAACACCAAGCCCTAAACCGGAAGAGATCTCGGGATAGCGAGTGGGAGCGCGTGAGAAAGGAGGGGCGCAGGTGTTAGGGAGGAGAGGTAGTAACAGAAGAGAAGGAAGAGGAGGTAAGAGGTGGTCGTAGTGCGTGCCGTCGTTGATCGATGTTGCAACGATAATAATAGCCACGAGATATGACAAAGCAAAGTATCGAGGACGGGGGAGATTGATGAAGAACGGGACCGTCTCGAGATGGAAAAGCACGGGGGGTTCAATGTTAGTTGGGTTGAGGAACAGGCACATGTCGCCCTTTACCCGGAGTGGCTAAGCCCGGGCGGTGGTGGCTCTGCGGCGATACGAATTACATTACACCTTTAACTACGGTGGCCCGCAGCGAACAACTTGGTCAACTCTCGGTCTACTGGGAGATAGTTCTACTACCGGTACTTACCTACTGTCGGCCGTCACTCGCCTAAGGAAGTACATATCGGTCTGTCTATTTTGCTTTCTCTTGTTTCTCTGGTCGCACTCTTCTTTTCCACCGGACTTGAGCTCAAAGCTCTGCCTCAGTCCCGATTTCTTACCCCTTTCCACACTGCCCTGACGGTTCGTCATCACAAACATACTCAAAATGGCGGAAAGCGAGCTGGCTCCCAAATTCGCGCCTTTTTTCTCCTTTGTAAGTCTTCCAATACAATTTGTGGTGGGACTGCTTCGATCATAGAAACGTCTACTGACTGGAGATCGCAGGCGGGAATCGCATCTGCAGTGAGTTCACCATAACTGCGAATCGTTCCACTACGCTACGCTGTACTAACAACCTCTCGAAGATGATTTTTGGGTGTACGTCTTAATTCAAGCATGTACGAGATGAGAAAAGATGGGATGAGACACTCACAACGTTACAGCTATGGGAGCGGCGTATGGAACTGCAAAGTCTGGGATTGGTATCTCTGGTGTAGGAACGTTTCGGCCGGATTTGATCATGAAGGTTTGCAGTTTTCACCCCGCGAGTTCCAGAAAATTGTGTCAAGTAAACTTTCTAATTGCTTGACATAGTCCTTGATTCCAGTCGTCATGTCGGGTATCATCGCAGTCTACGGTTTGGTCATTGCAGTTCTCATCGCAGGAGACATGGCACCGCCTCCAACACAGAACATGAGCTTGTACACGTAGGTCATGCCACATAGAATTCATGCTGATGGTTCTGTTATTGATGTCTGAGACCAGAGGATTCATGCACCTTGCATCCGGGTTATCGGTTGGCCTCGCGGGCGTGGCCGCCGGATATACCATCGGCATCGTTGGTGATGCGGTGAGCAACTTAGCGAAAATGCTTGTTTCTGACTTTGATGCTAACATTTTCTTGAGGGTGTTCGTGCTTACATGCAGCAGTCCCGAGTCTACGTTGGGATGATTCTTATCCTCATTTTTGGCGAAGTTCTGGGTCTTTATGGGTTTGTCTTCCCGCCAATGCGGCACCAAAGACATCTCAGTGCTAACTGCTGTCAGCCTAATTGTCGGTCTCATCCTCAACACGAACAGCAAATAAATCCTCCTCCTTCTCCAAGCCACGCCGAATCCTCAGTGATGTACTTGCAACTCGAACTGCGTCTAGATCGACGTGCATAACTGCGCTGGTACCTCATAGTGTTATATAATTGCGTGGCCAGATGCATGGTTTTCTTTGCTATGCTAAAGGCGCACCGGTCTCCTTGTGTCAAGGGACAATTTCTGCGCTTGAGATCTTCTGGCAGCTTCTCCGTATGACTCCTCAGGGCCTTTTTGTACTAGCTCCTACTCCACAGTCCTGGACATGAAGATTTAATACCTTACTTACATGTTTGGCCCCCGAAATACCATGGATATTCAGTGATAGCAGCAGATGTAGTCATAAAACCCATGCACTGCAACAGGGATCTGTCCGATTACGCTAGTGGTGCATGCCGAGTCGTTGACAGGCTGCCCCGCCAGTCGGTAACGTCAGAGCCTTGGTGCTCCGTGAACGCCGCCGTGGACCATTGCTACTTGGTTCCGGAACCAGAAAAAACGAACTTCAGCAAAAGCTCTTGTCCACCTCCGATGAAGGTTTAATCAAGGCTTCCCTTGCTTTATTGAGCATTTTTACAAGTTATTTACCGATTGATATTCCCATTTCTGCCTGCTTCTGCCAGTAGCCTTCGAAATTGCAATTCGTCACAATTAACAGCTCCTGCGGCGTTCTTTTTCTACCCCCACGTCCATTCCCCGCTGTCCTCGAGACATGATCTCTTGCCATCCCAATGGCTACAGGAAAGGCCGAGCCTTCGACACATAGTGACATTCAGAGCTCCTCTCCGTCATCCAGAGGGGTGGACACTCCCTTGGAAAACGTTCATCAAAGAGAAAAGCAGATGGTTGCTTCTATTCGACCCCCTCATCAGAGATCAGTAAATCCTTTTGTCATTAAAGACCGGCCGGAGGAAAAGCAGCTGGGGATATCAACTCGGAGTCTTCGTATTACTGATTTTTCGCTAATCAAAACACTTGGTACCGGTAAGTCTCGACGCGAGTGGCGAGGTCTGCAGTGCGCGATGTTGACAGTGCTGGGGTGCATCCAGGTACATTTGCACGAGTGTGGCTGGCCAGATTCAAAGACGAAAAGATCCGACGAGACAATGTGTATGCACTGAAGGTTTTACGCAAGGCAGATGGTGAGGATGCATGTGAAAGCTTCTATCCTCGTCTTTGATCGGGCTGACTGGCGAGCGATTTTGGGACTACAGTGATCAAGTTGAAGCAAGTGGAGCATGTGCGCAATGAGCGAAAAGCACTTGCTGCGGTTGCCGGTCACCCTTTTATCACGACTCTGATCGCGACATTTTCCGATGAGCAGAGCCTATATATGCTGGTATGCAAGCCACCGCGTCTTGTGACGAACGGACCTTCCCATGCCCTGCCTTCTGCTGGTCCTCGTGGCCGTCGTATTTTAATGGTATCCTCGTCTGACCTTCTTTCTATATAGCTGGACTACTGCCCCGGAGGTGAGATCTTCAGCTACCTTCGGCGTGCGCGGCGATTCAACGAAAATACCTCGAGGTTCTATGCCGCCGAGATCACACTAACGATCGAGTACCTGCATGACGTCGAGGGCGTCGTTTACCGTGATCTGAAGCCAGAAAACATACTCTTGGACGCTGACGGGCATATTAAGCTCGTCGACTTCGGATTCGCGAAGCAGATCAACGATCGCGAGACATACACTTTATGCGGCACTCCAGAATACCTCGCTCCTGAGGTCATCCACAACAGTGGGCATGGCCTCGCAGTGGACTGGTGGGCTCTCGGGATCCTCATCTACGAGTTTTTGGTTGGGCAGCCACCGTTCTGGGATCAGAACCCGATGCGCATCTACGAACAGATCGTTGAGGGCCGCGTGCGTTTTCCTCCGAACATGTCGCCCGCAGCCCAGAACATCATATCATGTCTTTGTAAGACCAATCCAAGTGAGCGACTTGGACACATATCAGGTGGCTCTGCGAGAGTTAAATCGCACCCTTTCTTTGAGGAGATCAATTGGGATGACTTGTTCCACCGGCGTGTGAAAGGGCCCATCCTCCCGCGAGTTGACCATCCCGCAGATACTGGAAACTTTGAGGACTACCCCGACGAAGATGTGAGGGGTCAGGCCATTTACACCGATGACATGAAGAAAAAGTACGAAGCTTTGTTCAGCGACTTCTAAGGCGGCGATCTCAACTCGGGATACCGGTCTCTCCCCTCTGATACGCATTCAACATGAGAATCATTGTAAAAAGTCGGGATGTCCGCCACGACCGTTTACGCTGATACGGAACGCTCCTGCCACGACGTTACGAATTTTTTGTATTATCGTTCTGCACCGAAAGTTCAAAAGGCCTGCAGCTGCCCACCAATCCACCAATCCATACAACTATATACAAAGAGACAGAGCAATGCTGTCTTCATTTCTCGATTGCTATGTCAAGGTTATTGATGACGACAAAGCCGCCCTTTTCTTTTTCTCCTCTGCATGTGTCATGATGTACAATGCAATCTACCATCGTTTCTCTATATAATATATATCTCTTGTCTCTCATTGGGACTTCGTCAACTTGGTTTGCATGTCTGTCTGTCACATCATCTGGCCTATGTTTCCTGATTTCTGGAATGTAATACCCACAGGCTTATGAAGGCGGGATGAGTGAGGAATTCAACATATTGGGCGGGTTGAATATAGCTACCTGTAATTGCAGCGTTTTCGTACATGCAACCATTCCTCTTATGATCTCTACCATTGAATGCACCGCAGAAATACGAGGACAATTAGCTCATTCTTCTGATTACATAATATACTTCATAAGATGTATGTGCAATGTATGCTTTGTTCATGAATAGTAGAGTACCGGCCAAGCCGTTAGCTTGCTACCGAAATGAATCACGGGTGGCCAATGCCATGCCGTCATCCAGTCAAATTAACATGATAAGGAGAGTGTCACCTAATACTTGACCACTCATCCTTGTCCTAGATGGCACACATATGCTGCCCGACAAAAGTGACAGGCAGCGCTGTGGGTCGGAGTTGGCTGTACACTCACATGCCACGCCTCCAGTTTGAATCTGGACTGCGTTCAAGAGTCAAAGGTTGACTTGCATGCGTCCAGACGGTAAGATTAGACAACTGTGCCAGATTGAGAGCACTTGAACGACGTCTTCATCCTTGAGAGGAGGCGCATTAATGTACTGTTGATGGAAATCACTGCCCAGATATGTTCAGTGGACTC
The DNA here is from genome assembly GCF_001078395.1 of Aspergillus udagawae. Lineage (NCBI taxonomy): Eukaryota > Fungi > Ascomycota > Eurotiomycetes > Eurotiales > Aspergillaceae > Aspergillus > Aspergillus udagawae. The sequence continues at coordinate 1,856,445 of NW_025091267.1, read as the reverse complement.
GAGTCTTGGTAGGTACCGAAGTGATACCAGGGCACGCGCAGGTCACTTGCTGAGGCTTCCGCATGTGCTTCGCTCTGGCCCAGGAGCCTGGGCGGAGAGTTCTGCCTGTCCACAGCCTGACAAGTCTCAGGCTAGGATGGTTGTAACCAATGACACGATGATGTCGCGCAGCCGATGTTTAGAGAGCCGGGTCTGTCTTCCATGATCCTGATGAATAAAGTCAGTCAAGCCTGTCTCCAGCGCATCAACATGCGAGGAAAACGTACCACTAAAGTCGTGTTTGACAAACGCCATAGGGTCATCCAGATCGCCCGCTCCCATCTGATTAACACCCGGACTGAAACTGGTAATCGGTAGGACCACGACGTCGCCGACCTTTTTTAAGCCCCGTTGGTTGGTGAAATCCTCGTATGTGACGTTATGAGTCGACCCCGGTTCGATGCTGAAGTACTCCGGGTCGTTGAAATATCTGAACACCGCATCCGTCCAGGCGCCGGGCCCAGTAAACTCCACGATAGTCTTGTCCATCTTCCCTTCCTTGAGGACACCCTTTTTCTTCATTCGCAGTGCCTCCTCGGTAATGTATGCGACGATATCGCGGAGGATCGGATGCCCGGGCTTAGCCTGGATGGTCCACTGGCAAAATTGGATCCGGCGCGAATACCAGTCGTGCCAATCAGGCCGGTCGGGGTCGGCCTCTATTCCGATCACGAAACCGACCGTGGCAAGATCCAGCTCCCCAGGCAGCCAGTCGGCGGCGGGCTTGAGCGCGTAGGTATCGATGTCACTGTAGATGCCTCCACGGGCTAGCAGAATTAAGTACCGAAAGAAATCAGCCTTTAGGACAGGCAAGGGCATCGAATCGTATGCCTCGAACACCTCCGGGACCGAGCCGTAGAGGTACTTGATGAGATGTCGCTGAGTGTCGTCGGGAATCACTTCATGGACGAACCCGGGGTGCAGTTCTGTCCAACTCGCTTCAGCGGGGCGAAGATCTTCGGCGAACCACATGGATGCTGGTGTGTACTTCCATGTCTGCCAGATGTATGCGGGGAATCTGCTTTCGAGATCGTAAGGGAATTGGTAACGGAGTCGTTCGCGCAAGGGGGCAGTGGGCGATGGCTTCAACGGCTGCTGTTGTATATCCTCTTTCTGACTCGTGGTATATTCATCTGCTGCTTGACTGGCGTCGTAGACCGTCGCTTCCGTGTTGAGAACGGCGGGTTCGGCGGATGGTGAGGAATGTACGGATCGAAGGAGGACAACAAATGTAATCAGGACGACGGCCGCAATTAGCGACTTTCTGAAGGTGAGCATTGTTGCGCGGGAAAAATCACGGTAGCGCGACGAAAATCGATTGGATAGATGAGTTGTGAAGATAGATCTAGATCTCCTCCAGGGGGTGGTCGCCACGAGCTTCTCCACAGGCTCCGCAGACGATCAATGCAGGAGCTGAGTATTCGGATAGGGAGGAGAGGAAAGATCCGAGATCGACTCAATTCAGAGCCTGACGGCGGCCAGACATATCTGCACCTATTATGGGACAGTATGAAGGATTGTGAGGATCGTGCGAGGGGGCTTGCGCAATCAGAATCGGCACACTCGGAGACAACGGGAATGGAAGAGACTCCCGAAGTATTCGTCACTCCCAAGATTGAATGAGGTCAGTGAGAGCAACGAGCAAACACACACAAGAGCTGAACACAATGTACAGCTAATGCTCAACTCAGCAGAAGAATATGTGCAGACCAGAGAAGAGAAAAAAAAAAAAAAATAACGGGAAAAGGGAGAGAGGAAGCTTTGGAAATAATATGAATTAGGAGAAAAATTTGGTGGAGCCCTGTAAGTAGGACAGCCGTTAAAAACTGGTGGCGTCCGACCTTTGGCGCGGATGGGCCGATAAGGATCAGAGGATGACGACGATTGGCTTGGGAGTACGTGTATTAGTGTATTGACTGTAGTGGTAGCTTAATTGGATTAAGTCTTCTCTTGTACCACTCCAATTTGTACTTTTACAGCACACAAAGCACAGAGATTGAAGAAATACACTCCGTTATTATATGCTCTCTTCTCTGGATGTGCTATTCGGCATTACCGCAATGGGAAGCGGATCTACAGAGTACTCCCTGGCCAAAATTGCTCCCCTGCCATGACACGATGTCGTCGGTCTCCTGGGTCGGCAGGAGATAACCTCCAAAGGGAACTTCATGATAAGGATTTGTATAGAAATGATGAAATCCTGGTTGAGGAGGTTGTATTTTGCCTGGGGTGGGCGTGAATTTGGCGATGGCGTTGGCCGTTTCCGGCGATGATCAGCTTCTGTAGCTACGTAGACTCATGCCCTCTTCTTTTGAAGATTGCAAGCTCCACCATCTACGGAGCGTTCTGGATCTTGAAATCGAGCTGGACGCTCTGTGACTCAGACAGTTATGTTACCCTCCCATCTTTCAGTCTGATTCTGTTCGTTTCTCAGCCATCAGTTGGCGCACTGAAGTATGCCTGTATGCGATGGTAAGGTAGTTATGGGTATTCCTCAATCTTCCAAGCCGCGTCATTGCGATCCAGATTGACAGGGGAGGGCTTCTGCACTAATCTGCAACAAAGACTTGGCGTCTTAGCTTGTGTGTAGTTAGTCAATTTGTTTGCAAGTGATTGGACAAAATATAGAGTACTCGAGGAACACGAGAATGTCCTTGAAGTCGAAAAGTCAGTGGTTGAAATGCGATGATCACCAGTTTCAAGTAGACGATTGATCCCAGTACATATTTTAGACAGGTTTCAACAAGGACATCTAATCATAACTTGCCATAATCAATTGTTCATTCAAGTGTTTCACATGCTGGGGTTTTACCATCCTGGAGGAGTTGCAGCGAGCTCCTCCAACTGGAATGCGGGGCCAGCATACACATATTCAGAAGCTCAGATGCTGATACGTCATACGACCAGATGATAGAATGATTTCTAGAGCTGTGTTCGGAAAATAAAAGTGTTGATAAATCTCATTCATCATTTGATGACTCTTACTATGTCCGTTGTAAGCACTAGCATTCATCGCTGAGATAGTGGACACGTGTAGCCGGACCGGATGTTGTTTGGATTGATCCTGTCATAAAAGGGCCAGTGTAACTGTTACAACTAACAACCATGGATTGACCTATTGATTCAGGAACAATCCAGTCCGAATACTACCCGACATCTCAGCCTCTGAGAGGTACATCGACCAGTGACCACCTCATACTGCGGACTGAGCAGTGCTTTTACTTTCTAACCAAGAAATCCTGCCATGACGAGCGTATTGTGCCATTATTCTTCCTGGCCAAAAATAATAGTTTCCACTTTCTCTGTCTTATCTTGAATTTGAAGCAAATTTCTTGCGCTTTCTGGATTGAATGGACTGTGCCATGTACAAGGTAGAGTAGGGAAAACAAATACTGATTAACTGTAACACCATGCTAACCACAATTGTGAAACGTGAAACGCAAACGAAGGTCAACTTTTTAGGGGGTGAGGGAGTGTTCTGCATCCGTCTCATTATTCTGTAGCCTTAAAAGCATGCTTACCCTTCATCCTCAGCGTCCCACTGTAATAATACATGATGAATAGGAACGGCATGCAAGTCAATAGCAGAAGGGCCAGTATAAATTTTACCTATTGGCTCTAAAGCAAGTTATTAGGTGCTCAACAGTGGAAAGCTGGCACAGCAGAAAATGGCGAGTGCTGTAAGAATGAACGCTGCGTAGATGGTGTGGAATCCATCAAGTAGTTGACTCTTGCGATAGCACCCCCGGAGTTGACAAGGGCAAGCTATCGAAAGTGTCGCGGAAAAGGATCGCCGTATTAGTTGGGTAGTGAGACTTTTGCTTCCGACAGGATCTCCGACGGCACCATGGCGACGTGGACAACGACCCAGGGAATTTGTTTTCCGTAAAGCTCAGCTTTTCAGGCATCGCAGGACGATAGCCGCGTATACCTGATTAAAAATATAGGAAAGTGGACTATTAGTCTCGTGTGTCTGAAGGTTGGCAAAAGCAGGGAGAGGGTGTGCTAACCAAGGGATACTATGTTGCCGGGCGAATTTATAAGTCCAAGCATAAAGACAGAAAGACTAACAAAAAGACTAACAAAAAGACCTCCGTACTGATGTCAATGTCTGGAATGAGCTTATTAGTAGACATGGAGCATGCTAGAGACATGAATATAACGCTGAACATGGACAAGGTTATGATTGTTATAATGAACTACTTCCGTAACTAAGACTACTTTACAGGCTTTCCAGGATCATGCCTTTGAAATCTAGTCACAAGAGTGTCATCATAGTGATGAGCATTGTCAGCGCAGCCGGGATCGGCTGCTGTTTAGGATTCAGTTTATTGACAGGTGCTTCTACAGGCTTCGAGCGTTAAAATCTGGTTAAGGAAACAAACGAGAAGCAGAAGAGGTTGCGGCATAATTCGTAATTTGCCATGGCTTTGGGTGAGGTAGGTATACTAAGGTAGATATCAGTAGGTATGAAGGACCCGTGGACATCAAGATGCAAACAGTCTAAGGATGGGCTTGCATTATTGGCCATCAATCTTGAAGTGTTTAATGACAGGACGTAAGTTTGATCGAATGAGAGCGGTATTAAGGCCCCACTATTTTAAAATCTTCAGCCAATTGCTCTGCTTTCCGCAACAGTAGCGAGGTTTAGCGGAGGAACCTGTGATTGGCTCAAATTGAGCTCCGGTGAGGTACCTAAGGTACATACTCTGTAGGTACCTTGTTGATTGTCCTGGAGTCCACGACTCTACATAGAATGCGGGTTTCTTCAAACCTGCAGGCCTCGGATCTTCTCCGTCTTAATGGCTAATAAAGGAAATGGCGTTCTGGTTGGGTATTAGGGTACAAGGAATCGAGGAGTGGTTCGACAATTTGAAATCTACTGGCAACTTGAGGGATCTTTCTTCATTATGGAATAGCCAATGTGTCGAGATATCAGCATTTGCACTACATATCTGAATGTGTGGACATTGTTCTATACGTATTTGATTAGCTTCATGACCTGGGAAGTCCTGGCAGCTGAGAGATTTCGCGCTTCTGTGGAGGATGAGCTAGCCTAGTGGATAGTGTAGGGTCACTGGGGTGTTCAGGGCCCTCAGGCATCATAAAAAGGCACGTGAACGTTTTAACCACTAACAATCCACCACAATTTATATTGCGATCTTGGTAAGTTTGACTGGGCACTTTTTCTGCAACTGGATTGGAGTGATCAGCCACCTTCTGTTCCGCAGAGGTCTAATCCTGGAACCCAGTACTCGGTACCTGTTGGTGCCTTGATCGTCCCGTCTGTCCCTGAGTAGTTGGCCTCTTGCATCCTGACTTCTGTGGCGTAGCAACGGCTGAATTGAGTTTTTGGCAGAGCTCTTATTACAGCCTCAGGAGGCAGCACACTTCCAAAAAAGCACCGTGGTCTGCCGTTCGGCTTTGGCGGCATAAAGTCTCAATGGCTTAGTTGATCTTCTCTTCCCATACTTTCCTGAGCATAAGCTAGACCAATCAATTCCGCTGGAGCCATGCATCGTTGACATTGCTTTCCGTTGACACTTTCTACCGCTCTCTAGAGCACATGTTTGATTAACGCTCGTGGGCTGGTCGATCGCTGGGAAAGGATGACAGGACGCCTCCTTTCCACTTTTACTACCAACAAGGGCCAGCTCACGTCTTCTGTTAATTCTCTGCAGCCAGAGGATGAGACACCATCAAAGCCCTGGTCGGCTTTATTCATCTCCAGACCATTAACGCGAAAGAAAATTATCATCCTTGGAATAACAGGATTCCTGGTAATAGCGATTATCGTCGTGGTGATAGCTGTTCCGATCGTCCTCCTGCGTCACCCAGAGACTTCTGACGACGCGAGTTATCATGACGAGTCGAATCGACCGATTTACGCCATATACAATTTCCCCGATCCTGGGATGATCCGTGTCAATAGCACGTGGTATTCCTATGCAACCAATGCGGCCATAAATAATTCTGACGTTGCGCACGTTCCGGTCGCTACATCTCAGGACCTAAAGAATTGGACGCGGTTAGACAGTTACGATGCCATGCCTACATTGGCAGGTTGGGAAATGGGCGTGAATCACTGGGCTCCAGATGTTATTCAACGAGTATGCCACAGGCCATAACGGTTCTTTGAGGAATGTCGTATTCTGACAGATTATCTACAGAATGATGGTAAATTCGTGCTATATTACTCTGGCGAATTGAAGAACTGGAAGCGCCATCACTGCATTGGCGCCGCAGTCTCAGAGAAGGACGACCCCCTAGGACCCTACCAGCCCATCTCGGACCCTCTTGCTTGCCCCCGGGAACATGGCGGTGCCATTGACCCGTCGCCGTTTCGAGACTCAGACAGAAAACTGTATGTCACGTACAAAAATGATGGAAATAGCATCGGCCACGGCGGCGACTGTAACAATGGGAAGAAACCCATTGTCAAAGTCTCCATCATGCTTCAGGAGCTACAAGACGACGGTATCACCCCAGTTGGGGATCCAATCGAGATTCTCAGGAACGAAGAGGAAGATGGGCCTCTGGTCGAGGCCCCCAACATCATCCAAACCGACCAGGGCTATTATTACCTCTTTTACTCTTCTCATTGCTTCACTTCTCCAAAGTACGATGTCAAGTACGCCTACTCGACGTCTTTGAAGGGGCCGTATAAGAGGGCCCCTCGCGCCTTAGTCAAGACGGGGGACTTTAACCTGACGTCTCCGGGAGGGGCTACCGTAGCTCCTGATGGGACATTTATGATATTCCATGCCAATTGTGCGCCAAAGAGATGCATGTATGTCACGGGAATAGATATAGGTGCAGACAACTTGATCACACTTAGTGGACTCAGGTGATGTCATGCTGGCCATAGAATGGAATTGGATGCTGGAGATAATTAACTCTTAACATACTGTGATTTTCCAGCCTGTTTAGCCCCTCATAATGTGTGCATCGTCTTGGAAGGAACCTCTATAGTCCATCCTCACCAAAAAATACCTTCCGGTCGGACTTTTAAGACTCGGCAAGCGGGAGCACCGGACCTGCCAAACTGCCAACAGCCAATCAGATGTCTAAAAAATGACGCCATTAGCCCTTTCGTGACGGGCGGGGCCTTGGGATCGCTCTCCGCCTGCGCAATACGGAAAGTGAATGAAAGCCGCGGGTTCATAAACACTGTACTCCGGAGGTCAGAATGATGACTTCTCCACACCCGTTCAATTGCAGTTTAATTTCCTTTGGAGTATTCAGCTATTGCCTGATAGTTGTCTTGCTTTGATTCTGTCGAAAGAAATGAGCTCTCTCCGAGGCGTGGCACGCTCAGCTCCTCGCGGTCTCCAGGCCGTCGGACTGTTGAGACAGAGCGAAAGTGTCGCGGCCAGTTTTACCACTGCAAGAAACCAATTTCAAATCAGCGCACTGAATCGTCGCTTATTACATCCAGCTCCTGCTCGGAAGATACAAAGTGCCACCGCCGAAAATCTTCCAGCGCGAGATTCATCGAACCCGGCACTCTCATTTCCTTGTCTCGACGCCCTGGAAGCGAAATCGGCGCTGCTATCGGCCAGATCAATCGAGTCGGGTCCGGAGCCTTCATACACGACCGGACAACATGAGAACTTCCACTGCGAGGAGCCATTGCTACTAGACTGGGGTGGTGTCTTGCCAGAGTTTGATATCGCGTACGAAACATGGGGTCAGTTGAACGCGGACAAGAGCAACGCTATTCTATTACATACTGGTCTGTCGGCGTCGAGTCATGCACATAGTACCGAGGCCAACCCTAAACCGGGATGGTGGGAGAAATTTATCGGCTCTGGCAAGCCGTTGAACACGGACAAATACTTCATTATCTGTACAAATGTTATTGGGGGTTGTTATGGGAGCACAGGGCCGTCGTCGATCGATCCGTCCGACGGGAAGAGATACGCAACGCGGTTTCCCATCCTTACACTGGACGATATGGTTCGAGCACAGTTTCGTCTACTGGACTCATTGGGAGTCCAGAAATTGTACGCCTCCGTTGGCTCCAGCATGGGTGGGATGCAGAGCCTTGCGGCGGGCGTGTTGTTTCCCGAACGCATAGGAAAGATTGTGAGTATCAGTGGATGTGCCCGGAGCCACCCGTACAGCATCGCCATGAGACACACCCAACGCCAGGTGCTGATGATGGACCCGAAATGGAACCGTGGTTTCTACTACGACTCGATCCCGCCTCATTCGGGAATGAAACTCGCCAGAGAAATCGCAACAGTCACGTACAGAAGTGGACCGGAATGGGAGAAACGGTTCGGGCGCAAGCGCGCCGACCCCAGCAAACAGCCGGCCTTGTGTCCTGACTTCCTTATTGAGACCTATCTCGATCATGCCGGCGAGAAATTCTGCCTCGAGTACGACCCAAATAGTCTGCTTTACGTCTCCAAAGCCATGGACCTATTCGACCTCAGTCGGTCGCAGCAGGCAGAGACCAAGAAGCGCAGACAGGGTTTTGAGGCCCGTATCGCCCAGGGTGGCAAGACACTCCAATACAACGATGCCTCGTGCAGCTTGACATTACCCGAAAAGCCTTACGAGGAGCAACCCTCCACAACCGACTCCAGCTCCTCGGCGGACGAGTCAGTCGCCGCAGGCGAGCAACCAGATGCACCACCCGCCGACCTCGTCGCCGGACTCGCGCCGTTGAAGAACCACCCGGTCCTGGTCATGGGTGTTGCCAGCGATATTCTCTTCCCCGCGTGGCAGCAACGTGAAATCGCCGAGACTCTTCGCGCGGCTGGAAACAGGAACGTCGAACACATCGAGCTGGGCGAGGACATCTCCTTATTCGGACACGATACGTTCCTGCTCGACTTGAAGAATATCGGCGGTGCCGTTGAGAGGTTTTTGCGCTAATTGGCGCTTGTACAGTCTATATTTTGTCCAGTGTCTGTGCCCCTGTGGCACAGTTGATGATGAATGACACGATGCATCTGAGCGTACATTTTTATTTTAGTATTTTATTGGATATACGTTTCAGCATTTATGTACATCACCGTTCAATTTAGTCTAGCTATTTAATCCATGATTATCCGTGTCACAGATCATAGATAACAGACGGCCACTAATAAACAATATCACAGCCCTCAGATTAGCTCTCAGGTTCTCATTGGTTTCCAGGCATGAATAGCTGCGTGTGTGTACACGTGATGGGCCGGATACCATACAACTTTGGCTTTTGGTTCATCCTCGTCATCGGGCTGATTTGGAAAAAGAAAGAAACAAGAAAAACAAAAGAGTGCGTACAACGGTATAAATGGGTAACAGAGAACTTGATAAGCTGTAGATATTAGTCTAGTAGACTTCTAGAGTCATTGTCTCCCAGCAAATTACGGATTCAATGGCAATGGTGTTGCGGTATCAATCTGTCCATCAGCATCTTGAGGACGGTCCGAAACCAAGTTAATGGACACAGGGCTGCGGTTTCACAGCACGTCATCATCTGCTTCTCGTGTTGACAGTTAGCAGGGCCAGAAATGGCAGTAGTTTTGGCTGATAGTACGAATCGAGATATCGAATGAGATCTCTGGGCAGGTATAACTAGAAAAGTGAGTATGCGAAACGAAGAGAATCCCGCTGCCGGCCATATCGGATTGAAAACTACCTCAGTAATTTTCGGCCCCTCATCGGTAGCTCCGCTCGGCATCGTTTCGTTATCCGCGAAACAGATGGGCAATGACACCTCGGAGTTATGCAAGGATTGTCGTCATCGGCTCTGGCGTTGAGGGTCTCGGTAATCTAGAGTCAAAAAACAAAGAGAGAGAGAGTGGGAAGACAGGGGTTGAGAGACTAAAAGGAAAAAGTAAGAGAGGGAAAGAGAAATGTATGTAGAACCTGTGCGAGTTACGGGAGCCCTGGCAGCATAGATCCCTGCGTTCTCAAGTATCTTGAAGTTATATCCAATGCCCAATCCACAACATAAGAGGAAGGCATCGTCACCAGAAAGAACAGGCGGGCAGGATGATCGCGCTGGCAAAGCTTTTGCTCTCGGAATCAATATTATAAGGATGAGAAGAAGCCAAACTTTCGCTGCTCTCTTGGATCTCTGTTCAACTCAGTCACCCACATCTAAAGACCACGTCTTCTTCCATTCCCAGCGCAGGCGCCGCGAAGGATGAAGTCCGTGGTCTGGAACACATTTTGGTTCAGTTGTGTCATGAGCGCTCTTGTGATGGTTTTATCGTCATCGAGATAGGAAAGCTGTCTTCTCAAATCTGCGCCGGATACTGTTAGACAGCAATCACTGTTAATTGGCTAACAGTGCACAACTTACCCATGTGGTTGGAGGAGATGGACATCTTGTGTTGACAACTGTCGGAAGAGTCTCGAACCTGTTGGACGCGCCTGGTCGAGTGCACGTGACCCTACATCATGGTCCCACTTTAAGTAAGCTTCGAGAAAGTCCACCGAATGAGCCGACTACGTCAATTGCATAGGACATGATTGCATGTTGAGTTCCTCCGGGAGGGCTTTGTCGTATACATTCCAGGTCACTCGGTCGGTCGGTCAGTCGTGTGAAGCATTGTGTCCCTTGGAGCGAATTATCGCAATTGTCACACTTCTACGTCAATTCCGAAAAACTAAACGATCAAGCCGGCTCTGATACTTGCGTCAAATGTCCTCGTGGCTCCAGCGCCAGATTGGCCAGCAGCAGGCTCAGCTTGCAGTCACTGCTGTGGTATCTGGAGCGGCCGTTGCCGGCGCAATCTTCGGCTACCAAGCTCTGAGAAGGAAAGAAGCTGTGCAGCATCTGAAAGCTTCAATCCCTCCAATTGACGAAAAGTATCATGCAGAAAAGGTAATCTATCTGTGCCAAGTCAATTCACTGAGGGCTTACGCTGATTACTGCTCTACTTGAAGCTCACAGAGTACGGTACAGCGGCGTCATCAACACACTTGAATAAAGAGGACGAACGCAGCGCGGCTCTTGCGCGAAGAGCGCAAGAGGGTGACTATGATGACGGTTTGTTCAGCCTCTAGCGGCCCTTCCCTGGTAATCACAATGCTGACTGCACGGCCTTTGGCCAGATCTCATACTCGAACAACTCGCCCGTAACCGTGTATTTCTTACCGACGAAGGCCTAGCGAAACTCCGTTCATCATTCATCATTGTGGTTGGGTGTGGTGGTGTGGGTTCTCATGCTGTCGCCTCGCTTGCCCGCTCGGGCGTCGCGAAGATTCGCCTGATTGACTTCGACCAAGTAACATTGTCCTCTTTGAATAGACATGCTCTCGCTACCCTCGCCGATGTGGGCACTCCCAAGGTGCATTGCATTAAAAAGAGATTGGAACAGATTGTCCCCTGGGTCAAGTTTGACTGTAGGAACGAACTCTTTGGTGGATCCGCTGCTGCAGATCTACTTGCTCCGTGGTCATGGGATGATATCGACAAGGGACGAAAGCCGGACTACGTGCTTGACTGCATCGACAATATCACATCAAAAGTTGAACTGCTGCACTATTGCCATTACAACTCTATTCCCGTGATATCGTCAATGGGAGCAGGATGCAAATCCGACCCCACGCGCATTATGGTTGGCGACATCTCACTGAGTACCGATGACCCTCTGTCGCGCAGCACTCGACGACGTCTCAAGCTCCTGGGGGTTAACTCGGGCATTCCCGTCGTATTTTCAACGGAAAAACCTGGTCCTGGAAAGGCTAGTCTTTTACCGCTTGCCGAGGAAGAATTCGCCAAAGGACAGGTTGGTGAGCTCGGCGTGCTGCCCGAATTTCGGGTTCGCATTCTTCCCGTCTTGGGAACCATGCCTGCTGTTTTCGGATATACCGTTGCCAATCACGTCATCTGCGATATCTCAGGCTATCCTAATGATTACAATGTCGGCGGAAAAGGCCGGGAAAAGCTCTATGATAGCATCATTGCATCCCTACAAGGATTACATGAAAGATTGGCTCGGGCTGAAGTTGGGCAGGATCTCATTGGGCTTCGTATTCCTATCAGCAAAGATGATGTTGGATACCTTGTGGAGGAGATCTGGAGGGGCAGGAGTGCTATTAGCAACCTAACTAACCGTTTGATATTGGTACCCTGGCAACGACCGGCTCGGGGCTTCTTGCCTGATCCAGAGTGGGAAAAGGAAGGACAGAAGTTCATTCCAATTGATTTGAAGAACCTCGTTTGCATGACCAAGGAGGAGGGAACTCGCCATGAGCGGGAGGTCCTCCGAGGTGGAAAGGATGTGACAGAGGTATATGACGAGAAGGTCTTGGAGAAGGTCAAGAAACATAGGGAAGAAGTGGAAGTTCATGAGAGATTCCGTTAATGTAGTATAAGCAGCTGTATAGAAATTGTACTCACGACTCTGACGGTCTGTTACTTACGACTTTATGTGTCTGATCTGCCATAATACTTGGCTATTGTTACGACCACATCAAGATAAAGATGGATTACATAACCAGAGATCAGGCGATGTGGCACTAGCCCCAGAAAGGAATAGTTGATCAAGCCATCCACTAACCCGATCCCCTGATTCAGCCTCAGGCTCCACTCCGAAGCTACGCCTTAGGCGCGTGCTAAGAATAAGACAGCCGATGAACGAAGTCGTCACAAGGGAAACCTGCTTCCTTCCATCTCGCCATTGACCGCTACAGTAGTTCCATGCAGGTCAATGGTTTATTTGTTCAGCTCACGAGTATCGTCTTAGGACATACCTGCGAAGTCTCCGACCTTGCGTGCAACTGAACCATTGCGGATTTCATCGCCAAATCGCCGATGCCTGGCGACTTTCCGCCCATGGCGGCTCACGCAGACAGGGAGAGCCTAGAGAACTCCGACGACTACTTAGACGATGGATCCCCACCACCGCGGCCAGGCTACTCCTACCGAATAAATAGGTACACTCGCCCGCTCATCGACTACGTGCGCAACGAATGGCAACCGAGCGCCAAATACACCTCCCTCTCCGCTTCCCCCGACGGGTCTGACTCCCCGCAATGGGTGCAGATGTTCATGTCTATGGTGACGGCGCCGCGCTTTCGCCGATACGCGATTATATACCTGGTGCTCCTGGTGTCTTGTCTGGGGGGGTGGCTGTTTGTGCTCTCGCCGCGGCTGGAGGAACAAGAGGCGCTGCTGCACTCGTTGGACCCGTCGACTAAGGACGATGTGGGGGGTTGGTTTGGTATGAATGCACTGCCGAGATTCGACAATATTACGCAATTGAGGGATCTGGATACTTCGTTGCTGCCTGCCGTAAAGGCGCAGAAGGACGGACAGCCTAGCTCGCGGAGGTTGATTTTCATCGGAGATGTGCATGGCTGCAAGGATGAGCGTGCGTTCCCCTTTTCCCCTTTCTCCCTTGTGTCTCGTCGTACTGATTGATGTGGGCAGTGGAATTCCTTCTTGACGAAGTCTCGTTTGACCACGACCGCGACCACCTCATCTTCACCGGCGACATGATCAACAAGGGCCCCGACAGCCCCGGGGTCGTCGACCTGGCCCGCCAGTACGCCGCCTCCTGTGTCCGGGGGAACCACGAAGACCGGGTGCTGCTGCTCCGCCACGACATGGAGGCATCGAACACCCTCTCGCCGGACTCGGACGGCGACATCAGCCCAGAACTTTTCTTCGGGCTGAAAGAGAAGGAGCGCGCTGTCGCGCGGCAGTTGTCCAACGAACAAGTGCAGTGGCTTGACGCTTGCCCCGTCATCCTGAACGTGGGCCAGATCCCGGAATTGGGACAGGTGGTCGTCGTGCATGGGGGCTTGGTGCCGGGCGTGGACCTTGACAAGCAGGATCCCTCGAGCGTGATGAACATGCTGACCATCGATTTGGATACGCATGTGCCTAGCTCGACGCGGCACGGGACGAAGTGGACCAAGGTATGCGCTACGCTCCGTTAATTTCCCCGGCAGATTGCTAAACTTACAATGGTAGCTGTTCAATAAACATCAGTCTCTGCTGTACTCTAGTCTGAAGGGTTCCGTGCCGGACCCAAAGTCGCAGGTTATGACTGTGATTTACGGCCATGATTCGAAAAGTTCCTTGTCGCTCAAGACGTATACCAAGGGTCTGGACTCTGGGTGCGTCAAGGGTGGGAAGTTGACGGCTATGGTTGTCGAAGACGGCGGGAAGCAGAGCGTCATTCAAGTGAGATGTCGCGATCATCGGAAGGAGTAGTTTCGGATTCTCATGCATTGTCTGGTGTTCGGGCGTCTACATTTAATCCCGTCAAGGGATCATTGGATATAATACGGATACATTTTTCGCTTGGTACTTATCTTACATTGTCCTCGGAGTTTAACAAGTAGGAACAAATTGGGATCTGATGACAATGGAGAAAAGACTAAGAGGGAGCCGAGCGATTCCAACTCCCATCAACGTCCCAAACAACCGGCTTCGTAAAATCTTCGTACCACACTCCACCCAGCGCATTCACTTTGATATACCCGAAGCGGAAATATTCCGGATCCTCCGCCCTACGTCTCGTCCAGTTGAACGATTCTACTGATCCATCCCCTGAGCGGAAAGCATAGAATCTCTCCACGTCGTTGACAAGCACACTAATCCCATCCACCTCGTCAGTTAGATTCTTCAGGAAAGTGAAGACGATCTCCTGCGCAGAAACAACCAGAGGGGCGCCGATCTGCGGAAGCGCACTTCCCAACTGCGCACCGTCAAGCAACGCGGCAGGCGTCTGGAGAATACTATCGAACCCCCAGCGGGCTATTCCGTTGATGAACAATCCCACCAGGAGCCCGGAATACAACAGACTCGGCCGGGTCTGTAATGTCGTCCCGGGAAGGAGGAGCAAACTGAGGATGTAGTGGTGGATGCGGAGGTTCATGTGCGGCACCACAAGGAGCGCGAGGACGGCGGCGGCCAGGACGCCGTAGACAGCGAGCATTTTGGGGAGACGGCCTTCGTTGCGGAAGGCGATGGCCTGCGTAATGGAGATGCCGCATAGGAGAGCGACGATGATGATCAGGGCTGGTATGGCGCCGGGCTGCTGTTGGATATCGTGAGGCGTGAGGCGAGATATGGGGATCTTGTCGAAGGTGTCGGTGTTGAGGGCGCCGACCCAGCAAGGCCCCAGCCAGAGAATTGTCTTGTCCCAGTGGGCGTCTAGATCTTTTAGAGTGTGCCTGACGCAGAAATAGTATAAGGCGAAGCCGACGAAAGCGCAGGGGAGGAATCTGCCTAGAGCGATGGAGACGAGCTCGTAGTAGTTTGGAGAATAGGGGGGATCGGACGAAAGGGCGACTTGAAAATAGACGATGAAGAACATCGAAGCGTAGAATGCCGCTGGAGAAGTGATGAACAGTGAGAGCAATGCTGAAACTACCACGGAGAAGGCGAACAGCGGCCAACGGATGTCCTGGCAGTCAAGTCCACCATCTTCTGCGGACCCCTTCCCATCAAAAGTGAAGGACAAGGGAAAATTGGAAGGAAATGCAATGCTTGAGATACCGTTCTTCTCTACAGATAGGAAATTGGACTGTTCACCCGTCCGACGGAGAACCCCGCAGCCGCCTTTGGCATCACTAATGAGTCCTGCATGCAGCGCAGCAGGACAGATGGCAGAGTCACCGCGATACACACCGTAGCCGCTGCTATGCCCACCTCCGAGCTCACCCCCGATGACGAGAGTCCGGTAATTGATCTCCTGCTGGCCAATGAAGTATGGTTCGAGAACCATTGCGGCTGAGCAACTCGCAGGGCAGCGGAACGCAAATGCGCCGTCATCAAACGGACGACATGCGTCACCGTTTAGACCACAGTCGGTGGCATTGGCCCTATATCTTCAGCGTGCGTCGTTTTGAGGATGGAAGGAATGGTCTTAGCTTACCATAGTCGACTCTGACAGGATAGCTTGACGGGTTCCTCATAGCCCGTTACATCTGAGCCGGGAATTGCAGAATGTAGCGACGCTATGAAAACAACTCCCCAAAAAACCAGGCAAGACAGAAG
Source organism: Aspergillus udagawae (assembly GCF_001078395.1). NCBI lineage: Eukaryota > Fungi > Ascomycota > Eurotiomycetes > Eurotiales > Aspergillaceae > Aspergillus > Aspergillus udagawae. Next base: position 1,840,445 of record NW_025091267.1, on the reverse strand, counting down.
AAGCAAGACCTTGCGGATAGTACTTGGAAAGAACCTCTGCACCAAACGCCCTGGCGCCGTCTGCCAGCGGGGCAGCAAAGGCTTGATCTGGTATATATGAGGGGGCGAAGGCCCCAATACCCACGACCAGACAGCAGATACGGAACACGAAAATCGTCTTGAAGATCTGCGATGTTGTTGTTGATGCTCATGGACTGGCAAGAGCGGTTCCCTCGTGTATTGTTCCTGACCGGCTCGTGCCGAATCGGTGCTCCCGCGAGCTACCGGCATAAAGTGGCTGACCTCGGAACTTTCTTCATCGTGGAGGACTTCTAGTGGATAGTCCTGGATTCCACGCGGGACTTTCTCGTAAGAAGATGAATTTCCAGAGCTTGAGATTGATGAGGACTCCTGGTCTGGCAGCATCTTCGATTCTGTAATTCCTGTCCATGATAAGAATGGGTGTCGTGGAGGGGGATCAAATAAGATCCAAAAGTTAGTGAGGATGGACCCACCTTAGTCAGATATATTTATCCATACAACGGAATAACGGCCAGACATAGTGCCGTCTTGATTCTATACATCCTTCGTTCACAGAGAAATCAAAATGAACAGCAAAGTTATATTAAGCGCATTTATCACACGGAGGATATGACCTCTAATGAGCAAAAATAGTTTGTCAACATGCCACATTAATCGTTAGCACACGAGAGGGTATCAAATCAGCAGATAACCAACGTAACGGGAGTGAAAAATCGTCAAATCGTTTCCCACATCGCCCACCAGGCTATTTCCTAAGTGAGCCATGATAAGGGGTACAGTAATTATGTTCAGGGGTCTTAAGGGTTGCAGTCGTCGTAAGTTGGCACAGCAAGGAACGCTTGCGAAAAGTTGTCGAAAGTTTGATAGATTCAACCGTCCACTGCAGGTCAATGCTCTAGGCAAGGACCAACAGTATCGTCGTGATTAAAGACAGAATAATGACTAGACAGCGGAGCGGCCAAAACGACGACGGCCACTATAGAACATGTTAGATTGTCATGTTGTAGATTTGTCGAGACAGTCAACTTACTAGTAGCCATCAGCGTTGGCGCCCCTCACGCGGAAGGTGAACCACATGCCCTAGCAGGTGTTGTCAGAATCAGGATCCTTGGGTTACAGACTTAGGAATACGAACCACAAGAGCGGAGGCGAGCCACACGATGGCGGAGAGGAAGCTGAATGCTTCAGCAGCCTTCCAACGACCACAGGAGTTGGTGCTGTAGGTGTCAAAATGCCAGCGCCAGATACTGCCGCAGTTCAACTTGTGGACGGCATCGACAAGAATGCCGAAAGCGGCAAACCAAGCGAAAGAAATGACCACATCAACTGTAGATTTTTCCTGTTAGCGACAAGGTATCATCGCGCGTAACAGGGCAGGGAGATCAGACATACATGGCCAGGAGAAGAAGCCAGAAGAGAAAGGTATCAGCCATATGAGACCGAGTAGTATGGATAAGCCGGCGACGACTTCAGTGTAGATCCACCGTGCTTGTGGCCATGCATCAATATGCGAGAACTGATGCAGATAGTAGCCGATGACGCCTGCGACGACCTTGAGTTACCATAGTCAGTTGCGCTCCATTCATTTGATCGGTCTGGGATGCATACCGCAGCAAAGGCGATTTCTGCGACACGCAGGACAATTGAGATTAGACGTGAGACGACAGGCATTGCGATATGGGAGATTATTGGATTAGATGGTTGTTGAAAAGATGTGGTCCTTTTTTTTCACAACGAATGACTTTCGAGGCCTTGGTATTATAGACGATAGTTTGAGAATAGGCTGACTGAAAACGAATCTCACAGAGCGTTAATAGAAGAGGAAGGGGAAAGGAAATAAAGAAAAAGGGAGGCGAATGCAGTTTAAAAGCTTCGCCGGCGCAGTCGTCACACCTGGTGATGATCATCGCAAGTACTAGTCTTTTTTGTCCGCTTCTTCCATGTGCTTCGGTGTCGTCTCTGCCATCTCTGCCATCATCGCATGGGCACCGACATCTTGGTCTCAAAACGATTGGCTGCCTGGGGAAACCCTCCGGTCTGCCCAATTTTTCTGGGCACAGACAATCATTGAACCTTGACCAACTCTAACGTTGACTACAGTGGTAACCGGGACGGGTTGACCGCTCATTTGAGTGATGATTGACATTACCGCCCCAAGGCATCATGCGTTGTCCTCGAACTAGAGTCTTTACCGAGATATCTCGACAAGGATTACTGCAAGAATTGACTGCACTGCGCTGTAAGTATGGTTGTACCATTGTCTAGAATTGATAGTTGCGGCAGTGCCACAACTAAGGCTGAAGCTCTTCTCCACCAGCTCCACTACTAGGCCATTTCGGGAAAATACTTCTCAAAGTATACCAGACTTATTCTCAGCTTCATTTTTGGGTGAGGGTTATTGTTCCATTCATTTCGAGCTCTTAGACGACCGTCATAGAAATGCATGTAAAACACAGAGTACCTCATATACCTCATTACTTCAGTGGTGTGGATAGAAAGATAATCTAAACCATCTTAGGCTGAAGGATTGTTATTGTTTGGATGACGAAATCCAAGACTCCTTGCTGCCTGACGTCATCCCAGAAACCAAATGCAGCAGCCTGGAATCGTCTGACCATCGCCTGGCCTTCACTCCCCCTTCAGCCCTAACGCCGTCGACGTAGCTCTTCCTCTAGTCCTTGGCATGGATTGAGATAATTTAGCAAACACTTGGCAGCGTCACTGTAACAGTTTATTGACCAGTCTCACTCGGCTTTCAAGAAATCGCCGTAAATTATAGATGTTAGAAGCCTACTAATACGCGATCAAGAATTACCAGCAAACCAGAACGCCAAAACCAATTTTGTCAAGTAGACCCTCTTCTATCATTCTCCAAGAACCATTCCATAACCGTACGAAAACTCCCTTTGGCACCGCTCTCAATAATATCCCCATGGCACGGAATTAACCGATTAAAATCCCACTTATCGATCCTCCTCATTGACTCCGTAAACGCCTTCCGATCCGCACTCGACAGAATATACCACGCAAACCGCTTCTGCCACGTGGCCGGCGGCTCCGCCGACATCACAGTGTTGATAATCTTCGCAAAGATCCCCGATGTCGCGCCCTCCTTCGCCCGCGAGTACTGCTCCCGAGCGGGGAGATTAAACATGAGATCCGCCTCGATGAGTGTGCGCGACCGCTTATGTAGGAAGACTAGCTCCCGCGACGAATGTCCGTACACGTACTCGGACTCAAACTCCGCGTCGAACTCCTCCGAAATCTTGCGGGGTCCTTGATGCTGGTCCTCTTTCCGGAAGACGTGCGAGAACGGTGTGTTTTGGTACTTTGGGTTCGACTGCCGTTTCTCCCAGAGGCCTTCCGGGGCGATGATCTCGGCCTCGGGATATGCTTCTTTCCACGGGGTGAGGTGGATATGGTGCTCGAGATCTAGTGCCGCGATGTATTTCACCCGGCCCATCTGAGAGATCATCTCGCGGACTTGGGGGGTGAGGTTGACCGGGGAGAAGACGGCGAGGGAGCCTGAGGGCAATTTGACTGTTTAAGCTCGGTCAGATGTGTGGAATCGATGATACTCTCTTTGACAGGACTCACTCAGTGTTCCCCGTGCTCCAAACTTGAGACGGCCAAATCGTGCGAACGGCAGACTTAGAGTGATGATGTCGGAGGTGACATTTCGTATCACCATCACATCTTCTGGGTTGGATGGGAACAGCTGAGGCATGATAGGCGCTTTTTCTTTTGTTTGAACAGCTGAAGATGTCAATTCGGGCCAGAGCTCAATTGCGCTTCCTATCGCCTGTAATCAAGGGGTGCCTTGGATAATCAGGATCAAGGTAGTAGCTCAGCTTCGAAACAAAATTCATCAGTTGAATCTGGTAAACTACGAGAAATCTAGCCAATGTTGCGTGACATGAGCTGTTGGAGCTGTCAGTTTCTGGTGGGGGCGGCAATGACGTCGGTGCATCTTCCGTCGGAGAATTGATCATAGTTTAGCTCCAACGTATAGGATTAAGCTAAAATAAATCATGACTTTTCAGGAGTGTCAGCAACTGACATACGATCTTTGTTTTTATTTGGTTGGTGTTAATGCCATGAGACTCGGTAACACTTAAGGCTACAGATGTCGTTGCCCCCACACATGGAGGGATGCCACGAGATCCAGTCAGGTTGTCGTCGGGTCTATATCACAAATGTCGAACGTGTAGTTCTATTCATTGCAGCCTCGAGATGAGTATAACATCCAAAACAACATGGGTATCGCTTCTATACAATAATCACACATCTGAGGCGAACAAGGACAAGTTGCCTTTCAACTGTACCAACCACCGCCCGTCGACTGTGACTGCTCTTCGGGGCGATGCTCGATTATAGACTCCTTGATATCATATACCTCAATGAGCTGGCGCCATGTTTCAAAATCGAGACTGAAGATAGCCTGGTGTTTCTGGACTCCCTTTTTCTGGGCCTCACTCGGGGCGTACGGTTTCGAGGGATCTAGGGGTTGAACAGATCAGCTCCACAAGCCGCTCAGAGGTAGACCGGCAGGGGACTTACGTAGAGTGGGTAACTGCCGACTGTCGGTTGATATCCCGACAGTCCCATCTCGTACCAGGAAGCTGACATAGAACAAGTTCTCCACGCTTTGCCCAAATGACCTCGGGTTTATGCAAAAGTGAAAAAGAGGGACTCCTCCGTCGTCAGCGACATGATACTTGGCCATGACTTCCTGGACAAGCTCCTCTGTAGGCTCCTCCTCCATCTGAGAGAGTATTCTATCCACAGTGTCTTGGCCGTGGGTTACCGTTTGCGCGAGCAATTTGTTTATCTTGGCGCACATGGTCGTGAGGTTCGACGTCTCCTGCCTGTCGAGGTCCTTCTCCTGGAGCTCCTGTGGTCGAACCGCCTGCGATGGGTCAATGCGCTCTCTCGCTCGACGTTGCGTCACTAGACGGGTGCGCTTCTGTACGGACAACGGCCCCAAAAGAAAACTAGAAACTGAAGGCCGGGAGTTATGGCGGAAGCAGGCAGCCCGCCCCAGCCAATCCCAGTTCATTGCGTCTCCAGTCTCGTCATCGCTCTCTTCCGGATCTGCTCGACTGCGGCCGGAAGGACGAGGCCGTCGACGCTGCGTGCTAGATGATGCGGCGTCTGGATCACTTGGGCCGCGGCGCATAAACGATATACACTTGGACACAAACTCGTCGACATCAATACCCGCGGACGCATCTCCCAAGGTAAACTGCGCTGTTTTCTTATACCCCAAATCTGCGGCAGTCACCAGGAGACGAGAGTCGATGGTCGCATCCGACGTTTGCTTGACGTTTTGGAAGATCTCATTGGCCTTTTCGATGGTCTCTCGAATACCGATATTCCCTGCTTGCATGTACTCGTTCCTGCAGTCTGCACCAGTGTTAGAATATGCGGTTTCCTTCATGCTTGTAATTATATAAGTGCTAGAAGAGCAGAATTACCATTTAATTCTCGATGCAACTCTCGCAGTTCCCTGCGAATGCGCCTTCTCTCATTCTCATCCTGATCTGGATCGTAGTACTTCTTATCTTTGTCCCATCGTTGAGACTGAGACAGCTGGGATTGACTTCCCTGGATGTTGGACGCTCGCTGTCCCAGTCGCTGGCGTTTCGCGTTGGCGCCTGAAGATACCATGGTCTGGGTCGTGGCCCTCTTACGGGCTATTGAGGAGTTCTGGCGGTTCTCTTTATCTGAGGAGGATTCAGGCGACGAAGATCGACTTTCAGCCTCACGAGCACGCGCAATCCCTGCCATAGTCTTGGGCTAGGATTTAATGACAAACGGAGCACAAAGGAGTAGAAACGTGGTGGCGATTTGATAGGGTCTAGAGCGGTGAGCGCGACGAAGCTGAAGGGCTGAAGACCACAGTGATGAGACAAAATTTCAATTAACCTGAAGAAAAATATTTGGCGACAATATAAGCTCGGTATTATCACCTTGAGTCAACACCGATGCGGTTTCATACCCTAATCGAGTGGAAACGATGGCAGAATACGGAGCATCATTATGATATCTGCCCGCGCGACGCGTGCCCGTTCCAAAGCGAATAAGAACCCTCCACTATTACCTCTTTGGCTGATAGCAGTCACGTGATTATGGAAGCTGATCCCCCATCATCATGCAACAAGCAACCAATCAGAAGTGCTCTTACGAACTTCCCCAGTTGACCCCACAGCGAAGTCGTCGACCTTATCTAACCTATGTACCTTACTTGGAGACTCCCCGACCTCCTTGTCACACGGAACGGCTAGGAAAGAAGTAATACTGGTGATGAGGGACTTATAGGTCTCTGGACTAATGGAGGCATTCACGTTTGCCGTGTCCACGCAGGTGGACTTTCCAATCCATGTCAAGATGTACGTCTGGATTAACGCCCGACGTGCGCCGAACCTGGAAAATAGGAAGCTAACCGGTTCAAAGTGGCTCCCTGGAAGGAAAGCAGAAGCAGATCCCACTTTCAGTCCTATACAAGCGACCGGACCTGCGACACATCGGCTCCATCCAGAACCCAACGTCCGACCTGTTTGTGACAGTTCAACTATGGTCAGATTCCAAGCAACTGGGTGTACCCATGCAGAGTTCGTACAAGACTTTCAAGTCCGTTCGAGCCTGGAATGAATGGCTACAGATGCCCATATCCATCAAGGATGCTCCTCTGAGCTGTCAACTTGCTATCACTATTTGGGATCTCTCACCATTTGGCGGCAAAGGGGCTGACGGTCACTACATACCGTTCGGCGGAACAACAGTACCACTGTTCGATGAAGATGGTAAGCTGAAAACAGGACGGCAAAAGTGCAAAGTATATCGGCATAAAGCAGCAGATGGCTTCTCGTCGACGACCACCCCATCGACTCCACCTCCGAAGCGACGCAAGACCAGTGCCTCCGACGTTCTTGGCCCTTCAGTCGAGGAAACGGAGCTGGAAAGAGTGGAGGTGTTGATCAAGAAACATGAGATGGGGGAAATACCCCGAATCGACTGGATGGATCAGATGGTCTTCCGCCAACTGGAGAAGTTGAAGCTGAATGCTGAAGAAGCTGCGAGGAAGAGGGCGATCCGTCTCAAAGCGGCCAAGAACAAAGCGCCAGAGACACCAGGCGCTGACGGTGTAAATTCTGATGAGGAGGAGATAGATGATGAGAATTTCGTCCTGTATATCGAGTTCCCGCGCTTCGATCATCCGATTGTCTGGACTGACCACCAGTACCCGCCCCCTCCGATCTCATCGTATTCTCAAAATGCGCCCGCCAACCCTAATGCGGCCCTGAAACCCATTCCTGAAGTCCGCTTTGGACCAGGAATTGAAGGTGCGAATGGTGACGGTGTAATTCGAATTTACGACCCGGAAGTCGGTCTGACGGGAAACCCCTGTGAGGACAAACATAGAAGGTTGATTCGAAGCCATCGGACTGGCATCATGGACCGTGACCTGAAACCCAACCCTAAGATTCGCGACGAGCTTAACGTCATTGTATCATATGAGCCAACTCAGGACCTTACAGCAGAAGAAAAAGATCTGGTCTGGCGTTTCCGGTATTACCTTACCCGTGAGAAAAGGGCGCTCACCAAATTCGTCAAATCCGTGAACTGGCGCGACGCCGGTGAAGCCCAGCAAGCGGTAGAGATCCTTCCTAAGTGGACGGAGATTGACGTTGATGATGCACTGGAGCTTCTTGGACCGACTTTCGATAATACTGCTGTTCGTTCCTATGCTGTAGACAGGCTTCGAAAGGCAGACGACGAGGAGCTGCTCTTGTACCTTCTGCAGCTGGTACAAGCGCTGAAATATGAGGAAAGTTCTCGGGGCGACACTGAAGGCGCCGCCCATGACTCGTCCTTGGCAAATTTCCTCATCACCCGCGCTGCCAACAATTTCAAACTTGGAAACTATTTGCATTGGTATCTCATGGTTGAATGTGATGATACTAGCCCCGGCACCCTGTCCACTCAACGCAGACTTTTTGCTCGAGTAGAATACTACTTCATGGCCGAGCTCGAACAGGTCTCCCCAGAACACAGGAAGACGCTATTGCGGCAGGGTGAGCTTGTCGCTGTACTCACGAAGATTGCCAAGGATATCCGCTTCGCTCGGGAGACTCGACCTCTGAAGATCGAAAAGTTGAAAAAGTACTTGAAAGATCCCAAGAACGAACTCGTCCATATCGATCCACCACTACCTCTTCCATTAGATCCAGAAGTGTTGGTGACAGGTTGCTTTCCCGAAGAATCTAATGTGTTCAAGTCCTCACTGTCACCATTGCACATTACCTTCAAGACGTCTGAGGGACGCAAGTATCCCATTCTGTTCAAAGTCGGTGATGACCTCCGGCAAGATCAACTTGTCATTCAGATCATCATCTTGATGGATCGTCTACTTCAAAAGGAGAATCTGGACCTTAAGCTCACCCCTTACCGTATCCTCGCGACGAATGCCACAGCTGGCGCTGTCCAATTCATACCATCAACCTCGCTCTCCGCCGTCTCTGCAAAGTACAAATCCGTTCTTGCTTATCTCCAGGCAAACAATCCTGACGAGAACGAGCCTCTTGGTGTCCGCAAGGAAACCATGGACACGTATGTTAAGTCCTGTGCAGGATATTGTGTCATCACCTACCTTCTCGGCGTTGGAGACAGACACTTGGAGAATCTTCTACTTGCACCAGACGGTCACTTTTTCCACGCAGATTTTGGATTTATTCTGGGTCGAGATCCCAAACCCTTCGCTCCTATGATGAAACTCTGCAAGGAAATGGTGGAAGGTATGGGTGGTACCACCTCCCCTCAATACCTCCAGTTCAAGCAGCACTGCTTCACCGCGTACACAACGCTGCGCAAGTCGGCAAACCTGATCCTCAATTTGTTCAGTCTGATGGTCGACGCCAACATCCCTGACATCCGTGTGGAACCGGACAAGGCTGTATTTAAAGTCAAGGAAAGGTTCCACCTCGAGATGACAGAAGAGGAGGCCATCCGCCATTTCGAGCAACTCATCGGTGACAGCGTGAATGCCATATTCGGTGTGGTCATCGATCGGCTGCATGAATTCGTACAGGGCTGGAGAGCGTAGAGTTGAGTTTAGATTGACTTTGACTAACATCAAATCGTGACTTCCATTTTCTGATGTTGGCATGACGTGATTGGTGTACTCAGGAGTTACGGATGGATGTCACGAGAATCTGCTGAATGATACCCTGTATAGAAGCTCTGTTCTATACTGATTCTTCCTCTACTTCCACATAGATCATCAAGACACTAAACTCAAAGAATTGTAGTATTTTGTATTCTGCGCCGTAGCACTTTTATCGTCGGAGATCGGAGACTCGAACTCAGCCTAGTCATCGTCCGCTCAATTGGCATCTCAGAGCCGTTCGTGTTGCTATCCTCCAATACCATAATGCGAAGGTAGTATAGAATAAATATTCGTCTGCGAGATTCTTGCAGCCTACCTGTCGCCGCTTTTGCTCTGCGTCGCGGGCGTCTCCGAACATTCCATAGCGGATTGTCTCACAGCCAACAACCAGGACGTTGACGGATTGTGAATCCATGAAAATTTTGAATTGATCCTGATGTCCTTGATATCTTTGGTGTTAGTGGAAGAGAGAGCGTCGGTCCGAATAAGGCAACTATCCCTCTTCTTATCTCTCTTATCTTCTTCGAGATAACATGCCACCGCCTCTTTCACCGCTTTTGACTACTTCTGTCAAACCCAAAAAGCGCAAAGAAATGCGGAACATCCCAGCATGTCAACGGGGACTACAATGCGTTCCTTCTTCTCACACTTCGGTCACCTCTCATCTCGATAATGTTCGAGACATTATTACACCATCATCTTTACAGACCACCTTTGCAGATCTCCAGTTGAGTGGTCTCTTTGCGATGGCAGCCAAATTCATTCCGCGGCAGGCATTTCCCAGCTATGCCTCCATTCCAAGATCATATTATCTTGGCCATCACAGAGCCGGATTGAAGAAGATGCAGAATTTGCTATCTTCTATTGACTACGTTATCGAGTGCCGTGACTACAGAGTACCCGTAACATCTATTAACCCAATGTTTGAAGAGGCTTTGGGAAAGACAAGGCGGTTAGTAGTTTACACCAAGCGGGACCTGGGTGCGGAGCCTCGATCATCTGCACAGCAATTGGTAAGTCCAGGAACAAAGTTTAGCTCATGATTGACATGATAACTGACGGGTGCTTCTGTATGTAGGCCGAAAGGACTATCAAGAAGTTTGATTCGAGTAGTGCCGTGTTTTTCGTCAGCTCCTCCTCCCGCGCGGATGTCAGTTCGATTCTGACACATTTGCGAAATGATGCTGAAGGGCCTGATAAGCTCATCGGCTGTCGCGTGATGGTTGTTGGGATGCCGAACGTCGGCAAGTCCACCCTGATCAACAATCTGCGCAACCAAGGCGTCAGAAAGGCCAAGGCTGTGCAGACGGGAGGCCAGCCTGGTATTACACGGAAGATTGGGACACCCGTCAAAATCATTGAGCGGGACAATGGAGCACATGTTTACGTTTTGGACACTCCGGGGGTTTTCATGCCCTATGTGCCTGATGCGGAGAAAATGCTGAAATTAGCTCTCTGTGGTTGCGTGAAAGATTCAGTAATTTCACCAGTCACATTGGCGGACTATCTTTTATATCATATTAATCTGCATAACCCGGGGCAGTACCAGCGCTGGTCTCAACCTACAAACGAGATCTCGCCTCTCCTGGACAGCTTTGCTCGGCAAACTGGTCTCCTTGCCAAAGGAGGTATACCTAACATTGATCTTGCCGCACTTCATTTCATTCAAAAGTGGCGATCTGGAGAGCTAGGACGTTTCATACTTGACGATTTACAGGCAGAGCAGCGCCGCATCGAAGAAGGAGTTGAGAACGACGTGGGTATCAGTATATCCCAGGCCTTGAAGGCCGAGCGAATGGCGAGAAAGCAGCCTGCCTCTGGTTCTTAAAGCAACGAATGATATAATCAATTGTACAGTAGGACATATACCTCTCTGTTGGTATCATTAGTGAGCATCTTTTGTGCGCCCCTCAAAATGCATAATGTTATGAACCCAGCATAAATAAGAACATGATATAGAATGAAAACGAGGACAGACAACAAATAGGAAGGATGACTTAACGCCTGTTGGGAGGAGGAAAACCAGAAATGTCGAGCACAGCAACCCAAAAAACCACAATCGGCCTAAGAAATTTTGTCCAGCAGGCGTCGTCGCCTCCGGTCCACAAGCTCCTCTTGCACTTCTTCCAACGTTGGCAACCTCCATTCAACCCCATCGCCAGCGTCGCCGGGAAGCGGCTCCCACCCATCCTCCACATCACCGTCCTTCTTCCCTCGTAGATGCTCAACAGCCTCCTTCTCCTTCTGCCTCTCATACGCAAGCAACGATCCATCCTCTTCATCCAGCCCATACCCGAAGTAATTCGCATCAACCTTCTTCGTAGCAATATCCCCACCCCGCCCTTTTCCTTCCTCCTCCTCTTCCTCGGGCGGCCTTCTCCCCCGTCGCGCTGCAGCCTCAAACATCTCTTTGACACCAGGTAACTCCCTCGCGCGCCCAAAGTACCGATACCCCTTCCCACCACCGGGGATCTCCCGCCCCTCGTCATCATACACACGTCCCGAACCACGCATATAGTTCGGCCCACCCAGGTTCCGAATCTGCATTTCCCACGCCCATTTCTCGCGCATCAGCTTGTTGATTTCATCGTTCAGGTCACGGATCTGGTAGTCGGATAGACTGGACTCTTGGATGCGGGACACCTTGCGCGAGATTTCTTTGAGGACTTGGCCTCGCCATTTCTCGCAGCTGGGGATAGAGTCCACGGAGGTGATGGCTTTGGGCCGACGCGTCCGTCCAATGTCGATGATTCCGAGATCCGCGGCTTGTTGCGCCCGGAAGCGGAAGAGCATCGACTGTGCTTTCTCACTGTTACGTGCCTGTTAGGAAAGACGTGCGGTTAGCATGTTGACTGTGCAGTTTGGAGACAGGATGGTCCGTCGCTTATTCGCGCCCAGAGAATTTGTGAGGGACTCACCATGATGATGCACTGGACGAGACGAGTTCAATTGAGATGCAATGTCAAAAGGAAGATGGGGGGAATGGGAGCCCAACAAAAGTACTCCGATTAGACTTGAGAAGCTTGAGTGGGGAGTGGAGATTCCGCTCAGCTAAGCGAGCGTTAGTTAGAAGCGCGCGGCTGTTTACGGAGTTGAGCAGACAACCATTCAGAAAGAGCATCTTCTAAGACAATCCTATCGTGGTATTATTCAAGTTTGTTTCCAACAAACGCCACTAAGAAAGACACGACTCTCCATAAAGTTACTATTATATCAAGATCGATGGTTCCAAAGTGATGGAACGGACTAAATGCAGACAGCCGCCCTTAACCAAGAGGTAATGATCAGCACAATCAGCAAACCCAGCATGTAAATCATGAGACGCATGAGGCAAGAAAAACATATACAAATCAAAAAGAGAAATCTATTAATAGGTCATCTCCAGGTCCGATCAACACCGGACTCATTCATAAGTGTCATTGCATGGGTCTCTCAGGAAACTGTAGCAGGATCAACCTGCTGTATCATAATCCTCAGAGGAAACCTTTCGTGTTGCTCGGCATTCTCTGCGGCAAGTCACTCGCCCCGTAGACACTGCTACCCCTTCTGCTTCCAACATCGCTGAAGGTCACATGCGGCCTCCCAATCGTACTCCCTCGTTCGGCGCGCAGGGTTTTCAACCCATCCAGATCACGCTCTAATCTTAATGCCTTGTCACGTGCTTCACGTAGCTCCCTTTCAACTCGGCGGATCTGGAGCTGCGCCTCCGAGTCACTTTGCTGAAGCTCCTCAATGTTGCGAAGCAGACGCTCGATCTTTTCACGCCCCTTGTTGACGTCTTCCTCCAGTTGCGCGTTCAACTTGTCGCGCCGCTCCAACTGTGACTGAAGATCCTTGACTGTACGGTCGACATTGCGCAGTGACCGTTGTTCCGAGCTGTGCTTGTTCTCTTGCTCTTCGAGATGTGTCTCCAACTGTTTGATTTGACTCGTCAGTATCGTGGACGAAGCATTTCCGTGTGCTTAAAACCTACCTCTTTGATCCTCTTGTGGAGGAATCGAACATCCTGACTGCCTGTCGAGTAGCTCTTGGTCTCTAAATCGACACATCGCAACTGCGACTCCTTGAGTTGTTTCTCTAGCGCAGCCTTATCCTTGAAGAGCTGAGCATTTGCCTCCCTTTCAGCAGTGACTTCCTTCTGCATTTCAGTCACTAGAGCTTCGGCTCGCCTCATCTTGCCAACAGCGGCAGCTGAGACATCTTCTTGTTGAGCGAGTTTTGACTTCAGCTCTAGGAGCTCGCGGTCCATACTGGCGGCGTTGCGCATAGACGGACTTTCGCCCTTGGCGAGTTCCTCCAGTCTCTCGGCAGCCTCAGCCAGCCGGGCTTCAAGCATCTTCTTCTCCTTGAATAACGTGTCACGCTCTGCCGTAATGTCGTCAAACGAGGTTCGCAGACTTCGGACTTGTGAAAGGAGGGACACAACTCTGCCTTGGGCTTCATTATGGGCGTTGACAGCCTCATCACGAGACGTAGTGACATCCTGTAATGTGATCTCCATCCGAGCTTTTTCTTTAGCCCAAGTGGAGCTGTTCAGGACTTCATTATCCCACTTGCTACGGAGGTCCTCCAGTTCCTCCCGAAGACGAGCGTTCTCGCTACGAACATTGAGCACCTTCTCTCGTTCCATCTCGAGCTCATTGTTGAGCGTAGAGAATTCCCTTTGGTACTTCAGCCTCGTCTGCTCCATTGAAGTTTCTTTGTCTTCGATGTCGATCGCACGCTGATTCCTGTAATCTTCAAGTTCATTTTGCAAGCGCTGTTTCGCTTGAAGGGCTCCTTGCAGCTCGGCTGCTTGATCCTCCATCCTAGCCTCTAGCATCTGGGTCTGTCTTTGCAGGTCTTCCACAAGAGCATCCATCTGTTTGCGCTCAGCCATAATTTGCGCACACGTCTCCTCTGCCTCTTGGGCTTGTGACTTGGCAAACTGCTCCGCGCGACTGGCTTTTAGGACGGCGATTTCTGCTTGTTCGAGCTTGTTGAAATAGTCATCCGCCCGACTCTTGTACAAACTCAAGCTGGAAGCGAGATCAGCGGACTTGGACGTTTCCGCATCCAGCCGTATCTGCAAGTCGGAGAACTCCTCGAGAAGCTGATTCCTGCTGACGGCATCCTGCTCCCTGGCAACCTGCAACTCTTGCGCTTCGGAGAGTGCGTCTCGCAGTTCCACCTCAAGAGTAGCTTTTGCTCGTTTGAGCTTCTCAAATTGCGCTTTGGCCTCGGTGAAATCGGCCATGGCCTCATTATGGACTTTGAGCAAGGATCTTCGAGACTGTTCCTGAGAATTGATCAGATCATAGAGCTCCTCGTGCGATTTTGCCTGAACGTCACGCAGCGATAGCTCTCCAGATCGGATGCTTCTCTCTAGGGCGGAAACTTTTTTGGTGGAATCGTCCAGTTGGTCATGAAGGCGGCCATTTTCGCGCTCCAAAAGCTGCATACGTCTGAGAGACGGGCTCTCATCCTGCCATAGGTCTCGGACAGGTTTGAGTTGTTCGAGTTGATTCTGGAGATGACGGTTCTGCATCTCGCTCACCTGGAGTTTGTTCTGAAGCTCTTCGATTTCAGTAGCGAGATCCATGCGTTTCTGGTAGCCGATAGTGTCCACTGTGCGATCTGACCGACCAGAATCCATTGTAGCTTCGTTGAGATTCAATCTCCGGTTAGGTGTCGTTGGGGTAGCGAATTTCTTGACGAGACCATTTTCTGAATTCTTTCTCAGATGTGTCGGGGTACGATTACCGGCTACCTGATTCTGGTCAATCTCTTCAAGCAATGCACGCTTGGATGAAGAGTAACGGGCGTCCAGCTCCTTCATCTCGTCCTCGTGTCGACGCCGCATTTCTGCAAGTTGGCTCTCTGCTCGATTATACTTCTCCTCCGTCACTTGAAGTTTGCTCTGAACGGTATCTAGCAGTTGGGCTAGATTTACTTTCTCAGCCAGGTCTGGCTGAATGGACTCCCATGATTCCGGCGGCTTGTCTGACAGAGGCTCCACGAACTTGTGTAGAAGCATCAGCTGGCGGTGTAAGGTCTCGATTTCCTTGTGGGCAGTGTCGAGAGATCCCTGAAGCTTTCGTGTGTTTGCCTGAGCCTGAGTTCGC
The DNA here is from genome assembly GCF_001078395.1 of Aspergillus udagawae. Classification (NCBI taxonomy): domain Eukaryota; kingdom Fungi; phylum Ascomycota; class Eurotiomycetes; order Eurotiales; family Aspergillaceae; genus Aspergillus; species Aspergillus udagawae. The sequence goes on along the minus strand of NW_025091267.1, from coordinate 1,825,151 downwards.
AACTGTCTCTCTGTTTCCAGGTTCCTGTTTGCTTCGGCAAGTTGTATACCGGCAGTTGAGGCGGCCTTCTCAGCATTGCGACTGGCCTTATGTTCCCTGTTGACCTCATGGTTCAGATCCTCCAGACTCAATGACAACTTTTCTTTCTGCTTCTCTAAAGACGTAATGGAAAGTTGCAGGTCTCCGAGTTGTCTAGTCAGTTTTCTGTTATCTTCTTCCAATTTGGCCTTTTCCCTCTGCAGGTTCGTTATGCGGAGACGCTGGCTCTCGCTGGCCTTTGAGTTGGACCTGGCAATGTCCAGATTTTTCTGTTGGATCTTGGTCAAAAGAGCGCGATTGTCGTTTTCGGAGGCTGTGAGCCTGCCTTTAAGCGTAACCAGCTCTCGTTCGAGGCGCTCTTTGTGCTGGTCATGGCGAATGCGGAAGTTTTCAGACTCTGCAATTGCATTGGTAAGTTCTTGCACTCTCACTGAGAGACGAGATCGCTCTTCCTCAACATCCTCCAGCTGACGCGCCTTTTCCTCTAGATCTTTTCGGACGCTATCCAGACGCTCGTTGGCCTGCTTCTTCACATTTCGCTCGATCTCAGCCTCCGCGTTCAAGCGGGCACTCTCCACTTTGGTGAATCTATCGCGAAGTCTAATAAGCTCGGCCTGGAGCTCCTTGCGAGACTGCTCCGCAGCTACTCGCGCTTCAGTCGCACGGCGAAGCGAGTCCTGCTGAATGTACATCTCTTTCTCTATGATGATCTTTGATTCATTCAAGGAGGCGTACTTATCCCTGAGCTCCGCAAGATTGTGCTCAGCAAGCATTTGGACATCGTCTCTCGACTGTCGCTCACGGCTAAGATCGGCCTGTGCCTGAAATAGTTGATTCTTTAGGTCGTGAATTTGCTGCTCAAGCAGTTTCCTACTCTCGCCAGCCTCTGCATCCTCAGAAATCTTCTCTTCGAGAAGCTTCTTGACGTCGGCGACCTCACGTTCAAGCTGACTTTTTTCAGATTTCATTGCGTCCGACTCTGCCTGCAGCTCTCGAAGTCGCTTCTGCATATTATCATGGCGTGTTGACAGGGCTCCTTTTTCCGTCTCTAAGTGTTCCTTCTCTTCTTGATGCTTCTTGGCGTCATTTCGCAGAACAGCAATTTCACTTTCTTTTCGTCTGAGCATTTCCTCATATCCAGTAGATGTGGAGGAGAGATCAGAAATCTGTTGCCGGATAGAACGATTCTCCTCGACCAGCTCCTTGATCTGCTTTTTCGACTGCTCCAGATCTTTGGATGTATTTGCAAGCTTGATGTCAAGATCCTGGTCCGTTTTGAGCAATTTCGCTTCCAGGTCTTGAATTTTGCGGTCTTTGAGACTCAGGTGGCTTTGGAGCATTTTTATTTCCTGGTCTAGCTCCTTAACACGGGCTTCCTGCTCGGCGACAGAGCTCTGGGCCTCCTCCAGTTGACGGTCAAGGGCATCGAGGCGGGCCTGTAGATCTCGTTTCTCGGCTTCCAGCCGTTCAATGATCTCGCCGGCCTGTTCGAGCTGCGTAATGCGATGGCTAAGCTGCTCATCAGCCTTTTTCTTTGCGGCTATCAGAGTATCTAATTGGTCCTCGAGACTCTCTTGGTCCGCAATGGCTCCAGCCAGTTTTTCGGTTAACTCGATCTCACGAAGCTGCAGTCTTTTGAAGATCTCCTCTTTGTCAAGAGCCAGGGCTCGTTCGCTTTCAAGTATGTGTTGGATTTTCTGAATCTCAATCTCCGTACGCCGTCTTTCTTCATCAAGCTTCTGGCGTTCAGCAATGTCCTGCTTCATCTTGGCTTCCAGCTCTTTAATCTTTTCATCCCGTTTCTTGACTTCATTAGCAGTACGTGTCTCTCCCAAGAGAGGCTTCATCCTCGAGAATAACCGCCACCAGGGATTCCGCTTCATATCTAAATATATTTGGAAGTTATGCTGGATGATTCTCGTAGCCTCCGCCCGGTATAGGCGTTTGTTTGAAATCCGCCGCTGGATGAACCCTCTGGCTGCAGATTGGAACTGAGTCATGATAGTCCGAATGAGCTGATCCCGTTGTTCTTCGAGCTCGGCCAAGACACCCGCTCGAAAGAAGACCTTTGTCCGACCTACACGGTACCAGGCCGGATCTAGACCAAGTCTTTGGAGCATATTGTGGGCGACACTCTGTCCATCCATATACCCTTTGGGCATGTTGGGACAGAGAACTTCATATCGCTGTCTGAATTCCATAAATGAGAGGCGATTCGGGAATCCTGTACGAGCAATTCTGATACCTTCAAGGACACCATTGCAGCGTAGCTGGTCTAGGACAAGGGGAGCATTTAGCATCTTGGGACGCTTCTTGTGATTGGGTATAATACAACGAACGAAATGAGGATGGGTCTGATGGAGTTGGTTCATGAGACTTGACAGCTGCTCTTTATGCCGCTGTGCAACGGTGCGGAAAAGACCTTTCTTGACTCTGCTTTTGGGAAGGTCATTATCCTCATCCGGGTCGCCGCAGTCAGAAAAGAGGCTGGCGACATGTTTGTCTTTCGATCGTGCAAGGAGACGTGTCACGTTGTCATTCAGAGGGTGCTTATTTTTCTCAAGCCATCCCTCGGTGTCGTATTCTACCTCAGCAGCGTAATGAGTCAGAACAAACCCTTGGCTCAAGCGGGAGGCGCGATATTTGGGGGACTTTCGGTCCCAGAGTGAATGCAGTTTGTCTGTGAATGAGCGATCTGTGGCTTTCGGCATAACGCTGTCCTCGTCCAAGCATGAGAAGATACCAATAGGGTTCGTCAGCTCGATCAGATCAATAGTCGGTTGCAAGTCTTTGCCAAAGTCGATGAACTGCCATTCGATTTGCTCCCGTGCATACTCTTCCTGCTCAAGGACAAACATGTGATGATTGAAGAACTGCTGCAGCTTCTCATTAGTGTAGTTGATACACAGTTGCTCGAAGCTGTTGTTCTTGAAAATTTCGAAACCAGCAATATCCAGGACGCCGATGAAGAAGCTATCATCGCCAGCCATGGTACTGCGATCTAACCGACTATTGATGCGGTTGACAAGATCCCCAAAGCCTCGCTCATAAATACCTTTGGCGAGAGCGTCCAGCGCCAGTCGAACCTGCTCTGGAGTTTGGACCTTTTCCACCCACTCCCGGCCTGCCTTTACCCTCGGATGGAGCAGCGCTTTCACAAAGGGCTCTGCCGCTATCCCTAGCAACTGGCAAGCCCTCTCGACGCTATTCAATGGGTCGGGGCCCAAGGCAGCTTGGTCTGCACGCAGGCTTTCTTTGACAATAGTGATATTCCCCAGATGGAGCACCGCTGCAACCGTCCGAAGAATACACATCTGGTCCTCTTCGGAGAACTTCATAACGTGGAATGCCTCGATCAGCGCATTCCACTCATCCACGTCAGACACACCGGCGATGCTATCATTACCGTCTCTGGTGTACGCAAAATTCTCGATGTGCAAGTCTGCTAAGAGCAAGCTTTCCCGCATCTTCGGGTCGGCGCCTTGCAACAGCTGGTAAAATATGTGATAATTTCTCTCATGACTGTTAGGTTTGACCACTCGAGATTTCTCGAGAAGATACCAGTCAATCGAGGCACCGGAAATTTGACCAGAGCGGGTGAATTCAATGCGTATAAATTTTCCAAATCGAGACGAGTTATTATTTCGGACAGTTTGGGCATTTCCAAATGCCTCCAGTATTGGGTTTGCCCTCAAGATCTGCTGTGAGAGTGTAGACAGCTGCTTAGATCCTGAACGAGCATAGGGAGTATCGGCTGTCGCCACTGCTGCAAGGTACTGAATGACCTTCTTGGTATTCTCGGTTTTACCAGCTCCGGATTCACCGCTATGCTCCAATGTCAGATATTTTAGTTCTCACGAGCTTCTCGAGGAGAAACATACGTCACTAGAATGCTTTGGTTCTCACCCTCTTCGACGAGATTCCGAAAGGCTTCATCAGCCATAGCGAAAATGTGAGGTCGAGTTTCTTCTCTGCTCCGACCTTTGTACATTTTCACGTACTCGTTTGTGTAAATCGGCAATGGACAGTACGGATTGATTGTGACCAAAAACAAGCCGGAGTAAGTCTACCGATGGCTAAATCAGACCACAGGGCCTCGTTTCTTAGGGACCATTCGGGACAACTCACATATATCAGATCTGCCTGGTACCGGGAGTGCAGGTTATGCACCACAGATGCCTCATTTAAATGGGTGAGTTCTGCCATATCATCGGCCTTGTCAAACTTCGCCGGATTGACCTTATCGACTTGGTCTGCTTCGACCTCTCGTTGCTGCCATGGCGATGAGCGTGAATTTCTTTATGAACTCGATGGACTTCGAGTTGTCATACCTCTCCATCTTCACTCTGGACCAACAATTTCCCATCTCCTCTTTCTTCTAGAACCAGACCACGAACAAATGCTCTCTCGGGGTGACGTAACCAGACGTATTTGTTCCCTGAGAAGTCATTGTCTCCTTCCAGACCTCGGATCTCGTCCACCCCTCGTCGTAGTTCTTCTGACTTGATGAACTCGGGCGCAAATGTCCCCGATGTCGCATCGTTTCTTAGAGAATTCGATCTCTGCCGGGTCACGGTTCGTTTGAGACTGGACGGTGACAATTGCGAAATAGACGCCGAGTTTCGGAAATGACTCTTCCCCTCTTCGAACTTCGAAGGTGACGTTACAATGGCCGACTTTGGCCGCAGGCTTCTGGTCTGTGGAGTAGATGGCAAAGCAGATGGAGTTGACCGACCAAAAGGGTTGGCACGCTTTGGTGAGGCATTCAACTGAGAAGGTAGCATTTTGTCGTCGATTCAGTGCAGCATCATTCGTAAACAGAGCGGGACAAGGATAATGTAATCAAGGTCATAAAAGGGCTCTGAGCATGAGGAATTGTCTCTCTAACAAGGTCATTAATCTCCAATGATAAGGGAAAGCCAAAACATAATATAAAGACAAGGCAAAAGAAATACTGTGTGCTTTGAGAACAAAGAGATGCAGACGGAGACTCAGTAAGGCATGAGTGAACACAGCTTGAACCCAAAGTACCTGCACATCTGCATTGTGATGGGGCCCACTGTTTGTTTACATCCGTCATGCTCTGGTTCCTCAGGCGGCGGAGCAGATCTTGCGCTAGTCCCGATATGTCTGTACGCTGGTCACGTGGTTTTCGCGGCACGAAACTCGATCCTCAATTCTCGCAAAGGCGCTTCACTTCTCCCGTCTCTGACGACCCTCGTTTCTCTCCCCATATCTTACACCACGATCGTCTGAGAATAGACATAACCATAGACATAGCCCTATTCTCATGTGTCATTTATGGTTTGAAATGTGAAAAAGAGTAGTCTTCTGCTCTTAGATTTAGTGTCTCCGATCCACGACTGCTGACACTCATGCAAAGCTGCATACTATATGATGTGCGACGCCTGAATCCGTGAAGCTAACACAGCTCGCGTCTTACTTACACAGTACAATACAGAATCTTACCGGAATCCTCTTGTGTTGAATTACCTCACTTGATTTCTTACCCAAGCATGCCGCAGCATCCCCCAGCGCCTTCAATAGGCGGTCCGCCTCACACCCAGCAATGGTCTCGCTCGCATATTTTTCCGTCGACTTCCATGCCATCTTCACTTGCTCCCCATATACCCTTCAGTCAAGATATCTCATCGGCTCAGCAGCCACAAGACAACGGCAACCAACCCTTCAACTATAACGGCTTGACCAACCTCAATATGACTTCGAATCTTCCTGGTTTAGGAGGTCCTGTAGCGGGATTACCTCTACCACCACCGCCTTTTCCCTTCATGGGCCCGTTCACGCCGTCACAGTTTCACCCTCATTCGTTCCCACCCATCCAGATGCCTCCGTTGAGATACCCGCCATTGCCGTTGCCCGCAGCCAACAGCCAAGCGCCGAGTCGCCCCTCATCGCGTGATCTCCGTTCGCAAGCAAATTCGATGTCCATGAATGGTGCTGACTCTCGAGCCACCACAACACCGAGTACGCGGAAAGATTATGATCGAGAAGAAGGTGAACTTACTGATATGGAAGTGGCCATGCCGACGAGCTCAGAGAACGCAGGCTTGTCCGGAACCCGAGCCGATGCAAGACCGTCAACTCTGATGCAGCAAAATGGGTATGCGACAGGTACATACAATACTACGACAGTGGCTGGTAACAAGGAATCCAGAAGGAGCCCCGCGACAAAAAATCGCGACGCGTCCACCTTGGACCTCGAAGAAGGCGAGGCATCCTCAACTGGGTCACACATATCGGCCAGGGAATCTGAGTCACGTATGTCGCTTGGGCTCACGTTTGCTAGGTGGATTCACTAATTTTGCGCAGCGTATGATCCTCCAGGTTCTGTCAATCCTGAGCCATTTGTGTCGAACGGTGCTCCCGTCGCTTCACCCCACGAAGATAGACCTTTCGCACTTACAAGAGACGTGTCAGCATCGCACGGAAGCAGGAAATCAGTGGCACAGCTTCGAATTCAAGCACAAGGCGCGCTTCTACGCTTAGCGCCCCACAACATTCGTTACAGTGAGCTGGTAGGAGAGGGGATCAACCCGGCTGTGCTTAGGCAGCTCTATGAGGAAGTTGGAATCAGAGTCCCTACACCACAACTAGACGGTGTATCTCCAACTATCAATCCGCCTACCAAGCCTGTTGACGTGCCAGTAAAACCGGCTGCTGCTGTTCTTGACTCGAGTTCGAGCAGCAATGTTGAAAATGGACCTGCCTCTGTGACCTTTGATCACTCTAAACGAGAAACCGAAATCCAAGTGGCAGCAGCGGCGGCGGCAGACACGCCTGCCCCTGTTTCTACCTCTACCACCCAGCCCAGCACCATTGCCAAACCGTTAGAAAGAAAAGAGGTCATTGCGCGTATGCTTGCTGCAAAAGCTGCCAAGGCTTCCGGAACGCCCTCAACCCCCCAAACTGACTCTGCAAAAGAAGCGCAACCATCTGAAAGCCCGGTGTCTGCCCTCGTTGGGAAAGGCGCGCCTGCGAGTTCTGGGCATGAAATCCCTTCTAAAGACAAGGACATACGCACAAGAGAGAAGAATAAGGCGAAAACCGAACTAGCCCGACAGCGAATCGAGCAGCTCAAGAAGCAGGGTTTGGTGAGAAGTCAGCAAAAAGCGCAAATAGATTCTTTGCGTCATGAAGAGATACCGCAAAGCAACGGAAGCAGTCCCGCCCCAGTGTCTCAAGCATCCCACACCCCGATGATTCAACATCCATTACCTGATAGACCTCCCGACCCAGAGTCCACTGCTCCCTCGCGTATTCCTGGGCTGTTCATGACAGAGTCATCAGAGCCGTCTGTTACACGCGTTCGTGGCTTGGTTGTTGATTCGACGCCACAGCCCCATGTCAATCAGCGCAAGCGTCCAAGAGCATCTGATTTCGACGAGCCTTCATTTACACCGAAGAGGTCCCATAACGGAGTAAATTACAACGCTTCAGAGGGTAGACTGATCATTGATATCAGTGATGATGAGTTTTATGGGGATGACGAGAACGAGGAAATGGAGATCGAGCCCGCCGGGAAGACATCGCTGGAAGGCGGCTCAGTAAGTCCCGAAGGTTTGTCCGGAACAGTTCCTTCATTGGCCGACCTTCTTCCTCAACGGCCGACTGCGTCAAGTCAAGGAATTTCCGCCTCTGCTACACCCCAAAGTCACAGAAATCATGATCAAGAAGACCTCCGGAAGAAGGATCTCGAAATACAGGCAATGCGTCGGCGAATCGCTGAACTTGAGCAACGGAAAAAAGCGAAGCTAGCAGCGAGTCGCACACAATCGCCTCGTCCTTCAGAAATAGCGGTTTCATCTCCTGCAATCAACCCAGCTTCAGTTGATCAAGGACATCAAACTACCATTGTCATCTCGGAGCCTGTGGCTCATAAATTACCTCCTCAAGTGGCTCTCTTGGAAGCTGCTACCGAAGCCATTTTTTCAGTTCCGGCAAATATTTCAGATAACCCCGAGAATCTTTCGTCGGAATCAATCGCGCGGATCTCGGCCCTCAAGGACGACGCCGACTACCTCGAGGAGATGCGCTCTAAATTGTTGCGTAAGAAGGAAATTGAATCAGGTGTTCCCGCTCTGGATGCCGAGATTCAAAAGTCTGAAGCCCGGCTTGCTGAAGTCAAAGTAGAAGAACAAAACCTCCTCCGTGATATTGCCAAGGGGAAGGAAGGGAGACAACAACTTCTAGAGGAGCTGCATAGTCTCAACTTGGAGTTGAATGGCCTCACTCTAGAAGAGCTGGAAATAGCTGAACGTACGTTGGATGCAAAGGAACAAGTCCAAGCATCAGATGCAGGTACGTTTAATCTGCTGTCCCTGATTCCGTCCTGCATTCTTGTTATTGCGGACTTTGGACGGATACTGCTGTGAAAGTTGGAGCTTACATGACGCATAAATCTCGTTACAGGTTCAACAGATCGTCAAAGCTCTGCGGCAAGGCATGGTTCCGCGATGCCAGACGTCCCGGCTGCCGAGGCGCGTAGTCAAGGTGCGGCATGTCCGGCCCAAGGTTCTCCGGTTTCCCGTCTAGCATTTGAGGCGGGACCCGCTGCTATTTCAGATCTTTCTATGGATGCGGACGAGTCTGGCGATGCTGTGGACCCTGCAAGCGATGCAGCCTCTTCTTCCCCATCAGAATCTCTAGGCTCCGCGATGGATGAGTCCGCTGATTCCAGTGAAGACTCTGTGGAAGCTGATAGCGAAGAGCCCATGGAATGCGAAACACCCACGCCGGAACCTAGTGTGCATGAAGCTTTGAGCGGCATCCCAGCCACAGATCGGAAGACTGTGGAGGACGAGATAACTCCTGACCAGACTCTTCCGGAACGGCAGCGGACTCCGCATGCTCCTGATGCAGGGAATACAGGGGATGTATTACCCCCCAATGCGGATGAAGTTCAAGAACTCGAAAAGCAAGTTTCTCGCGGATCTTCCATCTCCGACGCATACGAGCCACCAGAGCCCGAAGCGGATAGCAGCCCTGCCGATTCCGTCTATACTCCTCCTTTCAGCCCCGTTTCTCTTGCTTCCGTAAAATCTGCAGAGGTTTCTCGGGTCGAAGGAGCTGATATGCCGCTAATGGGAAAGGTTCAGGAACTGGAAGTTCAACCAGAAGCCAGCTCCCCGCATGGGCTCTCGAATGTGCGGACTATCTCTTATTCGGGGAGGAGCACTGCTGACGGCTTTGTAGAATGGACCCCAGGAGAAAGCTCCCAGATTCACACCCTACATTAGCCCATTGAGATGGTTCAAGGCTTACCGCTACCACCCTAGATTCACTGAAAATGTCTCGGGCGGCTTTCGATCCCTAACATATAGTCATAACATCGATTCCGAAAAATATCTCTGTCCCTACGAGGCTACTGGCGGTGTCTGCAATGACCGGTCATGCGACCTCCAGCATTTTCGTGACATGACTCTTAGCGGTGCGTCGACATATTTAGACAGAAGCATTGCAGCATTCCTCATGTCATAATCCGATTCATGGCCTGGCCCCCAATCTTCCCCATCGTCCCCGGTTCTTCCTTTCCTGATTGCGTTTCGTTTCCCATCCTGATTTTTCACTCCTTCCGTTCTTTCATATTTTCTGCAGTTCCCGAACACAGCTCTAAGACATTGTCAGTTTGTTTCAAATGCGGTGAGGAGATGCTGACACACAGTGATGTTGATTTCGACAGATGACAAGATCCTTGTCCAGATGGGATCCCTTCGAGAGGGCAAAACGCCTGAAGAGAAGGACCAATATATCGCCGGGCTGAAACAAATCATCAATGAAATGCGGCGCGACAAGGTGAAAGATTTCAATACCGTGGCCACGGAAATTGCTGCATACCGTAGACGCTTCCTCCAAGATCCATCCCGTGTCTTGCCCTTGTAGCAGGATCATGGTACGTGTTCGTCTGATGGAAGAAGCTTTTCCTCTACCAAGGTGAGCCGTGACACTTCTGAATGCAAGTGAAACCATCCTGAAAAATTATTCTTCGCCTCTTGACGCCATAAACAAAATCTCCTCGTACGACTTTCTGATACCCGACCCTCGCTCGCTCTGTTTGTCATCAGAGATTTTCTCCGTCCATATGTCTAATGCATACGCACCACTTAACCTTCTATAACTCTGCTTTTAAGATGGATGGACTCCTTGGTGTTGCCGTCTCATCCATAACAGGGTGTTCTCATTCTTACCCTGTTGATCTGTGCTTATTGGTATACACAAGAGCAGCATGGAGTTTTGGTAGGATTTCTCAACCATATTTCTCTAGCAGCGGGGCGTAAGCAGTTCGCCCTCCACTTCGACCATCACTAGGCCGCGGATCCAGAGTGTCTGCGGGCCATGAGGATAATATCCATATCAACTATTGAGACTGCAATGGTGCGGACTGATCAGCGAGTCCCAGATTGCTTTCCCTACTCGACGGGGAATGGAAACTGTACAGCTGCCACTATTGGGTGGTAAGAGATACATAGTGATAGTGAATTATCAAATCATTCATTCTCCTTTCGAATCAGAGTATAATCGTACATCTTGGTATCCAATCCATTTTTCCAAAAGTGTCCACCTACGCCCGTATCCCGACCAAGAGTGAAGGCCGGCGGATAGCGTCTATCGGGCACAACAAGGCGCAGACGGGCATTTGCATAAACGGAGAGAGACGAGCTTGTCTGATAGACGATGAAGTATCAATACCACAGTGTCGCTAGTAGACTCTGAATGTCATCACGAATAAATATTCTTGGCTCGTGTACGGCCCACTCAGCACTTGAACAGCCAAATTATATCCCGATCATTCGATCCCCTTATCTTCCATACTTAGGGCTGTGCAATTCAGCTACTGAACACCAATTGTAGACTAAACTGAATAGAAACCCTTGTACTTTGTGGGCGAGTATAACCTATCCTGGGATATTGAGTCATAGTTGAGAGCGTCAGGATCATTCATGCATTGTATATCGCAGATTCTGAGTCATCTGATTGCCTTGGTTTGCTTCTGCATTGGGACCCCGACGTTCTTACTCTGTTTGGGCATGAAGATAGGTTGGTAGGTTAGGACCTGGTCTTTGAAAGATCAATTGATGGAATGATAATATTTTTATGCGGCATTTTCTTAATTTAGTAGGTACTTTGTAACAATAACCTATATGTTGTGTTCATTATCTGGGTACGCTGCCACGTGGTGCAGGAGGATATATTAAATTATTAATAGTCAGCAGTATGACTAAAGTATGGCTCTCACTTCTTCAGCGCCATATCACGCTGAATGAATGGCGTTTAATTTAACCATCTCACGTAATGAAGAATCAAATATAGGAGACAGTTGAAGGATCACTTAGTTTATCCAACGGCGCCAAACGTCATTTTTTAGGGTTGGGGGCTGTCATCTTCAGCGCTTATTTTGGACCCCATTTCGGAGGATAGCGGCAACCCAGAATAGGATTCTCGTGTAATGGCGCAAGACCAGATATCTATTTATGATGCTGAAGGTTCAGATTAGAATAGCTTCCTCCGAATCATGCAATAGAATTGGGGGCGGATTACAAGTCTTTGTTCTCCAGGGTACGGAGTAGATAGATCTTGGCTTGGGGGTCGGGAATACCATGTGGCTACTGGCACGGAGTATGTCCGGGTGCTGGTGATTACTCATGTACGGGCTGATAGTTGGGATATGTATGGAATAGAATGCCATTTGCATGTGGATCGTGGAAATCCTTGGGACAGGCTCCGTAGCCTTAAGGCAGAGGCTGTTTCATCATTGTGGTTCAGAGCTGAAACAATTCCTCTAATAGTGGAGGCTGCAGGATTGATAATTGGGAACACAGTGGATCTAAAACCACTTCAAGAATTGAATTCATAAACAGGAAAAGGATTAGCTCAAGGCAGATTCGGGTAAACCTTGAATGCCTGACCGCGACTCTGGCACTTGCATCGAACAAGTCCGGGCGCAACACAGCCTGCCCTCGTATTTGTCACCGAGTCGGAATTACTTAAGTGTGAAGTACGGTGCAGAGCTGAATTTGAATTTCTAAGCTGAAGAAGCAAGTCGTAAGATAGAGACCGCTATTTTGTGCAGGGAATAGGGTTGACTGCATATAGATCCCGACAGAAAGGGCGGTGGAATCCATGGAGGGGATGATGCATGTCATCCTTGCTGTGATCGACTGCGGCTCGAAATTGTGATTAATAATAATACTAAGATTGACTAGTTAACTAATATTTTGATAACTGAGACTAGTCAGTAGTACTAACTAACTAGTAACTAGTAATGTGCCACAATAGTCACCTTGTCGAGGTTTATCCAGTTTTCGACTAATGATGAAATGGCTGACCTCCATGTGTATACATCAACGGTTAGCGTCGTGCTTTATGGAGTAGACAGCAGATATCAAAAGAAAAATGAATAAAAAATAAAGGTCTTAGAATTTGTTCCTGATCCTAGAGTGAGAACGAATATTCCTCTGAATTCCAATAATGAATTCTGGTTCCATGTGGCCAGTCCCAGATTTTCTGGACAAAGTATACTTTGAGAACGGAATATGGCACGCGATCTCCAGTTAGGCAACCCCGGGCAACAAGGCTCCCTGGTCCATGCCAATCAGCATTCAACTAAGACATGGACTACAGATCTTGGAGTCACAGCGCGGCAGGGAGCAAATTGATTAACACAGATCTCAAACTCAGTCAAGCATCAAACTGCAGTCATAAACAGTATCAAAAACAGTAAATTAAATGACAACCCCACTGCCGTCAGGGCTACTATGAGCTGAGACCAGCTCAGCTCATTGTAGCCCGCTGCTCTTGCATCAAAAAGTGGTACAATCATCAACATAGCGCTGCATCCAAAAGACATTCCAGGTCTATCCAGTTCAAGTATGCAAACCTTCCCAAAACTAACCGTAAACTCCTATGCCCATGTTCGTTTCATGTTTCATGTTTCATGATGTATCCATAATAGTGCTTCGCTCACAATGACAACCAAACTGAGAACAAATCCAAATACAATATACAGCAGGCAGGCGCAGCCATCCTGAATTTCTGTAAGCACAACTTGTCAGCTTCGGCTCCTCAGTATCAGTACAGCGGCAGAAGTTCTTACCTAGGTGTTGTGCTTTAGAAAAGATACTACTTGACAGGCTTGCAACTGGAGCACACGATGTGGTTGCATTCTGTGCATCTCGGCTGGACATTGTATACTTTCGGCCCGTCGCCGCAATGGCAGCAGATGTACATGTACGTCTGGCTGTAGACATTGTTCATGTTTGTCGCTCGACCCGAGCGGCCGGCGAAGTAGGTCTCCGGGAGATCCTCGTAAGACATTGATGGGCCGTGTAGGCTGGCTTGACGATTCATGTGTAGATGCCTTCTGTTGGAGACAGTAACAGCGTGGTAGGAAGATATGTCGTGGCAGCCGTGGAGGGAGTCGTTGATGTTGATGCTCAGGTTCTTGTTCATGTCCTCGGTAAACCAGGAGCCAGGCATGATTGGGATGGAAGAGACGATTGAGCGAATGATTTTGGCGATGGAGGAGACGAATAGTAGTTTTGAGAGTCTTGAAGACAGTGTTATATAGAGGATGCTTGTTGTATGGAATGATGAAGAATGAAAGAGTGACCATCATGAGGGATCGGAGCATGTTTAAATATAAAAAACAAAGAATGACATGATGAGAAAAACATGAATCACGTCAAACAATGAGCAAGGCAGCTCACAAGGGCACAAGTGTGGCTTCTCCCAGGCAAAAGCCCCGGACATCCAAAATGCGCCCCAGGTTTGCAGCGAATCAACCTTCATCCTCAGGCATATCATCAGGCAAGCAAGCTAGCAGAATAGCTTAGTTGAGCCTGCTTGCTAAGAGAAGTTAGAGACGGGGGCCATTAGCATCCTGGATGGCAGTAGATCGAATGTGGCTTGGCGGGGTGAATAATGGGTCCATCAGTGCCTAGATGCCATCTCGAGAATGACATTGAAGTCATCTCTGAATCAATTTGAGAATATCTGAGTAGAATGACCGCTAGAATAAGCACTCGCGTTGACTCAGGCCCTCCGTGAGGGTCCACTGTCTATGATGGAAAAGGCGGAATCAGCAGTGGCTTGGACATGTCGCTTTGCCCGAATGCCCTCTGATTTCCGCCCTTTTCATCTCAAGCATTGAACAATCTTGGGATTTAGTCTGCATTCTTCTTGGCCCATTTGCGTTTCTGTTTTTCTTTTCCTTGACTCTTAGGATAGTCATCCGTTTGTACTCCGCGTGTGTTGCCTGCCGAAAGGACGTACTAACTGGCAGCGGCTCTCGAGAACGACTCCACTCTCAGCACGTTAGTTCCAGCGGATTCAGGCAACGATCCCCCTGATGCCTGGTTACCTACAGCACGAGGCTCCTTCGTGCATTCGTCCTTGCATGATTCGTCGCGGAAATCGTCATGAAAAAAAAAAAAAGCAGTCATAGTTCCTAAGGCGCTTTCACATTGGCGCTGACCGTTAGTTTTGCTCACCAAATGTACTCGGAAAGCCGTTTTCCCTGTAGCATTTGTCGGTCAATTCCTTTTCGGCCCTCTCAGCAGTAAGCACAAACAAGGCTGCATTCCACGTGCTCCTGCTGCCTAAGCTGTCATTTGACCATTCAGTCATCACTTTTCGCGTCTTACAAGATCCGTCTCTGATGACGTTGAATAATCTATATTCTATCTGTTCAACGTGGAAGATGACTAGGGAGCAGAGTGAGGGAGGATGATTCATTGCCAACGATCATTAAAAATAGATGGTGATGGTTATACTGTCCCCGCCCTCACATCATCTCTCCCGTTCCATTCTTTGTCTTCGTTATTATTATTATTAGCAGCATGGTTTCGGACTGCTACGCTGCATCTACTTGGCTTAGGTCAAATGCATTTGATTGAGACATTTCGCCCCAGTTCCGGTTCCTGAAGGTATTCCCAATACAGCCAGGTTTCACGAATTCCTTGTCGGCCATCGCTCGAGTAATCTGTAACTATGTCCCAACTGATTATGCTCTCACTTTCATTTTGGATTAGTGAAAGTTGTTTACGATTGACATCTTAGTCTAATAGCCCATCTGGGTTAACCGGAGGCTATGGAAGTCGATGTTTACCTTTATCATGAGAGTGACGATGCTCGTATACAGAGATGACCTGCAAGTACAGGCAGAAAAATTCATGCCTGTAACTGGAATGCTCGCTAAACATCGACCCGTTCCGCTGAAGGTGCTGTGAGGGCAGGTTCATCAAGTGGATGTGGAACGTGGGCAGATATGGTCGATCACGGTAGACCCGGGACTCTGTATTCTCAAGCCACAATATCGCAATAAAACCATAGAATTAAGTGTCGCATAATAAAGGTACTTGAGACTGAAATCTTAGTACTGACTGCACAGTCCGGCCTTTGTGTACATGAAGGAAGCACATGACTACGTCATGTCTTTTGTTTATGATGTTTGCACTTGGTGATCATTATTATGTTCCTGAGGCTGCTTCAACATCATCGTAATCCAAATCTTGACCTTTTCTTTCATCCAATCCAGTGCATACATAACAAGATAATATTAATTAGGACTTATGCACTGTTCTCGAGCGGGCTAGTAGCCTGTGTTTATGAGAGTTGATTCAATTTATGATTGATACCGGTGCCTCTGGCAAAAAACTCTACCAAGTCTTCCTATCTTATCACCATTCCTCAATGCACAGGCGATCGCAAAACATTCTGGAATTAGTTTCAAATGGCACCTCGTGCCGCGGATAAGCGCGTTAATCTCGCCGTTGCCAGAATCATACCTCCCATCTTGATCGGTGTGTTTGGTTATGCCAGTTATGCTATCACGAAACCATTATGCGGTCAGCATCCTCTATCCTAATTATACCAGCCTCAATCCAGTCTAATATGAATCTGAATAACAGTCGACTATCTCATACATCCTGCCCACCGTTATAATCGAAGGCCTCGGAGCGGCGCTGGCGCCGCTATTCTTGCCGTTTATTACGTCCTGCTGATTCCTGTGTTGGTCACGTATCTCCGACTTCTGTATAACGTTGTCTTGAACCCTGGTTATCTGCCGCGGGGTACGGCATGTTCTCAGAATCAGACCGACAGTGAGGGGTCAAAGCACCGTCATCGAAGACATCGTAGGAGGAAGAGCGGACATCATCGGTCCAAAACGACGGAGAAAACTGATAGATCTGACAAAGGCGACGTTGAACGAGGACTTGAGTACAATGCGGGAGCAAAGGCATACCCTCTGGATGCAGAAGGATTGGAGAGCTTCTACACCAAAGATGTCTTTGTATGTCAGCCGGATGGGAGGCCGGTGTATTGCTCCACGTGCTGTCAGTTCAAGACTGACAGAGCGCACCACTGTCGGGAGGTTGACCGATGTGTCCGCAAGATGGATCATTTTTGCCCGTGGTATGTCAGAATACACCGCGGGCTTTTGCACTTGCAAGGAGACTAACCTGCTCCGAAGGGTTGGCGGCGTAGTCTCGGAGACTTCGTTCAAGTTTTTTATCCAGTTCATCGTATATACGATGTTCTACTGCATATTTGTTCTAATCGTCTTTGCGATATATACGGCCGAGCTCAGGCGGGAGGTAAGTGCATGATCTGGCTGACCTAGAAGGATTCGCAATTAATGCATCATCATTAACAGGCCGGAAGAACCAATGCTCATTGGATTGTCTGTCTCGCATTGTGAGTACATTACCTCACTACGACATGTAGATCCACCCTTACCAGACAATAGGAGTTCTCTTTTTGGGTTTTTCGCCTTTGGAATGACCATAAGTTCTGTGCAACTTGCCGCCTATAACCTGACAACGATCGAGAACCTCAACCGCCGCTCGGTAGTGTGGACCTTGGCAATACGCGTGCCGAGGCACATCCTCAGCAAACGCTGGGCACCAACCTTCCGTACAATCACATACCCTCTCCCGCCTGTTCCTCCGGCTGAGACAGAAGTCGCGCGGGAATTTCCAGTCGGAGAACAGCATGTGTTCGCGATCCTACAGACCCTACCGGGAGAAAATCCATTTGACCTTGGAAGTCCGCTGAAGAATCTGCAGCAAGTAATGGGATTTTCTTTGCTCGAGTGGCTTCTCCCTATCAAGCAAAGTCCTTGTGCGGACCACAGTAGTCACGAGAGCGCCTTTGCCCTCGGGCCCGTTGTGACAAGGTTGAAGAAAGAGGCTGGGTTAGAAACTCCCACAGAGTCCGAGTCGGCGGACCCTGCGGGTGCCGAGGAGATACCACACCATGGACAAAGACGAGGAAAGCATAGACGGCGTAATTGAACTAATTAATTATCACTTTTGTCCTCGACCCGAATGGGGATGCCTGACCTTCCTGTGGCTCCTGTATCGATACAGCTTTGGTCCCAAGTTCCTAAATATACTTAGGTCACAGGATGCTTTTGCACGAGAAGATCACATGGCACACTATAGAGTATCAATCTTGTTCAAAAAATTGGCCCACAAAGGCTATCTGTCCGTGACCTCAAATAAAAAAAAGGTAAACAAGGCACAAAGAGCGACAAGGAAGCAACAACGCCACTGAATTTAGGCACAGAAAAGGTCTACAGCCGAAGATACTCGCCGAATAAAGAAGTAAAAGCAGTCAACAAGCTAGTAATACATCGAGCAGGCGCAAAACAGATAAGACAGAGGTTATCTCGATACACGCGCAGAGACAAAGTCCCGTCATGAGTCAATATGCCAATTACCCCAAGCGGCTCAATACAGACGGCAGCCGGAGCACAGAATATGGCCGCAGAGGGTGCATCGGCCCGAGCTTAGGTCGGGATTATTGTCTCCGCCGCAGACGCAGCAAACCCACCAGCCGGTCATGGGGGGTCGGGCAAACTGGTGCGTTGAGAGGAATTTGGGCGCATGTGCATACTGGGATCTGGGTTGAGGGGTTGGTATCCGGCCAGAGGTGTGATTGTAGCTGCGTCGTTGTAGGATTCGCAACGATGATCTTGAGGTTCGTCGGGCGGGATGTAGAGGGGTTGTGTAGTTTGCAGATTCTGGGCAATGGGTGTGGGAGGGGAAAGCGACAGCGAGGAGTGGAGAACGAAGTGGATAAGACATTTTCTAACTAGCTAGGGACCTTGGAGTGGTGGTGTACACGAGTCAAGGTTTGATAAGGGCGTAGCAAGTTTAGGTCTCGTAGAGGGAGCATGCGCTGGTATCGGGAGATTCGACCGCGGTCACGATGAAGCACGGAAACGAACAGTGAAAGTGAAGGGCTCTACCTACCATGATCTCAATTATATATGCACTTCATGCAGGCTGAAGGCTCGTCCATGAAGGCGATCTTGATTGCCTTGAGGGACAACAATCGGGCCGAAAGCAATGAGCCACAAATTCCTGCATCGGTGAAGCGATCCGCAAGGTAGGGCAAAGAAGTGAATGAAGCAGCTTCTGATGTGTCACCGGCTGTGGCTTGAGCCTGTGGCCAGGCAACGCATGCTCAATGGGAGTGAGAGCAACTCATGGGCTGATAATTCAGACATTACTGTCCTGTTGCAGACTGTTCATCAAAGACATGGCACAAAGTAGCTATTGCACCATGTCACATTGAGTACGCTCCGAAGGGGCGGATGGTGGCTTGAATAAGGTCACAGCTTGGATAAGGGCAAATCAGGCACCAGGAGGCGGTGCCTTCGACGTATAATATCGAATGGTCCATGGAGAGTTCATACAGAGCAGAAGGATCGTGCCCTGTTATGGGTGCCCTTGGGAGGGCATTGTGGCTAAGCACAGGCTCATGTTGGAGACCGCGATCGATCATATGGATCTTTAAACGGTTCAGCGACAGCAGGTGAAGTTGCTTAAAGTGAGTGGTCCTGTACGGTAAAGGTTGAATACTTCGAACATACCCTCGCAACTCTGATGTACCAGGTCGAGTGTGACTCTTGAAGCGCGCAAGCGGCATGAATAGCCACTTACCAGTGACGGTGCTCGGCAAGATGTGGAAGGAGGATGACCTGGGCAACAGAAACGAGACCAGTGGTTTCGCGGCACGCGGAAGAACATCCGGAGCTGTAGGATCTTTTTTGCCAGTGCATTGAGATTGAGGTCACAGATCCTCCAAGGAGATTTCATTTTCCAAGTCTCCTGTGGTCCACTAGGGCGCCAGTGAAGCTCATAATTGAGGAGGATCACGGCCGCAACAAAACACCGACTCGTTTGACACTTCCTGGCGAAACGATCAAAAAAACAATGAAACCGGGTCGGTCCGCAGTTCTTGAGACTTGGTCATTACAGTGATACTGAAGAGCCAAAAAAAAATGCCTCATCATTTGCTCCTCTTACCGTCCAATGAAAAGTTGGACAGATTGGCTAAATCGATGGAGCGGAGAATGTGTATTCTCGTATGGGGCTACCGATCGCCACGGTCAGACATGAGTAACAGCCGTAATCGATGATTGATCGTCAGTTTCAAGGGGTCTGGTGATCCGATTAGTATCCATCTATCAGCCGATGGCCATTATGGCAGTGACGGGAAAAGAATGAAGCTGCTAACTTTGAAGCGTTCTGATTGACTGACGAAGGGAATCAGCAATGGGGCAAAGCCACAAAAGCGCCCAGTTGCCCCAGGGCTTGGCTCTGCATCCATCTGGTGGACCGTAGACTTGTCGTCGTCTCGTCAAAAGCAAAACATCAGTAGCTTGACTGCCTAGCCTGTGTTCTGTAAGGAATATTCTCCACTTTTGTGACCTCGGTTGCGATTGTAGCCAATGTAGTGTGAGGTCGTTGGGTTATGGTTTTCTAGAAGGGAGGATGGACGGGAGAAAGGGTGAAACCGTCGGATCGGATGAGGTCATCATCGTGTGCCCAATTTGAGGGCTCGCGGGTGGATACAGTAACTAGTGCTTTAGCAGACACTTACTGGGTAATTCGCCAGGGCAATTGGGTGGGAATTTGCCTTCTCTTGAAAACGTGAACTCTAGAAGGTTGCATCCAGAAACTCTCACCGGGAGACCATTACCAATCCTCCAAGATAACCCTGGAGGCTAGAGGTAGTGGTTTTGAATGGCTTATGGAGTACTCCATAGAATCAAGCAGTATTGAAGCTGGCGCGTATTACAAGTGGAGGACAGTGGAGCATCAGAGACTCCTTCGCAGGCTGAATGAAATTACAGTAGACTCAGCAAGGGTCAGTCAGGTCGTATCAAAGAGAAAGAGGGGGTAATAATATGACGACAATCTTCAGATAGTATCGTCGTTGATTTGAATGGTCGAGTGGGAGGAATTGAGTTGCGGAGAACCAAAGGTAAGGAAGGTAAGTGGTGTAGATACGTAGTAGACTGTAGCCGAGATATCTGGTGCCTCAGGTATCTGTGTACCAAATGATCCATGGAAGAAGACACACATCCGCCTCCAGATTTCCAGCGGGAGAGCATCCATGGTAGCATAAGAGCACTAGTAGCCACAGAGATTCTACTACTAGGTATCTAGATATATGAAAACATTGGGCATACAACCTCTTGACCATCAGATAGTCATTGGATAGATACCTAACATCATCCACATCCAGAGTTGCTTCCTCTTATTGGATGAAGATGAGGAGCAGAATCTAGTGAAGATATCCCCACCTTTTGCGCCACACCCTTGCAAAAGATAATTAATAATTCATCTTCCATAGCAGTACCGAGTAGATACATCTCGTAGATAGCACCTAGATGGATAGTTATGGATGCACTACGGAGTACTTCTCATGGCACTGCTACTATGAAATAATGGAGATACTGAGAGTTGAAACAGTAATCGTCTAAACTGCTCCATACAGACAACATTGTATCAAGTTGGTGCCATCGACTCTCTTCATCTTCATACATGGAGGGGTACTTTCGATGCTATCATTCACAGTCCTCGGATTTCCTCTTCATTTGCTTCGCCTTCAAGCGTTTTCGTCTGCACATACAAATAGACAGCTACATTCCTCCTTCCTTCAGGCGAGAATCTCCCTTGCTTGCATACTTCCTTAGTGCATAGTACCTAGTGCATACTTAGTGCTTGCCCAACGATTCCCCGAATCCCCACACAGCCTCTCTAGCCTTGAGTCTAACTGTCCAGCTACTTGCCTTTTGACCTTTTCCGTGATCCATTCCTATTTTTTGCTTTTTGCCCCTCCGCCGCCGCCTCCATCATCATCATCAACATCATCATCACCGGCTCCAGTCTATCGTCTTCAGGTCTCGGCCTGCTTTACCATTCTGGCCTGGTGCCCGAGATATTTCCTTTTCAATTAGAAGATTGTCGAACCAGCTTCCCTGGCCTTCTTCGGGCCCGATTCCCCACCTTTCCTGCATACACATTCCATTTACTTTCAAGCTCCTCAGCCTTTTTTTCCCCTTCCTGCTCCCGATCGAGGGTTTCATCCACACCATCACCAACAAATATTTGTCGCACGCTCTTCTTTTATTCAGATACCCATTATCAACGGCTTACCTGCGGCTTCCTTGATTGTGGCATCCGAATCGAAAGATAAACACTCCTTTTAAAGAGAGAGTCATGAACTCTTCAGTGCGCTACCGGCCCTTGTCTCCGAGCGGCCACCGCATGGTTGACCCCATGCGTGCCTCGACCGGAACAGTGCCTCTCAGTTCCTCATATGGTCACTACGAATCCTCCATGGGTCATCCGGGATACCCAGCCTACCCTTCCGATCTCCCATTAGTGACCCCCTTCAGCACTCCATACAACCCTCGTGTGTCGCACGAACCGAGACTCGAGGTTCAGCCGATTTCCTCGACAACATACCGGGACCCTGGTCACTCCACCAAGCTGAGGACCGAGTATGCTATCCGTCCGAGACCGCGGAGCAGTACCACTTCCGCTGCTGAGATCCACCATGCTCCTGTCCGGCTCGATGTTCCGTCATCCGGGAACAGACATTCCCCTGTCACAACGAGCTATCGCCGGTCTCCGAGTCCTCTCCCGGGTCATGAACGGTATATTGTTCCTGCATCCTCATCACATCACGGTCGGCATCACAGCCGGCAGTATCCTACGGATTATGCAAGTGATACTGGCCGACTCGACCCTCATGCCCGGAGAACGAGATCTCGAACGGGCCATGGAGCCTACCGAGTTCACGACCACGGTCACCGATCGCGCTATCCAGCGCCTGGAGGCTTCCGCAAGGGAGAAGACATTGATGACTACGATGCTTACTCTTACACCAACCCTCGGGAGCAGTTTGAAAAGGATTCGGTCGCCAGGTTGAAATACGGTCGGGGTCCATACCGCAAGGAGAGGCCTTTGAGCATGACAGGGATCGAGGACCAACAGCTGCTCCCAAAGAAGGAACCGCGAGCCTTGGGACCTCCTCCCTCGCAGAGAGGTTTCGACAAGCTTGATCGCGATGCGCGGTCCCGATCGTCGGTTCATGGGTCCGTCGGGAGCGACGTCGACCCGGCGGAACCCAGGAGAATGTCATGGCAGCGAAGACCCGTCTCCTTGCATCAGGACTATGACGATGGTTACTCTTCCTACAGGAGTGATCATGAAGGCCGCCGCCATCACCAAAGTCGGCGGCATGACGATGATTCGGGTAGCCGGCAGTCCTACGATGAAAGACCCCCTAGGAGGTCGGCCAATGCTACAGACTCTACGGCACCATTAACAGGAACGGGGCTGGGAACCGCGGTTCTGGCCACTGGTTATTCTGATGACTTTGACTACGCTCTTACCCCTAGAACCGACCGCCATCGCTCTCGTGATTATGATCATCCTGAACAGGAACACCACAGGCGCCGCCGTCGGTCGCACAGACCATCAAGACGGAGAAGTGAGAGCGATTCTGAAGGATACACGTCCGACGAGGATCTCAAGAACTACCGACGCGAACCTTCAGCTCGACGGCAACCCGGCGGTTCCGACTCATCTTCTGGTGGAAGCAAAGACCCAGGATCGCGGCATTTGACGGTCGAGAGGACACATAGGCGCCGGAGCTCACGCTCGCTGCATCGTGGGGGGAATGGTTCATTGAAAAATGAGACGAGCTCACGCGAATCGGGCAGCAGCCAGGAGGATTTGAAGAAAAGCAAAGAACCGGATGCCCCTCCAAAGGGCATATTGAAGCCTCCTCGAGCCAAATTCCCCGAGGAGCCCAATCCTGTCAGGGAGGGAGTAGCACCCCTGAAAGACGCCCATAAGAAGGGAATCCCTCCCGGAGCGCGATGGACCAAGATCGATCGACGACTGGTAAATCCGGCCGCTCTTGAAGCTGGAAACGAACGTTACGAGGAACGGCCTGATTATGTCATTGTCCTGCGTGTGTTGACCAAGGAGGAGATCCAGGGGTACGCCGTCAAGACGCAGGAGATCCGAGGTATGTGTTGCTTGCTGGTCGACAAGATCCTAGAGTTGAGGCAACTCCAACTAACCGCGAGTCAATAGATGCCCGTTACCAGGAATACCTGAAAGAACGGCGTAAACGCAGAGAAGAGGATCGTCGCCAGGGCCGCAGGAATGACAGCCTGTCCAGTGACGATGAGGATGAAGACGATGAGCCACGACGTGCAATTGAGGGATCAACCGAATCAAAGTCTGACCCTAAATCATCAAGTCAACCAGTGATGGATGCCGGTAAAGCATAGGCTCCTTTTTCGTGGCTTTCTGGTCCTGCTGAAGCACCCCGCATCGTGTCACCAAGGCTTGAATGATTATTGTTCATGATACGATCCACATGTGAGCCTCTTTGAGTTGTTGTTGAAAATTACATGTTCTTTGACATTCGCATGAAATGCATGAAGCCCACGCAAGAACAGAGTGTAGCTTGTGAGAAATAGATTTTTCAATGTCTCTCTCTGCCCTGCCTTAGACCTGACCAAGACCACCCCGCCCAAAGCAAACATTTTCTCGCGTCTGACCGAGCTAGGTTTGCCTGAAGCATACCTAGGTCCTCATGACTCCTTCCGTAAACCGGCCATTTCGGAATCAATAAACCACGAAAACCAGTCCAAGGATGGTTACACCATGCAACCTGGCAGCTTTGCAGACTGGTCCTCCGAGGCAGTGAGCCCGAGCCTACCTAGTATTCGGTCAATTCATTTCTTTCCTTGTGCAACATACTTCGGGCAATTCTGTGTATGGAGTAGTACAGAGATGACTTCACTTCGTCCTCTCCCTGTTTATAGTCATTAATGACGGACAACGACGAGCGTAGACATATTAATAGATAATTCCATGCCAAAAACGTCCAGAAAAATCAGGCCGGTCACATGATATTCCTCCTATCTTCTGTCACTACCGCACATGCAGGAACTCGGAGATGGGGAGTGGGATTGGGGGGCAGAAGTCCAGTCTGACTCTTGGTTGGCATCATAAAAGACAGTGAGGCAATTGTTTTTCGTCCATTTATTCTGAAAGGGTAACCGAGGACAGCATGGCGAGTTTGCATATGTCAGTAGTTAGTTGATATTCGGTATCTCGGCCTTCCGTAGTTATGGAGGGAGGAGGAGGAGTTTGATGGCAAGTTGGGACGGTCTGGACTGCGCCACACAGGAAGGGAAATGCTACATCGCTGTAGGAAATATCTCATGCAGAGGTCGAAGAGGGACTAGTCTAGATAAGGTGCGCGTACAGACGGTATCTTGCGATTTGAGACTTGACTCTAGAGCCTTGACAGGTGAGACCATGCATGATCGAGGGATCTAGTGAGTACTTTTTTGTCTTCGCCAATCGCTTGGAGTGGATGTATCCGGAGATGGAAATAATGGTGCGGGACGTGCCGTTCTTACTGCAATGGCTTGCTACGGCAGAGTTGCTCTTTGTGGCAGGGGCTGTGTAAGGTATCCAACAATCAATCCCTTTATGTGGTGCTGACCAAATGCAACTAAGGTGCCGACGGCCGGCGGAGTACCTAGCGTGCTGGCCAGTCGCCACAGCTGTCAAGAAGAGAGGGAGAATGTGTGGGGAGTATCAGAACCGGGGTCAAAAGGGTCAAGATGATCCTTGTACAATACCTGCGTCAATGCATTCGTTAGATATGATGTGCGATTTAACCAGCCAGACACGGACTACGGAGATGGGCATGGTGCGATGGGCGCCGATCTACAAAGAGTGTTTCAATCAATGTATGTATGGCGATTGATAAGCAAGGCTGATTCGTTTGTTGCCGTCGCCATCGTGGTGGCGCCGACAAGTCGACATTCCTTGACAGGGAGTGATAGGTGTCACTTTGGGGTAGCATCCTGGCTGGTGGCTGCTAGTTTAGATAACCAGCACGTATTGAGGCCGGGAGTGGAGGTCGATCCCCGAGATAGTCAGGCTAAGAGCTGGTAACTGTCTTTCGGTTTTCCGTATGGCTGTTGATCGCGAAGACTCACGTCCGCAGTACCTGTGGTCATGAGTACCTGATCGTGAGTCTAAAGTACGAAGTACCAGGTATCCACCCAGGTATGAAGTTGATACCAAGCCGCTAAATATACAGATGACGACAGGCCGCACGGAAGATCCCCCAATGAAATGCGAAGAGCTGAACTCCTCCGGAGCGAAAAGTGTGAGAACAACTATTATTGATGGATTTAGTGCCCAATCTCGATCTCTACTAGATTGAGGGCAACTCTCCGTGATAATTGCATTGTGTGTGTGTGCGCGTCCTTAAAACTTGAAAGCAGTTGTCTAAGATAGGGACAATTGAGTCGATTCTACTGCGATATGTCTAAGAAAGTCGTTCCTGAAAGGGTATGGAACAAGGATCATCCCATTTCAACACGCTACGTGGTCAACTTTAATGGACCATGACATAACGCCCATTCGGCATGATCCATCCACTGGGCAAATGGGCACTTGACTGGTAAAGCGGCGCGAAGCTTTTGGACTGCTCACATCATGGCCTTGACGGTTTCAACTGTCGGTGAATATTAGAGTTTATCAGTTGATGGATGCTTTTTCTCAACGGCGTCTCACAGGATATTTTGGTTACCTGCATGATGATTTTGAATTCAGGGACGAAAGGAACTGTGCCTGCGAGGTAGTTCTCATTTTCCGCTCCACACCTTGTCCAAATGCTCTCTCTATCCGAGGTGATCAATTGTGGCCCCTGGGTCTAGGCTATCTACGCGAAGGACAAAACCAAAAGTGTAAAGGGAAAAAGCAAACCAGCTAACCTAAACTCGACATAGTAAACATTCTGTACTCCGTATTCGACTCTGAATGGCCTCGGAAGCCCACTGACTGGGGCCGATTATCTGCCGATGGCCCGAAGCTACCTCGTCTAGCGCATTACTCCTGGAATATTTTGAAATTCGTATTGGAAATTCTGATTAAATCGAAAGTTCGGAAAAGTGCAACGAGGGAGACAGCAGGAAAAGCACAGCAGTCTCCAAAATATTGCAAGGTCATTACCTTCTTCGATTAGACAGAAAACAACTTGACCGAGCACTAAGTTATCATCTTTGGTTCTGATCAGTGTGTCTCATCCACCTCGAGGCGCTTCGATTAGAGTACTTCTTATTGGTTCAACCTGATTCGGTGCATCGGATTAGGCGTCGCTTGTACACTTTGTCTGGTGTGTTTCATGCACGAGTCTTCGAACCTTTTCTTACAAATGATGAGTTATAATTACGATCCCTGTCTGTCGATCATGAACGCATCAGTAAAAAATAATAAAAATTTCCATACCTCGTTTCCCTCGTCAAAGAACTCATACCCACTTGGGCGCGGTTCGGCGGTTCCATTAACGGTGCATATCAACCATGGATTAGTTTTGACAGTCACAACTTTCAGAGGTCCCGTCCCAACACTGGCGCGAGCTAAAAATAATAATGAAAATAGAAATTGGAAATGACTCTGTTCCAGCTCTGTACATCCTAGGTCATTCGAGGTCGGATGGTGGGGCCGTGGTACCGGTGCCTTTATTAGGTTTGGTTCATTGGTACCGACCCTTAGGCACTACGTACTAGTCTACTACGGAGTAGATGCTGTTGATAGGAACTTCAGGTAATAATGAGCTCTAGAGCTCTAATCATCGATCACATGTTTCTGTAACAGGCGTCTGATGATGAACCAATGATGGACGGCAAGTTTGCGTTCTGTCATGATAAGTATGTTATACGCTCGCTGTATTGGGATTTAATAAAACAGCCCGAATATCGTGGTCGGTACACCCTAGTGACACTACACATTGAACGTACTTAAGCCACCGCGGAGATCGGCATCCAAGAACGCTTCATGTCAGATCTGATTGGTGGTGCAATTAGGTCAAAGTATGTCGAGAGCTGAAAGGCAGATGATCAGATTTTTCTTGTCCTTTGCGCCGTGAAGCGAAGCAGTATGGTGTACCTGAACAGGTACTGTCAGCTTCGGAGAATTCCGCCTGGATGATGGACAGCCGCCGATTCCGTCATCGCTGTCTGATTGGTTAGGTCAGCCAACAAAAGGTCTTAATAACAGGTAATAAGCTAATCACAGCACCCATTACGGAGTCCTGGTTTATAAATGAAAACTTTTGAAAGGGTTGCCGGAATTGTTTCTTCTTGTCCATGACCACTGACTGAAGGCGACAAAGGTCTACTTGTGGGTAACTTACAGTAGGTATGGATATCTAGGCCTTTTGTCTTTGTTCCAGACAACTCCACTTCGGGCCCGGACTGTGATCTGCTCCAGTCTCCAGGCCTCCAGCCTCCATCCAGGTGCGGAGAAATATGTTGTGGATACCACTGTTCTATCCTCTCATTCAATATCCGATTGGGCCGGCTGGTTTGTACAGATGGCAAAATTAATTGAGCCTTTTCATTCTTTTTCTTCTCGCTGGCTTTTGCTTTACTATTATTATTATTATTATTTTTTTTTTTTTAATTTTGCTCATCATTTCCTTGGACTCACTGTTTTGTCCTCAAGATTGCGCCATGCACTGTTGTGTATATCTTCATAATTCATTTCAATATCTCTGGGATTTGAATTTGAAAAGGGTTTGAGGATGAGACATTCTCACATTCTTAAGGAGTTGCAAAGCATCCCGCTCGGACCATGCTGGCAGTCAAGGTCAATAACAAACAGTTCATTAACCAGTTGTCTAACAAAGCATTGCACACTTGGTCATTCTAGAACTAGCTCAGAGAAGTAGCTCGTCTTGCCAAATACTGAGCCATGCATAGAAAATTCGTTCCTTTCAACTCATATTAATCAATAATGCCCAATAAAGTGTTGACGAATACCTAGGTCTTTAGCAGTTCTTTGTCGCCTTTCAACCTTAAATGAAAGCGGTGGTTCGGATAACGGAGTCAGCAACCATCATCCTTACGCCAAGATAAGGCCAAGAGGATCAAGATTTCTGGTTGTTGTTTGCCTGAGAATCGCATCGCAATGATCATTTCGGGCCTGGCAGGCCGTTGCTGGTTTCTTCCCCAGCCATTAGGCAATTAGACAGTATCGGCATGAAATAAGGAATGGCCGTCTACCCGGTATAGCCTAATAGAGGAATGGTTGACGGATAAATAACGGTGCTCTGTGCCTGCGCCGCTGTTGTGTATGATATGGCGCCAGGTAAGGTAGGTAAGGTATGGTATTGCTGATTTTCCGTCATTGGTTGTCCCGATCGCTGATACTAAAGGCTTTATTGATATTGATATACTCCGTAGAACACGGAGGAATCTTGCATGACATCAGAAGCGCGGGTAAGTGTACAGATTTTGTTCTCCAACACGAGGCAGTAAGACCACAATATGTAGGGACAATAAAGTGTACCCCTGAAGAGATCTGCCGAGTCTTCAACCCTCTAACATGGATTCTAGCATCAATGCATGCTACATTGACATGCCTCCAAGCAACTGTTACAGTTTGATCTCTCTAAGATGTGAACTGATATCTCTGGGCCTGACAAAGATTCCTTTGTGACTTTTTTTTGGGATCATGGACAGTTTACACCAGATGGTGCATGGTGGGCCCATGCAGATGATCATCTCCTAAAATGCGCTAGTCTAAACCTACATGGACTGGCCAACAGGGAAAAGAAAAAGAAAAAATACAAATTAAAAAAAATTTTTTTGAATCATCTCTTTCCAAGCGTTTCAGGTTGTACATAGCAGTTAGCAGAGCTTGTGACTTGCAATTTGCAAGGCTGCTTCCATAGGTTACTCTGTTTTAGAGAAGAAAACATTTTTCATCCTGATGAGGCAGAGTTAAGGTGTTTACTGATTGCATCTATTTGAGATGTTAATGAGTGCTCTCATAAGTCTAAAGTCTACCTCAAGATTTCACATTATTTTCTGATAGTAGATTGCACCTCACATGTTAAAGGTACAGCTGTACCTAGGTAGATTTGTCAATTACTCCATCTGTTCAATATTAATCTACAGATGTGGAACTTGAATCAGATCATCGTCCAAGCTTCAGCGGTCCAGCTAGTACTCCGACGTCCGAGAACCGATCGAGCTCTGGCTTTGAGACATGATTGCTACTAGCGCGTAGTCGTAGCTCCATTGAGTCCAAGATTGAAACCGTTGATCCGCCCAGGGATAATCGAAAGATCCCCTGTCGCCAGAGAGGGGTTTGGCTACAATAGTCTCCATCGTTCTGGGGAGTGGGAGGGACCCCTGGAGCCTTGGATCGTATCTACACTATTTTGTTTAGTGAGCAAACTTCGCACCATAGCAACATCGCTTTGTCTCGAAACCATTTCATCAAGATTCAACGCTGTTGCTGTGGATGACTCTAGTCATTTTTAGTGATCCTGATGCGATCTATCATCCTCAGGAGCAACCTAAAGCTTTGCTTGCTATCTTTGGACTCTGAATGGCACCCAAGGCGCCAAGACCAGGTACTGTTTTTGTAACTGTCCCGTAGCTCCGGCCATCAGATGGTTCCATTGTCTTTTGCTGAAGCTCACCCACCTGCCCCTCTTTCCATTTCTGTCTCATGAGAGGACTCAAATCTTCTCCATGGCATTGTTCTGGAACTGTTGCAAAGAGAAAGGCCAAATGAGCAATCATGAATTCCAATGTCTCAGAAAAAGTTAGTTACTCCTTGAGGCTTGACAAGACAAATGGGAGGCTTGAAGAAGGGGTAGTTCAGGGGGGTTACGGGAGCTATGTGTTAAGCACCCTGCATCCATCCCACTGAGCTTTGCCAATGGCTACTCTGACGGCTCAAACCAAGAGGGATATGAGCACCGTTGAATGCCATCGTACCGAGAGGCTCCACTATCGCCGACGCTAAACCAAACTAGGTTGTTCCTTGATCAAAGGGTCGAGGACAGTCTCTGGAAAGTGTCTGGATAGTGGGAGACTAGATACAGTAAGTACTACAGAACGGTCTATGTGAAACCTACAATTTTATCTCATCAAATAATGAGCGTAAAACCAGGCGCGATGTTACCTAAATTTGGGAGCTAGGGCTTACGACGACCCCAACTAGCCCTCCGTCTAAATGTCTCCAGGGCCTCGATGGCTCAGCTCCAGCTTGGTCTACAAAGACATCTGATTTTCCCTAAGCACCTTGGCTCTTGGGCTGATGTCCATCGTTGTATCTGATTTGCTGTATTTTTTGATGGGCAGTCCAGAGTGATCATTCTTCATTTGATCTTTCTTTGTGAATTTCCAAGACAGAGTTCCAAGCCGGTGGCCTGCTCAGATTGGTGTTAGAGCTATAATGCACACAATAAGATACACTAAAAGGCACACATATTTATTGGTTCATCTTTTCCATGGAGACTTTTGACATGGTTCAATAATTCTTACAACTTTTTATTATAAAAACATCAAGATTGACAGCCAGCCAAGATATTTCAGGATAATACTGGTTAGCAAGTCCAACACTGGCAACACAACCTACGAATTCATTGAAGCTTGGGTGAGGGCGTGCCCTCTTCTCACTCTACCTTTGGCATGATTTCTAACTGTCGGAAATCGGAGCCATTTAAAATCCTGGATAGTGCGCAATAAAATGCCTCTGTTACATTGTGGCTGGAAGCTACCTACTCCCTATGGCACTAATAATTCCTTTGTTTTATCATTCTTGAAAGGCTTGAAGGGTCTAAGGTGGGTAGTTGACCAGCTTGAAAGTACAGAGTACGAAGCGAATGGAGGGGAGGCGTCACAATCATGACCTACGTGGGAAATGCCAAGACTCACTAATTATTCAGAAAAATCTGATTGCATGATCGTGCATAGTGGGTCTCATTTATGGGTCTCGACCATTCACAGATTGGCTTTCTTAACGAGTCTTAGGTCGTCTCGAGAGGTCGAGGACGAAAAGGAACCTGTCTTTAGCGTGATGGCTACGGCTGTGACGGCATATGATAGGACATCGAGTCGACCTGCCTCTGTTTATTATCTGACCATCCGCGGAGGTTTGCCCTTTCGAAGACGCTTGTCTGTAGACTTGAAGCATCCCATCATAATGCACAATGCAGGAGGGTTATCACTGGGAAGCAACAGGATTCAGGAGCCTACAATGGACTCGCTGGGCAATGATTGATCAGCCACTTTGCGCTTATGACCTGGGGTTACACAATGGTTTGCGAGAGTTGTATCCGCTTGGAGGTGAATCACCCGAATGGGCGCCGTTAGGCTGTTTCGAGTTTATTTGAACAGGGCCGGAAGGCAGACTAGATAGCTCGATCACAAACTATCCGAGCTGAGCTTGGCATGAGAATATTATCTTGAGATTCTGATTCGGTCTCGAGTCGGGAGGAGCAATTGAAGAAGAAGAGATTAGCAAAAGAAAAAGAGAAATACGATGAAAGACGGAACAAATTACCAAACACGCGCCATGGCCAACTGTGGATGGATCATGGATGGCCGGGAGGGGTGGATTTGGCGCCACCCGTGGAAACAAGGCTGACGGCAGCAAGTAAGATCGGTCGACTCTATTACGGGAATGTAACCAGATCGAGTCATTACAGTTAAGTGAACCTTCCGAAAGTCTAAAAAATGAGAAAAGAGAAACAAAAGCCAGCTGGGTTATGAGAATAATGATAGTAAGTATGGTTCAAGAAAGACCAATATCAACCTGCGAACTCGACAATGTTGGAGATATACAAAGTCGGCCGATCAATTTGGTACAGAACAGGCCCATGCATTACAGGGTGGAGGCTGTCAGGGCACGGCGCAGCTCAGTTCGTGCAAAGGAGGGCGTAAATCCAACACCCATCATTGACTAGATTATTTGCTATCTAAGTGTCCACCCCTACATACTAGAATCAGATTATTATGGAGTAAGCCATGATGACTACTGTTTTGCTGTTGACCAGCGCAATTAATTACCTGGAGAGTTATGTACATATCCCCAAATGCTTATATGAGGAAAATAACACGTGTGATACCTGAACTGGGATCATCTGCCAGCTTGAACATGGAACACAACATTTACTTCTCTAAGAGAAAAGAAGTAGGTAATGTTGAAGTTAGGCTACTTGCCTTACCTATGTAACATTGTTATTGTTATTGTTATTGTTATTGTTATTTATTATTATTATTACAGACATGGTAACCTAACCTGACCACTGCAGGTATCATAATATTTCGTTAGCCAAGCGACTAACTTACTGTACGGTGCCTCTTCTTCCGTTGCCAATCTTCGTTATTCCAGACCATCCATGACCAACGATCTACTGAGAGCAAATCATCCATCAAAAACTTAAAAAGACTAAACAACTGCAGTGCCTAGTCTAGCGCGTGGTGGATATCAGAAATCCAGTAATGCCAAGGATATTCTTGAGCACTTCAGAGACAAGAGTCACAGGGGAAAAAGAGGATCAATAACCTCTATTAAAAAAAAAAAAAAAAAAGAAAGAAAAGAAAAAAGAGAAAAGAAAAGCTATCAACAAAGGATAGGGCTAAAGGAGCCTGCTTCAAGAGTGTTTCCACCCCTAAGAAGGGTTGCATTTACCAAGAGTGGTTAATACAATCAGAAGACAGAAGAGTGGAAGCCAAGTAACTACTCATCAAATGGTAATTATTCTGCCCAAGTCCAACACTTGTGCCACAGCTTAAATTGTGGGCACACACCTAGCCCAGACACATCCATTATGTTGGCATTTACCATCATTTCAAGCAGGTCTCTTAGCAACATGAGTAGTGGCAGGTTCTAATCACCTAGCTGCATATCCTCCCCCAAAGCTCATTTTAGCCATCTTCTAGCCATTCCTATATCATTGTTCCTAGCCTCTGATTTAGTTTACTATTGTCCGTAACAATAAAATGCTAGCACTAATAATAAATGTGATCATAATACCACACACGATTACTCCGTACATTGGCCCTACTGCCTACTATAAAGGCCCCGGAGATTAATGGACCACTGATAGATGTACTTCTTGAGATCGTTTCCTTTCGCACCCCTCTTCTTCAATTTATCCTCGTATCTTGTGCCTACAGTATATCGAGTCTTGTTGTGTACTCTTGAGCACAGTTAACAAGGAAAGGGACGCGAACCAAGGCTAGAGAGAAGCTCGAATTCCCATTCCTTTATTTCATCAGAGCTAGTCCACTGGCGGCTTTCTCCGACTTAAAACTGACTTGCTTTTTCTCGCTTTGTTTGTGTTGCCTCAATAGACTGAAGGAGCAGGAGGTCTGGTCTGTCTACTCTTCTTTTTTCCATTACTAGCAATCTTTGTCCTACCCACTCAACCGCGTCCAGTTCGGGGTCGCTGTGACGTCTATTGAACTGATCAACCATTTGTTTTTCCCTTTTCTCTTTCACATAGAAAAGAGGAGAGGAATACTTAGCCTACATGCAGTGATATCAGGTAGGTTTTACTCCTGGAGTTCCTTAGTCTGGCTTTCATCTTGCTCCATTTCTGCAAGCTGCACATCATCATAACCCCCAAACATACTGTCCGGCAAGAACCTAAACAGATTGAGCTCTTGGACCAAATCCCATCGAGTCATTTTGATTCTTCGCTCCCTCAGTCCCTCGTTTTTTGTCACATTCTCGCCTGCATCCTGCATCCATCCTAGTCAATATTACACCACCTTCCCGCTAGTGACAAGCTCATTTCTGATATACCCTGTTTCCCACCACTCAGCTGTTCCCTCTGGCGCTCTCCTAGTCCCCTTCAGCTTCGTTGATTTTTTATTTTATTTCCGCCGTTGCTCTTTTTTTTTTGCTTTTCTTATTATTTCATTTTTTATCCATTCTGTCCTTTTAGTGTCCAGGTCTTCAATTTGCCTCCATTCCTGATCTGGGATCGCTCGTGCTGGTGCTGATGACCCGTCTGCCTGCCTGAAGGACGGGCCTCGTGTGCAGCTAAATAACCACCCTGGACCCTCCACATTACCACTGCGACCGTTGACACATTCTGAGAGATCTTCCTCCCTCTCATACCCCAGTCCAGAGCCACTCAGCTCCTGCGGGCCACTCCCGTTGTTGTCAGCCTCCCTTTAGCTTCCGTTCCGTCCCAACTCTGTCTATCTGTGATAGCGTTTCGGAGTTATCGTTCTTGTCTCTCAACCTAACCTTCATCAAGCTCTCGCCGTTCACATCCCCAGTCTCCTCCTAAACTCCAGCAACAATACATTGAGATCATAAGAGGCCGGCAAAAGAGCAGAGGAAAGAAGCCGATTTTTCAACCGAGGCCGCTGAAGGTCACTCACGACCGGCATGGTTCATAGTGAACTAGGTCCTCTGCCTGCACCCAAATACAAGGACGAGCCTGTCGACGGCCACGTAAGTTTTACTGTTACTTTCTTCCTTTATTTTTCCCTTATGTCTGTCACCTTGTCTTGTTCAAGGACGATCCCCGCATCTTTTGCCTCTTGCCAACGTGGGTGGAATAGCGTTGGATTGCATTGCCTGTTGCAAGCACATACAGCAGGCAGCTGTTTATCTGGACCTCTTCGACAATTCGTCTGTTCCTCAATTGTACGGCGTGTCTCTTAGCAGCGTGTTCTTCTATAGCGCGGTTACGCTGCTGTCGTCGGCAAGACCCGGTCCTTTCCTAAGGACGTGTACTCTTGCTGCTTTTGTGTTCGGTACCCCCTCTTTCTCAAGCCATATTAGCACAACCTTTTGCCGAAGACATGAAAATAGCTAAGGCCTAACCACAATTTCCGCCTTCCTCTGCATGGGTGATGTTCAGGCCAATGCTTGGTTGAATGTTATGAGTGTCCACCTCATGGTCGCCGCTCATGGATCTCCCAACTGGCTTGTGTCATGAACAATGATCCCATAGGGAAAGAGGCCAGTGTCTCTGAGAGGGGCAAAGCTGTACACTAGTCTCATCCTCTGCGTCTACTCTTCAGGAGGCAAAGACTTCCATTACCACCCTGGACATCAATTCAATGCCACCTGTCGCAGCACATTATGTTGATCTAGACGCCTGATACACTTTCTAACTTTGTTCTCTCAAGATTTTGCTTTGACTGACCCAGCTGTCAATGGACTTTCAGATCAGGCACTCGACGATTGGACACTCAGATCTACATAATTCTCATCTGCAATACCCTCGTTCAGCAAGCCTTGCCCAGCCGCCAAAACAGACACCTGGTTCTCCTCTTCAGCCCACCACTTCTCTACCTAGTGCAACTAGTGCACCATACGCGTCCCAAGCCTTGGGGAACCACATTTTGCAGCATCAGCATCATACCTCCCATTACGCTCAACCGACACACGAACAGAACTACTACTCATCCAATCCCCCCTATAGCACAGCATCTGCATCCGGACAGTATTCATCTAGTGGTATGTGACTCTGATACCAACCTCTTTATCTGGGTACAAAGCACGCAGGAATTGCCTTTCACAGCCGCTGATACCCTGCTAGGCCTTCCTGAAATCATGGCGTCCACCGCTCAGATGCAGAGGCCTTATCCTCCGATTTACCACACCCCACAATCAAGCTCTCCGGCATCAGTCGCTTCTCAAACACATGATCAACATGGCCGAGGTCTTTATGCGCAATCATCGCAACTGGCGCCACAGATGTATGGGTACCAACCATATCCATCTATCAACCCTGTACAGCCTCCTCCATACGCAACGCACACGTCTCCCCAACAGCACCCGCTCACATCGCAATCTATGATTCTGCCTCATCATACAAGCACTGTACAGCTATCTCATCAGCCTCCCCAAACACCCTCTGTTACTATGGCCCCCAGTCCTATTGCCGTCACGGCTTCTCAACCGACACCACCCCAGAGAGCAGTGTTAAGCCCACCGCATTCTGCATCAGCTGGTGGTCCCCTTTCCGCCAATAGTATTCACCATACAACCCCAAGCGCCGGTGCAAGCTCCAGTGCAGCGCCGGGCCCAATCCCGGCGACAACTCCTCTCGTAGTGCGACAAGATAGCAACGGAGTCCAATGGATCGCTTTTGAGTATTCTCGAGATCGTGTGAAAATGGAATATACTATTCGGTGTGACGTCGAATCTGTCAACGTGGACAACCTTAGCCAAGAGTTCAAGACAGAAAACTGTGTCTATCCTCGGGCTTGCTGCAGCAAGGACCAATACAAGGGCAATCGACTTGTTTATGAGACGGAGTGCAACGCCGTCGGTTGGGCTCTTGCTGATTTGAATCCCGCGCTGAGAGGGAAGCGTGGACTCATTCAACGAGCCGTCGACAGCTGGAGGAACAGCAACCAGGATCCTCGACTTCGGAGCCGACGCGTGAGGAGAATGGCCAAGTTGAACCGGCGTCAGGGCATCCCTGCGCAACCCCCTACCCACATGGCTGCTGCTCCTACTGTCCCTCCGGGCATCCCAGCTGGTCTTGCTGCGCCCAGTTCCCGCCCCGGACTTGGGCCGTTGCCTATGGGTCCCCCACAGCTACACCATCACCATGCTCAACCTGAAGGTAGTGGAGGGAATGAGGATGTCAGCGGTATGTTTCACCACATGTGATGTGTTTGAAGTTCATTCCATTCTATAACCTATAACTGTTGTTGGATTTAACAACGGTGTCTATGATCGATAATCATGTAACAATCTTCATTGCACGACCCTTTCGTATGGATACCACCGGCTTGGGTGATTTTTCTTTCTTTTTTTTCTTCATTGCCTCTGCTTATCTTCAAAGAATTCCCTTCGCTTCTACCTTCTGCATATATTCTTGTCGTCCCTGGTATTGTCATACTTGATGTACTTTTATTATCTTCTGGAGTGGTTCTCTTCTCAATTGGCAACCCATACCCAATCGCGTTCTGTTTACTGTGTCACCATGGGTGCTGGATCCCTCTACGCCTCGAACTGTGATGTGCCATGTGAAACTGAGCGTAGGCTAATTCTATATATTGTCATACTATTCATAATATAGGTACCACTGAGTTTTCGAACGGTACCGATCGTCAGCCTGCTGCGGAAGCTCCCCTCACGTCAGGACATACAGCCACAGATATCCGCACCGCACAGGTCTTCCACGGTTATCCTACATTCCCTACATCTGCCAGTGCAGGAGGTGGCTCTAGAGGGCCATCGATACCCCCCTTGATACGAGACAGCGGACTAGGAGGCCTGGGGAGAAATGCAGCTGTTGCGACTTCAGTCCAAAAGGCTGAAGAAGACGAAGACGACGATGACGAACGCAATCCAAGCCATGAAGCACTCTTCGGAGCATTGCCTGACGGGAAGCGGCGCAAGTTCATACTTGTTGACGACCCGCAAAGGGGTTGTCGCGTCCGTGTCAAGGTTATGCTGGATCAAGTTAACATGAACGAAATTCCGGACTCATACCGCATGTCTAACTCGGTGTATCCGCGGACCTACTTCCCCGTGCAAATGAAACATCCACGTGGTCGAGCCGTTCCTGGAAGAAGATATTTCAAGGACGACCACCAAATGGATGGCGACCAAGAGACTGCGACGGTCGGAAGGATCCTAGTTCCAGCACCCCAGACAGATGATGGCGGCGAAATCGCTGTTCCTAAGCTGACTAGAGGACGGCACAGGAAGGAGGTTCTTCTCAACGACTTGGGTTACCGAATGAGTTGGAGCCAAAGTCGAGTCTTCGCTGGGCGACCGTTGTTTCTTCAACGCTCTCGTACGTTGCTGTCCCACTTGCTACACTCCTTGCTGCGTGGCGGTTCCCTTCCCGCTTGCGCCAGTGAAGGAATATTCCGTAGCTAACTTTATTTCCTTGCTTTCTTTTTTGGGAACAGTTGACGCGTACCGGAACAAGATGCGCAGCACCATGCTAGCTGCAGGCCAAGATCCCTCCTCCATCCCTCGCCATTTCGAGACACGGGCCGGAAAGCGAAGATTCCTCGAGCGCAGACAGCGCCAGGGGATGTCTGCATGTCAACGGAGCGCAGAAGAGGTTGGACCCTGAATGGAACAGACGTGGGATAGACTTTGTGCTAACAGCCTGGGGCTACCGCATTTTATGATTGTTCTATGATATTTTATGATGATGTGGCCAGCTACTTGCTACGACGTGACGACACTATGAAAATTCCGAACTTGCCGCACTGTCGAGCAGACAGATTCTTGGCAATGCGATCACACACGCCCAAAACGGCGGATTTGATCGTTTTGAAGTCTCTTGATGAAGGGATGAATAGGTTTTCATTAACGGGGCAGGCGTTTGAGATGATATTTGACTTCTGCAATGATTATACAAGGACTGTGATGACTATGAATATAAGGTATGGATGTGAAAATGAATGCAATGATGGATTTCATTTCTTCTCTTTCGAGATCTTTTGACGTGGATGAAATCAATCATCAAGGGTCAAAGCCTCATGATAGTAACAGAAACTGAGACAAGCAATGATCACATGCGGTATTTGAGCCAATCAGGATGCTTTGCCCTTCACGGTAATGGAGAGCCCTAAGGCAAAAATGGAAAGATGCATGGTGCAGCAGAGAAGTTACCTTACCTGATTGAGTTAGATAGGGTTACCTTGGTTCCGGAAACGCCAGTGGTAAAAATAAACCAGCCTCGGGAGGATGGTACGACTCGTCTTGCCTCGCATCTGTCTGCATCCGCTCACGCAGTTCATTGCATTTGTATCATCGTCATTAAATTAAGATGGATTGTTCTTGGTCGGCAGTTGGAGGTTTCAGATCCTCCAAGTTACAAGAATATTAACCCCTGTTGGATGGCATGAATCTATTGACTTAATGTATCTAACCTCGAGGTAGAAACATGTTATGTAGTCCATCTGTCAAAAGATGTACGTATTTGTCTATCTGATTTCTGTCATTTGACTGCGCTAATTGTATTTCTCGCGTGGCGTCAAATAGTATGGATTGAATTAATCTATTGAAAATGCCGGCTGCAGTAAATGAATTTCAGTCTGACTACGTAATTTTCGCTTCTCCAGTTCTCCACGCTGGGGTTTACCGCAACCAGGGTCTTTGACTTTGAAAAGGGTAGAAGAGTCCCTGACAACGTGGATCCTACTCCGTAGACCCTCAGCGGCGAATCAGCAACACATCGTTGGGCTTGAGACCACGATAATTACTGGATTATGGGAAGCAAATATGATGAGAATACAGTAAACCAATAAAACAGCAAATGAGTGCATTCTAAATAGAGGCATAGTGATATTTGGAGTGAATCATTGTGATAGACACAAGGCCGACGGACAGCACTAAATCAGGTTGTCGGGGCCACCAGCCGACCGTCAGCAGCATCAACATCATCAGCATCCTCAAAGAGTCTGTGCTTGATTCGGCGGCTGGAAAGTCATCCTCTGTACGGAGTAAAATCATAACATACAGTGTTCCGCATGCAGTCACTAGTTTTCTTTCCCCTCACATTGCTTCTTTCATGTTCGTGAATCGGTCATTTGAAGCGACCTTGCCTTCTTTGTCTGTCTGAATTCCATCTCGCTCCTAAGGTACACTCGGTCAACTCTTAGTTTTCGGGAATTATTCGACTTCCTGTACTCTGTATCAAACAACGACATCGACATCAACAGCGACGACTATTGCGATGCTAGCTTAGGCTTCCGCCTTCTGGCGTTTTCCCCTCGCATGATTAGACACTGTCTACTCCTAGGTAAGTGTTCCTCTGACACAAATCTTATTGGTGTCTGCCGATTCCCAAAAATATCCTGTCAATGTCGCATTCTTCTGCCATGCTTATTACGGAATGCTCCTCGCCCCGGATCTGTCTAAAGGAATTCTTCGGCTTATCGAAAATTCATGAACTTGCAGTCAAGCTTCCATGCTCCCAAGTTCCCACCGCTCAATATTTCGCACTTTCTTTGTTCTTCCTGCCTGTTCCTGAAATATCACAAGTTCTCCGCTGTCATCGCTTCAAACCGTGGTTCGACTCGGTGGCCTGTCCCGCTAATTCAGTAGGTATTATTAGGTGTCAGTTTCATAAAAGTCGCGGCCTGGACCGGATTAATTAAACGTGATCGGTCAATCTGATTAACTTTCTGGCGCAACCTGGCTCTTCCATCAATCTGCCTCCTTTTCTAAATCCAGAACCATCTTTCCTTCCCATCATTGGCAGTCGAAGCGGACATCGGTGGTTTGTCTTGACCTACCACAACTGCCATTTCGTGTACCGGAAAGTGCAGAAGAATCCATACAAAAAGAATACGAGCGTGCTGGTTGTGCTTTGAATTATGTCCGGTCCCAACCGGACTTACAGTTTTGGCGAGGGCGACGACGGTTCAGCACATCCATCTTCCAGAACTCATGCCATGCACTCTCAGTACGACGATGTCTCCCAGATCTCCGACGGAGCCCGCATGAATCCGACGAATGGTCTGGGAATGGACCACGGACTTGCCTCAGTGCCGGAGGACGGCCATCGGGGATGGGGTCGGGGTCCAGAACCGTCACCCTCGATACTTACAGGTTCATCAGCGACCCCGGGGTTGGATAATCTGGGGCCAGGGGCCGTTGGAGGCGGCATTAGCGGTATTGCTCTCAGCGTTGCCAATAGCCACGATCGTTTGAGTGGAGTGGAGGCCCTCATGGGCACAGAGGGCCAGGAGGCTAATATTCCTGCAGAGCGAGGGTTCGGTACCACGGGCTCCGATAACCCATACA
Source organism: Aspergillus udagawae (assembly GCF_001078395.1). Taxonomy (NCBI): domain Eukaryota; kingdom Fungi; phylum Ascomycota; class Eurotiomycetes; order Eurotiales; family Aspergillaceae; genus Aspergillus; species Aspergillus udagawae. The sequence continues at coordinate 1,784,187 of NW_025091267.1, read as the reverse complement.
TCCCTGCGCCGCCGGAGCATCGATATTCGTACGGTTCTAATGTCGCTTTGGGGGCAGCCGCTGCCCCGGCTGGACAGTTGACCCCGGGTCAATCCGTTTCGCATCTCAGCTCGTCGAATCCATCGCAACGCAACCTATATGATATCCCGTATCAGGGTGTAGGGGGTCTGAACGCCGGTCCCTACCAACGGCACTCGGCTTATAGCTCGAATGATCTGCCTGTTGATATCAATCCAGACGAGATCGTCGATGATGGTGATGACGGTTTTGCGCCGGCGCCAAACTCCAGATCTGGAGCTCGCATTCAGACCGTTCCTGCGGCGGCTGGAGGTGCAGCAGCAGGTGGGGTTCTGGGGAATCTGGGAGGGCTATTCGGGGGCAAGAGTGCTGCCGATACATCGTATGGACCGGTTCCGGGAGCTGGTCTTGAGGCTGGAGAGAAGGGTCGCTGGGTGAAGCCGAAACCTGGAGGGGGTAGCAGGAAGCGCGGATGGATTGTGGGGGCAATCCTGGCTTTCATCATTATCGGGGCCATCGTAGGAGGTGCGGTCGGTGGTACAATAGGCCACAAAGACAATGCGAAGTCATCCTCGGCTTCCTCCTCTTCCACACAAACGGCCAACGGCGACACAAGCGCCAACGGGGATCTGGATAAGAACTCCGCCGAGATCAAGGCCCTGATGAACAACAATAATTTGCACAAAGTCTTCCCCGGTATTGATTACACCCCGTGGGGTGTTCAATACCCGCTGTGTCTAAAGTATCCTCCATCTCAGAACAATGTGACCCGGGATATGGCTGTGCTCACGCAACTAACAAACAACGTGCGACTCTACGGTACGGACTGCAACCAGACGGAGATGGTCCTTCACGCAATCGACAAGCTCGAGTTGAAAGACATGAAAATCTGGCTCGGTGTGTGGATCGACAGTAACGAAACGACGTCAAGACGGCAGCTAGATCAATTGTACAAGATCATCGATGACGCCAAAGATACTTCCATCTTCAACGGGGCTATTGTTGGTAATGAAGCCCTCTTTCGAGCAGGAAGTGACAAGGCGTCCGCGCAAAGGACCCTCACCAACTACATGCAGGAAGTGAAGGACTACTTCAAAAAGAAGAACCTTGATTTACCAGTCGCAACGTCAGATTTAGGTGACAACTGGGACGCAACCTTAGTTCAAGCGGCAGATGTTGTCATGTCCAACGTGCACCCTTTCTTCGGAGGCATTCCGATCGATCAAGCTGCGGCTTGGACGTGGCAATTCTGGCAGGATCACGATGTCGCCTTGACCAAAGGCACCAACAAAAAGCAGGTCATCTCTGAAGTTGGCTGGCCCAGCGGTGGAGGAAATGATTGCGGGAGCGGTGCTAATTGCCCGAACGACACAGCGGGTTCAGTGGCTGGCATCGACGAGATGAACAAATTCATGGAAGACTGGGTCTGTCAAGCCCTGGAGAATGGCACGGATTACTTCTGGTAAGAACCCTACAACCGCCTTAAGCAGTCGACTGGTTTCAAGCCCAGCGACTAACAAATTCCCCAGGTTCGAGGCATTCGACGAGCCATGGAAGATCCAGTACAATACTGCGAACGAGAATTGGGAAGATAAATGGGGTCTCATGGACGCGGCTCGTAACCTCAAGCCTGGCCTCAAGATTCCCGACTGTGGCGGCAAAACGGCCACTCGGTGACTGTGATGTCCCGTTTTCGATTTGACGCTCGATACAATAGCTTTTGGCACCGTTTCCCATCCATCTATCTTTGCACATGAAGCCTCCCCCAGCCCATTTCCTTCTATTTTATACATCCTTGACGACGCATATCCTGACGAACCTTCACAAGTCTTTGGCTTTTGGCGTTGGTCTGCCTTTTCTTTTCTCCTTGATTGTGTACGTTACCACCTGTTGAATATTCTCATCCTCGGTCGGGGTCAGAGCTCCAATCTCCGGTTGCCAGTGATTTTCGCATGGCTTTGTTGGAAACTTTGTCTCATATTGCACATGGACACTCCTTGCTAAGATACGCTTGTTGATGATTGAGGGCACATCTGTATATACCATAGCAGGCTCTCGCTGGGGTTTAATTTGACGACCATTGAACCTGTGGAATGTTGAGTGTTTTGGGATTGTAAGAAATATCAATCGCCATTGTGACAGTGGTAGTAGTCTTCTACTCTACATACTTTTATATAATCATGAATCATCAGTACTGTCTCTATGGACACAAAGGGGTATATACTAGTCTGTCTATCTGAGTCCCGCGCGCAGAACCCACCATACTCGTTTCAATCTCAGTCCTTCTACAAAAGGTACAATCGCATATTCCAAAACGCATGCTCATTGCTTCCAAAGGTAGGGATTCGCACTGACTCCCTGGTGCCGAGATACCGACCCACAATCTCGGACTCGATCCCCTCCAGGGGACCCCCGAAGAGCAACGGCGGATTAGATGAGAGCAATTGCTCAAGATGCGTCCGTTCCGCACCGGGACAGTACAGGAATGACCGATCGGAGACCTTCGCAAACCCCTCGGGGTGATCGAGAACACTGATCCCGAGCAAATTGAGAAGCGACCGGTCGAGCTGGTTGAAGACAGGATCTTGGGCGTAGGCGGTGATCGAGGGACAATATTTCTCTAATCAATGGAGACGTGCACTCGTCAGTCAATTGGTCTTTCCATACGAGGCGCATGAATATACTGATCGCAACAATCGACTTACTGATCGACTCCGTTACGCACACCAACGCAGCGAGCTGATACAGCGACACACTCCGGCGATCTACCCACCCCCCTCGCAGAAACCCGCTCGGGCTTCCAAGGCCAATGCAGACGATGTTCTCCAGTGGAGTCGCGCGGGCATCCGGATCAGCGATTGAACTGGTCCCTTCGAACCTCCTCCGGAGTGTATCCGCCATCACGCGCCATGTCTCCGATCCCTCCCATCTCTCGCGGTACCCATTGAACTGGGTTTGAAGGTCATCTAGTGTCAATTGCGATGGGGCTTCGGCTGGGATCAGCGACGGGGTTGACGACTCTCCGTTGGCGCTCTGGTTGGGGCGCAGCGCCCGTCGCACGTTTTTGTTGGTGGTGACGTGCGTCCAGCCGTCCGCGTCGGTGACTTGCAGGCGTTTCTGCTGCTGGAGTTTGGAATCGGTTTTCCTGGGACGTCGTGTGTGCGGCATCTTGTTATATATGTTGTGTCTGATTGCCTTTGGAGAGTATGCACAGTGATGTGATGCTCACGCTGCGGGTGATTTTTGTTATCTTTATCGGGATGGTTATCGGCGGTGGGGTGGAGCTTATCGTGGATCTTATCTTATCGGACTTTTTTTAAGTCTCATCTTGTGAAGTCTCATGAGCTACGCACTCAAAGATTACGAGAATGTGTCTAATTGAGTGAAATTATCATGTCAGCTTGGGATCTATGCACATAACTGAGAATAATACAGTATTGGATTGGTGCCCACAATGGTAGACTATGAGCTTCGAATGAGTTGCCGGAGCGTGCTACCATCCGCCAGAACACATTTATTCCAAGTCCAATGTCAAAACATCCGGAAAATCGAGATGTCTATGACTGTCATACTAATCGCCAGTATTTTCGAGTCTTTCACGAAGCAGGATAGAACGAAGCAAGCGTTACTCACTCGAATTGATGTGCATCCATCACAGTGATCGCCCCATACTGCTGCACTCACAGAGGATCTCTAAGCGCCCAGCCCCATGACATCTCCCCTCTTCTAGCGTTAAGATAGGGGCGCTTCCACCTCCTTTGCTCCACGAATCATCGGCTCAGAATGGCTTCAACCATCCCTGCCAGGACGTGATGCCACTTGCAGCCCAGTGTCTTGGACGCCCCTTCGATCCAATCCGATGGCGAGATTGGTTGTCCCCTCACGGGCGCAACTGTTGCCAAATCTCAACAGACCTCTCAAGCGGAGAGAAATGAGGCAGACGCGACCGCCAATTTTCCATCTTTCAACCTGCGGGTGTGGTCACATCAAAGTCTCCTGCATTCTCACTCGTCCAATTCTATTCGCCTGCGTGCAGTAGTCAAGTCAGGATGTGAAATGCTGCTGCAGGACCTGGCCTTCGGGCTTTATTCGCTCTCTTTCAAAAAGACTTGAACGCCCCCCTAATTTGGTTCCTCTGGCTGCTGCTCGCGAAGCTTATTTTCCCTTTCCTCTTTGATGATGATCATTCTCTGCGGTTCGGACGGTTGAACTGTTCGCGAACTCCTTGACTTGACTCGAACACTCCCGTAGGAGTTTCACGTCCGGAAAGTAGACGGTCGTTCTCTTTTGTTTGCAGGACTACTTCTGCTGTTGCAGTTGACTTCATTATCCCTTGCCTTCCGTGAAGGTCTCACATACATCATGGTGCTTCAATTTTCGATATCGCAATGGGCAGCGCTCATCGCACTGCTGTGCGCTGGACTGGCCAACGCCCACACCGTCATCACATACCCAGGCTACAGAGGAAACAACCTCCACACCAATGGCACTGTCGAAGAGTCAAATGGTTTGGGGCAAGCTTACTATAATGGCTCGCTAATCTATCCCTACGGCATGGAGTGGATGTATCCTTGTATGAACTACCCGGCTGGCCTTCGAGTCCGTCCATGAACGTGTGCACAGCTAATGGATAATCGTATCATTTTGGCAGGCGGAGGCATGCCGACGAGCACTAACCGAACGAAATGGCCGGTCAAAGGGGGCGCTGTTGCCATCCAACCTGGCTGGTTCCAGGGTCATCAAACTGCCCTCATCTACATCAACCTGGGCCTGGGCACAATCCCTCCGAACATGAGCCATCCTATGGTCCCTCCCTTCCAGATCACAGGCCCTACCAATAACCCTTACCCTGGTACTATCTGTCTGCCACAGGTCCCACTGCCGGCAAACATCAGTGTGCAGCCAGGGGACCACGCCACTATTCAAGTTATCGAGACTGCCAAGCACGGTGCAGCTTTGTACAATGTATGTCCCCTGCTCTTCACCGAGTAACTGAATCTGACCATGATGCAGTGCGTGGACATTGAATTCGCGGAGCCGTCGGAGGTAGAGGAAGTGACGCGTAACAACTGCTTCAACTCGAGCATCATCAGCTTTGGCGAGGTCTTCACGACAACGTCGCTCACATCGGCGGCAGCGCCCAAGCCGTCGCTGATGAGCATACTGCCTGTGTACATGGTAGCACTATTCAGCTGGGCGATGATGTAGATACTAATTTCACTTTGGCTGTTGTGGTTTGTCTTTGCATTACATACCCAGTTTGAGTGTCCTATTTTTGAACTTCGCGAGACTTTCCTGACACCTCACACTTTCCTTGCGAGCCTCGCATTCTTATCCTACAGGCGTTATAGGCTACGAACCCCATAACCGGAGCAGATACCTATTGATCAAAAAGTCAAGATACAGCTTCAGATGCTAAATTGACTAATTATTATATACCATATATCCAAATACGAGTCTACAGGTTCATTACGTGTTCATTCGAGACTACGCACCAGGCGCAGAATCGCATTGGCAACCTCATCTGGACTCTCCTGAGGCGCCCAATGCCCAACTCTATCAATCAACCTCAGGAACCTAAAGTCGCTGCACACCTCCCCATTCACCATCTTCTGCAACGCCCCTGGTTCCTGGTAAATTCCCCAGTCCATCTTCCCTGACACAAAAGCACAGGGCACCTCGATTTTCTTGCCCGCGAATGTGTCGAAATCCCGTGTGAACCGACCATCCGCTGCCGTCCGCACTCGATACCAGTTCAGCCCGCCCTGGAACCCCGTCCGCCCATACTCCGCCACATAAACGTCCAGATCAGAATCCGGCAGCCAAGCCTGCGAAAGCTGCTGAGCGTTCTCCGGCTCGTTTTTCATGTCCAACGCGATGGCTTCGGGCATGGTAGCGTCCAGCGGCATGATGTAGTAGAATGGTAGCTGGAGTAGTTCATCCGCTGTCCAGGACTTCAACGGACGCGGGTAGTTGCGCGTGCACGAGCCGCTCTTGAGATGAAAGTACCCACGCAGGAACTCGTGGAGTCGGCCCGGGGTGAGGTTCATCTCGTTATTTGCAGAGGCGGTGGAGTAGTACCATTTGTAGTGTTTGCGGTTGCGGTGGGCCAGCTCGGTGTGGATGCTGTTGCTGGCGACGGATTCCATGCCCCCGTCGCTTCCTGGGGTTCCGTGGTCATGGTCATGGTTGTTGGCAGTGTTGAATGGCAGCGCTGGCGTGCCGTTGAACGGGTGGCTCAGCAGGAGCACACTCTCGAAGAAATCCGGTCGGATCAATGCGCACATGGCGGCGGATACGGCGCCGCAGTCGTGGCCCACGATGCAGCGCACGGAGCGGTACCCCAGTGCGTGAACGAGAATCACCATGTCTCGTGCTAGCGAGGTAAGCGAGAAGGTGGACAGGTCTACCTCGTCGTGGCTGCGGGTGTCCCAACCCGTGGTGCGGCCGAACCCCCGCTGGTCGGGGGCGACGGCATAGTATCCTGCCTCTGCGAGACGGGGAAGGATCTTGCGCCACGAGAAAGCCAGTTCGGGGAAGCCATGGAGAAGCAGGATCAGAGGACGGTTGCGGTCGGGAGAGTAGCCAGCCTCGAGGATGTGGAAGTTGAGGGCGGAGGTGGAGATGGATCGACTGGAGACATGAGGGGGAAGGGGGAGGGATGCCATTGTTATTTAGATATCACTTTGCTTTGGATGTTGATGGTGAGATGTATCTACCATGCAATAGTTAGCACGAGCTTTGTGCATTCGTATCGTATCGATAGATAGATGTCTTGTTTGTCTTGTTTCCTGACTCATGTAGATCTACATTTCTCCACATTAACGCCGAGTATATATATGTTGGAGACTCCATAATGATCAGCCATATTGATTACCCGAACATCAAGGCAAAAAGGCAGACACAACTCAGTTGTTTATTGGTAGCCTTATTTTCAAGGTACCGACTAGGTGGAGGTGACAGATGCAACCTCAGGCACCGACACCCACACCAGCCTACATCATCGATGCCTTACAGAGGACATCAATCCTGCAGCAGCTCTGCAGTACGTAAGAAGACCTTAATCTAACTCTGTTGGAGAAACTCTAGATCCTCATCAAGACAAGAAAAAAGTTAAAAGAGAGCCGATCCACCAGAGCGACCAAAGGGGAGAAAGAAAAGTCGGCAATGCTCAATCGCTCATTGATCTGACTTGGATCGGCCTCCAGTCCATGACGCAAAGTGTGCCCCTTCGATCCGCACTCACTCACATTTTGCTCTTGATCGGCATTATCCCCCTTCTTGGGAGCTGGGACTGGCAACTCCCCTCTGTTCATCGTCATTCGGAACTGACTTCTTGATTTCTTCATTCGAGTTTCGCATCAATTTCGTCCATCCTTCTTTCACCCCTGTTCCTCTAATTCGTCTCCCTTTAACACATTCTTTGAGGGATCTTCCGGCCCTTTTTTCCGCATCCCCCCTCTCGTTGACAACGCAGCACATATTGCCGGGCAGTCCGAGGACTTTTCAAACGTGACGGGGTTTACGGCTAGAAGAGCTACCAATAACTACCTGTCGCCTGCTCTGCATGATCTGTATTAAGGTACAGTGGCAGATAAGGCACGAAGAGCAACCCGTGTCTTTGTCGACGTCAGCTTCCATGTCCGCCGTTTGAGGGCAGACGCGACAGTATCGAGTTTCTTTCGCTGGAGGACCCAACATGTTCCGCAGAAAGAGAAGCACATCTCGCCATCAGGTGAGCTTTGCAGTTTAGGCGTATTTCGCAAATTAAATTAAAATTGGCTGAAGCTGATTCTTATTGCTATCCTCTAGCCTCTCTCTACGGTAAACTCACAGTCCGCCCAGTCGGCTGCCACCCATGCCTTCCTTAAATCCCAACCGTCCTCAAGCAGCCTGTCTTCTGCTGCGGCGGCGGCGGCTCTTCGAAGTCTCACACCTACTCCGACGCCCGTGGAAAATGTCCAGACAAAGAGAATGCTTCAAAGACGGGCCTCCGTAACTTCGCAGACCAGCATGACAGGTAGCCTCCGTCCAGGCAGCAGGACAGCCCTTCGTCGCAGCAATAGCTCGAGCTCCATGAGCAACAGGACGTTCCGAGAACAATCCCCGCATCGACCTGCTACCAGTAACGGTCAAGTGGATGTCGTCCCGCCCCTGCCGTCCATGCCTCCAGGACTTGCAGGCCGGACAAATCCTGTTCGACGCTCCGTCAGCCTGGAGCCAAGCGTGCGTTTCAATTCCTCACCCACACATAAGACGCTGGGTCGCGGTATGAGTGTCGACAGATCGCTGCGATCGTCCTCCAGCCAGTCGCCCATCCAATCCCAACCATTGTCTACCGTTCCCGAGCTCGAGCGAACAAGCAGTCGGAATTCAATCAATTTCTCATATCCGATGACTGGTCGACCAGTCTCTCCAACTGTCTCACGTCCATTTCCCACACAAAGTGAGGCCTTGACCAATGTGCCGCTCAATCATGAGTTGTCACCCGCCGGGTCCCCGAATGCTCGGATAGCGAAAAGCCAGGAAATGAAGAAGGCAGCTGGGCTCATTACGGGAAGCCCCGGGAGAACCGCCCCTTCCGTTGGGACCGCTGTCGCAGCTGCACAGGCTGCTGTGGTACCCAAATCCGATGGAACGGGTCACTCACCTGTGGCCAATCGTTTTGTCAATCACCGAGAAGCGGCCACTAATACTCATGCGCAGAGCCAGGCTTCGCGACAAGTATCCTCTCATGCGACGGGGCCAAAGCGGACGCCTACTGTACCTGAAGAAGACTTTCAGGGCGAAGAACGCGCGGGACCAGATGGAATTGGGAGCCGCGTCAATCATTCGCGCGCCGGGAGTGTTTCGCCTATCGACGACCTTGTGCCCAATTCCTCGGAGCATTTGTATGCAGCGGAACCTTCAATCATCAGAACGCCAGCGACGCCAGATGAAAAGGATGTACGCCCTACTTACCCTGTCCAATCCATGGAGTTGAATGAATCGGCAAGGCTAGAGAATGGGCTACAGCAATCCCCCATCCCTTACTCCAGCAGCAGCCCGGGTAGATCTGCACGATTTTCATCTCAACTCGCGGTGACTGGAATTGCTGAGCATCGACCTCCTCCGAGATCCGTTTCGCCGGTCAAATCCGCGCTGAAAAATGCTCGAAAAAGCTCATTGTCTCCTGATGGGAGAAACGGAGGTGTTCTCCGTCCAGGTCCATCAATCAGTGAGCTATCCGACGCCACTTCTGTGGCTTCAGACGATGGCTCTAGACTTGGCTACCGTAGGAAGGCTGTCAAAGTAAGCTTTGACGATGATACTGAAATTGTTGGAGTTGCAGCGAGTCCGCCAACCTCCCCGGAGGAATTAACTCCCGAGCCCCCTGAGAAATTCAGGTCCAGAACTGGATGGTTCGGTGTTGTTAAGCGGAAGACCTCTCAGGGGGATACCGTGCATCCTGATGAGTTTGATGAGGTCTTGAAGCCCCGACCTGCTCTCCCTTCTTTTGGCAGTATAAGAGGACGCCGAGAGGACGAACCTGAGCCGGCACAGCCGGACTTCAGTGACAATGAGTCTACCGCCTCGTCTGATTTCGATGCAGTGGTCTCCGGCTGGTCTGTCTCAAATGACCATGTCTCAAAGGACCATGCCGTTCAAGGCATCATGTCCAACCCTTCCGTAACAAATCATCAACCTGGCACAGAAGTCGATGACATCGCCCTCGCTGATTCCTCTCAAGGCCCTAAAGACCAAACGAGTAGTGCACTTACGCATGATGGTGACTTAGGTCATGAGCCGGTGTCTCAAGTTTCTCAGGCTCTGAAACCGTCAGTAGCGCATGCACACTTAATGCGAGAGCAGGGACCATTAATGACTCCAGATGTGGAGTTAGCGCTACAAGGCGTGGCGGCCCAAACAACCTCACCTGCTGCCGAAAAAGGGCGTTCAAGTCTTGAGATATACAGGGTTCCCGGTGGTTTCCCGCGAACCTCGTTAGAACTTGACCCCAAAGCCGCTAGTAAAAGGACGGGCAAGAGGAGATCACGTGGCAAGTCTATCGATGAACGTATGCCAAATGGCAAGGAGAGCGATGACGAGTCAGGGGAAAGTGTTTACAGCGACGCCGAGGAGGGCGTCGATGGTGATGGCTTTGGCTCAATCAATGCTATCGTGGATGCGCGCATAGCGCAAGGCAAAGACGGCCGGCCTGTTGATTCTCTCCTCAACAACACATTCTCCAAAGACGACACACGCGGATTCGGAGCTAAGTCCACCAATGGAACGGCGAACAGGCTTGGAGAGTCAAGTCAGGCTGATCCTGCGCAAGCGCAACCTGCCGACTCTCCCACCTCCCCACAAGCATTTCCTACACGGTCTACAGTTCAGACGCAGACGACCGCCAATGACATACATTGGTCCGCACGCGCGAGTCAACCGAAGCGGCCTATGTCAACAATAGTATACAGTGATTCAGGGCTTCGTGACGATGTTGCGAAGGATGGCTCATTACGCGAGCTATCGGGTAACGGCACTTCTGTTTTACGTCGAGCCGATTCTGAGCGGGCGAAAAAGAGGCCTGTGTCATTCGGGCCGGTCATCCAAAAGGAAATCGATCCAGCGCCTTCTAGCGAGAGACTTATTAACGGCAGAACACCCTACATGCCTCAAAGGAGAATGTCCACTGGAAGCGACTCATCCAGCAGTTTCATAAGGTCCACGCGCCGTGCTAGAAAGGGTGGACAGCATACCATGCGTCGCACCATGCGGGGAGGTCCTCCGATCCGGGCCATGCCACCGTCTCCCGGCCGGGCATCATCACCTTCCATAGAAAGTCGGCCTCTTTCTTCGGGGTCGGTCACAGGCACCATGCGCACTACATTGCGGAGCAGTGGACCCAAGAACGACAAGACTTCGAGCTTCTTCTCTAGCAGGTCTCCGAGAACGAAGGCTACCAAGACAGCCACGCCTCGTTTCGTATCACGATTCCCAGATTCCGATGACGAAGATGCTGATTTCCAGCAGCGGAAATTTCAACGTCGATACGATGATTCTAGTGACGATGAGCCAGGCCGTGTGATGCACACCCTCCGCCCGGTTCGCGGCATTCCTCGACGGCAGGGCACAAACGACGGCGATTCCACGGAACTGGAAGATAGCTCTGAGAACGAGGGACCAGCCACCCCTGCACCAGCAGCTGTCTCCAAGAAATCTAATATTCCTTCGCACGACCCAGGACTTGCTGCAGTGGCCAGGTCGCGTGGAATGACAGAGGAGGAGTTGGATGAGTTCCTCCACCGTCCGGCAAAGGGACGAGTTTCTGGAATCCTGGGCCGGTTCACATTGAAGAAATCCAGGCCGCCCATGGAACACAAGGCCTCCAAGTCCAACCCGGGGGACCTTGTTCACATGAGGGAGGAAAACTTGCTGAATCCCGGTCGGGGAACAACGGTCACAACTGTTAGTGCCAATCACTCCGGGGCTTCTCCTTCGAAGCTCACCAAGGGAGGCTTGAAGAAAGCGAACGGGAACAGCCGGCCAACGGACTCCGGGCGCAAAGGGTCAGAAGCCGCAGCGGATGCTGGAACTGTGGCGGAACAGCACCCAGTAGCGGTGGGTGCATCTGGAGACGGAATTGCATCTATTGCCCACCATAGTGAGCCCACCGCAGGGGACAGCGCAGTGAATATGCAGGGCTCCGAACCCGCACCTCCGCGCGAGGAGCCACACTCGGCTAACAGCAATGGCAGCAATAACATCAGCGCGAAGGATATCGTCTTCCCACAGGGAGGCCGGAAGAAACGATTTCCTCGTCTTCGAAAGGCATTCGGCATGCGCAGCTAGGGGAAGCCGAATGATGTCTATTCGCTTCTTCCACTACATATATTAAAGCATATTTGCTTGTAATCTATACATACTTTGGCAGGTTTTTCCCCTCTGAGAAGGCTTCTCCGATAGCTGCATGTGCTATGGATTGGTCGAGGTCCCGACCTTTCTCACGTTTCTACGATACTACGAATTACTACGCCTTGAAAGGAGGGAGCTAGTGCTCCCTATTTGCCGTGATTTCAATACTTTGCTCCCATCCGCCCATTAATTTAATCTGTTGTGATACCTTCACTTCTCTCCACCGGCCACGGAACGTGTGGACGAATTGCTAATTATTATGACTCCTACATAGGAGCAGGCTTGATTTATTTTCTTCTTGTTGTCTCTTCTTCTTCTGTGTCGTTCTTCTACAATTTCTGAGGTATGTAATAATGATTTTTGGTGGGACACGGGTTTAGGAATATGGATAATATGGGCAATGGGCAAAGGGTTGAGGGTCTTAATACACCGTACTAGGTTCGAGGAGTTTTGGCAAAAAGATTATCACTGTTGAATAGAAGGAGGATCAAGGACATCTGTAACATCTAGGAATTATCTACGGGATATATAATGCCATTTTTGAATTTGATGAAGAAGACATTCCCACTTTCTGATGGATCGCTGATTTCTTCAGGCTTTCATTAGGGAGTACTATCTAATAGCACCTAACAGCACGTAACTTAAGCCTGAGGGTCCAAGTACCGAGTACGCAGCTTGTGCCATGATTACTGTTGAGCTTCTTAATGCATGCAAAAGTACCCGACGATCGGCTGTGTTGACCCGTGCAACAACCTCGGGATGGGAAGCTAGGAGACATGGAAACGAGCTCTTTGCTGTCCACCCACGAGTCCACTTCCCAGTGATTCCGATCTCGTGCAAGGGCCCCACACGGCAAACCAGAGGGCCAGAAGGCAGACACGACAGCCACTTACACCAACCTCTTGCTTTTTTTGGTCGGGTATCTATCGATAAACATGGGAATGCGTCTCAAAAAGGACGGCCGATGCTGGGGATTGGGTTGAAGCTGTGGCGAACGACTGTCCGTTATTATTATTAATGTTACCTTGCTGTTGGACAGCAAGGTAACGAAAAGGGATACAGCTCAAGAAATTCGATGGCTGGCGGGCGCTTAGTAGAGCACCCGTGAAACTAGAGCAATCATGATGGAGATCAGAAGCACTGGGGTGGAGCGCTTCAGATCAGGGCTGTCAGCCCGTAAGCTGCTGGTGGTCTTGAGAGGGGAAGGCGACTGCTGATGAAACCCCAACTCCAATAATGGAGCTCCACGAATATTGTCTGGATCAATTGCAGATGGGCCAGAGCGGTGGAATCTGCCAGAAAACTGTAGCTAGAATTAGGAGCAGTATCTCTTCAATATTCTCTGTTGATTCTCTCCATCACGCAGGAAGAGACAGCTCAATGCTGCTCAATATCGAGTTGGTGAGGAGAAGAACCGCGCAAAAGCCACCACCACGGTCGATCGTCCCAGCCCCAGTAACGCCAAGGGATCCAGATTCCCGATTCGACCCGGGGAGAAGTTGAGGTTGCCATGGAGATTGGTGTCTTTTTTGAGTTTCAGCTCTGTGCAAGTGCCATGCTGGCCAGCCTCCAGACTTTATCACCGATTGCATTATCATTATTATTGGGTGTACGAAGTACGACGAGGAGACGAACTCATCCCACGGGCTAGAACACATTGTCGTCATGCATGTGAAGGTTCATCAGTCTGAATGGGACAGTAATGTTTTAGTAGTTTGTGATTTGTATTGTTTGGAAGCATTGTTGGCCGGTATGTTGATGGGGCCGTTCGTATGCAGCAGGATGTATGGAGTAGGCCGATGGAGTCAATCAGAATTAGCTATATATATCCAGCATCAATGACCTTTGCAGTTAGCACATGCTTTTCCTTGAGCATAAATTGATCCTCATGAGACAAGAGCTGAAGAGAATAATTGTGATTTCCTTTCATACCGTTTGGAGAAGGCGACTATCACCCGTAACCTCGGATAGATGAAACCCCAGAGGGCGTTTCTGAGCGGGAGGCTGGAAAAGACCCAAACGGGCAAAGCGCAGTAAACAAACGCGTGGAAACAAGAAGCAGCAGCATTGGATGGAAGAACTGATGTGATGATTGACGGATTGATGGATTGACTGAATGTTACGATTCTGTTGCTGTATGGGGAGGTTTCCTGGGTGTACTCCGTAGAAAGTAAGGTGTTTGTTATGATTAGATACAGTCGCAGTAGTGAACGACTGCCTCTCCCTTCCTATTTCAAGCCCCTCATCCTCTTCTTCTTCTCCCTTTCTCTTCTCTTCTCTCTTCCATTCCTTCTTCCTCTTCCTCCCCAGCATTTCTGAGTTTATCTCACATTCCCCCCTTCCTGCCAACAACAGATTAGATTAGATCTATCTAATCTTCAATCTAATTCTCACTCCCCGCGAGAAAGACTTCTCTTCCAGTAAAGAGTCTTTTCTTGTCTCGCCTTTCGAGTTGTTTCGCAACAGTTCGAAAGGGATTCGAGAAGAGACGCCCAAAGGACAGCCAATCTGGACTTTGACGCCCGCGTCCCCATCCCCTTCAGTGTCTTCCCGTCGTCGTACCGGAGTGACGCTGTTCCTGAGACTACTCTGACTAGAGTAGAGGGAGAAGTCAATCTCGATCGTACTTCGCACGTCGAACGGGAAGATACTCGAACCTCTGCTCCTCTTCCCGACTCTCGTGTCTACGGAAGAGAAGAAGTCGATATCCATATCACCAAGGACCGTCTCCCCGCACCTTCTCGCAAGGGTGACGATTTCCAGGTTATCTACGAAGACCGTGCCCACAAGGATTCTCGTGTTCCTGAGGTAGACCTTTCGCGTCAACGGTAAGCATTTGTTCCTTTGCACTGATCTCTTTTGTTTTATTGCATTTTCAACGGCTCGTGGAGACTCCTTTGGTTTTCATTTGTTATTTTCCCTTCCCTATTGTCGTTTGAGCTGTGGTGATTTGTTTTCTGTTGATTTTCCCCGAAAGGCCTCGTGCTTCTGCATCGATCTACATTTCCAGTTGGAAAAGTGGAGAGAGTGAGAAAAACAAGGCGACAGGGGAAAAGCAGCAAAAACAAAGCAAAACAAAACAAGACAAAACAAAACAAAAACAACACAAGCACTAGAAGAAGCGGTGACGCCTTCAAGGCTGCATCAGCCGAGAAAGTGGCACCACAAGCCTAGTCTAGAGCGGATGAGAGATTGCGAGCTATCAATTTACGCAATAAGCCCGGTGCTTTTGCTCGGCGGGCCTAAATTGATTAGCCGCTCCATCCAATCTATTTACGTGGCACAAAAAGACCAAAACAAATGCAGCCAAATCAAAACAAATGCCCCCCCAAAAAAAGAAATTGACATCCAATGAGCGGTGTCGGCCTGTTCCCTTATCCTATCCCCCCCCCCCTCGTGTCTCAATCCATGGTTGTCTTGTCTTTCTATTTCTTGTTTATCATTCTCTCTCGGATAGGATCTAACATTCTCCCCCGTTCCCACCCCCAGATACCGTGAACCCACTTCTCGCTACGCACCTTTACCTCCCAAGCCCGTCTACGACCAGGCTCTTGAGTCCCAGCTTGACATCACTGAGCGAGAGTATCGTCGTCGTACCGACCCTACTTACGACGTCAACCTTTCGTACGGTCGTCACCAAGCTCCCGTAGACTCTTATCAAGCCTACCAGCCCCAACAGACTTCCGACGTCTCTGCCCAACGGTCTAAGACCGAGATCGACGTCTCCTACGACAAGGCCTTTGCTCCTAAGCCTCTCGAATCTCGCAAGGGAGACTCCTTCAGCCGCCGCGAGCTTACTGTAGAGTCTGTTCCTTCTCGTCCTTCCTCCGTCGCTTCGATCTCTCAAGTCAAGGTCCTCAAGCCTTACACTGCTATCGACCAACCCCCTGCTCGCAAGATGGGTTATTACGACGACGACGGTAACTACCACTCCTTCCGCCGTGGTGTGGAGCGTGCTGTGGACCGCATCACGCATCCATTCCACCACCACCATCATCATCACCACGATCGTGAGGAAGTAGTCATCGCTGACGAACGTGGCCCAGTTCGTTACCGTGATGGCGTCCGTGAGGATGTCCGTATCGTCGAGCCTCGCGCCGGCAGTACCACTGCGGAATCCGTCCCCATCCCCTGCCACTTCATCCGCATCGGCGACATCCTGATTCTTCAGGGTCGTCCCTGCCAGGTGATCCGGATTTCCGTCTCTCCCCAGACCGGTCAACACCGCTACCTGGGTGTCGACCTTTTCACCCGTCAGCTGCAGGAG
Source organism: Aspergillus udagawae (assembly GCF_001078395.1). Classification (NCBI taxonomy): domain Eukaryota; kingdom Fungi; phylum Ascomycota; class Eurotiomycetes; order Eurotiales; family Aspergillaceae; genus Aspergillus; species Aspergillus udagawae. The sequence continues at coordinate 1,768,007 of NW_025091267.1, read as the reverse complement.
GAGTCCAGCTTCGTCTCCAACCCCTCCCCCTCGGTCGTCGTTCAGACCATGCTCGGTCCCGTCTACAAGACCTACCGCATTCTGGACCTCCACGAGGATGGCACCCTCACCGCCATGACCGAGACTGGTGATGTCAAGCAGGCCCTGCCCGTCGTCACCCAGGGTCAGCTTTTCCGCAAGATTCGCGATGCTTTCTCTGAGGGCCGCGGTAGCGTCCGTGCTCTCGTCATCAACGATGGTGGTCGTGAGCTCGTCGTTGACTACAAGGTCATCCACGGTTCCCGTCTGTAAGCATCTAAGCCTCTTTGGGCTTAGTTAGATTGGGAAAACGGAACAGGTTAGTTTATCCGCTTTGTCACCCATGCAGTCCAGTCCTATGAACCATGGTTTCGCTTTGACCCAGGGGAAATACTTTCACATGATGCTGACGTCATTCTTCTAGTTACGAATCTTCTATCTGCTGAGCGAAAACGATAATTTATATGGTATGGCAATTGTTTGTATCTGACATGATGGACTACACGATTGGAATGGCCTCTTGATGAAAAATGAAAAGAAAAACGACAAGCACGACCTCTTGGTTCATCCCAGATTTTCCTGTATCAGTCATGGCCACCTTGTAACTACAGCTAGATCATAATGCTACTTTTATGTCCCCTTGATTGCTTACTTAGAAGTCTATGCTGTAGGCTTGCAGTTACATTATTGATTAACTGTTCATTGTATATTTTCCCATATGAAGAGTCGTTGTCATTAATGACGCTAGTTCAAGGACGTCTGACCATCACCAATTTAAATTGCTAGATCGCTCTACCAGCGGTTGGTTGTTGACTGTCCTTCCAGTTGAAACATTGAATTCATATAGTTCACTTAGCAAACCAGAGTAGCATCAACATCAACAATATATACCAAATATAATAAAGCAACCAAGCCTGTCCGTCCATCCATATACTCCTGACCTGACCTGCCGAAAGAAAGAAAAAAACCTATGAACAGCAAAGAGTCGATTTTGTACAACCTGCGCCTTCCCATCTCTGCAAGTGCATGAGAGACTCGTAGCAAAATCAAATAGTAAAGGTGGAAGGGAGAAGAGGTAAAAAACTGAAAAGAGAGGCGAAGGGAATAAAGAAAAGAAGAGGATGAACCAACGCCGTCTGGCCAGGAGCATCTTTATAGGGATCCTGAAGAAAAGTGGAGCAGAAAAGCATACGCCGAACGCATAACCAGTGTATCATGGTGGAAAGCATTATCTGAAGCGGAGCGTAAGGAGATGATTCAACATGTCACATCGCAGGTCGAGTATCAAGATGCTGGATCACTCAGGGTGAGAAATGCGCTGATGCCTTGAAATCCTGGTAACGCCGTAAGTCGATCAAGTTGCAAAAAAGGGATGATCCAGAAGCCATATTGTACATGTCCACATGCGGAGAGAAGAGACGGACAGGGTATCGCTTATAACAAAGCCCTAAGTGGAAGTCGGCCAAGAAGAGAGGCACATTTATGATCATGAACACGAATCAAGGAAGGACATCCTCGGGTCGAAAGGGATGACAAGGATCGTCACCTTTCCCCGAATTTGCCGTATTCCTGTTGCCACTTCAGTAGATGACGCGTGAGGACATCCATCATTTCAACGCTGCTCAGATCTTTAAACTCTTTCTCCTTGGAAGCCTGACCAGACCCTGTTTCGCTATCAATGCTTGATGTCCCTGACTCCACTTCGTTGGTATTCGAAAGTAATGCAGTCTCGATTTGATCCATCGTGGCCTTTGTGAGAGAGCCATTTGGTTGGTCTCCATTGCCAGAAGGGGTGGAAGTTTCGCCGGCAACAGCCATCTCGACCTGCATCCGGGAGATGAATTCAAGGATTCCAGCAACTCGTCTCTTCATCTCGTTCATGGTAGTCCGTTGAGGGTTCATGTAGCGCGGCCTGCTCGGTTTTCCAGAATCTACATTGTAGTGCGCTCCGTTGACTGTCCCCACTCTCGGCGAGTCCCCACCGATATCGTGTGATTGCCCCCGGCGTGGAGAGTCAGCTCCATTTATATCTCGATCCCTGGTATATTGGTTACGTCCGACCCTGCCACCACGGCGCGCAGGTGGGCGTCCAGACTTGCGGGTTGACGGACGGGAGGGAGCAGGTTCCGGAGCAGGTGCAGCGGTCTCCGGGCTAGTTTGAGGGGGTTCATGGTCTTCCACAGTGGCTTTGGTCGGCGATGCCATCTCACGGTCGGCATCTGCTCGTTGCAAATGTGTTAGGTCGAGAAATCCCAAGATAACTACAGGGCTCTTACCTTCACCATTTCGCCTCTCCAACTTTCCCTTCTTGCGGCTCGCAATCTCCGCGGGGTCTGTTTCGGGTTCTTCAGGTTCTTTGATGGGCTTTTCACGATGACCCCGCGGTGCCACCCTAGAGTTTTTTGTGCCGTTGCCATTAACGTTCGTCTTCGACTCATCTTCTGATGCAGGTTGGGATTCTGCGTTTTCTGGTTTTGAGACAGCGCTTGGTGAAGGGGAACTTGTACGCTGGCGCTTCGTCACCTGCTTGTGACTAGGCGGGGAAAACGGGTCAGCAGCAGCACCAAAGACCAATGTTACTTGGGAAGGGCCGTCATCCGACTCACGCTTCGCTGTCACTTCGACTCCGCTTGCCTCGTCGGAGAGCAATGTCCTCTGCAGGGGGCTGAGTATCTTCCTTGCTCTCTTCGATCGCTCGCCGGAGCTGCTCCTCTTCGTCATAAGCTGCATCACGACTATTCATGGTTGATCTGCGTTTGGGGTTGGCAATCGACTCGTTCTGTCGTGATTTGGAGTCTTTCGCCCGTCGCGAATTATCACGGGACGAGTCACGGGAGGTTGCAGGGGAAGGTTGGATGGGGGCGACTGGGAGGTACTGCGATGAATATTGTCTGCGAGAGTGTAAGCACGACGGCCATATAGTTGAAAGATGATTCCACGTAAGAGCATCGCGGTTGAGGTGGGTGAGAATTTAGAGCATTGGCTCAGCCTCGACGGGTAACGAAGAGCCTGACGGTATCGTCCGGGCAATTCAAGGCCGAATGGACGCGGTAAATCATAGAAGGGCAAATCCTTGAAATGAAAGTAGAGAAGAGGTTTGAAGACATACCCGTTGGACTCATTCTTGATTCTGTGAAGATCTTTCCGACACTCCTCACAGAAGTATTCGTCGGGACTCATCGCTTCATCCATAATTCCCACGCAGCCACCGTGTTGCCAAACTTTGCAGGAATCACACTGGATGAACATGCTACCGATGTCGTCGGACATCAGGTCCGATGAATCTGCGGAAAGATTCAACGCATGTTGATCCTTGAACCCAACAGCCACCCCGTTGCGACCGAGAGCCTCCCGCCGAGAGGGAGGCAGGCCTGGGTAGTCTTGCTGCCCACAAAGACATCGGGTAACCTCTTCTTCTTCGTCACCCTCTCCGTCTTCATCCTCATCATCCTCCTCCCCGTTCAATCTCAGATTGTCATCATCTCCCCGGGAGCGCTGGCGCTGCCGTGTTTGTGGGTAGTCGTTTCTTGTGGCACTGTCGGCATCATCAATGGACTGAGAACGTTGGGTCAAAGATCTCTGAGGCGACGAAATTTTATGGTTCGACCGAGTGCTTCTTTCGCGAGTCAAGGAATTCGACGAGCTGGAGGAATTTGTATGCTGAAGGATGGCGGGCGAGGGTTGGGAGGTGCGGGCGCGAGAAGAGCGACGAGGAGTCATGGCGGAGGACTGCGAAGCGAATGAAGTACAATAATTCTGGCAATGGGACGATTATGGAGGATAGGTTAAGTATTTAAGAGTCAAGCAAGGCACAATTATAAGCAGAAGCTGCCCATGTGCGAGCAGTCGCACGCGGGTAAGTAGCTGGGATTCGACAGCGACGACTCGTAGGAAAGGCGAAAAAAAGAGAGCGAAAGGACCGACAAGGCAAAGAGTAGGAGCTGGCGATTGAGACACGAAGTTGAAAAAGAATCCAAAATGTAGCGTCTGCGAGCTCGAGTCTGAGCCGAGGACTACATAATCTGCAGATTTCTGTTTGTGAGGGTGGAGGGGAGGGAGACAAGGGAAGAAGAATGAGATGGGGGGAGAGGAGAAAGCGAGTTTGGTAGCAGTAGCAGTACTAGCAGTAACAATCCTAATCAAAAAAGGCGGACCGCAAGCGGGTTTCTTTTTCTCTCCTCTCCGGGCTTTTCCCCGCTCACCATCTACCAGGTCTCGTTTTGCGCTCCCCGAACCTCGAGACTCAACTATTGCAAAGAAATTGCTATCATCTTCTTGATGTTCACATTACATCTCGCCTGGTGTTTTCAGAGCAGAGTTGCTTCCGATGGTGTATGACTGAGACGGCTGACCTCGTTTGACAGAGCCGATGATGGCATCGTCCATTCCGCCATTCATTCCACTAGAAAACCCCGCTTATCAAGCGTCGACCGCACGCAACGTCCACAGCCTGCCTCCTTACTACCTACCGATTCGAATTTAAACAAAGACTGGAGATGAGCCGGTTCATTGGGTGGACAGGGAAAACTGAGTTCTCCCACTGTCCAGGTAGTTAGAGGAGTTGTCGCGAGGAAGCCGTCCTCCATGAACGTTCAGGGAGCTTAATCCTTGCGGATGTTGCCATCATACAAGAAGAGAGCCTCGTTTCATCACCACATTCGCCGGTGGACTCTGAAAGAACTCGATGAAATTGTTCAGCTATGGAAGATTGATCCCCATCTTAAGGTACTGCTCCTTTCTACGAGTGCATGAGCTTTCAGCTCCAGAAGTACCATAGCGTGTTCCTTCAGTAATGGTTGCCCATAGAGCGCTTGGGAATAGGAGAGCATCACATAAAGGTAACCAATGTATGAGAGCTGTTCTTGCGAGCAGTGCACGGTATGGTGCCTGTTTCGATTCACAGCTTGTAGACGGTAGTTTTAATCAACAGCTGGACTCGATCGTTGAACTTGCCATCCGCTAGAGTATTTTTAAAACTCTGAGGTATTCGACGAATGTCGTGAAAATAAGAGTCTTCCTGCCAAATGATCATTGATACGGTTGAAAAGTACTTCCCAACTCATCTTCAGGAAATATTTGTAGAAATAGAAAATGTGTATCCTGCCTGCGATGGAGACTGTTCGGTCCCGAAATGGAATAGCGCTGGTTGAGGCCTCAGGCGTCAAATCGGAGCCTCAGGGCGAGAACCCGCAGCTCCAAAAAGAACTATCATGTACGGAGATAGGTTGTTATTACTCTTATGGTCAATTTCACCCCTCCATCGTCCATCTTCCTTTTTCTAATTTCTCCCCTATCAATAGCTCCTTTTGATTGTGAATACTTCTTTTACTTACCATTCCCTTCTTCTGATTCACTTCTTCTCCGAGCCTTTGGGTCTGTGCAGATCTTCGTGACACCCGGGTTTCTTTCTACTGGGTCTTTCCCGAACCTCTTGTCCGGCTATTTCTCCAAAAATTTTGCATGGGCGTTTAGTGCTGATTAATGGTCACTCGCTTTGTAAGTTGCATCAAGCTTCGTGAACAATACTATAGGGATTGCTTTGGCTTTCTCGCTACCTGTGGCTTGATCTTGATTCAAGTCTTGATTACTCTTGATGTTCTCTGGGGGCGTGCCAACAGTGACAACTAACTTGTGGGTGCCAAACTACTTCGGTTTAGGTTCCTCTCCGTTCTCATCCCACCCCCTCTCTTTCCCTACTCGGTATTCGCAACGCGACCAGCAGAACGTCATATATTCTTGACTCGGGACTGTTGTCTGACTTTTGGGGACGAGGCAGAGGTCGACAAGCAAGAATAGAATTACCCAAGAGTCTCAGAGGACCTTCAATACCTAGTTGTGGGGCACGGTGATTCAGGGGACAGGGAACAGAAAAAAATAGCCCGCCGTTCGGCTGTGGTCGTCGACGGTTACTGAGCTGAGATACCTGCATGACGATGACTGCTACGTTGAGTATGTTCCTCTCAGAAAGGATGTCTTCTCTTCTGGACGTCTTATCATGCCGGTCCAGCACCAGCCGGATGGGGAGTGTTTGGAGAGGAGAGAAGACCACTGCCAGCTAGATCCGTTGCTGATTCTGTCCGCCTGCAGATGGGATGTATAACTCAGCTCCAGATACTCCGTCGCCTGTTTATCCGGACAGGCTCATTCGGCCCCTTCCTAAACGGACCCTACGGTCTCGGTTATCGCCCGAGGCTGCCGACTCAATCCTCTACCCTCCCGCACCCCCAGCGACCCAACTCTTCTACGGAACCTCTGCGGACCATGGAGAGGTTGTTAATGACAGCAAAGTCTACGTGCAACAAAGTCTAGACACGGACGCGCATGATCATATTGCGGAGCGAGAAACACACCACACCTATGAAAACAGCCTCGATCTAGAGAGCGGTGACGAGGACGGTCCGGTTGTGGTTCGTCGAAGCGCCGGTTTTCGCGGGTCGTCTCTCTCGCCGTCTGCTGCAAGAATTCAACCCCATGCACCTTCTGGCAAGGTAGAAGGATTACCGATCAAGTCTCCCTCGACAGGTCCCGACGGATACGATGCCTTCGAGAACACTAATAACAAGAAGAAGCGCAAAATCCCTACTCCCGGAAATTTGGGCGGTCATCATTCCACACTCTCCCCTGAATTTGCAAACATGGGGCTGGCAAGCTCCGCACAGGCGGCGTCAACCACGATTCACGAAGTAAATAACGTTGGCACATATTATGGTACCGGCAGCCCCGCGTCTCCTGGACTCGGCGGTATTTCGGGCCCCGGTAGAGGCCGTCTTGGGCGGCATCCATCTCGCAGTGGTCCGTCAAGAAACTCCCTGTCGGTCCATTCTCAGATTGGCTGGCCCGCGGCCCGAGCAGCAGGTCGCCGGGATGGCATGTTATCCACGTCGGCACCCGCAGGTACTTTCTATCCCTCCCCTTTGGAATTCAACACATCCCGGTGATTATCACTCACTCCGTGTTTAGGTGACCCTACAGCAAAATCCGACCAGGGTATCATTTCCGCCGCCATAGCGAACGCTGCGGCCTTTTCCTCTCCTCCACGAGGCCAGGGGGGTACCAGCTTGCTTGAACAGCAAACAACACCAACCAAGACACAATTCACCTTCACCTGCGAGTCCGATTCGTCGAAAGGTATGGCTTTGCAGTCTCAAAGTCTGTATCCAGCACCGCAGCGTTCGTCCGCACCGCTCGCAAGTCAAACTCCGCGAGGCATCTCCACACAAGGAACCCAAACAAGCCCGAGTATGGCGGCGCACGGCAATCAACAACCTCAACATCCTCATCAGCAAGCCCCTGGTGCCGAGTCACCCGGTACAGGTAAAAAGAAGAGGCGGTCACAGGGGAGCATCTACGCATTGGCAGCCCGTCAACGCAAGATTCAGCAACAGTATGCTAATCTCCACCATCCCCCAAGTCCTGAAGATATCTGGATCTGCGAGTTTTGCGAGTACGAGAGCATTTTTGGTCGGCCACCCGAGGCCTTAATCCGGCAATACGAGATCAAGGATCGCAAAGAGCGAAAGCGACTGGCGGAAAAGAAGAGACTGCTTGAAAAGGCCAAGATGAAGGGCCGCAAGGGCAAGAAGGCCACTAAGAATGCGGCGAAAAGCGCGGCGGCTCACCAGACGGTATATGATCAAGGATACGATCGCGCATCTGTCGATCATTCTTCTGTCGCTGGCCACGGAGCGCATGACGACGAATACTTAGGTCATGAGTACGACGATGAACCCCTTCCCATGCCACCGCCTGCACCGCCCAATTCCTTCAAGTCGCCGCCGGCGCCCGGACATCTAATCAAGCCAACGACACCCCCGCCGCATATGCAGGCAAGCATAGATGCGGCAAGTACTCGACCACCCTGACAATGGGCGCAAACGGCCTTGGGGGTCCACACCGTTCGCAACATCTTCCGACTGATTCCATTTTCGAGGGCCTTTCGGATGGTGTTCGAGTGGTACATTTACCCCCATGATGAAGGTCGCTGCTCATTTTCCTGTTTCAACTTTTCTTTTTTTTGCGTCGAGTAGTCTCTCCTTGCCTTTTGTTTTATCTTGGTCTAAGTTTTAGCCTTGATCTCTCAGCTGTTCTTTCCGCAGGTTTTGCACTTATGAAATCCCCTCTCCAATTACATATCTTGATGAACATCACGACAACGTCACGAAGCATTGAATCCAGCAGGTAAACTGCACTTGCATCTATGTTAGTCATGGTCAGGTCCTTTTCATCTGGAGGGCCACAGCATTCTAGTACGCATATTGGGGTGGCATGTTCGGTTGGGTTTGAAACGGCAGGATAGTCGGTGGAATTATGGGTTCTCGTATTTGGTTCTACAGAGAGAAGCAGCATGGAAAGGTGCATCTTGGGTCGTTGGTTGGCGCTACAGATTGTTAGTTGTCGAGAGTTTGTTGAGTTAGAGCAGAATGATCAGTCGATCAGTGTCAGAGTAGCAATGTGAATATCGTTTGGGGTTGATTAGTTACTCGATTGGACAAGGCCCATAAGGGATCACATCTTGCCTGGATGGTCCAAGATGTCTGATCGTGTTTCCATCTATGAAAAAAAAGTTTGCGCAGAGCCATAAATAGATTTAAGCAGAAACTGTCAACCAGTCAATGCAGTTTGGCGCTTCCGATGACACGAGCTGAATTTAGCAGATCGCTGCCACTACAGCCGCCCAGTTTGACATAGATCTTAATCTTGCAGCGTCATCCAATAAGAGAATTCTGTCTATCCAGCGTCTGAAACAACGGCTTACTGTCGTTTATCGCATGGGAATGCTTGAGGCCTGGAACCAGCTTAGCCGCGCGCGAAGCAAAAAAGCCAGGCGCTGTCATGCTACAGAGCAGTCTGTTTCAGGACAGCTCCAGCAAGGTCGATCCGATGGATGAGAAGAAAGACTTGGGAGAAATGGTTGGAACGACAAAGAGCATATTGTGTCGGCTCTGAAAGAGAGTCTGTATCAGAACTGTGTCCAATAAGTATATAAAGACCAAAGACTCAGTACCAGGACAAGATGAATAACAAGTGGCATTCACACAACACTCTTTCTACTTCCTTTTTTTTTTTTTCCCTTTTGATCACACTTCATTGATCGTCTCTTTGTTCTTTGTCGTTGGAAATTGTTGAGGCGTTGCTAGACTAGGGTTTCATTCATTGTCCGGTTGTGGCATAACAGTCTTTGCTCTACGAAGTCGGCTTCCAGGGGACTCTGAGAGACCTTGAAATACTCTGTCACATCTACTCTTTGCGCTGGACGCAATATACTGTCAAGAAGACTTTCACTTGGCTCAATCGCGATTATACCTTTCCTGCACCTTCAACCACGCCTACATACCACACCCACAGCCGACACATAGCAACCTCACTTGACACCACAACTTAGATCCACAGAATTCTAATGTGGTTCCTCGCCTTCAAGCTCCTCCGCATCGGCGTCAAAGAAGCCAAAAAGCACAAGGCCAAGAAGAACGCCTGCGACACCACCACAACCGAGTCCGAAGGCATCAACCTCGACCGCAACACCAACATGCCTTTCCCCGCCGATTCCACTGCCGCCCGGAATCCCCTTATCACTCTCCTCGAGACCATCCTCCGTTTCATCCAGTTTGTCTTCGGCCTCACAGTTATAGGCCTCTACGGGCAGGATCTCCACGGGGCAGGGAAGGCCGCGAAATGGGTGTATGCGGTCGTCACCGCGCTCCTGGCCACCGTGACAGCAGCCGTCTACCTCGTCTTGCCGTTTTTGATGAAAGGGCGGACACCGGTGGCGCGGCGGGTGAGACTGCAGCTCCCGCTGTTTATCTGGGAGAGCGTGCTCTGTGTGCTTTGGTTGACCCTGTTTGGGATTTTTGGGAAGATGTATATTGGGGATTATAGTGAGGGTGATAAGGTGACGCGGATGAGGCATGCGGTCTGGGTGGATCTGGTGAATTTGGGGTTGTGGGTGGGTACCATGGGGTGGGTTGGCTTGAGGTGGTGGAGGGGGGTGAAGGGGGGACAGGAGGGAGGGGAGAGGGAATTGGAGGATGTTGAGAAGGCTGGTCCTTAGATGGGTTGAGTAGCTAGTTTTGGGGTGAGGCTGCTGGTTGTATTGGACGTGTTAGGGAACTGTTGCTTGCTGCATATTAATGAAGAAAGGTGGTCGATCTCAAGGTGTGGACGATGAAGAATGTGAAGATATACAGGCGATAACTTCATAGATGGAGACAATCATATCCTGAATACACTGACACAAAACACCCAACTCTTCGAGTCAACTGCAGTCCTCCAGATGCCCAATCCATGAGTCTCCACAGCCCGAGAACAGGAACGCCAGGCTAGTAAGCAATTCGTGTGGTCATCAATACATAGTTCCAGGCCGTTAGAATAGAGTACAAGCAAGCGAAGATGTTAGTCGTGATAGTCCCATTCACTGAGCGTGTCATAATAACACCGAGGCAACTTTACTGGTCCCAGATTCTCGTCCTCCGGATCAATCTCTTCGTATACGAGCGTGCCGTTCCTGCGGCGCTCTTCAATCTCCATACCAAGCAGGCTCTCCAGCCGTGGTAGTGGCGAGGGCGTATAATGGAAGAAAGACCGGGGTATTTCTCCCGTGCCGGTGAGGAAGCCGTCATCTGACTCTGCCGCGTTGGCGTTGTACTCGCTTGTCATCGAGACATCGACGGAAGTGGGCGCTGTTGAAGCATTGCCGTTCGAATTGCTGAAGGTTGACGACTCAAATGTCGTACTAAGACTGGTTCCCTCGCTACCGAAGGATTCCTGCCCCTGTTGCAATTCTTTTTTATCGAAGAAGGAGGCCAAAAAGATCTGTTCCTCCCACATTCGCTTCTGGAAGAGAGCTCGGAACTCTGCATGAACGATGGCTCGGGGTGGTGGCTTGTAATATTCAATATACAGGTAGCGAATGTCGCGGAACTTGTTGGGAATCTGTGACCGGAAGCCCATGGTGAGAGGCGCGGTTTTGTAGCTCGCTGTTCGCGGCCTGAGCTTGAGAAGAACTTTCAGATTGGCCAGAAAAGTCGGTGGCAGCTCAGGCTGTTCCGCTGGCATGATTTCTTCAATGTGTTTCGGTAGTGGTATTGCCTCTGTGAGCGTCCATTAGAGGTCGACGCGATGGTTCAACATACGGTGCTCGAGGCATCCCCAGATAGGCATATGGCCCGAATAGAGGGCTTACCTTTCAGTTCCGGAGACGGGCTGCGAGTCACTTCTCGCCAATCCGGCAAGTGTACCTCGGGCTCGACATATTCCTCTGTCTTCTCTGCTCTTTTTATGAATGATCCACGCTGCGGGCTTTGAGTCCGAGTGGACTTGAAACCAGAGGTTGACTGGGAGGACTTGCGACGAAGGATGACGGGTCGCCGCTTCGAGCCCTTTGCTGTCTTACTCGCGACAAATTGCGTCTTCTTGTGACTGTGGCGACTAGTAGATACATCTGTCGCAGGAGTGATAGTAGTCGCTGAGCTCACTGCTTCGCAAGTACTGTTGTTATTATCATTGTCGTCTGTTATGAGCCAACGGGTCGTTTTATGTGTTTCTTTCGGTGCGGCATTGGGTTTCTTCAAAATGGAATGCAGTGGCCCTCTATGAGCTACTTGGTTGTTGAGACGGTCTGGCAACTTCCCCTCGCTCTTGTTCTTCCTCAGAGATGGATTTATGTCCGATGAGACCTATCTCAAGTTAGTGGGGAGACCAATAACGACACAAATCACTCGAAGATGGCCATGTACCTCGCTCACTTTTGAAGTGGTAGACTCAGAGATGCGCATAAACAACTTGGCCACAGTCGCGCCGGGAAGAGAGATGCGAAGGCACTCATTGCTCCAAATCCGCCAAAAGAAGTTCTCCAATCTGTATCCAATGATGCCTTCGAGCGCTGAGGGCTTGACATTGTAGGCTGATCATATAGCTCAGTCACTTTGAGTCAAAGGCGCGATCTTAAGGAGCAAGAAAAGGTACCTTTCCATAAGTGCGTAATGTCCTGAACATGCACTGGCATCGAATCATCAAACGACGACGGGAGAGTCTTTGCAGTCGAAAGCAAGCCTTCAGGAAGTTCCTCCATATGGGACATGGTACTGTGTGAGGGGGAATGGGTAGAAGTAGAGTAGTCGAAGAGAGAGATTTATCTGAGCCTGCTCATGGTCTGAAACAGTTGGAAGAATCGTTGGACAAGTTGTGTATGATGATATCAGACTGTTATCTCGAAGCCCACAGAACCAAGACGAATATGAATATTCACGTATGTAAACAAGACATCGCGAGAAGGTTGGGATGTCAGGCCTGGCTGTGATTCCAACATGAACAAAGCAGACAGTTCTGAGGTAAACAAACACAAGAGGTGGCAGGGAGTTGAAGATCTGAGGTGAGGTGAGGATCAGTTAATAGTACAGGACTCAGAAACAAGTACAAACAGCCGTCCGCAGCTCTCATATGAGAGTCAGGCACCGAGGACTCAACAAAAAAAGCATGGGTAAATTGCTGCAGAGTGTTCCTAAGAAGAGGTAGGGTTGGATTCTGTTTGTATATCTGTAAGTTTCCTCACACCTAGGCCTACAATGCGAGACAGTGCTGCCAGGATTAGTTGTTTTGAACTACATACAGGAACACAACGAGTGCCATTCTCTGGGGAAGGGCAAAAAAGGCAGAAAGAACCGGGATGAGGAGATACAGAGTAAACGTGGGCCAGAACAAGTACTATGGAATATGCTGATAAAACAGTGAGAGAAATATGGCTAGGATCGGTATGGGTTCATGAGATCCTACAAGAGAGGACGAGAAATGGGCAGATATAAAAAGAGAGGGATTCAAACAGGCCTAACCATATTATTTAGATGCTGAAGTACATGAACTTGACTGGAGTGGTAGAAAAGTAGTGTTGGTGATCATGATTAACCAGTGATTAACACAAAACAGCGTCAAGTAATGTCATTGACCTGCGCCATCTCAAAGAAAGTTTCTGGTTTTTACCTTCCGAGGGATTTGGAGCGGCCCGGATAGAGATCCATCCATTGTTGGTCTTTTGCCAACGTGATATCTGGATCCTTGATTTTAGAAGAAAAGTAAAGAACAAGAGTTACCTAGAGTTTGATCATGAGACAATGATGGTGAGGCGAATGAGGATGGAAAAAGGACGGCAACGGTCCACCAGGAAGGAAACATTCTAGAAGACTGGACGATGATTCGAGGAGGGCAGTAGGTATCTACTTATATTAGGTAGACTATCAGATTTTATAATTGGATATAGAATCAAACTAAGAATCAGCCAAGTGCATGATAATTGATCATGTATCTTTTTGACCAATCTCGTAGATAGCAGACTAGCCGGATTGTGACAGGATGAGTGACTCTATATATATTTCAGTCGGTTTGAAACACACTTAGAATCATCTAAATATTATCTGAGAACAGTCTTGTACCTAATGTCTCATCGATTAGCGTTGATGAATATCTTATGGAGCTGGACTTTGATAACTGTAGGGCACAGGCTGCCTATCGTGGATACCTGAGGCGCCAAAAAATCAGGCACCCAGGCACCCAGGCACCCAGACCCAGATGTCGAGACGGACGAACCAGTGAGCGCTGATTATTAAGATACCCCGGACGCTGCGTCCGGCATCGGGTGTGATACCGAGTAATTGCCGATTTTCTGGTCGTGACTCAATTTTTCCCTTCTGGGGTTCTTGTTCGCTTTGGTATTTCTTTGATACCCTCTTTTGTTTTTCTTAGTCAATTTGCATTGTGTTCTTAAATATAGCATACAATGTTTGTATGTTCTCCATTATTCCATACTACTGTTCAATGGCTGACTTCTGAAGAAACGCACCGGATCTTTGCTGCTTCGGTGCAGAGCATCGCGAGCCCCCGTTATCGGTCGACCCTTGATCCCATTATCAACCTCCTCTACCTCTCTGTCTCTATGTCGTCCTCGATCCTTTGCCACTACCTCCCTTCGCAATTACGCTGAGGCATCCTCCCCGGCCACACAAACCTCTCCTTCGCCGTCGAGTTGGCTCGCCCCCGATGCCGCCCCCAGCGTTCCCCAGACCCTTACCGAGAAGATCGTACAGGCATATTCCCTGGGTCTCGCCGAAGGCCAATACGTCAAGGCTGGAGACTATGTGATGCTGAGCCCCCATCGTTGCATGACCCATGACAACTCATGGCCGACCGCGCTCAAGTTTATGGCAATTGGCGCATCCAAGGTCCACAACCCCAACCAGATTGTCATGACCCTGGACCACGATGTTCAGAACAAGAGCGAGAAGAACCTGAAGAAATACGAATCGATTGAGAAGTTTGCCAACCAGCATGGTATCGACTTCTACCCAGCAGGCCACGGTGTCGGCCATCAGATCATGATTGAGGAGGGATATGCCTTCCCCGGCACCGTCACTGTGGCGAGTGACAGTCACTCCAACATGTACGGCGGAGTTGGTTGTCTGGGCACTCCCATGGTTCGTACCGATGCCGCGACCATCTGGGCTACCGGCCGTACCTGGTGGAAGGTCCCCCCTATCGCAAAAGTGCAGTTCACCGGCACCCTCCCTGAGGGTGTCACCGGAAAGGACGTCATTGTTGCTTTGTCAGGTCTCTTCAACAAAGACGAGGTTCTCAATTACGCGATTGAGTTCACTGGCTCGGAGGAGACCATGAAGAGTCTCTCTGTCGACACCCGTCTGACCATCGCCAATATGACCACCGAATGGGGCGCTCTGACCGGACTGTTCCCCATCGACTCGACCTTGGAGCAGTGGCTGAGACACAAGGCCGCTACCGCATCACGCACAGAGACGGCGCGCCGATTTGCCGAGGAGCGTATCAACGAGTTGTTCGCCAACCCCACCGTCGCTGACCGTGGTGCCAAGTACGCCAAATACCTATACCTGGATCTGTCGACCCTCTCGCCCTACGTTTCCGGACCGAACTCCGTCAAGGTTGCCACCCCGATTGACGAACTGGAGAAACAGAAGCTGAAGATCGACAAAGCCTACTTGGTATCCTGCACTAACTCGAGAGCATCGGATATTGCCGCCGCGGCCAAGGTGTTCAAGGACGCTGTTGCCAGGACGGGTGGGCCTGTGAAGGTCGCGGACGGCGTCGAGTTCTACGTTGCGGCGGCTTCCAAGGCTGAACAGAAGATTGCAGAGGTGGCAGGTGACTGGCAAGCTCTGATGGACGCCGGCGCCATCCCTCTGCCAGCGGGTTGCGCTGTCTGTATTGGTCTCGGTGCCGGTCTCCTCAAGGAGGGTGAAGTTGGAATCTCGGCCAGTAACCGAAACTTCAAGGGCCGCATGGGTTCGCCTGATGCCAAGGCCTATCTTGCCAGTCCTGAGGTTGTCGCGGCCAGTGCACGTATGTCTCTCCCTATTGGTGTACCTTACCTGTAAAAAACCGCTAACTCTGGCTAGTGAACGGTGCTATTAGCGGACCCAGCATCTACAAGCGTCCTGAAGACTGGGCCGGCGTTTCCATCGGTGAAGGCGAAGTGGTCGAGTCCGGTACTCGCATCGACACGACTTTGGAAGCAATGGAGAAGTTCATTGGACAGCTGGATAGCATAATCGAGTCGTCGAGCAAGGCCGTGATGCCGGAAGAGTCGACTGGCTCCGGTTCCACCGAGGTCGACATCGTTCCCGGCTTCCCCGAGAAGGTTGAAGGTGAAATCCTCTTCCTTGATGCAGACAACATCAGCACTGATGGCATCTACCCTGGTAAGCCTCCTCAGACAGACAATCACGCTGTTTGCGCTAACGAACATCACAGGCAAATACACATACCAGGACGATGTCACCAAGGAGAAGATGGCGCAGGTCTGCATGGAGAACTACGATCCTGCCTTCAGCGGCATCGCCCGCGCAGGAGGTTTGTTACCTTCCCTTTCTTGTCACCTCTTCATCCCCCAGAGTCTAACACGAATAAACAGACATCTTCGTCTCCGGCTTCAACTTCGGCTGCGGCTCCTCCCGCGAGCAAGCCGCCACCTCCATCCTCGCCAAGCAACTCCCCCTCGTCGTCGCCGGCAGCATCGGCAACACCTTCAGCCGCAACGCCGTCAACAACGCCCTACCTCTCCTCGAGATACCCCGCCTCGTGGAGCGCCTGCGCGAAGCCTTTGGCAGCGAAAAGCAACCAACCCGTCGCACGGGATGGACCTTCAGCTGGAACGTGCGCACCTCCCAGGTCACCGTCCAGGAAGGCCCGGGCGGTGAAACCTGGAGCCAGAGCGTACCTGCTTTCCCTCCAAACCTGCAAGACATCATTGCCCAGGGCGGATTGGAGAAGTGGGTGAAGAAGGAGATTAGCAAGGCTTGATCGTGCCCATGTACTTTTTTTTTTTCCGTCAGTGTAAAAGTTCCCTTTCCCCCCCTTTCCCTGGGTGCATTGCGTGTCGAGCTTGGACTTGGACCTGGAGATAGTCTGGATGATATGATATCCCTTAGATGTTAGAATAGCCGGCGGAGAATTTTTCAATCCGAATAGATACTTTTTTTTATGCCCTTGAACAGTTATGGTAAGTAGTACCGCTAACTAAAGGTGCTTCCTGTACAATTGGCTGGACCGAACCAATTTCATGCCCCGTACTACCCCTGATGATATTTCCACTGATATGGAGAACGATCCGCTTTGGAGTATAGCTGAATGGCTCGGTAGTTGAGACATGACATGATGGGAGGATCCCTTTCATCGCAGAACAAAACACAATTGACAAGTCTATTGTATGCGGAAGAAAAAGAAAAACCAGACAATGATTTTGTTCCCAGGTAAAGCAATAACAAATGACGATTTTGCGCTTGAAAAGTACTCCCTCCCGAGAAGACAATCCAAAGTCGCGTAATACAACCGGATGAGATATTTAGTGGCAGCTCACTACCGAAAGGAACAAATCACATCAGAACGGTCTATAGCGCATCCAAAAATCCCATACATCGCTTCGTGAAGAACTGCAAAAAATAGAGCATCGAAATTAAGACAAGTCACACGTCCAGATTAGGTCAAAGTGTATCCACCATCAACACGGAGATCCGCACCAGTAATGTACTTGGATGCGTCACTGAGCAGGAATGTCACGGCGCCCATCAGGTCTTCGGGAGTGCCCATCTTCCCGACAGGAATGAGAGAAGTCCATTTGTCTCTCAGATCGGGCCTTTCATCGAGAATTTTGCGGGTCCTATAGAGGTTGACGTCAGCCTGTCGCTCAGAGTAGGAAGTGGGAGACGGTGGCTTACAGAGCAGTTAGCATGTATCCAGGACTGATGCAGTTAACTCGAATGTTATGAGCGGCCCATTCCACAGCAAGAGAAGCGGCCAGATGACGGACGGCAGCCTTGGCGGCATTGTAAGGAGCCTGGGGTTGAGGAACGTTGACAATGGCACCAGACATGCTTCCAATCATGACCATGCTGCCCGGAGCCTTGCGTTCCATGAGATGCTTTGCAACACCAATTGCAAACAAGTATGTACCATCAACGTTGACACCCCAGAGCTTTTGCATGCGGTCGTAAGGGTAGGAGATGGCATCAAAGTTTTCAGTAAAACCAGCGGAAGTGACCAAGTGATCGATGCGGCCGTGCTTCGAGATAACTTCCGCAATTGCGTTATTTACAGAGTCAGGATTGGCCACATCGGCGTAGTGAGCCGTAACGTTGGGCATTCTAGATATAGGGAAGAAATGTCGTCAGGAACTGGCAAAAAGCCTGAGAACCGCCAATTGACTTACTGTTCCAAGCCAGGATTTTCCTTCTTGAACTGTTCGACGAGCTTCTGAGCCTGCTCTTCAGCTTCCTTTCCTGTGGCGCATTAGCTGTGATTCTGGAAACCATCCGATGCAACTAATGGTCTGAAACTTACGGTTTAAATCAACAATGGCCAAATCAGAGCCGGACGCAACAAGTGCCTGAGACATGACCAGACCAAGACCGCGGGCTCCTCCTGTCACCAAGCTGACCTTGTTTTCTAGGGAGAATTGGGCAAGGGTGCGCTTGAAGTGCATTCCTCCACGGCCCTGGACGATCGGAGTACGAGGCATGTCCGCATCGGCGGGGTATTCAATTACGACGCTCTCATCAGTACGCGCGAATCGCCCTTCCACTTCAGCGGAATCTTCCGAATCCTTCTTTGCATCTTTCGCGCGAGAAATTGTGTACGAGAGAGGTCGGAAGAAAGTCTTAGAGGCGGAAGGCCGGGGAGGAGCAGCGAATGCAGCAGGGCGAGGAGTCTGACTGAGAGCTTTCCTGGCCAGACGACCGACAGTAGGTTTGTACATCGTATATGCGAGAGATATGTGGATAAAAGATTGTCCTTAGCGCGATGCTATCTCCAGGAGGGGAGACAGTAAACAAAGGTAAAAGAGGCTTGAGGGAAAGAGAGGGAAAGTCCGAATAAGTACTCTAGGCGAAAAAAAAGTACAAGTATCAATTAAAGGCATCTAATTACTGATGCTGTGTATATATACAAGAGAAGAGCTGGATCAATTGCGGTGAAATAAGTACATGGAATGGAACTCCGCAACGGGATATCCGATGGAACAGACAAGTCAGACAGAAGGAATTGCAGGCGTGACCCGGATGACCGGGGGTATGATTCAGGTCAAAATTTCCCATTCGTAGGTTTCTTTTTCTGGCAATGTTTTCTATAAAAAAGTTCTTGTTTATGTATTCCTGGGCGATGTCAGGCGGCGGTGATGGAGGAAAACCATGGGCCAGACCCCAACCGCCATGCAGCGATCTGGACCAAGATCTGCCATGCAGTGGGGTGTTCTACCAGATTTCCAAGCCACTGGCCCGTTAGGCATCCCGGCTTCGTCGCCGCGCTGCCCATTTTCTTTCCGCGTGACTCCAACACGGTCCCTCGATCCTCGCGAGGTTTCACCAGCTAGTAGAAGATTCTGTCCATTATCCATCTTCCGGTATTGGTTGCTTTTATTTTCATTTTTATCTTTCTATTCTTTTATGTTCTCACTGGCATTGGCATTTCTAAGGAGTATCTGGATGTGTCCTCTATCTACCCCTTGCCCTCGTGTGCTTGTGAAGGAGAACAAGTCGTACCCAAATAATGTTGGCCATCAGAAGTAGGAGAGATGTCGGAAGTACCTCCAATAATCGCTAATTCTATAATAGTAACCAAGTAGTAGTTGCAGTAATATTGTCAAAACTCAATTCAACAATACTGTTAAGTCTGTTGACGGAGTGAGTAGCAGACAAGGATTGATCATGCACGCCACCGAGTCAACCATTATGTCGATGTTTATCATCAGAAACATTTCATTCGATATTTATCACGACCTCTCCTTATCAAGAAAAAGTAAAAACTTACTTCGAGTGCTTCAATTTTGAATATCCTGCATGCGTGCCAATGCCAGCATCCATTTTATGGCAAGCTAACCGCTGCAGCCTGCATGTACTCGGTCACTGGTACTTGCCTCCTGTTAATTATATGCAAATGTGCATCAAAGGCGAGGAGGAGATCACTAATGTATTTGTCACATCTTAGCTGGTCCTGTCGCGACCAAGTCTAAGCACTGTACTCCATAGCACAAGAGGGATTGAGTGCACTTAGGAGCACGGTGTGGTCTGCTGTTACCAGGAAGAATCCTGTCCAATCTGTGGCATCATTCAAACTAAGGACTTGGGGGAAGTGGAGTAGTGCCCAGTAGTGGATCTGCTACTCCACAAGGTTCGTCTCCGGCTGGAACGGTAAATAATGACCACATCCCAAACTCCCCCGCACGTCCCATGTCCAGGAGCCTCATGCTCTCCTTTCATGGGTCTGTCTTGCTTCCACGACCTTCGCTCCACCAGAATGGCCAGGGTGGTCTCAAGACTTTTCTGAACTGTGCATATTTTTAGTACTTTTGTGATGGTTTTAAGCTGTGCCATTCGCTACCTTATTATTGGCAGTCTTTAAACAGTACGTATAGTTAAATGTAGGATGTTTACTAATCCTTTTGATGCAGACATGCCGACTCATGACCAAGGTTACAACATATGCAGCTCCTGTATTTGAATCTAAGGCAGATATCTACGCCCAAAAGGGAATCTGGCAAAACATATCGACGTACACAGTACAATGTCCGTCCCCGATCGGTCCTATCCTAGCTCCAATGGAAGGTTTGTGCATCAACTGGAAGTCCCTTCACCTTCCTCTGCGAATTCGACCAGAGGAGTACCGCTCTTGCATTGATCCTATAAAAACACGTCAGTCATCCACCACTCTTGAAGCTGAGAGATCAAAAAGCGGAAGTTCTGGAAGCATAAGGGAGGGTGTTCTCGAAGCTTGACGTGAGGGCCCGTGCTTCTGTCGCAGCTCTCCAAGGCTTCCAAACTCCAACCATGATGGTCCGACTTGGCGCTAAACCAAAGGGCCCCATCGATCAAGTGACCAATCAATAAACGGGAACGATGCGCAGGGGGCAAAGACAATAAAAACAAAAGCGCAAAAAAAGAGACTCGTGACCTACCCCTTTCTGATGTACCACTTTGGAGATGGTTCCCTTTTGGGGGCTGCGAATTACTGTTTCCATCTTCATACTCTCAATTACAACCAGCGGCTGGTCTTTTTCCACAACATCGCCTGCCTTGACCTCCACGCGCAGCACCTTGCAGGGCATCGGGGCCAAGACACTGTTGGTGACATCCTTCATGCCCAATGCTTTTTCCATCCATTTGGCCCGTGGGATCGTTAGGCGGTATTGAGTACCTCGCTGGAACGCAACGACGGAATCCCCATCTTGTACCACAGTCGTGTCAAGTCGAGTGTGGGGAAAGAAGGATGTCACGACTTTGGATGCGGGATCGCTATGGCTAGTCACTTGCTCGAAAACACGACTGCCAACCTCGATATCAAACACATTGTTGCCGGTCTGCTTGACACGAACATTGAATTTGGTGCCATCTTTCCGTCCCGGTGTCAGTTCTGCTAGTGTAATCTCTCGTACTTGATAGCTGGGGCTGAATCCGACAGCGGACCCTTCAAAGTTTGCCTGCTTCCCGGTCGCTGATTCGGAGTTGTGGTGTAGACAAGCCAATGCCACTTGTGCAAGTACCTCATCCTCAATCGGGTCCTTGATGAACAATTCATCACGGTGCTTTTCAATGTAACCTGTCTCCACCTCGCCTTTGATGAAATCTGGGCTTCTGCAAACGGATTTGATGAACTCGATGTTGGTGATAGGGCCTGCAACCTCATATTCTTCCAAGGCGGCTGCTAGTTTACGGATTGCCTCTTGCCGCGTGGCACCGCGAACGATCAGTTTTGCAATCATTGGGTCGTAGTGAGCTGAGACTTCATCTCCCGCGACGAAGCCTGCATCTATTCTGACGTCGTCTGACGTCGCAGGAGTGCGAACGTGCAGTAGAGTGCCAGAGTCCGGGATGAAACCTTGGTCCGGATTTTCTGCATATATTCTAGCCTCGATGGCGTGTCCGCGGTGAGCCATTTCAGCTTCAACCTGATCCTGAGTCAATGGCAGAGGGGCGCCCTCCGCGATTTTGATCTGCCAGTGGACGAGGTCCTGACCGGTGACCATCTCAGTAACGGGATGCTCAACTTGCAGCCGAGTATTCATCTCCATAAAGAAGAATTCGCCAGTGTCGTTGTCGAAAATGAACTCGACGGTACCAGCACCCTCGTAGCCTACAGCCAGCGCTGCAGCTCTCGCCTTCGCCCAGATATCCTTTCTGGTTGCGTCTGGTAGATGGGGTGCTGGAGACTCCTCAAGGATCTTCTGATGCCGTCTTTGTATGCTGCAATCTCTCTCTCCCAGAGCGACACAGTTCCCGTACTTGTCTGCGAAGACCTGAACTTCGATGTGACGTGGTGTTGTAATGTACTTCTCAACCAAGACGTGATCGTCTCCGAACGAGTTCATAGCTTCTGATTTCGCAGACTGCAGTTGAGCCTGAAATTCGGCTTTAGTCCTGGCGATACGCATCCCTTTCCCGCCGCCACCTTTGACTGCTTTAATAAGCACAGGGTATTTGATCTTATCGGCCTCGGCTTCGAGGAAGTTCACATCTTGATTTGAGCCGTGATAGCCAGGAACGCAAGGTACACCTGCAGCTGTCATGATCTTCTTTGACTGGCTTCAAGCTATTAGCGAGGCGTAAAAGATGGACCTTCGTGATCGGCATACCTCTTGTCCCCCATATCCTCGATTGCTTTCCATGGGGGACCAATGAAGACTAGACCAGCTTCTGTGCATTTCCGCGCAAACTCCGAGTTTTCACTCAACTACAGACAACAGTGATAAGTGTACAGCGATCGTTTAGTCGTTGGCAGACACTTACAAAACCGTAACCGGGATGTATCGCTTGGCAGCCTTCCCTCTTAGCAATCTCGATGATGCGGTCACCATCGAGATATGCAGAAACTGAGCCGAGATTAAATGCAAATGGTGAGCTCAACGCATGCTGAGCATGTCTGTCGGGATCGGTGTATAGCGTTGTCACTTTAATGCCGTATTGAGAAGCCGTGCGACCTACTCGTCTATAATCTGGTCAGTGGATGTTAATAAAACGTTAAACCATCGTAATCATACAATGCTATCTCTCCTCTGTTGGCAATAAGAACGGAGTCCAGTTTCCTCTGTGGCACATGAGTACTGGCGGCAGTGGACGCTGCTCTTCGTGACCGTCGAGCTGCTGTCGGGCCCATGCGGGAAGAAATGCGGAGAAGAGACGAGAGAGCCATAGTGACAAATTGCTGCTGCTAAACAGCCCTATGTTGAATTTCTGTGCAGGTTCTTCAAAACTCTCAGCATAGTTCAGATACGAGCGAAAGTAGCTTTGAGGAGCTCTCCGGGAGTCTTAAGAAAAATAACGCCCTGGCTCAAGTTCTACCGAAGCATGACAGTAACATCACCCCCTTGAGCCGACGCAAAGCGAAACTGCGGGGAAAATATATGCACGTGACCCTACTCCACCCTGCAATCCATCTCGGCAAGTTCTGCTGGGCGGAAGTCGAAGGGAGACAGCGATCAGCCCCAAGGCACGACGTCACCGTCAATTTTTTTTTTATCTTTTGGGATCGTTTCTGCTATAATTGAGATCAATTGGGATATACGGCTCGTTTGCGCTTCCTGATTGCAAAGCCACTCTTTTCCTTTCTCTCTCTCACGAGGCCTATTTGTCGCCACGGAAAATTTCTGCGCTCACTAGGTCCTTCCAAATTCCAGGCGGCCAAGTTACGCTTTCTCGCCGACGAAGCGGTGCAATTTTATCGCTCTGTGATCTGACTTCGCCAACGTTGTCTCGCCTTTCGAAATGTCAGATGACGAATATCTCGACGAATACGACGATGAAGATGTTTTCTGGATTGAGGAGCCAGATCCAACCATTGCTGTTAGTTTTTGCGCTCGCTGCAGTTTCTGGTTAATTAGCGGATGTGTCCTCGATTATGCTGACGAGCGGATAACGCTATAGGATGACTTGGCTGAAGCCGCTACCCACGACGTGTTGTACTTTGATGATCCCTCCCTCGACGTAGAGGACGTTTACAGTGATTGGGACGAATTGTCCGATGATTATTATGACGACGACCCAACCGTTGAAAAGAGGCGACGGATGATGGATGTATTGAAGAACAACGGATATTCTGGAGGAGTCTTTGACGATATTAAACGACAAGGATTGCTGGAACAGAAGACATTGGTGCACCGGCTACATCGCGGCGGAGTTGGCGCCGAATCACCAGCATTCAAGACAGACCAGGCGTCTTTTCAAGCGGTGGTGTGGAAGAGCTCCGATGATGAAAAAAACACGGTCAACTTGTATAAGCCGGGTGATGGGGAGAAGGTTGCACTGCTGAAGAACTGGCGGGAGGTGTTCCGGCATTCTCATCCTGCCAACGATCGACTACGTCTGCGCAAACTGGGCCATCTCAAGGTGGACAAGGAACATAACCGCTCACGATTAATCGGCACCATATTGCAAAAAGAAAGTCAAAAGGAAGACAGTTCAGACTGCACCTCTGGCGCTTCGCTTCATAATCTTCGCGAAACTGATGCTGCCTCCGACAATAGCCTGGCATCGACTCCTCAGGAGTCTGTGTCGTCGATTCCCCTACACAGGATCAGAGAGATGGAATCAATCACCAGTGTGCCGGTCGTTCCCGAGTTGAACGACTCTGCGCGCTCACTTGAAGACCCGGAAATGGACGATATCACCACGAAACGAGGTGAAGCCGAACCGACCAATGTTGAGGGCAACAATTCATCGCTTTCTTCCGGGAAACATCGGAAACGTAAGGCGTCAGACCTTGCCGAGGAGCATCAGGATACCAGCATCGATGCTCCCAAGAGGTTAAGGTCAGAAAGCAATGTATTGAACACAGCTGGCAAAACAGGGATCGCCGCGACTGCATCGTCGGGCCCAGCCAGAAGGTCAACCAGGCAGAAGACGAATCAGAAATAAACCGGTTCATGAACCGACATGGCCCAAGCTGGCCTATACGTATATTTAGATAATACAAGAATTAGATGCCAAATGATATCGGAATTCTTCTATACATTCATCTTTCATACAGTCCTTCCTCTATGCATATTCTTTGTTAAAAGCGCGCCCGATCACCATCCGTCTGATCTCACTAGTACCGGCTCCGATCTCGTAGAGCTTCGCGTCTCGGAGCAGCCGCCCAGCAGGGATCTCGTTGATGTACCCATTACCGCCCATAAGTTGAATAGCATCCAAAGCACACTCGGTGGCTCTCTCGGCAGCGTACAAGATGGCGCCCGCGCAGTCCTGCGTGCGGATCGAAACCTCGCCGGTAGCTGCGGAGTTATCGATATGTCGTGCCGTAGCATAGGTATAAGAGCGCGATGCTGAAAGCTTGGTATACATATCTGCCAGCTTTCCTTGAATAAGCTGGTTGTGGGCAATGGGAGTTCCGAACTGTTTGCGAGTATGGGTATATGGGAGCACGAGGTCGAGGGCTGCTTGCATGATTCTATTAAATTCCAATTAGCGCCATCATCTTCAGAACATAAATAATTTTCACTGCGAGGGTAGCCTACCCGAGTGGACCAGCGCTCAGGACAAGCCGTTCGAGATCAAGACCTTCCATGAGAACTCTGACGCCCTTGTTCAACTCCCCGAGGAGGTTCTCCTTGGGGACGAAGACATCTTCAAAAACGAGTTCTCCGGTGTTCGATCCACGCATACCGAGTTTGTCAAGCTTGCGCGCGCAGGAGAAGCCCTTGAATGTCTTTTCCACGACGAATGCGGAGATGCCCTTGGAGCCCTTTTCCGGCTCTGTTTTGGCATAGACGACAATATAGTCTGCGTCAGGACCCTAAATCGTAGTCAGGGTCAGTGCCAGTGCTCACACGAGCTGCTGTAGGATTAATTACTACTCACGTTCGTGATCCACATCTTGGTGCCGTTCAGCACCCAACCACCGTCGACTGCTTTAGCAGTCGTCTTCATACTGACAACATCAGAGCCTGCGGAGTGCTCTGACATGGCCAATGCTCCGACCTTCTCACCGGACAGGAGCCCAGGGAGGAACCGAGCCTTCTGGTCTTCAGTACCGTTCAAGGACAGTTGGTTTACGCAGAGCTGCGAATGTGCTGCGTATGACAAAGCGATACTCCCTGCAGACCAAACGAGTCAACCTCAAGTTCGAAAGCAAGCCTTGAAGAGCCGCAACAGGGGCAAATACCTGAAGCTCTGCTGAGTTCTTCCATCACTACACAGTGCGCTTGATAGCCCATGCCAAGTCCACCATACTCCTCGTTGGCAGTGACACCAAGAAACCTAGTGAAACACAATTAGTTCTTGTATGGGACGAAGATGCCTTGAAAGCACTAACCCGGCGTCGCCAAGTTTCTTCCACATCTCTGCCGGGAACTCATTCTGTGAATCTGTCCGAGCGGCGACCTCCTCAGGTATTTCGCGCCCTTGAATACGCATAAGTATCGGAGAAAGGCAGATATAACGTGATAATCGGAAGATGAAAGGTCCACCACATACTCGTAAACTCTTGTACTCGCTCTCTCAGCTCCAGCAGCTCATCCTCGGTGGGCGGTACGAATCCCTTGGGATGTTTGGTTGCCAACGACCTTGATGCGGGGGTGTAGATGAGCGGCGTCCTCACCCTGCAAAGCGTCCGAGACGAAGTCCGAAATAGAGACGCTACTGAAGCCATAGTGAACGAGAATAAACACTCTTCCAAGGGAGATTTGAGAATTCTCAGGTGGCGCAAGAGAATGATGAATATTAGCAGAATCAAAGCCGAGGATGGTTGCATTTACATAGCGATGCGAGGCGGAAAGAAGAGCGGGCCAGCGGCGGGTAAACGCGGCAATCGTCGCTGTTTCTTCTCCGCAGCCGTTAAGCTGGAGTCTGGGGACTCATCGTCATGCCCTTCCTTTTTTCTTCTCCATCAACAACCCGCGGCCTTTCCTCTCTCAAAGTCTTTTTCCACGTTCTTGAGGACATTGTCCTGTCTTCTGAGACCACTCTTAGAATTTCAGGCAAGGCCATGCCATAAATACCCCCGGTCACCTGCTGAACATCAACATTTCCTTTGCTCCACAGTCATCCCCGCAATGCGTGCCCCATCTCCGCTCCTCCGGGGCTTGTGCTCCAGAGCAACCACCCTTCCGTATCCTCGACGACTCCCAGCACAAAGAAACCTGGTTTTAGCATACTCTCGCATCTCGTCACGATCTGTGGCCAACTATACACATCCGCATCATGCCAGCGCCATTTCCGTGCTCCCCACTGCGGTGGACACCACCACCGCTGAATTCCAGGAGAACGCGCAGCAGATGAGAGAGCTGGTGGACCGAATGGCTAGTCTACACAAGACCATTGCACAGGGAGGGCCGCAAAAAGCTAAGGAGAAGCATGTCGCTCGAGGAAAGATGCTCCCGCGCGATCGTGTCACCGCGCTGATTGATCCAGGGACGTCCTTCCTGGAGCTTTCACCCCTAGCTGGCCATAGCGTCTACCCCGGGGAAGACGTTCCCGCTGGAGGCATTATTACAGGCATTGGCCAAGTGGAGGGCGTTACCTGTATGATCGTGGCTAATGACAGCACTGTCAAGGGAGGAACATACTACCCCATTACCGTAAAGAAGCACCTTCGCGCGCAAGCAATTGCCCAGGAGAACAAGCTTCCATGCCTCTACCTTGTCGATTCGGGCGGTGCCAATCTTCCCCACCAGGCAGATGTATTCCCCGACAAGGAGCATTTTGGACGGATCTTCTTCAACCAGGCTAGAATGAGTTCACTCGGGATCCCTCAGATCTCTGTGGTCATGGGCCCCTGCACGGCTGGAGGCGCCTATGTCCCAGCCATGAGCGATGAGACTATCATAGTCGAGAACCAGGGAACTATCTTCCTGGCTGGTCCTCCTCTGGTCAAGGCAGCGACGGGTGAAGTCGTCTCCGCGGAAGATCTGGGTGGTGGCCAGCTGCACAGCACCATCTCCGGTGTCACGGATTACTTGGCCGTGGACGATGCCCATGCCATTGTCCTCGCTCGGAGATCCGTCGCCAATCTCAACTACCCTAAAACAAGCGTACCTCAGGTCTCCGCAGATACCATCAAGGAGCCGCTGTATGACCCGGCCGAGCTCGACGGCATCGTCGGAACCAACCTCCGCCGGCAGATACCAGCGCACGAAGTCATTGCCCGTATTGTCGATGGCAGCGAGTTTGCGGAGTTCAAACGTGACTACGGGACTACCCTTGTGACTGGATTTGCTCGTATCTACGGCCACCAGGTCGGCATCGTCGCAAACAACGGCATTCTATTTTCCGAGTCTTCCCTAAAGGGAGCGCACTTCATTGAACTGTGCGCTCAGCGCAAGATCCCCTTGCTATTCCTTCAGAACATCTCCGGCTTCATGGTCGGAGCAGATGCGGAGAAGGGCGGGATCGCTAAGAACGGTGCCAAACTGGTGACTGCAGTGGCTTGCGCGGACGTTCCCAAATTTACAGTTGTGTTCGGCTCCAGCGCGGGAGCAGGAAATTACGGGATGTGGTAAGCGCCCTTGCTATGCTGTATTTACCTCGAAAGGCACAGTGCACTAGGCTAACTTTGCTCCGTCTCCTATAGCGGCCGCGCATACTCTCCACGACTGATGTTCATGTGGCCCAACGCGAAGATAGGTGTCATGGGGTCCGAACAATTATCTGCTGTCATGGAGGCAGTCGGTAAAACCGCCGATCCCGAACTGAAAGCACGGATCGACCGTGAGTCGGAAGCGATATTTTCTTCCGCTCGTCTCTGGGACGATGGTGTCATTCCGCCAGCACAGACGAGACATGTTTTGGGCCTGAGTCTTGCGGCTGCTCTTGGGGGCAGAGTAGACAAGGATGTGCAGACTCGTTTTGGTGTATTCAGAATGTAAACCTATAGCGTAATTCAGCGGTCATTACTCACGAAAATCGCTTTGTGTACGTTTCATATAGATTGGACCCGTATTCCAGTCAGTAACGGGCAGGAAGCGAACTGTGATGGAGCGGTCAAGTCGGCAAATTCCTCGATTCTTCTAGAAAATATGTGGTATACAAGAATAGTAGGAACATGATACCAAGCTGATGCAATGAAGTCAACCCGATTCTCCTGGAATCGGTTCAGACTGAGCCTCTCAGGAGACCAGGGTAGACAAGAACATGAGGAACGTTGATACCAATTGCAAGAACAACACGGGAGGGACGGTCGAAGAAGGGATAAGAGAAAATCATCAGGAGAGCACTCGACAACTTTTCCAGCCTTTAAAGTCAGGTGGCAACTTGTAATAATGAGAATAGCTCGTTATAGTTGAACAACATTCTACCGTTGGGAAGAGCACGTAAATGGCGTATAGTGTAGCATGATATGGGGCACCTCGTGAGGAAATTGTACGCAATTGATGGGTATGTGTGAGTGTGAAGGATGTCTGTCGAAGCTCAAGATGTACGAGCAGTGATACACAGAACCGATGGACAGGAACGAGCAGGAATTGGACGTTTTGGTGGGGGGTTCTTGCTGCAGTCGTAGCGTTGGTGCTGTTGTCGATTTGGGATTTATAAGATAACGCAGGGGCCCTTTCGTCGTTTCTTTTCTTTCTTCTTATCGTAACGACCGGCGCCTTCACGCTTTCTCGCTGAATTGTCGGAGCCACTGGACGAGTTTCCCTGCATGTCTTTTCTGATTATCTGCCGGCAAAGATCAATAAAGACCTCGTTGACGTTCGCTCTCCTACGCGCTGAAGTTTCATAGTAGGGAGCATTACCCCAGCTCTGGGAAAGTGCGAATGCTCGAGCTCGCGGAACGGCGCGGTCTTCCTCCAGATCGGATTTGTTGCCCACAATGACAATGGGGACTTTTTCATCATCCTTTATCCGGATAATCTGCTCTCTCAGCTCGGACAACTCGTTCAAGGATGACATGCTGGTGATAGAGAATACGAGCAGAAAGCCTTGACCTTGCTTCATGTAAAGCTCCCTGGAGAGTGAAAGAAACAGGGTTAGCACCACGTGGCGAGCTGAAGCTGGCGTCTACATGATAAACATGTTTGGTTGGAAAAGCGAAGAAACCATCGGCAAAGGAGTGAATAAGATAAAATTACCTCATAGCGGCTACAGAATCACGTTAGCCAAAAGGTCATAATATCAAACAGCGGGCGAACTTACTGAACTGCTCGGTCCCTGCCGTATCGAGTCTTTAGAACAATCCAAGCGTCAGTACTCCCAAGCTAACAGCAGTGGCAATTCTCCCAGACAGTAAGATCCTGCGAAAACATACATTTCCAGAATACATTGCCGGCCCTAGAAGAGTCAGCATTAAAAGCGCGGCGCAAACGTCGGAAGCGACTTACATCGACCTCAATCTGCTTTCGATAGGAGTCTTCAATCGTGGGATCATAGCTTTCGATCCACACATTCTGAACGAATTGGGCTGCGGAACATCAGACGGTGTACCTCATTGGTGGTGATCCTTGAATTGGCAACGCAGTTCTCACAGCGAGCAAGAAGGGGGAACAAGGGTGGAATGAGCATGAGAAAAGCACGTACCAGTAAGACAGCTTTTCCCCACACCTCCTACAGCGCAGACAATCGATAATCAGTTAGCCGCAAAATACCTTTTGGGCGTCTTCCGGCAGAAGGAATATATCTACCTGCGCCTAGAACCACAATGTGATATTCCCGTCTAGCAATTGACACATAATAATATCAGTAACCTGTTACGCAGTCTCCCTCAGATGAGGATATCTCTGACAGGACGACTCACTGGGGCCGCATCGAGACTGTACGGACTCTTTCGATAGACAGTCACCCTTTTAGACTTCGCGCAGGTTGTCAGTGCATAGCTCTAACATCAAAGGCACGCAATTGGAGGTGTGCGTTATCTACCTGTCAACGCTGTCGCCAATGTGCTTCGCAGAGGGGTGTAACCAAGTTCGATCGAATTTCGGAGTGCGTTCGGTAGGGTATGTCAAAGGCTCGCTGCTGGTATCCTCGTTTAAATCGTAGCCGGTCGGGTAATGGCCTGATTTCCTGGCTCCCAATGGAAGAGCAAGGGCGAAGATACGCGATCCGTTACATCAGTTTCCAATGCCAATTGCGAAGCAATTCCTCCGACCCAGGGTTATATCGAGCCCTTTAATCAAATCACACCCAGAGGTTCGCCGGTTCGATAATGAGGGACGGTGGTGATTAGGGAACGATGCGCTCGAAAAAAGAAAAAAAAAAAAAAAGGTCAGGGAAAAAGAAGGTTGATGTCAACAGATTGGTTCCAACGTCCGGAGGCTAGGCCGGGCTAGTCTGGTCACTCCTGGTACGACCGAAGAACGGGTGTGGGGAGAGGGGAAGGAGCGATAAGAAGCGGTTCCGTTTCGGAGGAAGGCTTAAGATCAAACAGGTTACTGGACACGATGCAGAATGGTCAACATGGCACGCAATGGAATTGCACGCAAGGGAGGTCACTGACCCTTCCCCAGTTTTCTGGTTTGAACTCAGAATCCGAACGTGACGACTAGGAGGCGGTGAGAATGTGCGATGGTTGTGCGGACACCACGGGCGATCCAATATCCGCGATTAAACTCTAAACCTCAGGAAAAGAAGCGAACGGCCGTGGAATTCTCTTGGAATTCCGTGAGAACTCGATAGGCACCCCCTGTCTTAATGGCATTATTTGGGTCAGCGTTGCAACGAAAGGTTAAACGGTGATGGAGTTGTGGTTACTGGTGTCTCCAAAGGACCTATCAAACTGGCGATGGTGGTGTTGGCGTATGTAATGATGTATTGCTGAAACCACCAGGGAGTGCGGCTTTTTTTTACCCCATGTTCTTCCTGAATCTGGGGAATTCTAATCCAGGAGAAAAAGAGTAACCGGAGAGTCGGTCCTGAGTCCTAGTCATCGACGCTCAGGATACATTTTCACAGTCAGATCAAAAGACGGACGTATGGCACGCTTGGGTTGAACGCTGCCACGAACGTCTCAGATCCACGGGGAAGGGAAAGAGATGGCGGCAAGTCAAACATGACAATGCCATATTGATGATTACTAGGGAAACTCATCCGTCATGTTCAAATGATGTGACCAGGCAACCCCTCTGATACACCGGGTGGAGGGAAGGTAAGGGAAACGACGGGAGTGTAGAGATGAAGGCCTAAGTTGGGCTACTTACAGTCCGAAGTGAAGTCCAATATTCGGCTGAAATAGGAAAGAAGTCACTCAATGAGATAATCGATAGAGATTAATAGGACTATTTGTGGCGTCCAGGATGACAGAAGGTGTCTGCTGGGGTTTATAATCGGGCACCAAAAGCAGGTTTTGTGGGAACGGCAGATTCAGTAGATCCAGTATGTACATACTCTCCAAGATCGTCCGTAGGTGTCTTCGGGGAATCATTGAGTTATAATGATGCCAGAGGATTGAGAGTCATAGAATGAGAATTTCTGCTTGGCGCTTCAAAATCGAGAATCTACATGATGGCACCAGGGTTGCAGACAACCTCCCACCATTCAATGGAGATGCCAGGAAAGTCCTTGAAACATACACATATTTTTTTTTGAGAGAACTTACCTGTCAACTCTTTTCCGACATCGGCTCAGTAGTTTGTCTGCCATCGCGGTTGTATGAACCTATCGGCTGGGTCTAGAGCTGCAGATAATTGACGTAGATGATGTTGACAAACATGACAACTCAGTCTGCCAGGAACACGTACCTAAGGTAGGATTACGCCAGACGCCATTACATCCTGAAGCGGCACTGTACATTGGAAGGCCATACTAACACCCGAGCATTGGTATTCAAGGAAGAATCATTCGGAAAGAGGGGCATGGTGAGGGAGCGTAAGTCTGTGCCTCTATCATATGACTGACGCTTGACAGGTCGAATCATGACTGGGACAGATCTCGATGATAACAGTATATGTGGATACATCGGAGATATTCTTATTATCTGTACAGATGCAACGTAGTATGCGGGTGCCTGGCATTCACTCTGCGTCTGTCCATCAAACACAGACAGGACGCTCTGCCAATCATTGTGTCACACATAGGTAGTCCGCACACATCGTCAGACATCCCTTCAATTTTCCACGGGGATACGTTTGCATTTTGTGGTCTGCTAGCCGCTATAGCCTCGACACAATGATACAACATGGCCTGTCTTATGGCTTCTTAAGGCGGATGTCATGGTACCATTGATGAGAATGTACCACTGAAGCCAACACGATTGGAAAAGTCAGGCAACGCAACATACTTTGTAAGCGCTATTTGGAGCTGAGTCTAGTTATGGACAGATCTATGGTATATAACTGAACGGAGAGTTGGCGCAAGCTCTGACGTAATTGTCCAACGGATACCAAGCAACCAAAAATCGCTGAATCCATAGTATCCCCGTACATCCACAGCAAAATAGACGGGAAGACGTGACCGCTATAAAAGAATAAAAGGCATGGTAGCAGCAGGTTTTCCTTGAAGCTGTAGGTTATATCAAGCCGTTGGTCTGTCTGACTGCTATGTGCCCTTGCTTTCCGCTATATTCTCCGGAGCCGTACCGCTCAAGAGCCTCAAAAACGTGTCCAAACACCTGTTGGTCCACGTCTCTTGCCCAGAGGAAATCCAAGTGCTCATAACTTGGAATCGACTTGGCCACGGTGCCTTGTGGGAGCTCTCGCAACATCGCCCCGATATCAATCAGACTGTCACTTCCACCGTATAGGAGAACAACCGGGGTCTTGATGTTCCTCGTGGGGTACTTGACCGGTTTGTAAAATCGTTGACTTGCCACAACGCTGAACGGAGCATGGACTTCATCATCGTACATTTGAAAGGTCCTATGCCGCATGATTTGAAACCAATGCACCACCGACTTTGTGCTAGTGAACGAATAGAGGTGCAGGTAACTTGCCAGCTTCTGATAGCGGCTGATGTTCTTGCCCTCCCAATCGAAAAGAATTGAAAGCGATGCGTCGATTATTCGAACGAAGATTGGAGGGTAGAGGATTGTCTGCCACATAGGGGTGGAACTGAGGATGCTGCGTCTACCAAAGAGGAGAAACAGAAAGTTAGGTGAAGCCTTCATCAACGAGTCCACGATACGATTCCGCAGTCCTGAGGGCGCCATTGCAGGTGCAAGGGCTACAAAGACGTCTATCTGCTGATTGAGCAACGGATGAATCGATAGAGCCGCAAAGGCCTGTGCTGTTCCTTGCGAGAACCCGATATACGACAAGGAAGCCTGTCCTGTCACATTCAGAATGTAGTTAATGCTGTCGGGGATATCGTAGAACGCAAACTCGTCCATCGAAAAGCCCCAGAACTTAGTGGACAGGGGAGAGTGACGGATAGACTTCTTAGAATATTTGTTGCCACGATTGTTCCCAAGCCAGACATCGTATCCTCTCTCCACTAGCTGAAAAGGGAGACATCGTTGAGCATCCGTCAAACACACCCAGACTTCGCTGCACATCAAAAGACCGTGATGGAGGTAGACAACCTTTTTCTCAAGGGTTCCCTCCCCCCGGTTGACGAGGCGACCTTCCTCGCCTCTGCGATAGGCCAGGCGGTGTAGACCTATCAGAAAGCCATCCTTCGTCTGCACGATGTGCTCCTCCGCCTCATATCCGAAAATGGCACAAATGTCTGCAAAGTTGGAGGCCTGCGCGACCTGTGCAGCGATCTGCTCCTCGTTGCCACGCTTGTATAGTCTCTCTGCCGGGATCAGGAAATTAAATATG
Organism: Aspergillus udagawae; assembly: GCF_001078395.1. Lineage (NCBI taxonomy): Eukaryota > Fungi > Ascomycota > Eurotiomycetes > Eurotiales > Aspergillaceae > Aspergillus > Aspergillus udagawae. Next base: position 1,733,806 of record NW_025091267.1, on the reverse strand, counting down.
GCCTTGGAACGATTGTGACAGAACTCGATCACAGGCTCCGCTTCTCTAGATTAGCCCCTTATCCTCAACGTGCCTTGAATAGCAATTGGAGGCTGTGAAAACTGAGACCCGAGGCGCCTCCTTAGTATACTTACGCAGCAAGAATGTAATAAAATGTATGACCCATTCCAGCAGCACTAGAATCAAGGACGCGAAAAGCGCAAGGTATTCGAACCAAAACAGTCGTCCGATCAGTGGCATGGCCATGGTGATGTTATGTTGACCACCTGCTCTGGCGGATGTGGTTCAATGAAGGGGATTGGAAATAACACTCGCAGTCATCGGCGCCGACTAACATGATGCGCTGGATCAAGGGTCAAACGAGAATGCTTCATGGTCAATGGTTCGTCTTTTATGAGATCAACCAAGACCTCGACGTCATGCGGCATCGCACCGTCCATTTTCATGTGATGCTTACCTAATCCGGGGACAAGCAGAAGCCAAAGAGGGCTAGCCCGGATTTTCGCCGCCAAGGAGATTCCGACGATCTGATACCAGACAGTTTGATTGTGGTTCGTCAGGACAGCCCATCGACGCGCTTTCTGCACAACTGCACGATGCCGAGCTCATGCAGAGATATAAGTGAGTAATTCTCAATTTACTTATAACCATTGGGGCGTTTCCCACGAGCCACGTTCCACGTCCCTTCCGTGATTCTCACCATCAATGCGACATATCTGGATGCTAATGAGTTTGGCGGCTTTTCTCAGGAGACGCACTGGCGCAATGCCTGCAAGAGTCGGACTGCATCATGGTCCAGCGGCACACCCCGCGTGAATGCTTGAGCACCCCTCTCGTCGATGAACTGCCTATGAAATGCCAACAGCTGCGGAAAGGATTCAGCGAGTGCAAGTGAGTGGAACCGACGTATGTGCTGTAATTGCAGTGGATAGCGCTGACAACGGGCACGATCTAGGCGTGGGTTGATCGACATGCGAAAGCGATTCCGTGGAAATCAGCCCATTTCAGTTTCCAGGGAGCTCGAAGGAGGCAAATCCCAGTCCCACCAGCAACTATACGCCGGCAAGCCCGCCTTCGAAACCGTTAAGGAGATCAGTGGAAATGAAGTGCAGATGGACCCTGAGAAGACTAGGGGACTATAATTTTCAAGCTCGCGACTCACGATACTGGCTAGATGCCTACATCCGCTGTCCTGAATTAAACCACCTTTTTTTGCTCTCATCTCCTGGCATGGTTTGGAGTTTCCAGTTGGCGGAATGTTTGTGCTTCCCGATTTTTGTGTAACACTACTGGTTTACGGCATATGACTGTACATACTTTTGAATTATGGCTTTCCGGCGTAAGTACACACTTCATTGTGAACTATCATTCGTGAAATTCTACAGACGATTATTGCGTCTTCTTTGTGTTTAACGCAGCGGCAGAAGGTGCTGAGTAAAGCCACGCAACGACGAACACCAAGAAGCCAGCGATGACGGACCACAGACCCGCAATCCAGACCCATCCACCGCTGATCTTCCAGCTTCGGGGGTACTCGTTATGAGCGAAATGACGAACGGTCACCTCAAGTTTTTCTTCGATGTTGGTGAGGAACGGACGCTTGTAGTTCACTCGGAAGGAGAAGATTCCATGCTGATCGGGTGTGGTGAATCGTGTGCTGTAGACTGTACTGTTATCCGTTTGGCGGACGGGTTCCAAGTTCAAGCGATGGAAGGGAGACAACATGGTAAACTCAAGCTGGACGGCATCGCCAGTCGGAACCCTGAAGGGCACGTAACGATCATAGTCGTACTCGGAAAGCTCAATGCTAAAGACCTATTGAGAAGTGTGAGTATGCAAAAAAGGCAGTGGAACCTCAAAGGGCTGTCTCGTACAGTTTCGTTCTTGACCCGATAGATCTTAGGGTTCAGCTTCTCGGGAGTGATTTCACCATCTTCAGCCAGATGATGCTCAACCTTTCCGACTTTGAGCACTCCGGTTTCTTTGAATGTCCATGCGGTAAGCTGCTTGGCGAACTCCTGGTTGACCGTCTCCGTCTGCTTCCCATCGCCGGGAGCCCTGACAGTCGCAGAAAACCACTGATCCTGCAGACTCTCCACGGAGCCCAGGACAGTGAACCGAGCAGAGTTTCTAGCCTGCATGGCCGAGACCAGAGCCAACTGCGAACCTGTAGCTGCAACATCCTCAACTGATGACGCGTCCTCCTTGGGGTTGTAACTGTATGCAGTGGCGGGCGCTCGCAGAATAGGCGCGATGAGAGGGTTTGCGTCACCTAGGGTGTGGGGGACGGCCCTGGGAAAAGCTACGACGCCTTCCCCATCAAAGAAAGCCTTGGTGTCAGACCTCAGCTTGCCTGGTCGCTGGAGTAGCAAGACATCATGCTTATCAGAAGCAGAGAGTGTATCGTAGTTGAAGTGATCGACGGTGACAGAGGAACGATCGACAGGGAGATGGAGATCGAGCTCCAGCAGCAACGAGCTGATAGCGCTGGCGGTTGTGGACTTGCCGGACAAGGCGAGGAGGACGTTGCCGTCCTTGTTCAGGAATTCAAGGATGTTCTTGGGGGTAAGGGAGGGTCCATAGCCTGGTCAAGAGGTCAATTGAGATGTACAAAGCAGATCATATGGACATTTGTAAGTGTAGCGCTCACCCTTTGACTTGGGAGGCAGAAGAAGTAGATGGTCGTAGACTCGGTCTCCAAGCTCGAACAGGCTGAGCTTGTCATCCTTGGGGGATTCGAAGGCGAGGTTATATCCTCGAGCTACCAATTAATGGTTAGATTGTTAAACGCAGAAGTTCAGTAAGTTAGAGCACCTTCTAGATCTCCCCATAATTTCGAGTATAATTCCTTTTCTGCGGCATCTTCCAAAACAACCAGCAGACGACTGCCCGAGCTACTTAACGCATGCACACCTGCCAAGAAGCAGAATGCCAGAAGAGTGAGGCACCACCGCATGGTATATCAAATTCCGCACAGCGGAGCGGGCAATTGACTGAAAGGAAAATCGCTGCAGTCCAGGAAAGAGAAGGGAAAGAAGAGGGAAATGAATTGATAGAGGAGAGTATCCTCTGGAGGAGCTTCGTCAGTTGCGTTTAGTTAGAGAGAACGGGCAACGTGTTTGGACCGAGAGTGCCAAGACCTCTTCGCCGCTTTGAACTGCGCAATCGTCGGCCGTCGTCGCTCACAACCTCCATTCGACGATATCCCGCCTCTCCGTCACGATACCCGCCCCTCTGGCGCGATTTAACCAAGTCTCAAACAATTGGAATTCTCGGAAGACAGAATACGTGATTTGAGCCGAGCTTCGCTCAATTGATTCTTTGATCCAATCCGTCCGTCACGCTCCACGACCTTCAACCGAATTTCGCAAAATCCTTTTGATCGTCGACCTCGACCTTCGTCTCACAACCATGACTACTCCCCAATTCTGGTCGACTCCTCTCCGGTACCTGCGCTGGGCCTCGCATGAGAAGCCAGCTATCTTCTACTCCTTGGTCGTTGGAGCGACAGGTCCTCTCATGCTGGTCACCCTTCCCCCCATCAGACGGTTCTTCGGTGATGTTGACCCGGAACCTATTCCATTGACCTATCCCCGTAAGGACCTCCGATATTTTCTGCTTTCCTTATGCTCTTCTGCGATGTATTCTCGGTCGCTGTGGCGCTCGCATGCTAACATATTCAATCCCTAATCTCAGTTCCCCAGGGACCACGGAACAGCCCGCAAGGCTACGATGACGAATAGAATATTTCACGGGGAGAACGAGCAAAATTGATTTGACTTGCTAGAATACTCTTCACTTGGGCAACTCGAGTTGTAACAGTGTCAGACGTCGATACGCTTTGTCGGGCACTGATGACAGACAATCCATTACCGGGGCTGCGTCAATCGGAAGTGCTTGCGGGTTATCATCTTTTATATTGAGTAACCAACGCAGAGCCTTTCAGGCCGTTTACCTACCACCAGATGTCTTCATACTCGTGAACCCCCATGTTGAGCTTGACAGTGCGAGTGCAGCGGTGTATTGTACATGAAAATGATTTAGAGCGCAGGCACTTCCATTCTCGTTTGAACTGACTTTTTTTTACTTCTCTGCATATTCGCATCTCCTTCGAATATCGCTGCATATTGCAGGTTTGATTTCGTCCCTCTTAGATCACATCTCTTGCGCAGATGCCGTTGTAGGCGGAGCCCATCGAGCAGGTCCGTGGCTTCACGAAGCTCCTTAATATGTCTTGTCTGGCTCAAGGAGTGTCGGCGACGGGAGTCGTTAAAAATGAAGGAAGACGCAACTAAGATACTTGGGCTCTGAAATTGGGATTTTCAGCAATCGTGCTAGAAGTTAGACGTCGTCAACGTGCAGCTAAGACGACTCATTACTAAACCCGCGTTTGCCGGATCTTTAACGCATTGAGTAAACTAATCGTTGATGAAAACGTAGCTCCGAATGCCTCGTACCTTTTCATGTTTTACACCTAGTTTGACCAGTCTCTGGAGAGTGAATAAAAAAAGGGCCGACGACAATGCTTGGAGTCGACCTTCAATAACCTGAGGGGGAAACAGCGATTGATTGCCGAGTGTCAACCATAAACATCCATTGAATAGCCACAGAAAGGAATAACGCCATATATGCTCATATCTACATATAAATCGTGGACAACATCACCCAAACATCCAAGCTCCTAACTGATGCTTTTCTTTTGGATCAGCCAGATGCTCCCATCAGAACCAGGACTGCGATAAAAGGCCGTTACACTCCTCGACCCGAACGAAAATAAACCAGAATAAACATGAGAAAACAGACAACCAGGACACCAGCGAGCAGGCAGATTGGGGACGTTCCTCAGGACAGGAGAAAAGTATATTGAACAAAGTGCTCGAAGACCGCCGATACAATGCAAAGCCAAAAAGCCACCTTTAGGAACTCGTCGCAGAGAGGTCTCTTCCAGCCATCCCCATCAATGGTATATGGCAGGCCGGCATCAAGAGTTGGATGCCATTAGCCAGCCAAGGAAAGTATCGGCGACTAGCGCCGCCTGAGATGCCAGGTGAAATGTAACGGAAATTCCAAGGTTTATCCGCGGCGAATTGTCCCGGACTATAAGAGTGGCTCCACAAGCTTGCAAGTCGGACATGAAGGCTTTTCTCAAGACATCCCCTCCGGCTTGGAATTCCCCAATGGCAAAATAAACAAGACAGAGACCCCGTAGAACAGCCAGGACTAATATGCGCAGTACTCCAGGATGATTCTGTAGATTCATTATTTTCCAGGGTTGATTTACCCAGGATAGCCAAGGGTTTGTGACGGTTCCTTGGAGGTATCATGATATAAGCAGGGAAAAAATGGCATCAACTTTTGTCTCTCTACCGGGTTCGACGCGGGGCCTGGCTCTCTCTTGTTGCCTGTGGCCTGTTGCGGTCGAACTCCGGGGTATATCTGGGATCCATTCCTATCCGGGGATCGGGAGCTGTTGTGGCAGGGTAAGTCATTCCAGAGGTGACCGGGGAATAGTCCGACTCAGTTTCATAGCCAGGTCCTGTGTAGCGTGGAGCATTACTTCTCCCGTTCTCATAGGGGTAGCCAGTGTTGCTCGTGTAGGTGTATGATGGGTGCATGTCGGCAGACACTGCGGGCTGGCCTGGAGCAGAGTAAGGGACTTGCGGAGGGTAGGGATTCTGTCCTGCCGCAAAAGGCGAATGACTTGAAGGATATGATGATGGAGCTGTGTATGAGGGGCTCTGGGTTGCACCGTACGGGGCCTGAGTGTATGGATCCACATAGGGTTGACTAGGTGGTTGAGAGTACGCAGGTGGTGGAGATGGGCCTGCTTGCTGGCGCACTTCATGAATAGAAGAAGATGCGTAAGGCGCTGGGACCACGTTAGGGGTTGGACGAACGTTGTAGTCGTGAATGTAACTACCTCTTGGATAGCCTTGGTCAGCGCGACGCATGACGTCTGCTTCCCAGCGAGCGGAGTCCGCTTTGAGATCAGCAATCATTTCCTAAACGTAACAGTCAGCTGAAGTCTCCTCTTTCTTCCTTTCACTGGGCTTTCAATAGATTTCGCACTGAGAAGGGGGGGGGTTTGTTTTCGACATACAGAAGTCAGATTTCGATAAGCACGGATGAAGTAACCCTGACGACCCTGTTCGCAAAGAGTCAGTAGGAGAGCAAACGGTAGGTTTTGACAGATTGAACTGCCTGGGTGGATTTTAAGATAGGGGAGACTGGGAACAGACATTATGGTTTCCGGGTCTTACGAGTGCATCATTTCCAAGGTAACGGCAAATGTCTGCTTGGATGACTTCCCGGCTAATTCCATCACCAGGGATAAAGTACTCGTTCTGACGCTCCGGGCGTCCTTCATATCCATGGCGTCCAGTCATTTTGTCCCAGGGAGTAGGTATCCGGTATTAAGTGATTAAATGCAATGGATCCAAGTGGCCACAACGAAGTCCAGGGCGGTATAAAACAAGTAGCCGAGGTATCCAGGAAGTGGGAAGTTGATAAGATGCTCTCTTGGGTTGATTGCAAAAGAAACAGCACAAGTACGGTTCTATTAGGCCGTGTCCAGGGAACTTCCAAGGCTGATGGTCAAGGCTAATCCGATATTTCCTTCCGCCTCGCAAAAGCACACGCTTAAAATGCAAGCTTCAAAGACGTGAACTGCTGGTTTGGTGATTATTACCAGGAAAAGTAGAAATCCAGGTAGTGCGTATTTGTCCACGGACGGCTGTCTAAGGGCTGTCTTCCAAGATCCTGAAGTGATTTCCTTTTTGTTTTTCTCTCTCTAGAGTGATTTAGATTCAAGGACCGGGACCAAGTCATGCAAGGGAAAAGTCGAAATTCAGGCCGGAATGGATGACCGAGGATCTAGGAGAGCGGGGATCAGGGGTGAAGCTTTGCGTGGGGTTTCTCTCTCCGGTTTGGTGGTGAGTCTGGTACCTCCAACACTTCAAGATTTGTATGAGAATTCTTCGGGCTGGCCGGGGAAAAAAATTGCCAGGTTGCGCACTAGAAGGGACAGAAGGGAAGAAAGAAGAAGAGGAACAAAATATCTACGTGGGAGAGATGAGAAAGGGACGGGGAGATAAGAGAGGCTAAACACGCCAGCTCAGCGCACAGAGGGAGAGAGGGGGTGTGGGCATTGGCACATTGGCAAGGGAAAACAAGGGCTGGTGGGTTGTGTTTGTGCTCATTCGATTCGACCAAGGGCGCGGTTGGCCATTTGGGCTGTTGGGCCGGCGTATTGGGCTGCCTAACCTTGTCTGGTGCCACGACGACTCCACCTTGTCATTGGTGAGAATTCAGAAAATAATAATGATCGAGGCGAAAAGAAAGGTAAAAAGGAAGAAAATACGAAAAGGAAAAATAATAATGATTAAGAACTGGCCTACCTTGTTACCTAGTAAGCAGATACTTACTCCGTACTGTACGAGACTACCTCAGTTCCAAGGTACCTACCTGTCGAGAGAGGACTGACATCTGATGACTGTGTTAAAGTGTCCCCAAGACATGCATGGTGACAAATACGGCCTGCAAAAGAGGAATTTCCTAGGTGTAGGTAGTCGCGCTTCCCGAAAAAATAATGTTTGGACGCCGTCCGTCTGGCCAGTAGTGTCTAGATAAGGCAGGAGGCAAAATGAGACTCTTCGGGAAGTCTTATTGATGGTCTATTGGCTATGATTCAATAGATCAGGAATATGAAGAACCTAACTCGAGTGATGCAGATCAAGGTGTCAAGTTGCACTGAATATACCTGCTGTCATACTACCTAGCCTTCCAGCCAGCGGATAGAAGAAGAGGTGGGAAATTTGAGACTCGAGAAAGGCAACACTGAGTTGGAGGTAGATAGAAACATGCACATAACGTATCAACGGAGTATCTAGAGGCTGCGTAGCCGCACTATGATACTCAATGCTTTGTCCGTCCCTTTAGGGGTGATAAGGTAAATCTGTCCCTAAGTCTTTTCCAGTTTTCGCTTATATATCTGAATCATTGTTTAATCGACCGAGTGACTCATTTCCGTAGCTCGCACTTCGAAGAGTTCCTGAAAACACCTCATATGCATGTCCAGTTGTTCCAGTTTGGAATCTATTGTACAGTTTCTAGCTCAAGATACTTAATATTATTGTCAGTACCAGTCAGCTACGGAGGGAGGATTGAGCACTGAGGAACTGTAGCTGAAGAAATGGCAGACCACATCGAAGGAGGGGCGTTGGGGATTGGCCCTCAGTGCTCGGTAGCAGGCAGATAATCGGCAGAGTGCACAGTTGGGCAGAAATGCGTGGCGGGCTAGAGGGGCCTTTGGGCATCCCAACCCGCTCATTCGTCGATCAAGCATATGGACCCAAGGCTTCAAGTGCGCCAATCTTAAGGTAACAAATGTACCCGCACCGGGCCGCTAATCTACCTCTGGTTGTGCTGGGCGCTTTTCTACCCTTCTTCCATGGATGAAATTCATCATGTGAGAAAGTGGTACTTTTGAGATACTGGAACTCCAGTGACAGCCGCCTCAGTATGGCCGGTGCATGCGAGGTACTCTTGGAAGTTGAAACCCCTGCTTTGTTGTCGCCTCTGATGGTGGTCATCATGATCTCCTGTGGCCAATAGCTTACTATGTCCGTTCCCTCAACTAAGGTACTTACTACATCTACATCATCGTACTTCAGCACCCTCGCTTGACTTCACTTGGTTGGCTGCGTGACTAGTTTCTCTTCATGATGATACAACACATTCTTCTCAGTTTTCCAGAGTACGCAACATCCTCGCCTCCTCTGGCTTTTCTCCTTCGATCTTGTTTGTAAGGTGTCATTTAAAGCATGATTACGTGATTCACGCTTTACTGGAAACCAGGACAGCAGACTCAGAACTTCTGGTACAGGCCATTTTCACAATCGAGTACAGAGTTGATGAGCGAAATTCCCTTTCCTTAGTCCTTACACTACTGCATTGATGGTCGCGTGCCGAATGGCGCGCTCGTAATTGCCTTGTACACCCTACTAAGGCTCTTCTATTCTTCAAAGACCATCACCAGACATGGCGTCTTCATGATCCATGCCTTGCGAGCGGTAGAAGTGCTGAGACACACATATCTGCTGCTCAAATGATATCGCAACAGGTGTCCTCTCTGTGCTGCATGATCTCCATTGGTTGATGCATCTATCCTTCGGCCTTGCAGTTGCATGGAACACAAGTTGCCGAACTGAGACCTACCATCCTTTGCCGGGCCTCCTGAAGCTCTCTGGTCAACGATGGAGTCAACCTAACTACGGAGCGCTCAGACGTGATTGTCTCGTAGTGCCCTTGCTCGGGAAGACGCCTTGATTAATTGAGGACAACGTTGTTTCGACTGTTTCGCTTTGAACTCTTTCGCTGCGAAGGTGTGGTGCGCGAATCGTGATTAGTATTAGCTGGTCACGTGGCTTTAAACCTTCTTCTGGAGCACATTTACGTACTTGCAGAGAGATATCCAGCTGGAATAATCTACTTCAGCGCATTTGAACCTATAGACCTCCATCCGCTCAAATTCTGCCTGCCTAGCTGGGCGAGAATTTGTACACAGCTCGACATGGACGCATGGCTCTCTCCATCAATTCGGAACAGTGGATTGTCATTCAGGTCCATGTTCAACCGCATCGGGGCTAACTGTTTCGGGTAGTAGCGCGGATCTCCGCCAAGATATCCCGAACCCATGTCTTTGGAGTCGTCTTGACGTGCTCGACAAGAACCAAATTTTCCAGGCCAAAACATGGTGCATCGACGACGTTACACTCACAAATTCAAGCATAGCGCTTGATACATACAGACTTCGCCATGACTATGGTACAGTCCGCTTCGACATGTCTCGCTCGTCTCCGGATCCCTCTGCCGCTCTGTCGTCTTCGCCCAGCAGCTCTCTGAAACGCCCTTCTCAGTTCACTTACCGCCAACTACAGCTTCTTCGTCAGGGTTCAACAGCGACTCCACTGAGGGTAATTGCTCATATTGACTTAGATGCCTTTTATGCACAATGTGAGATGGTACGGCTGGGAACGCCGCAGGAGACGCCTCTCGCTGTACGGCAATGGGATTCGCTCATCGCCATCAATTATCCGGCTCGATCCTTCGGGATAAGCAGAATGATGTCAGCCAGCGAAGCGCAGAAGCATTGTCCCGAGATCGTTCTGCAGCACGTTGCCACGTTTCGCGAGGGAGAAGGCGGGAAATGGGCTTACAGGAAAGACGCATTCAAGAATATCAGTACAGATAAAGTATGCCTGGATCCGTATCGTGCAGAATCCCGAAGGATCCTGAAAGTGATGAAGGAAGAGCTTTCAAGGTGGCACGCGGACCTCATGGACAGCGAACATGGAATCGGCTTGCACTATCAAGTCCAATCTGCTATCCTCGAAAAGGCCGGTATTGATGAAGTATTTATCGACTTGTCGCCGCTCGTATACGCTTTATTGCTTCAGCGGCACCCGGAACTACGTATCGGACCGCAGGGTGACGAACGCATTGCTCCGTTGCCTCGCCCTCCGACGACGGCGTTGGAATGGAGTACCGAAGACTGCTTGATAGACCTTGACGACAATGAGACGGAAGTTGATGATCCTGACTGGGACGATATTGCCATGCTCATAGGCTCGGAGATTGTTCGGTCAGTCCGGGCAGCTGTATGGAACAAGCTCAACTATACCTGTTCTGGGGGCGTCGCCAGAAACAAGATGATGGCCAAATTGGGAAGCGCTTGTAACAAGCCAAACAAGCAGACAATCGTCCGAAACCGCGCGATTCAGAATTTTCTGGGAGGCTACAAGTTTACCAAGATCAGAATGCTTGGAGGCAAACTCGGAGACCAGGTGGCTACTCTCTTCGGTACAGAGCAAGTGAGCGATCTGCTACAAGTGCCACTCGAGCAGTTTCGTGCTAAGCTTGATGACGACACTGCCAGCTGGCTCTACGGAATTATTCGTGGTGAGGATAGAAGCGAGGTGAATCCAAGGACTCAGATCAAATCCATGTTATCCGCAAAGTCATTCAGGCCGAGCATCAATTCCGCAGACCAGGCCGAAAAGTGGTTGCGGATCTTCGCGGCCGATATCTACGGTCGCCTTGTTGAGGACGGTGTGCTTGAAAATAGACGCCGTCCGAGAACCGTCGCTTTGCATCATAGACAAGGTGGTCAAGTACGCTCTCGCCAACTTCCCATTCCAGGTTCAGCAACAATCGACGAGAGTCTTTTGTTCGAACTTGGTAGAACATTGCTCCGGCAGGTCATAGGCGACGGACGTGCATGGCCGTGTGCCAACCTCTCCTTGAGCGTCGGCGGCTTTGAAGATGGAGTCAACAAGAATCAGGCGATAGATAGCTTTTTACTTCGCGGTGAACCGGCGAAAGGTGCCGCTCAGGTCACGAGAAATCCTGACTCAGCGGGACGCACAGGATCAGATCACCATGTCGAAAAGCGGAGGAAGATTGACAGCAGCGGGATCAGGCGCTTCTTCAATTCACCCTCTGAATTTGCCTCTGAAGCTATCTCCTTTTACTCAGATTCAGCACAGCCCGGTGAGAAAAATGAAGATGACGGTACAGGTGCCCTTCAAGGCGAGTCATCCTTGCCAGGTGCTCAAGCGATAGCGACTTCATCCGCCTCATATACCTGCAATAGGTGCCAGAAATCTCTCCCAATCGATGACCAGAACGAGCATGAGGATTGGCATTTCGCCAAAGATCTCGAACTTGAAGAAAGACAAGCAACTAGAAAGAGTCAGCAGGTGTCGCGTCTGAATACTTCGGATACGCCTCAAGCTCGTGGAAGAGGTGGTCGAAGTGCTCGCGGAAAGCCGGAGAAGGGACAGACCCGGCTCAGTTTTGGATGATGGTTCAATTAACTCTGGCTCTAACGTCTGACAGTCTCCCGGTCTACTAGGTAGCGGCCCTACTGCGAATGGTGTGGGCATATCAATCACGCATTATTTGCCTAACCTACGAAGGTTCAAGTGTTACCGATATCAATCCCACTCTTTTAAGCTTGACTGATGGTGCCTGATCGTTTCCTGGATGAAGCATTCCACGATCTATGGATTGCGTTGATGTTATTGCAAACCTTTCCAGATTATTAGATGTGATTACCTCAGAGCTTTTAGGAGATTATCGGTCTGCCCAGTGTATAATCATCGTGTGTAGGAGCGTCATTCCCGTCAATAGCCTTCTTAGGGAGTTTAACATTGTGAGCCAGAAAAGCATTATCCACGCTTAATTGGCTGTCTGTGGCTCTCCAGACTTGGTCTGAAAGCTGCAGCTTGAGCCTGGCTGTGCATTGAGGCGATAACCCCTAATGTCATCATATAGACTTTTGCTCGTTACCACTATATTGATCAACTAAGATGTTTCAACCAAGAGGTCTAACGTGTAGCGAGAACGTTAGTCTACGGTTGAATATATACCTAAAAGATTGCAGACAGCATGTCGCTCTTTAATCAATGCCATTGCCAAGCGAGATGCCGTAGTTTTCATCTTATAATCATCAATTCGGTCAGTCCAAATAGCTCATTGGTACCTGAGTTGACCCAATGTCAGCGAACCACGGTTCAAGAAACCGTGCAGACAGAAGTATGAACCTATTTTCAAGGTCGGCATTTTTACGTCCTGCTTTAGTTCCTATCGAAAATTGTCGCAGCTTCAATTTCTTTGCTTGATTGCTCGTGTCTACGCCTCAACGAAAATGACTAGTTAACTACTGCACGGCTGCATGACATCAGCAACGCAGCCGCGGGGTCAGGAACTTGTTCGTTGGCAAGGCTCAATCCATGCTCTTTACGTCGCAGCAAGCTACTCATCCTGTAATTATTTTCTGGCCCTCGGCAGCTTCTGAAGTTTATCATCGACCGACTTCGTTCGATATTTGCCAGCGGTCGTCGGACCCATCTATTACCCCTCGTGCAGTGCCCCTCACCAATGATTTCGATGCGTAGAAAAGCACGACACAATAAAACCGCACTACTTTCATCGCTCAGGTTCTATCTCGCTTCAGTGGTGACAGTCTTGCATCTCTCGGATTTTGGATATGTCCCGACGAGCACGAAACCATGAGTACTACGAGGAGGACCTCTACGAGGAAGAGAGCGATACCTATCGACGTCCGCGGCGGTCTCGACGCGAGCGCTTCGCCGAAGACGATGAATCACAATATGGACGTCGAATGTCCGCCCCGCTTCCCGTGGAAGAGCTGGAACGCCTACACATACGAGAACGGTCAAAGCCCGACTTTATTCGCGAGAGCTTTGATCCGCCGCGGAACCCTGGCCCCCTGGCTGTGATGCGAGAGCGGGAGGAAAAAGAGATGGACACGGCTCCGCGCGAGACATTGAGGGGTTACGAGCGGGACAGGCATGAGCGTCGTGAGCAACCTCGGCATAGGAGAGCCCCTAAGGAGGAGGACATTTACTTCCATGAGGAATTGGAAAGACGGAGGTATACAGGGGACGAATATGACGAGGGAGAAGTTGAGCTGCAGAGAGAAAGGCCGTCGAAACCGCGACGTAATCTGGATAGCGAGGAGGAATTCGTACGCCTACGTCGCGACAAGAGAGGGAGGAAAGGCTCGCGGATGAAACACTCGGAATTTGAGATTGAGCGAGATGAGCTTTATCGCCGTGGGCCTGATTCCAGGCGGGAGCATACTAGGCTCCACAGTGATGTTAGAGAACGTACACCAGCAGCACACTTACAACCGAGATTTCAACGGCAGCCGGATGGAGACGAAGAGGATGAAGAGGATATTATTATCCGAAGAGATGAGCGGAGGAGGGGTCGAACGGGGAGATTCAAGGAAAAGGAAAATATTACCATACGAGAAAGAAGGATATCGACGTCCCCGGAGTCGCCAAGTTCGAGAGAACTCTCGCAAGTTCGGAAGTCTCATGTTACATCTCGTGAACGCATCAACGATGGTAAGTTGTGACATTTAGGCCTCAAGTCGGATGCTTATCTCCCGTCCGTCGCAGGTTATGAATTGCCTCGTGCACCACGCGCACCCAGTCCAGAGCCTTCTTCTCCGAGTAGCTTCGAGGAGTTGGAGATTCGTCATCGGTAAGCCGATAATCATTCCATTGAAATTTGAAACACATTCTTACTTCTGTATAGTACACGAGGACGCCCAGCAAAAGAGAAGATCATTATAGAACGACGCAATGATGCTTCACCTCCATCCATCCTTTCATCTTCGGAATCTGACAGCAAGAGTGAGAACGAAATCGACATCACTCACGCTAAGTTCAAGACTTCAAACCGACAAGAGGACGTTTTAATTATGGAGCGTCAACCCCAACACCACGAAAGTGATGAAGAGGTCCAAGTCTTCGAGGAGGAACAGTATACCCGACGCGATGCGGGAGGGCCCCAGCGGCGGAGCACACCCACAGTCACGGTTGAAGATAAAGCGATAATCCGGCTTGACTCAGGAAGCCATGGCAGCGCAGACCAGGAGATGCGACGGGAGCGGCGTGTATCCACACGGCGATCCCGATCCGTCAACGGCCACGGAAGACTGTCTGACGAGACAATCGACCGCAAACATGGTCGAATCGGACGGCGATACATTGGCGTAAAAGACAAACGAGATCGTCTCTGGACAGAAATCACCAAGGACCTGGTGGTCAAGGAGGCCATTGAGCGGGCTGGCTATGAATACGAGGAAACGGACTCGTTCTATTACATATTCTCGTATCTTGGATATGTGAGTCTAGGCCCTCTTGTCCAAGCCCACACTTCCCCTTCTAAATTTCGTGGCTGCCTCCGGCCCAGCTGACAGCTCTCCACAATCATAGGACGATATATCAGCCCTTGTCGCACTATCGGAGGACATCCGCCGTGCACGACGCCAGCGAATTCAGGAGATCAGTAGGGAGCGAGCCTCCATGCGTATTCCATTCGCACCTGAACCAGTCACACCCGCTCCCGTGTTACCGGGGAGGCCGGTGTCTCCGCGTCTCCGACCTCGGGATGAGCGGAGACTGAAGAAAGAGCGGGAGCTCATTATCGAAGAAGGACGATGGAGACCAGCTCCGGCTCCGTTGAACAGATGGTGACGGAGCAAGTTCGCTCCACCGTTGAGAATGACTGGAGTGTGGCTTCGTCAGACGGTCGGTCCGTCGTTTTCAATCCTCTTATGATTCTGAGCCTGAAATAGATACCGACAACAGATACCCGAATTTTTTCCCTTCCTGTTTGTCAGTTACCTCTTGAGATTTATCGCTCTATCTTTTTCCGGGTGCTCTTATGACCATCAGCAGACGCATGTTGGTCTGTCAGGTCAGCGAATGCACGCCCCTGGTCTATCTAGTACTCTGAAGCAATAGTAGGAGATCAAGGGCATGCCCAGCTCGTATCAAGAGTAGCTGTCAAATGATATTCGAGGAATTGATAGATATTCTCAATCAACCACCTTATCCACACCTGACTATCCCGCAGCCTTCATGAATTATTTATATGGCAGATGACGTGGATCCACGGAGAACCTCTAGTGCCATTCGATATGTTCCAAACATGCAGTCCAAGGCACCGAATGACCGATCAACTGTCTCAGAATTTGTGGATACTGTATTAGCAGGGCAGGACCCATACTCCGTACTTGCTTTCATGTATGGTAAATGATCCTGCTTGATGCATGTTACCAAACATGATGTGCGTATTTTGTACTATGCATCTAGCGAGCGATAGTTAAGACATACGGAGTACGACCATAGTGTGGCAAAGGAGACAAAATCCTCCACCAAGACTCCATTCACACATTAGGTAGTTCAACTACCTTGAATAGCTATGAGGTGTTGATCAGTTGTGCAACCGATGTTTTGGTGCCAGTCGACTTAAGGCCTGCAGCGGCAAGGGATGAAAGATACAGCCTATAGTTCGTTGTGACAGCCAAACACAGCGATTCCAAGCAGAACAGCTTACTCATCGGAGTCCAAAACTTCGATGTACCACAGTACAATTCCACTCCATAACAACTCCAAATTTAGGACCAGACGCGAAACGTATTGCCATGACATAAAAGGAGGTGGGGGGCAAGGACGCCACAGAAGTCAAAGATTGGTTTCCACAATGGAAATATATCAGCGGAACGGGAATGGCTGCATTGGCACAACGCATTAGGCTAACTTAGTGGTCAAGTGTCAACTACAGGTGCTATTTTAGTTCTGCCTCGTTCTGTTCGCTTCGGCTTGTTGTTGTTCTGCGTCTGATGGGGTTTGACTCCGGTTGGAATCTCTGTATAACCTCCTAGGATGAGAATGACAAAGATATGAAGGAATGAACCGCTCCTACTTCTGCCAGCTCACCCGTAACCTGTCTTTCTTGAGGAAATTGATTGAGCAGAGAGCTGAATATAGTTAGCCGGTGTTGGGAAAGGTCCAGATAGTGTCGGGACTCTATTGAGTAAGGGATCGGCAATGGCCAATCGGCGAATCGAGGGGCATTCAGAATTCCACTTTTCATTCCTTCAGCCACAATCAAAAGAAATGAAGGATGGAGGATCGACTGGTTGTTGGAAAGCTAGTGGGAGCGGTGAAAATTACGAATGTCAATATTTTTGTACTTAGTCTAAGGTACCACCATTACAGGTCCTGTTCTAGGTGTCTAGAGAAGCTTCCCAACAGTTCTGTATGCTGACAAAAGCCACATGATGGTAAACTTCAAGTCGCGTACAAAGTCATATGCCTTGTCTAACCCCAAGTCGAACCAGATATGTAGAACAAGCTCAGGAGGCTTTCCACTTGTGGTGGCCAAGTTGGCAGATGCCTTCTCCGCAGTATTCTTGAGAGTAGACTCGGACATAGGGCCTTGTAAGTCATTGTCGTTATCTACCTACTTATTCAGGGTGACAATATTAAGTAGTACCTGCGGAGTAGACGTTCCTTGCTCCCATGACTGCCTGTCACTTCCACCAAGCTCAAACTAAGGAAGGTCGCGAATGAGTCAACGAAGACCAGAAAGAAATTCAAAAGGCGGGGCTCGCTTCCTTATCAATCGACGAGACATGCCACTAGAGACTATCTTAGGGTTGTCGTCACTTGCTTTTGTACGACTTAAATGGTCAGAAGTAGAGTTTGATTGTAAGTGCTGCAGGCTGCAGCGATGCAACTCTCGCTTCGCATAAGTGCGGGTTCCTTCGTCTGCAGGAAGCCGGAAATTGTGGGAAGCATATTTTATATTCTGTACGTCTTTGGTCTGATTGGCCTTTTCAACCCTAGGGTGATTCGTTGTAGTTAAATTGTTCTGTTTAGTCACATGAATAGCACTTGAGCTGAGAGTGCCCAGGTAGCGATCATATAACCAAGGTGACGTCGTAAATTGATTTAATTGAGCAAGTTCGCGCAACCGTTCCCGAACGTCGGGGTGGAATGGGATGATGAGATATGATCTTCAGGGCAGTAAATCAGGGCAGTAAATAGAAAAAGATAGGCTGCGTATAGTGTCTCAACAGGGACATGGTTCCAATAGTGGGCATATCACGAACACACCAGAAATATATGTTCAGCTACATCAGCTGATAATAATAATACTAGTGACATCGACAGAGTTGCAGGTGGATTGCTATTGTATTTCCACGAAAAGCATTACACTGTGAACACAGCAATTGCGTGCCTTTAGAGTTCTAGATCCAGATCGCCGGCTTGCTTCTGTGTTGTCGTGACACCTAAACTTTCATGTGTGTTTGTCATCACGATGATCTCATGGATGTAGCCTTCATGCGCCAAAAAGCATAGCAGTTTCACGTTCCTGTCCCTCTGCCGCTCGAATCAAAGCATGGGTGGAAGATATATTTTGGGTCATGAGTCCATTCAGTCTAGGGTCTATCATTTACAACATCCATGGATTTCCTCGGTGGCCGCCCTTGGGTACCAGTACGGGATATCGAAGAGGTACCCTGGTAGGGTAACATAGCCAACCATATACCACGTACCTTAAATGATGCTTGATTATAAGGCCAGATGCAGGACGAAGCATGAGAGCTGAGATTACTTCTATCAAATGCTCTAAGTACAGAATTAACATTCTAGACCACCCATTTGTTTCCAGAATCCGGAAACCCAGTTGCCAAGATGGTGCTCCACTTTTCTAGATACATTTTCCTGATGTCGTTGTGCGTGGCTGGGAAGTGATGATTCAGACTTGGAAATCCACTCATTCTAAAGCTCTCCTTCAGATACTGGATCAGTTTTTATTCTCAGGCCTCATCTGCTTGATCCAGCTCGGACATCCCTGAGCATTTACCTTAGGAACGGAGTCCAGGTATATCGCACGGTATGTGCGATTTGGAATTAGTACCACCTACAGTGTAGGCTTGGTCCCGCAGAATCCAATGAGAGTTTTCATATCGGAGTCCGTGCTCCAGTCTAGGGCGCTGAGTTGCTTGGAAATTAACGGTATGACCGGCAGATCCCATTTTCCAGTATCATCTGTAAGGTAAGTTTTGTAATTACTTAAATACAAATTATGCATGTGAAAAGCAATATGAATAGTTGAAATAGTCTCTCAAAGTTTCAGTCTACATTGCAGAATGTAAAGTTATTGAGATCCAGTACCCGTACGGAGAGCACCTTACGTATGCCCAAGTTATCAAACCGCTGAACTGTTGAATGGAATGACGCGGCCGATGGAGGGATAAGGTATATCTCTTAGTTGTGCCACAAGGCTTTGGTCTAAGAAATTGATATTTATGATTTGATCCAAAGTAGTCAGATAATACCATGGCTGTGTCGAAGCATGCCAGTATGATTATACTTTCAACGTACTTAAGCTTCGAGCTTGACTAAGATCTATCTAAGTGGTTTCAACTTGACATTCATTTGCATCGGGAAACAGCGATTCACATGAAGTAGGTAGGTAAATAGACCTCATGTAGCAGCATGTGTAGCAAGCATTGATCATTATATAAACACTTAAGGCAGCAATATGAGGCCCGTTGCTCCTTATGATTTTTTTACCCGGAGTACAGAGTAAGGTACCTACCATATCATCTACCTAACCCCCATTAACATATAATAATACTCTTTTTGCTGGAATGTATTTTTCTACAGATTGTCCAATGGGCGGCTGAATCTTGAAATAAACGCGCCGACTGATCTTTGATCTGGTAGAACATTTTTGCATTATTAATGGTCGAAAAGTGCTGATTAGACAAGTACATAGACTGATAGACAGTGCTTGAAGCTAACAGTGTCCTATCTCAGACTCAAACCAACCTTATTATGGCAGGAAACTTAAATAGCATCGGCATCCTCAGGGCCGGTACCAGCAGACATCACCGCATCATGAAGGCTGAACGTACCCGTTTCGGAGGGTCTACAAAATCTTCATAATAATCAGTCACATCATGTCGTACTTATTCCTTTAGGAAACAAAAATCCACAAGCCCTTCTCAAGAAAAAAGGCTGTCGCGGTCTCCCAGTCTGGCCAGCAGAGCTCCACTGCCTTGTGGGTAGGATGCTAAGGTCGGCACTAGGTATGTCAATTTCTCTCACATATATCCATGAATGTGCCTCATATTTCCATTCCCCAGGTACGGAGTACGGGATTGGGTTTCAATTTCAAATTGCAAGGTGACCTGCTTGTCAGATATGAACTCCCTTTTCTTCTCCCTTGAGCTTCAGGTTTGTGCTGAAATAGCAAATTACTGTAGCAAGAGACGCAGCTTACGCAAGTATTATTTCCTGGGATCCATCTTAGAGGCTGCTTTAGGTGCGCTTTGAGAGACCGTATGGATCCACTTATCCTGTCACAATTTAGGCCATTGTTTTTGTTTACAAGTACTTACCGTATAGACATTCCTGTCATTTTAGAAAGGACGGTAAGGTATAACAGCACCTCAATGGTTCAACTTTATAATATCGTACCACAATGTATTGATTGTCTTTTATTTATTATGATTATTCTTATCGTTATTTTTAAGTTTGGAGACTACGTACCTAGTAAACAAGATCCCGGTCTACAAGGTGCTAAATACTTGCTTCCTAAGTTCCCAGTTTCCACTGCAGGACGAAAATTAATTCACCCAACCAACTCGCAACCTTATCATTGTTCAATCCTAATCGACTCTCCCGCTGTCAAACCACATCCTCCTTCTCCCTCATCCATCTCATTCTCTTTCTGATTTCCCGTTTCTGTTGACATCCGGGAATTTCCACTCGCTTCTTCTCTGCCTGTCTTTCGTTCTAGTCCTTCGTTCTAGCTCCTCCCACTTTCCCAGTCGCTCAGCTATCGGTCGCTCGACATTCACTCTGGCTCGTGCCTAGGAGCCTCTCGTCGGCTTCTCCGGTTCTGCCAAATGCCTCGTTCTGAGCCCCGTCACAAGAAAAAGCAGGTTTAATTCCAACCTGAATCCTTGGAGACTTTCCAGCTTCAGAATAATCCTGTGAGTGCCTTCCTGATTGAACTTGCACCTTTTCTTTTCTCTAGGTGCCATCAAAACCCTGGCTCATGCTGGATCGGCACGACTAAACTACTCTTAGGTTCCAGAGGTTATCTATCTACGGGACTGGGGACGTTCGTTGGACAATCAACTATTACACTCTCTGAGGTGTTGGACCTATTTCGACATCATTTACCCACGGAGCATATGCTCTTAGCGTCTTAGAGCTTACCATAAACGCTTCGTCGATCTAACAATTATTCTATTCCACCTGCCGACCATCAAATACAGAATTCCTTGGTGACAGGACCAGGTGCACATTGAGCATAATCAGGGGAGGGACAGTTAAAACGATTGGACAGTTTCAGAAGTCTGCCGAACCAGAATTGCACACGGACAGGACACAAAAGTAGGGGTTGGAATACAATATCTCCTAATCTGCACCTGCCAATCCAATTTCGCCATGTTCTTCGACTTGAGTCTTCTGCTGCTTGCTTTACTTGCATCGCCAGTTGTTTCCGATATCACGTACTGCTCTTCCGTGAACACCGGTTCCTCGTTCTCTGCCAGTAGGTAGCCCCAACGACCTCTCTCTGCCACCAAGTGATATCTGATCTTTTCTCCTTACAGACATCAGCATCTACCAGTCGAATGGACTCTGCACGCAGACCTGCAATGCTGATTATGCCTTCGCAATCCTCCAGGGTAAAGAATGCTGGTGCTCGAACATAGCCCCCAACAAAGCTACGAACACCGACATTTCCGATTGTGCCGTAGGATGTCCAGGATATCCGACAGACAGCTGTGGAGATGCCTCTAAGGGCCTGTATGCTTATATTCAGATGTCTGTACATAATCCTTCAGGCACAGCAGCTGCTCCATCGTCAACAGACACGACAAAGTCCACGGTCAGTAGTCTTTTGCATTGAACTTCGTCCCCACGCGACTCATCTATTGCCGACCACCCCGAGGAGCCCTTGAACTCTCATTGCTAACGTCAGTATAGTCCGACAAATCCAGTACACAGACCACCGACTCTAAAACAACTACCACAGCACCTACAACTACTCAAGATACTGTTTCGGTTCAGACTATTGCTGGTCAAGTGAAGACTATAACAGTCTCGGATGCGAAACCAGCTGCGACAGCGACCTCATCCTCGTCGGATTCACAAAATGGAGGCTCTGGAGTTTCGGGTGGAACTATTGCCGGCGCTGTTGTTGGCTCTGTCGGTGGCTTAGCGGCAGTCATCGCGATTATCTTCTTCGTCCTTGCATCCAAACGTCGCTCGCGAGCTCAGAGCCCCGATCCGAGCGTTTCGAACGTTCTGCTCGACGGAAGGCAAAGCAAGGGCTCTCAGATGAGTATCGTGAAGGGCATGTTCTCTGATGGGCATAGTCACACGTTATCCGCCGGGTCTTCGATAACACCCCAACGTATGCCAACTTTCACTGATAACCGCTTGAAAACGGACACTGTACTTTATGGGGGTGGGCGTCGGGATAGCGACGTGTCACTCCAGGATAATGAAGACTACTCGCGTCCGGTGCTGCGGGTTAGTATTTCCCGTGTCGTGCGCACATCTTGACGGGTTTGGTACTAATATTTCTTTCATAGCTGACAAACCCCGATTAAGCACGGAATCCGTGCACTACGAATTTCTTTGCTTTTATGCATATTGGAAGCTCTTTACCTTGTGAATTCAACTTGTGCGACTCGGCGAAATCAGCGGTCTTATGATACCCAATTGTCACATAGTCCTTCTTTTCTTCCTTACATTTGAAGCATTGGCCTTTTTTCGGTCTTAATGACTGCAAGCTCCCGGGCATTCAACTCGTCTATGGCTGCGATTCGGAACATCAGTGGAGCATCGGCGAGTATATGAACGACAAGTCAAGTCAAGTCATCCTAATAGGGGTACATTTTCATTCCTCAATGAGATACGATCCTCATTTCCAGCCTACATTCCTTTTGAGCTTCACACTGTTTTGTTACCACTGAGCATTGTGTACTTGTGTACATCAGAAAGTGCATGGCAGCTGTGTTATTGGTGGGAGTACATAATGGGTTTCAGACTGCTTGATGCTAGTGTCATCATTAATCCCCTAGGGAATTCTCCTCTTCCCGTCTTATTGTTCGAGTGCATTTCTCATTCGTCAGAGCTCACGAATTTCCTTCAGTTTCTTGTCAAAATAGAATTGTGAGCCGGATGAATACAGAGTAATTGAGACTTCAAGTTCTCAAGGTGAGGCAGATGTGTAATAGGTGTACCGTATTTCTTTGAAATGGGACTAGGCACGCCTAGTGCTATGTGATATCATTGCAGCAAAGATCTCCAAAAACAAACTTGCGGCTAGCAGTTCGATTGTTGAAACAAAAGCAAGAAATGAGGCAAATCAGACTAAAACAGACCGACGCCGTCCAAAGAACCCAGAAGACAAGTTCCGACCATTCCCAACCACGGACACCTGAGATCAGCAAGCACCGCGAGGAAAGAAAAGGGACTGGATAGTACATACCTCCCATTGACGCACTCGACTCGGACAGTTCTATGCTCATTCTCTCATCACAGTCTAGATGACAGAGGATCTGTTAGCTGCCCGCCGCAAGAGATATTTCAAGACAGCCGGGGATTCCAGTGCGAGATGTGCAGGCACCTTACCATAATTATCCGTCTCGGTGACGTCCGCATTGCCCTCCTCGACGAGAATCCTCACGACCTTTAGCCAGCCGACCTTAGCCGCGAGATGCAGAGGAGTCAGACCGCCAGGACCTAGCGCGTTGACGTCTACTGTACTCCTGGAAAGCAGCAGACGCACGATACTGGGCATGCTCTTGTGCAACCAATAGTGCCCGTTCTGGCGCACCGCATGGTGGAGCTCTGTGAGGCCCCATTGATCGGGGATACCAACCTGGATTCCATGCTCGAGCAGCGCGGCGGCGATCGATACGCTTCTCTCCGCAATTTCTCGGCCAACATACTCCATTGATTGGTAAACCGCCTGATGACTGAATTCCAGGGCGGCATGGAGGGCGGTTTTGCCGGCGTGGTCCCTAATGTTGATGTCGATACCGGCTGTGATGAGAATTTTGGCGAGTTCGGCACTGCCCTCGTAGAGGGCTGACCAGAGAGCTGTCTTGCCCCTTGTCGACTGGGAGGAAAGCAGTTCAGGGTACTTTCCAATCAGGAATTTAAGGACATCTGGGTGGTTAGTATTTGTCGCAGCATAGTGGATTATAGTTCTGCCATCCGGGCTAATTTGTCCAAAGTCTGCACCTTTGTCAATGGCGGCTTTGATCACGTCCAGACTGCAACAACTAGCAAGGGTAGAGTGGATGGGGGTGTCGCCGGCGATGTCAACACCGGCTGTGATGAGAGTTTTGACGAGTTCAGCGCTGCCGTTATAGATGGCTGACCAGAGAAATGTCCTGGCAGATTGGGAGGAAAGCAGCGCAGGGTACTGTTCAACGAGGAATTCAAGGACATCTGGGTGGTTAACATTTGTTGCAGCGTGGTGGATCGCCGTCCTGCCATCAAAACTGGGTTGTCCAAAGTCAGCACCTTTGTCAATGGTAAGTTTGATGACATCCAGACTGCAACGACCAGCGAGGGCGTGTGTGACCCTTGCTTGAGTATAATCGGCTCCCATACTTATCAGCTTTTTGACTATATCATCGCCCATTTTTATTGCCTCAAGAACAGGCGAGTTATATGGCGCGCACACGTCGTTCAAAGCAGGGTTGGCCCCGTGCTCAAGCAGAAGGTCCACGGTTGGCTCGTCCTTAGCGCGGACTGCCAGTGAAAGCATGCGGTGTCCGTCCAAGTCATAGGCGTTCGGGTCGACACCTGCTTCTAGGTAGTTTCTTACCTTGTTGAGTTGATGACGCCGGATGGCCTGAACGAGCGGCTGGGAAGGCACCCTGTGCGTCCGTTTTCGAGTACGAATACCCTTTCCATCCTCGTGAAATGTGATCCGCTGTCTGTACTCAGCTTCATCAGCGAGGGCATACTGCTTGGCAGCTCTGGCTAGGAGACGTTGCAACGTACCGTTGAGCCTCCGGGAGGTTTGGCCGAGACTGGCCACCGATAGAGGATCTAGGTGGTCAGTGATCGCCAGGAGAAGTTCCATAGGCAACTGCTCAAGTTGTGGCATTTTTGCTTAGGGAGTCACTATTTGCTTGAAAGATGTCAATGGAGGTGGTCAATTGTGCGGATTGTATAGAATATCTTTGGGTGATTGTTGAAGGGTTGAGTGATATGTTGGCTGAAAAAGACATGGCACATCTGTGAGCTTTCACACTTGCTTTATATTCCTCCAAGTGAGACATCCCTAATGTACTCTCTGCTTTCCTGCACGACTATGAGTCAATAACTTGTGAGTACAATAGAGGGTTTGGAGATCCCTGACAAAGACTCTTAAGAGACATTGTTCATTGGTGCACATTATGGAAGCTCAGAATGAAAGACTCTTTAAGGGACGTTGCAAGACTGTAAGTCTCACAAACTAGATTTCTCAATGGCAAAAACTTTTCCTCAACGGCGTCGTCAATGTCGAGGATGAAACTCGAGGAACTACCGAAAGAAAGACCTTGTCCTTTCGTCTTCTGCGAGACATCCCTTTGCCCGTTGAACAAAGAGATTGTCAATGGCTTTGTACATTTTCAGGACTAGAGCGGACTGAATGCCACAGACCAAGGGAAGAGATGTATCTTAAGGATATCGAAGGCTCCGAAAGTAGCTGCACCGTGACGAGGTGACAAAGAGTCAAACCTCATCCTTGATGGGTAGCCAATAACTGTCCTTATTTTTCTTTATCAAGACATGCGCTGTAAGAGAGTGTCTCTCTATTGTAAATGAATGAATCTATGTGAAAGTCAAGGCACGACAAAGCAATAAAGACCACAAAGCATTGTTGTCCCCGTTATTGCAGTTCCACCTTATCAATGTATGACTGTGCATGTATCTTGCAGAGCCAGCCCTTCAAGGCCCACACAATCCTGTCCATCATCTCATCAGTGAAGTTCTTACCGAAGAAGACCCCCTCCTGTGATCGTAGGTTTATGTCCTTGACGTTAAAGTGGAACCGCGCGAGGTGATCTGCATCTTCCCATTCATCCTTTTTAGGATGTGGCTTGCTATATTTTAGCACACCATAGGCCTCGCCCGTCAAGATCCGGTTCTGAATCTCGCCGATCCCTTTGCCTCTCTCCTTTGCATATTTTTGCTGAGATGCGCCCAGAGCTCTGTCCACCATGGTTTTACGATGTCAGATCGCAGCCATTCGATCCATTCATGGTCGTCTTGCAGCTTCAGTGCCTCCTGTAATTCTCTCTTGGTACTTTGCACTTTCCTTCCTTTCGGGCCCGTGTCTTTCCGTTCGGTGTCTGGTATGTCCGAGAAGTCAAAAGAAAATTGTGGTTCGTCATCCATTGGTGGATGTTGGAAATGTGTTTCTAACAGAAGGGTAGATGAGCAGGGAAGATGTAGATGGGGAGATGCGAAGGGGAAGATGAGGCTGTATATAGAATCATGCTTGATACTTTTAATGAGCAGAGTGAACAGAGTCAAGGTCAGTAAATAGTAAGAATGAACTGAGATAATAGTAAGAGAATAATGATATCTTTATATTATTCTTAACCATAATTTCTCTTACTTCTCTTTCACCTTACCTTTCTTTTAGATTAGAAACAGACCTACTACTATAGATTATGGCTATATTATAGTATTAATATAGTTCTCTTTTAAGATATCAAAGTAAACAGAGTCATGGTCAGTAAATAATAAGAAGAAACTAAGATAGAAGTAAGAGAAGAATAATATCTTTAGGGTAATACTATAACTATATAACACTCCCCTATCTTTATTTTTCTCATTGCTAGAAGACAAAGCGCTGTCCGCATTTCCCAAACGGGCAAAACATTCCCGACTGGGTTCCCCCGCTCCCTGCCTCGGATCTTGAAGATGTATCTGCAGCTCTATCCTTACGACGATGACATCATGAATGATATCGAATGAGTTGCAGACTCACCATGGGATCTCGAAAATGGGGCTGGCAGCTGGTGAGATATAACAGTAGATGATAGGAAAGCTCGCTGTCTCTTGTCTGGGATGGCTCTCCAAACATTGGATACAGGGAAGCCGGATGGTTCTACAACATGCGCACCGGCATGCTGAAAGGCCAGTGTCCTGATGTTGCTACTGCTACAACAAAGCTGAGTGGTCAACGCTAACGTGGTCGCAGTACACTATAAGAAATCGGATCCGAAGGTTTATTCTAACCAATGCTATGGTCTTATCATGTTGCTCTCACCTTCATCCGCATCTGATATCTGCTTCTCCGCACCGAACGTAGTAAGTTCAAGCAGGTCACGATAGAGCATATCTTTGGAAACACGAAGCAGAGAGAAGTCCTGCTCGATCACACTCCTCGTGTCCGTGTTTGATTGCTTTTTTATACCACAGAAGACATCCTTAGAGATATAATCCCTTTCATAGATCTTGTGGCCACTTTTGCCCTCCGAACAGGCGTAGCTACATGTTGTATGTCTGTTTTCATTTATATATCGCTTCACAAGGCACATGAGGATGCAGATATTCGGTATGCTCGGTGACTGGTGGTTGTCCGGTCTGGCCCTGGCTGCGCTCGTTGGGCTTTATTTCACTTTCGATCGATCCCAACGCAGAGAAGTCTGGCCGAGAATAAGTCTTCAGAGCCGCAAAACGTCAGCTGCTGGAACGCCTCCAAGATCTGTATCACCCGACAAGAAGCCAGGGATCGGTTCTGTGTCCCAAGTAAACTATGCCAATGTTTTACCACCACAGCGTCGGCAGGCCCTCGCTGCCTTGCGAGAGAGCCCGGCAGAGTCGAAAGAGATTGATGAAGCCGAAGTCAGACGATTCATTCTGCCGATGACAATGGATTACCGAAATTGTCAAGAAGAAAGGTATACTCCGACAGGGTTCTCAGTAGAGGAGATCAAAAGGTTAGGAGACTTCCCGGACTATGCAGCCCTAAGTGGCGTGCCTTTGCCCCATCCATACGATGAATTTGTCATTGACAAGGCCCTACCGAGGCCATATCGTCCGTTCCGGTGGACATACCATCAAACCATGTGTAAGCCTGCCTGACCAGCAACAAACCGTCCACTAGAAAACCCCCGAAAGCGGATTTAGGAGCTGACAGTCGGTATTTCCCTACGTATAGCACTAACGAAAATGGAAACGGACTGGTGGATTGAGCTCGAAGGCACATACAAAGCTCGAATCGCGCAACGCAAGGAATTATACGCCAAACACGGCTCATCACTGCTCGGCTATCTTCCAGGGTCTGAATTAGCCTGCAAGGAATTGATGGAAATGGTCTTGCAGTTTCTGTGCGCCCGCTATCCTCAGTACTTCTCGCTAGAGGGCAAGAGGATATTCAAGAACAAGATCCTCGACACCGAGCAAGACATCAGAGCCAAGCATCCTTTGGAGGTTCTCCTCGACAATGTCCCCGAAGACTTTGCGATCATGCTGCGGGATGCGGAGACAGGCTTCTATTTCCTCCGCGCGGCAGTGGTTTGCTCTGCTCTAGGATGGAATGTTGGATTGAAACTAGGGCTTCAGCTCCATCAAATCCATGAGCCGATTCCGGACTATAAGGAAAAGATGCAATTCTCTATGGATCGGTAGGTCCAAGCTACAAGGAGAGCGGCAAGCCCAAGGGGTCGCTGACAAGTTCTCTGCTAGGTTCTTCTCCAAAATGCCAACAGATAAACCAATCCAGAGAGGGTCCTGGGGTCTAGAGGTCGGACAGCCTCTGTATATGCCCCCGGGGGATCCTCATGAGAAACTTCGTTTCTCTCAAGACCCCAGCCTGCAGTTGGCTGATTGCAATCTGCGAGTGGATTGGCAGACACTGAGACGTCTGCCTCTGTCGGCAGCGGTCGTCTTCAACTTCAAGGCACTATTCACGCCCGTGTCCGAATTCCGTGATGAACCATGCGTACCAGCCTTGGTAGCCAAGGTCCTCAAGGAAGGAAAAGACAATCTGATGAAATATAAGAATACATGGCACGTGGAGCATATCGTGCTTCCGAAGCTTGAAGAATGGGCTAAGGAGCAAGAGGGGCAAGGTCTCGTAGACAAAAATTGGCAAGTGGCTACCTTGGACGAGAGCCCTTGGTTCAGGAACTGGGAGGACAAATGGCATCGCCAGCAAGGTTTTTAATTAGTTTGTTTGAGTGGTCCAAATGATCTTCTTGGTGCTTCTGTATAACTGTATAATCTTTATTATCAATGGATACCAAGCTGCTTCTAGCTATACACATACCTACAGCAAACAAGAACGCAATCTACATGATATGTAGAGTCGAGGTCATATTGAAGCAAGAATATTCGACATGCTGCACCAAGATCATCACCTGGTGGCGGTTTGGTGAGGTTTGCCATAGACTTCTGAACTCAATCGGAGGTCATTATTTTGCCCAGGAAGTTCCAGCAACACCACATATTGGCTCTGGCTTCCTTAAGCTTCGACTGTGACTCTGGATAGCTTCAATAAGCACCTGGCGACGAGGATGCCTTGAGTCCGCTTGATAATGAGGCGCCCCCTGTCCTGTCTAGCTCGCGCCAGTCTGACTGGCGCGAGCGCGTGAGGAGCTGGATTGGCAACGGGGTACGCATCAGTCCGTATATTGAGTGACAATGGCGGCCAAGAATTGTAGCGTGTCAAGAGATTTTCGAGATGCCGATTATGGGGTCCAGTGACCCGCTCACTCGTCCTCAGCCGCCCCGCTAGACCGTGACTCGCTATCGTGGCTGCCTTGGTCGCTCTCCTTATCCAATTCTTCCAGTTCGTCGGCCAATGGACTGATGCGCTCGTCCAACAAATCCAGATCCTCCAACTGTTGCCGTGCCGGTAACTTCCAAAGACTAGTACCGCACACACGGTCCTTCGTCAGAAGATCGTCGACAAACTGATCCATATAGGTAAGCACAAACGTGTCGCGCACTCGTCGTTTCAGCTTCCGGTAGTCGAGAAGGAGTGGTTCCAGTGTCTTGTAGACGTCGACTGGGTCAAAGGTCAAACGCACGTAGAACGCCGCCAGGGCGCGGAGGTATTTGAAGTCCCCCCGTTGTCCAACCACGCCATTTCGAGCCTGATCCTCCGCCGCGGCCTCTGTCTCTTCGTCACTGCCCGGATCGGTGTAGTTGAGATATTCCAAGATGATGTCACGCTCGGGGTTGAGTTGCAGCAACTTGAACGCAAGACAAAGAAACGGAGTGGGTTTCTCGGCGACACCATATGTACCGCCGATAGATGTCAATTCAACTGCGCGATCGCAGAGTGTTGCTGCGTTTAAACCGAAGCACTGTTCTTTCCAGTAATATGAGTCTGTAATGCGGTCGCGAACGGCTTTCTCGAACAATGTGGCGGGGTTGACACCGCGGACCAGGGGCCCTGAATAGCCACGATTGTCAAGGAGGGTACTCGCATCAGCACGATGGGAGGACATGTTGAATAAAATCGGAAAGTGCCGATGTGGATGCGACTTCAAAGGTTGTCCGCGAAGAAAAGACCAGAAACTTTGAAAAGCAGGAAGATCAGCTGTGGCTGTGGCGCCGAGGCTGTGCCAAGACGGAGACTCTTATCGATAGTCGCACGGGCAACCAGCGGAGAGGTAAAGCGGAGGAGCTGGTGATGCAACCTGTGTCTCAGGTCCGCTGTTAGCAGGTTTTGTGGCTTCAAAATACAGACTTTTATCAATAACGATCTTGATGATTTATGGTATATAATTTAATTGTGTATGGTGGTGTTTATATTCGTGTGCTCGATGCTCAGTTCATGCGTCGCTGTCTCTCGTGCATCTCAGGAACATCAACACATATTACCCGAAACGGAAACTAGATCGGTCCAAGCATACCGACTGATGTGCACTTCAAGTTACACACAGTCATGGTGCTTCTGTCCTCCTCAACAGTCTCAGTCATCCTCTCCACTGGCGTGGTCTGCCTATTTACTCTTCTCCTTTTTCTGTCCGGCTACGTTCTCCAGCAACAGTCTGTCAGAAGCATCCAGAGTGCTCTTCGACCTCCCACGGTTCCAGACCCGATCACCGGCCACGGATCAGCAGCGTCGTCATTTCAAAAACGCGAGCAAGATTTTCTGTCTGATCTGATACCTGAGAAGCAGCAAAAGCATGTCTCTCATCATGCGCAGCCTGGAGCAGGAGGCAACTACGCATATCTGCAACTCCTGTCCTCGCCCAATCCATCTGATATCTGCTCCGCAATCCTCTTCTTCAAACAACTTGCTACAAACGACACAGCAATAAATGACCGATTATTTATGTATCCTCGGGAATGGGATCTGCTGTCATCAGACGAGGTTTCGCACTCCGTCACAACAGCTCTTTCTTTGCTCCGAGCCGCAAGCATCAAGTACAACGTCTGGCTTCTCCCCATCGACATGACGGCGGCCACGTCCGCGGGCTACAAACCGACAGATACCAAACTTCTTCGTCTAGGCCAGATCCAGTTCATGCAGTACGACAGTGTGCTATATGTCCGAACACCCGGTCTGTTGCTCGACACTGCCAAGCTAGACGAGATGCTCCTCTCCCGGCCATTGCCCCTGAAATATGATAAGAATCGTGCCGAGTCCTTCAATAATGAAGCGTGGATCCCCATGCCTCTTAGGCCGGACCGTGATGCTGTGCTTCCGCCGGTGTACCTGATCACGGTCAACAACGTGAAGAACGGACAGATTGAGGCCCGCGGCCATATCCCCAATGTAGCTCTCCCGGGCTTCGGGGGTCTGGTCACCAGTCCCAGGGGTGTCCACTCACCTGAGGACAAGGGTAATGAGCCCGATGATGAACCAGGGTATGTCTTCTTTGAGCAGGATGGGGAAGGTCATGTTCAGTGGGCGCAGAATCCGCTGTTCGGTGCCTGGAGAGCACAGCAACATGAAGTTTGCGAAGGCGTCGACTTTGATGAAATTGCTCATGATTAGCAACATTTTTCTTATGATCGTTCGTGTGACCATCTTGCGTGCTCTTGGTTTGGTTCTTGGAAGGTGTTTGGGTATAATTACACTTTGTGGCGTTATCACTTTGGGAAGTAGGAGTGTTCTACCTACCTATATATATACGCGAATGCAAATACGAATAGTCATCATTCCATACCACGTATCTCTTATCGGAAGTGTTGCCAAATTTTAAGATTTAGTATAAGTAAACACTATAGTCTAGGAGACTGTCTAGATGTTCAATGCCGTTCGTTGCGCTATCATGAACAATGGCCAGCACATGCAATCAATGAATGCCATGACCTGGTTCCCCTTAAAGATAGCCTAAACAGAAAGAAACATTGACAGTCTGTCCACCTCAAATGAGGAGCGAACAAGATGACGGAAATCTGCCGGGATATATTATATATGACAGGAAAGAAAAAGGAATCATCGAGGAACGTTGATCTCGTAGCCCAGCAAAACCTCGGTGGTATTGCCTTCCCAGCCTCTATTACCACTTGTCGAGATCATAAACCGACAAGCCTGGTCAATATATAGTTGTGATATAGTCCCTGTGCGGTGCCCAGGGATGATGAGAAAAGGTACAGTGGAATGGCGGGCGACTTGCTCGTGTTTCAAATCGTACAATCGAAGAATATCATGCGACGCACTGGAAACAATTGGTCAGCCGGATGCGATGACGGTGAGAGACAAAGATACTGTAGTAGTTAACGAAGATAAATAGAAATATTACTCACCAAACAATATGTCGCCCGTTGGGCATCGCCTTGAGCGCCGTCACCGGTCCACTTCCCTGGGGGAATTTAAAGGTCCTCTCAGGCTCTCGTAGACCTTTATGAAGACTGAATTCCTCCACAGTTCCATTTCGACGCCCTGCATAGATATAATTCCCGTCCGGAGACCAGCATGCATTCATGCACCATGGTGGAGAATTGTAGGGTGTGATCCGAGCAACGGGATCGGCTTGCCGTCTGTCCCATACTCTGATTGTGCCGTCGATGGACGCGGCAAGAAAGGTGTGATCTGTTACTACGTTCGACTCTTGCTGTGTTGATGCAGCAGACTCTTGGGTCTGTGAATGTGGCTCTAATTCCTCCGCGTGTGGTAGACCGTTCGTCACCGGCTGCGACGGAACGTTTGGAAGCTCAGTCCCCAGAGATTCGGTCATTGGGTTGGTCGTGGTAGCATCAGCACTTGCGTTGCCGGCTGCGGTCCCATTTTGTTGATCCATCATGTCGGGCTCACCATGTGCATCGGCATCAGCATCAGCATCGGCATCTGGAAGAATGCCGTTGGCAAGAGCTTTGCCAAA
The DNA here is from genome assembly GCF_001078395.1 of Aspergillus udagawae. Lineage (NCBI taxonomy): Eukaryota > Fungi > Ascomycota > Eurotiomycetes > Eurotiales > Aspergillaceae > Aspergillus > Aspergillus udagawae. The sequence goes on along the minus strand of NW_025091267.1, from coordinate 1,701,081 downwards.
CTCGTCATCCTCATCTATTCCAAACGCATTTCCCGATGTCCCCGCACCTTCACCACCGCCGCCGTCTGCATCGCCGAACAATGAATCAGCCCCGCCAAAGAGAGAATCTGCTGGGGATCCCGCCTGCGGGTTTGCAGCAGCGCCACCTTCACCTAAATCGTTCGATGTATCCATGGAATTGAAGTTGTCGGTGCCGCTGGCATGGTAGTTTGATGAGTAGGTGCCATTCGTCTGAGGCAGCTCTGATGTATCTTTTGGAACAGGAATAGTGGATTCTGGCCGAATCTCGATCGCCGCGACCTGCCCGGCGCTGGCACCAAAGACACGCCGCGTCTGTCCAGTATTCAAATCCCAGTCAAACACTCGCTTGTCCCAACTCCCGGATAGCAATGACTTCTCATCTGGGGTCAGATGCAGTACCGAGACGGCCGAAGTATGCTGCTGCAGGAGAGCGATCTCTTTCCCCTCATCATGACGAACTGACTGCAGACGGATACTGCCTGACTCCAACCCCGATAATAGCCATAGGCCTTCGCTATGGCTAGCTAGGGAATAGACTGGTGACACCGCGTGTCCATCCATGCACTCCCAATATGTCATCAACACGCCAGCCTTCATTACGCTATCGACGAAGGGATGTCGTTGCGCCACGGTCAGCATCAATTTGCTGTTGACTGAATCGACCCAATTGAACTTTCGTACATATCCATCAGACCCTCCGCTAAACACCCATCGCATGTCGGCTGTTGCTGTCACTGCGTTTATCGATGTACTATGAGGGGCGGCCGTGGTCGGTACTATGTCATAGGTGGATGCTGTTAGACATTCCGGACGAGCTTGAGGATGAAATACGGAGGTCAAGTCGGATGTGATGTTTGTAGAGCCAGGGGAGGTCATTGGAATATCAGGATTCGCTTGAGATGCGATACCAGGCCCTTCGGATGCGCGGCTGGTATTTGAAGGGCTTTCCGCATCTTGATCGGCGTCGGCATCTCCATCGGCATCATTATCATTCCCTGCGTCATCTGCGTCTCTCAGAGTGTCTTCCATTTCGTCGTCCGAGCTTCCATCTTGCGAGCCTATGTCGCCTGGTCATCAGTAACTCTTTCAAGAATCGTGGGATAACGGGTGAAGGGCTCACCCGCAAGATCTCGATCATCGTCGTCCCCGATTGAGGTCATTTTGACGTCGCAGAACCCCTTGCTCCTGAGATTCAGAGTCGCAAGCACCGAATTTATGAGTTGGAGCCTATCCTCGATGCGTCAATCGCTATGCAGTCCGAACAGTTGGGATTTGCGATAAGGCGCAGGGATGCCTCTTGGGTTGGGTGGAGGAATTGCTGCGAATTATGGACTCATGGCTCAATTCGAACATGAAATCACTTCTCCTGGGCTTTGGAGAGATAAATCCAGTAGCCACAGTATGAAAAATCTAGGATTGATACTAGACTCTTTATTCATGTGCCTAATGAAGCCATTAATCCTCTGCCGATAGAATGGGCCAATATCCATTTTCCCCAGATGTCAGTCACGTTGATTGCCCGCTTTGTGCCTAAGGCCACAACTGCCTATCTTGGGTTAGCGCCATGATGGGATATCAGAATCGCCAGAAACCACATACTTTCCCGTCTCACTGATCTCCAGTTGACTTTTGATTACTTTTTCTCTTTCTCTTTCCTTTTTTTTTTTTTTTTGGCCAATGGTCTAAACCAATCAGAAAGAGAGAATAATTGATCTGGGCCTGTCAGGGTAGTGGACTATCACAAGGGCAAACAGCAGATTGCAAACGATATGGAACCTTCAACCTGTATAGCCGACGGGATCCAAAGAGATAAGTCTGGGATGGCACATTGTACTTGAAGGGATATTCTGAGTCTATTTATTTCAATATATTTTATTCATGCAACCTTTTCAAAGGCTGTTCGCATCAAAGCATAGCACCACAGTTCTCATTGTTGGCATAGAAAAGCTTTCCTTTATGGGATGATAACCGCTATGGGGATACAGGTAGTCCTGAAAATAAAGGAAGATATAGTCCTGCAAAAGATGCTGGGCTATTGATTTCAGATTAGCGTCTGTGCAGAGACGTTTGTTTAATATAAAAGAGGACAAAGAGGGTGATGAAGACATGACGGACTGATAGGGCAGCTTGATTTCGTTTGCATCTCACTATTGTTTCCCTTGTATCCCACCCTTTCCTTCTCGGAATTGTTGTTCAATCAAGACTGTCACTCTTTCCTCATCCTTGTGAATACAAACTTGGTTTCCCCTTCACTTCTCTCTTCCATTGCATGAGAGCTTCACTACATTTTTCAGCGAGCACCAATACTGTTTGATCCTCAGCTCACCGTATAGCAATTCGTTCTTGTCTAATACCGTTTCAAACCCATCATCCAACTTATTCCTGTCCTGCACAGACTTTTCTCGTTAACGCTCACGACCGGTTATAGCCAAGATGGATTCAGAAGATGAACATATTACATACTCCTCAGAAGAACTTCATGAGACGCTAACGAAGCTGTCCATTAGTCCCAATCCCGAAGCTAACCTAGCGATCAGAGAATATTACCGCAAACTGGTTAATGGACAGAAAGACCCTTGGCTCCAAAAGCCGGAGATACCAACACCTGAAGAAATTCTACCGGGATCTTCAGACGAAGAGTGTGTGGAGCTCATGCCTAACAGGATAGAAGGTCCCTGGAGCTCCAAAGAAAGTTACTTGAGAGCACATTATGAACTCCTTCGAGAGGATGCTGTTGCTCCACTGCGAGATGCGGTGGCCTACGTCCGTAATGACCCGCAGATGATGGACTCTCGAGCTGTATCGATATACGAGAAGGTCAGTCTTCACTCTTGCTTCGCACCCTCAGGAAAGTCGAATAGCTGCTTACCAGAATTTGACTTAGGTTTACATGACTGGCATCACATTCGCCCAAACGGGCATTGCATTCCGAATCCGATTCTCCACTAACAGATCTGGAAAGAAGATTGTTTGGGAATACTCTAAACGGTTAATTACTGGATCGGTTGTTGCACTGTCTCCTGCAAATGATTCTTTCCGAAGCAAGTGTGTTATTGCTGTTGTTGCTGCGAGACCCTTAGAAGGGGTCAAGCAAGAGCCTCCGGAAATAGATATCTTCTTTGCCCAGCCCGAGGACGCCAATTTCGATCCTCATCAGGAATGGACTATGGTAGAAGCCAGAACAGGCTACTACGAGGCTATGAGACATACCATGACTGCTCTCCAGAGACTAAACCGTGAAAGGTGAGTGAACATAACTGGAAAAGTAACTCAGAACTAGCTGATCCCCACATTAGGTTCCCTTTAGCAGATCACATATGCGGCCTGGATCCCGATATTGATGCCCCGGATTATGTCAAAGAATCCCCTAACGTGGACATCCAGTCAGTTATTGGCCGAGGGGACGAAGAGGCAAAGATCAACCTCTTGGAAGGTTGGCCAGAATCGCCAACAGGTGATCTCGACAAGTCACAGTGGACAGCACTGGAGCAGATCCTCAGCAAAAAATTAGCCATCATCCAAGGCCCCCCAGGCACCGGGAAAACACACGTTTCTGTGATTGCCTTGAAAATTCTGTTGTCTAACATACAGCCTAATGATCCTCCTATAATAGTTTCCTCTCAAACAAATCATGCCTTGGATCAACTTCTGCGACACATTTCGGTTTTCGAGAAGGACTATATTCGTTTAGGAGGGAGAAGCAACGACCCCGAAATCAAGAAGCGCACTCTGTTTTCTATCAGGCAAAATGGGCCGGCAGTCACAGTCCAAGGTGGCATGTATGGCCCGTCAATGAGGAAATACAAGACTCTGGTGACTACAATTGTGGAGTTGCTGGAGGCTTTTAGTCAAGAAGACGATGGGGCACCTCTCTCTTCGAAGCTTTTTGCGAAGCACGGGCTGCTGAGTGCAGAGCAATGCGATTCCCTTGCAAAGGGAGCCAAGGGTTGGATCCGTCCTGGTGCTGACGAAGATACTGATCCTCTAATTGCATGGCTCGGAGATCAAGTGGTCAAGTTCCAGGTAAAATACACGAAAGAGAACTTTGGCTTTGATGAAGACGAGGTAGACCTTGAATATGAACAGCTCAAAGAACTCGAGGCGGAGCAAGGGTTTGAAGAGGACGACTACGAAAATCTTAGAGGACAATTCATCTTTCTGCACGAAGTGATGTGCGGATTGGTTCCTGCCACTCTTCCAGAGACAGCCAGTCTGGACTACCTGGGGCACTCTGATATGTGGAAGGTCCCACTCAAGGCACGCGGTGCGGTTTATGATGCGCTACGGAGCCAGCTTAAGACGATTCTCTTGGAACAGTTCCGAAAGCTCGCCGCTGCCTACACAAGGAATTGCGAAGATCTTCGGATTGGAAAGTGGGAACGAGACTACCCCATTCTCCGGAAGGCCAAGATCATTGGTATGACTGCGACAGGCTTGAGCAAATACAGGGCCCTGATTTCTAGTGTGAAACCAAAGATCATCCTGATCGAAGAAGCAGCTGAGGTCATTGAGGCCCCGATAGCCGTTGCCTGTCTTGACTCGGTCCAACACATGATACTCGTGGGCGATCACCAACAGCTCAAGGGTCATTGCGCAGTGCAAGACCTTGAAGGTGAACCTTTCCATCTGGATGTGTCCATGTTCGAACGGCTTGTGAAGAACGGAATTAGGTACGTTACTCTAAGCCTCCAGAGGCGTATGGTGCCGGAAATTCGCCGCCTGTTGGAGCCTATCTACGGAGAACTGCAAGATCATCGGAGTGTCCTCCGGCGTCCAAAAGTCCCGGGCATGGGCGACCTCCGATCTTTCTTTTTCTCGCACAGCTGGCCAGAAAGCAGTGACAGCCTGGCGTCCAAATACAACGTGATGGAGGCGGAAATGATCGTGGGATTCTTTGTTTACCTTGTACTCAACGGCGTCTCGGTCGACAACATAACTGTTTTGACGTTCTACAATGGTCAGAGGAAGAAAATATTGAAGCTGATGAGGAGTCATTCGTACCTCCAGGGCCAGTATGTCAAGGTCGTGACGGTCGATTCATTCCAAGGAGAAGAGAATGATATTGTCATTCTCTCCTTGGTGAGAAGCTCAAACGCAAAGGGGATCGGGTTCCTGTCAGTGCAAAACAGAGTCTGCGTTGCACTGTCCAGAGCAAAGAATGGGTTTTATATCTTTGGGAACGCAAAGCTCCTTTACACTGCCGATGCCCTTTGGCGGAAGGTGATTACCATCATGGCCAGCGAGTGCCCTTGCCGAAGCATCGGATTCCAACTGCCTTTGACGTGCCAGAAACACCGCAACACTACTCTCAAGCAAGGTTGGTCTTTCTGTTCATACGATAATGGTCTCAAGAACTTATGCTGACTCGGGGTGTTGAAGAGCCTTCGGACTGGGTAAAAACGAATGGTGGATGCCGACAACCATGCGACGAGCCACTGGATTGTGGACATAAGTGTGCCCTTCAATGCCATAGGTGAGTCATCAGACGGCTTTGACGCCGAGCAGCTCCTACTGACGCAGTGTCTTTCAAGCTTCCCACATGATATGGTCGAGTGTGAACAGCGTTGCAACCTCCGAATGCTTTGTGGTCATGTCTGCGACAAACCCTGTTCGGGAAATCATGACTGTTTCTGCAAGTGCGAGTTGAGTTCATCGATGTTATCAGAAGTGGAACCGGCAAAAGTGGCAGGGTCTTCGATTGACCATCGGCCGAAGGTCTCGACGGAGGAGGAACTAAAGAAACAGGCAATCAGAGGCTACCAAGAATTTGCGCAATGGGGAGCTAAGCAGCAAGATATTCGTTTGCTCAGAAGAGCAAACCCGAGAAGCTTGGCCACGATGCAGAGAGAAAATCACAATGCTATTCTGACCAGCGATTCCAGCTCAACGCGTCATAGGAAAGGAAAGAAGAAGGCCTCTGCAGTCTCTGCTAAAAAGGACGGGATACCGAGGGCCGCGCAACAGGGGACGCTTCTGGACGACTGATCTGTCGAAGTCAACAGTGCATGTTGATATTGCTTGTGGCAGATACGAGCGAGCCTATCCCCGTGAGTTTGTACGATAGTCAGCTGGGTGAAGAGAAGGAAGAAGTATGGAGCAGATTCGGCCTAGCAAAGTTTCTGCAATATCATATGAAACATCGAAGATTTTGAGTGCTCTTTTTTTCCCGCCAGGGCGTCTGTGATCCCTCAGATCATTGTGTGAGAAGGCTTATAGGGTTCAGGAGCAGAGAAAGTCTTAAGTACTTTAGGGCTGGACTTGAGCAAATGTAACCAACCCCCCCTACCCATAACCCACAACGATAGGTAGAACAGCTGCGCAGGTGCTCTTTTGCTGTAAAAGGTCATAGATACTTGCAGGTAACCTTAGATCTTAGAGATGGAATCAACGGTAGCCTTAAGGGTCTTGACCCACTCTATGGAAAGGAACTGATCGCGGAACTGGAAGCTGTTCTGTATCTAACCGAAGTTATCTACCCGAGGGTAAAGTGCAAACAGATCGATTGATTACTCTTGATATCCATCGTGTCTAGTTGATATGATAGATCCCCAGTCCGGTGGCATCCTGCAGTCAGTTTGAGAATAGTGCTGTTTTACTGTTGTTTGTTGTTCCGGTTCAGATACCAGCCAGTACTTGGTACTTACTACTACAGTTTGGTGCAGCAGATCCAGGCCCACCTAACTAACAGCGTTCCATGTTTTTGTGCCCCCTTTCATTTTCACGCTGCAATTTGTGTCTGGCATCTCGGCCCGCCAATTGGAATCCGACGCCCAGGCTATCTCCATGGTCCGTCAGCCTCCACTTACCTACCTACATTATGGTCCTTACCCTTGCCTACGGAGTAGACACCTATTATTATTTCCTTCCCATCTATCTATCTAGTCTATGGTCTGGATGGAACAGTCGAGAATCCCGCCAGTTCCTTTCTTAATCTTCACTAGCTCGGTTGCGTTTCCGGAACTTTCCTCAAAGGCATGGGTGTGTTTGTGTTACTTCGTTTACTACAGCTAGTACCTCCTAGAATCATGCTATACGCTCTCAGCCCTCTCAGGTACTTTTCCTGAATCTTCTGGCTGGCTCGATCCGGTACACAAGCCACATAGTCTGTTATACACCTACATCGTCCACAACCCCTCTTTGGGCGGCCGATTACCTGGGTCCCTGCCGCCTCTTCCCTCTGATCAGATTATGAAATTTAGACTATCATTACTCGCTTCGGATTTCCATTGTCACAGCGGTCACAATACCTGACCGCTCGGCCCTATCCACATGGCTGAGTTTGTCCGTGCTGAGATCTTGGGTACGAAATTCGAATACACTACGAGGCATGTTTGTTTTCTGCTCGTTGCGCTTGGTCTTGGACCAACGGCTGCCGAGAAGATCAAGGTAGTCCGGCTAACTACTATGATTTAGATATGTGAACCCGCAGCCCATTGGTATGGGGTCTTTTGGCCTCGTCTGGTACGTACTTACGACGGTGGCATTGCCCCTGCTTACTGACTTTTGAAACTTCTAACTGCGTATCGTTACTAATAAAGCGTGCACCACCAGCTCGGCCTTCGATCAGATAACCCAGCAGCCAGTTGCATTGAAAAAGATTATGAAGCCTTTTGACAGCTCGTCTCTGGCTAAGCGTACATATCGGGAAATCAGGCTACTGAAGTATCTTCGACATGAAAATGTATGGCGTCCTGATCCTGTTGCCGAGGGGGAGGTTGACCCTGGATTCTAGCTCATTTGCCTGCGCGATATTTTCATATCTCCTTCGGAGGACATGTAGGCGACTATTCTCGTGGCATCTTCGCCTTCTTTATGTTCAATGCCTTTTGCTGGTATACTGATATCAGGTTAGCTACATAGCTACAGAACTTCTAGGGACTGATCTCGGACGCCTGTTGAGCATCAAACCTCTTGACAGCAAATTCGCACAATACTTCATCTACCAGATCTTAGTATGAACGCCGACGCTGAGGATGACACCAATATGCCTTGCTGACTGTCAATAGCGAGGCCTGAAATACATCCATTCCGCCAATGTGATTCACCGTGACCTGAAACCAACCAACATTCTCATCAACGAAAACTGCGATTTGAAGATATGCGATTTCGGTCTCGCCCGGCTGCAGGAGCCCCAGATGACCGGCTACGTTGCAACCAGATATTACCGCGCCCCGGAAATCATGCTAACATGGCAGAGATACGGAGTTCAAGTGGACGTTTGGAGTGCCGGCTGTATCCTCGCTGAGATGCTACGGGGTAAGCCGCTTTTTCCTGGAAAGGACCACGTTCACCAGTTCCACCTCATCACAAATATCCTTGGAAATCCTCCTGATGCGGTGATTGAGAAGATCACCAGTAAGAACGTAAGTCGCACGGGGACACTTGACTCACTAATCCAAGATTCGCCTCCTCACTGATTTTGACATATAGACTGTGAACTTTGTTCGATCTTTGCCGTCACGGGAGGCTCGAGACTTATCAACTGTCGTCCCGAAAGATACTGATTTCGATGGTAAACACCCTCTGTGGAAGATAAAAAGAATGGCTGGACAGAGATAATGACACACGCCTCTATAGCCATTGACCTTCTCAAGAAGATGCTGGTTATCGATCCCGACACAAGAATCTCCGCCCAAGACGCTTTGAGACATCCCTACCTGGCTCCGTATCATGATCCTACGGACGAGCCTGTAGCTTCAGGGCCTTTCGATTGGTCATTCGACAGAGCAGACCTCCCGAAAGAGACTTGGAAGATTATGATGTCAGTGTTTGAATTCCGTTCACCTTGATACTTGACTGATGTGCGACCGTCCTTATAGATACTCCGAGGTTCTTGACTATCTCAACGTTGACAACCCAGCCGACCCAGCCACGTTTGATCCATCTACCCCCTTTGATCCTAGTGCTCTTGAGCGAGGGTTTTCAGAATTTCTCAGTGATTCCGGCCAAATTTAATTTTAAGGCTAATTGGTTGCGCAATCCTCAAGCCGCCCATTGTCTGTCTAACCGGCCAAGTGACTAGGTAATGGTATTTTGCAGAAGACGGTTCCATGGAACATGTAGATCGTCCACCCAACCTCGAAAGTCGGTTATCCAACCGCAGGGCTGGTGAGAACTCAAAAATACTGCCGTTACGCCGAAAGTGATTCTTTCGTGATGAGATTGACATCACAGCACGTCAAGCCTTCTTTCCTAATGTCTGAGCGAGATATCCGAGCCTGAGATTTTTATTTTCATGATTGATAATGAAAGTATTGATGATCCTTTTTACTTATTCCTCAACTTGCTCTGTAGAAGTGCTCAACCACTGTACAAGATAGGAATCCTCTTTTTTCCTTGTCTGTGTACCAATACTCACTAACAAGTCCCGCCATTTGGCTGGAGGTAAGCCATCAGACCATGGAATTGAGTGGCCTGACTCGAGCTCTTCAGAACTGTGTTGTTTTGATATTGCTTTTCGTGTCCCATTCTTACTCATATCAGAAGACAACATGTTTTTCAACGCTCAAAATCTCCTGCTTGGCTCTCTCGGTCTCGCATTACTCACAAACCCTGCCAATCCATCACCAGCACCTACACCTGCGAACCATCCTGTGAGATGGGCCCTCCATCTCTATCAGAACACCCGGTGCTCAGGAGTAGATACCGTCTACTCGGGCTCTTGCTCACTCACATGCGAGAATGAGATCTTGAACGGTGGTGCGTTGGGCTACATCAGTGTGATGCAGCAACCGGCTTGCGAGGTGGTTCTGTTCAGCGATGAAAATTGTAAAAGGTCGATTGGCACTATTGCGCCGCATAGTCCGAGGAAGTGTCAGGTTCCCAAAATTGAAGGGAAGAAGGCTGAGATCCGCAGTTTCGAGGTGAGGTGTTAGTGACAGCGTGATTTAATAAATGTCTTGTCTGTATGACGTATGGGTGTTTATTGCAATTTAGAAGATGTGAGAGATTAAAAAAACAAAAAGTTCTCCCAATGGATATCCCAAATACTCCAGAAACCAGGAGACAATGAGAACTACGAGACTGTACCGCTATTGTCCGCGCAGGAGAACGCTTGGTCGATCCGTCCGTTGTGGTACGCATCCATGATCTGCACCACTACCCCATACGTGCCTCCGATAGTCATGAAGACCCCCAGTAGAATCATACCCACATGTAGACCGTAGATGACGAGCCGCCCGACACTCCCACGCCGGTAGTGCTTGTGACTATAAAGCCACAGCCACCCTGGCAAGCAGATCGCCAGCGGCGCATAGCAGAGACTCCCCACCAATGCAAGGACATACGTGAAGATGGGAATGGCGCTCGCCAGAATGAATGAGATGGCGGACAGGGTTACGGTGCAGCCCAACCAGGTCCCCCAGTGAATGACGGTGTTTGCCTGGAGATGTTTCGAGTGGCGCAGGATCCGCACGAAGAGGTACTTTGCGCCGACGTGCACGTACAGCGCGCCGCTGACGGCGAGGCCGGGGAGGGCGATGCCGTACGCGACGCGCTTGACGGTCTCGCCTGCGCTGCCGAGCGAGGGCGAGGCGATCCACTTCCCGCACCAGGCGTAGATGACCAGGCTGAAGGCGAGGTAGGAGGTCGTCACGAAGCTCATGCTCAGGTACACGGCTTTGGGGTAGTCTCTGGGCGTGCGCATCTCGGAGATGACGGGAAGGAAGGCGGAGGTTGCAGCGCTGGAGCAGAAGATTGTTGCTGAGGCGGTGATGCCTGCGGCGAAGGTGGGATGGCCGATGGCGCGGAAGCCGAGTTCGAAGGGGCCGGTTTGGGGGGCTGCGGCGGGCCGATCGCGGGTTGTGACGCCGATTCTGCACGAGTCTTCGTCAATTTGTTTGTCCTGGAAAGTGAGAGTGGGGAGACTTACACAATGATAAACACGGCAGCGAAGACGCTGAAGAACCCAACCCAGGTGAGCCAGCCGACATGGGCGAACTTGCGGACGCTCGCGAAGAGGGCCACGATGGCCGTTGAGACGAGAGACCAGTACACGGTGCACATTGCATGACGGGACAGGGCATTGAAAGCAGCCGAGACGCCGATGATGCCGGAGGAGGCAGTGATCACATAGGCCAGGATGAACATCACGCCTACGATCTCTCGCATGAGCGGACCCCAACGGCCTCCGGCTAGATGCACCATGTCCACGATCGAATGGCAGCCGGGATATGAGTTTCGGAAGTTGCCCAGGACAATAGCGCCATAGGCGTTGAGGGTGCACCAGCCTACAAGGTTGACGGCTCCCGGGAACGCACCCAGGTCATACATGACCGAGGGAATGGAGAGGATGCCGGTAGCAAAGATCACTATAGGGTTTAGTCAGAGCATGCCATAGTGTCAAAGCAGATATGATATACCCTTGAGGAAGATGACAGCGGCCTGAAGCCAACCGACAGTGCGAAAGTCCACCTGGCCCTCTCCTTTCTTGAAGATCTCAAAGCTATCTTCACCGGACTGGTACTTCTCGGACTTGGAAACCGCGACATCGTCTGCGAACGGTCCAGCGGGCGAAATTTTGAGGTCTTTGGCCTCAGCAGGAGAAATTGACATGGTGGTCGCAGCTCAATTAGAATGATGGTCTGCGAATCCAACTTCGCCATATGTGTCGTGGATGTTGGGTTTTTATATACCCCATCATTGCCATACTGCTCACTTGGACGACCAAACTGGTTTCAGGACACACGATAAGGTTTCCATCCCAAGCATAGACTACAATCATGATATCCCATAGGGCATTGATAAAACCAACCGGTCTCCACGTGCCGATCCACATTCTACAAACAAAGATAAGAGGATGGAAAACGCTAAACCCCATAGTTGGAGTAATGATGAGCCAAAAAAACGATGGGGTAAGGAAGATTGACAATCATTTTGAGGATTACAAGTCGTAACTGCTAGTCACTAACATAGGAGTCTGGGGTAATTTCAGTATCTGCAGCTTCACTTCTGGCAGTTGGAGTATCGGAGGAGTGTTGGAGACGATCCATCTGTTGGCTATCACTGATGGCATTTGAGCACCTTGAAGTTTAATACCTGAGACAGTTGATATCAATTTTGGAGAATTGCCATAGTAATTAAGATAAGCGGACTCTATGTAATTATTTCCTGAGAATGGCTCCTGGTTCGGCTGGCATGAGCGCGCCTTCAGGTGCTGGGTTTTCCTTCTTGAAGATATCGCAAACCTGCTCCATAGTCACGAATTCCACTCCGTCGTGCTTCTTAAAGTGCTCGATGAGTCTTTCATGCATGAGAAGCACAGGTGGCCGTCCAGAAACGTCGGGATGGATTGTGATTGGGAAGATGAATGTGTCATACTCCCGGTAAAAATAGTCAAAGTGATCGCGCCAGATGTCTTCGACATCACGAGGGTTGACGAATCCATGACTGTTCGAGGCTGCTTTGATGAACATCATCGGAGGCAGGTCGTCGATGTACCAGTTTGCAGGGATCTCTACCAGCCCCGTCTCCTGACCAGGAACCAGAGGCTTCATCCACTCTTCTGCTCTCTTGCTGTAGTCGATCTTGGTCCAGGAATCTCCTGTTCGCAGATAGTACGCTTGGCAGTCTTCGTGGCTCATGCTATGGTCGTACTCGATCCCGTAGTCCAAAAGCAATTGAGCCCCTTCTTTGCTCGTTTCCCACCTACGGCTCTGTATCAGCAGGAGGCTATTTGCAACATACAGAAAAAGAACCTACCACGGGGCAACGCTTCCACGAGGTGGCTTTCCGCAGAACTCGGTCAACATCCGGTAGGTTTTGTCTAGGACATCCCGCTGCTGTTCGAACGTCATGTCCTTCGGGTTCTCGTGCGAATATCCATGGAGACCGATCTCATGGCCAGCGTCGCGCACGGCAGCCATCTCTTCGGGGAATGATTCTAACGAGTGACCCGGGATGAACCATGTCGATTTGATACCGTACTTGTCGAAGAATTTTAGAAGACGCCTCGTGCCGACAGTGGCAGCCCAAATTCCTATTCATGGCAAGTCAGCAACTGAGCAACCCCTAGAATCCACATTGACTGCATGAATCACCTCTGCTGATATCATTTGTTGAGTCTTCTCCTCCGTAAGAACCAAGCCAGCCGGCGACTGCATCGACATCGACGCCATAAGTGACGAGAACGCGCTTCTTGCCCATTTCTACGATTTCCAGCTTGTGTCGAGGTTAGAGAGTTTCGTTGGTGGAGGTGTAAATGTGGGAATATAACCAACTCTAAATCGTCGGTGAAGTGCCACAAGGTCGTGTCCAAGGATATATATTGTTGGTTAGAAGTATTTCCAATTAGGCGCAATGATTTCGACTAGTCAGTCTCGGATCGTTCGATTTGAGTCTGTAGCAAAAAAGGCAGGCTGGACGCTTATCCTGTGCGGAGATGGGGGAATTTCCCCTCATCCCAGGATAATGGATCTGATAGCAGTGACTATTCTGATATGGTAAGGCTCATTCGGCCGTTAATCATTATTGATAACTCCAGCCTAGAAGTGGGGCCCCGACAAGGAGAAGACTCCAAATATCGTCTCCAACATGCATGATAAGGGAGCTTTCTGTGCAGTTGGAGTTGTTCAAGTTGGAGTACGTCCTTCTACGGCGATAGCTATCTTGAGTGCAGCTCTCGAGAATGAGGTTGTGTAACAGATTCTTTTCTTCAATCTCTCCAAGACATCGCTGGCCTCTTCCACGTGTCCAAGTTGTGCATATCCCAGGCTCATCATGTCAGTCCTGTTTACCTCGATTTCCGCGTAAGTTCGATCTCAGCATGATAGACTATAAGGACAGAACTTACGAAGCTCGTACAGAGACAACCCTGTGAAGAAGGAAGACGCGCAGCTCCTTCTGAATAATTTTGGCCTCTCAGTCAACCCCGATGAAGCAGATGATTTCCATACTCTCCTAGCAGCCGTCCATGATTGCGCAGAGGACGTCGCGAAACTACCAGATTACCAGCCTGTACCTGATCTATCACGTTATCCACGACAAAACATACGGCGACCGTCGCCGGAAGAGCAGGCTTTTGGTCAGGCGTGGGCGCATAAATTCTTGATCAAGGGTGACCCCGATGGAGGTCCCCTGGCTGGAAAGACGGTCAGCTTGAAAGACTGCATTGCAGTTGCTGGCGTCCCTCAGCTACTGGGCAGCGATGTGATTCCGGCTTGGACACCAATCACCGATGCGACAGTCGTTACGCGACTCCTGCATGCCGGCGCTGACATTCTGGGTACCTCGACATGCGAAAACTTCTGCCATTCCACCGGCTCCTATACTAGTGCTCAGGGTATAGTCGAGAATCCTTTTGCGGCTGGTTATTCTGCCGGTGGTAGCACATCTGGCGGGGCTGCTCTGGTGGCCGGTGGCTTGGTGGATATTACAATAGGTGGTGATCAAGGTGGGAGTATCCGAGTGCCCGCGTCACTATGTGGCTGTATGATTGCCCCAGATAAGACAGTTGAATGCCTCACTGATATTCTCCCGCAGGCGTTGGTCTGAAGCCCACACATGGCCTGGTTCCGTTCACCGGTATTGCAAGTGGCGATGCGGTGAATGACCATGCCGGACCACTGGCTCGGAACGTGCAAGATATTGCCCTCTGCCTGGATGCTATCAGTGGCTATGACGGAATAGACGACAGATCGCTCGGCAGTCCCAAACCCGGATCAACAGCGTTTGCTCAGACACTTCAGGCAGAACCGACGAGGCTCGACGGCTTCAGGATTGCCTTGTTGAAAGAAGGATTTGAGCACGCGGCTGTCGATCCCGCAGTTAGGGACTGTGTCAGAATGGCCGCCCAGAAATTCAAAGAGCTTGGTGCCATAGTTGAGGAGATTTCACTCCCCGAGCACTTGCAAGGCCCCGCCATCTGGACCATTCAACAGCGCATAGCAGGCTCCATGAATCTCCTGGGGAATGCCCACGGAAGAAGAGGCCTGTATCTGACTGAAATGGAGCGCGCAAGACTCCCGTGGACGAACGATAGCTATCAGAGAGCCTTTCCAGCAACGAAGAACGTCATCATCAATGGGTTGTACCTTAGCTCGCGGTTCCCGGATCTCTACGGCAAAACCATGAACATCGGCCGGAGGCTTCGAGATCTCTACGAGACGATCTTTGAGAAGTACGATGTGGTGATCATGCCTACTACTCCGGTCGTTGCACCTAGACACGGGAAGCGTGGTCTTCCATTGGAGTCGGTGAAGCCGAGCATGGGTCTCACGATAAATACTGCAATTTTTGACGTAACTGGCCAGCCCGCAATGTCCATTCCTGTTGGATTTGCCCCTGCCAAGGACGATGCGGACGTCCAACTGCCGGTGGGGATGCAGATTGTAGGAGGACTGTGGCAGGAATCGAAAGTCCTGCGAGCCGGTCATGCATGGGAGACCCACTTCAACTGGAAGGAGAAAATTTTACAATGAATGTTTAGAATAGATAAGGTCAATTCGACAATACCTGTTGTAGAGGCTAATCCGAGTCCGTGTGAAGTACGTTTTGCCTTCGGTCTTTGCCGAGAGTCTAGTTGATAATATAGCCACCATCAACAACCATAGCATGGCCCTGCACGAAGGAGGCAAACGTCGAACATAAAAAGAGAACCGCATCTGCCACCTCTTCTGGCTTGCCCATCCGTTTCATCGGCGCAATATCCACGGCAGGCCGTAACCGCGCACGTACCTCCTCATTGCCGCTTGTCATCGGGGTCTCAATGACCCCCGGACAGACACAATTCACGCGGATACCGTCCGCAGAATAATCTATTGCATCGGCTCGAGTCATGCCGATAATGGCGGCTTTGGAGGCACAGTATGCTGCTGTTGTTTTTCAAAAGAGTATCAGTAAACGCTCAAGTAGTATCTCGAGTTGAAGAAACAGGAGCGCTTACGAGCTTCAGGACGTGAGACAATCCCCAGCTGACTGGCGATATTGACAATACTCCCCCGTTGCGGCTCACGGCCCGGATCATGGCTCGGTAGAGGATCCTGTTTGAGCATCTGCTTTAACTCTGCTCTGGATGACAGCCAGCAACCCCTGTAATTAATGTTGGTAATCCGGTCAAAGACCTCCGTGCTTGTCTCTGTTGATCGACCCGAGTCCCCAAGTATCCCGACGCAGTTCACTGCATAATCGAGACGACCGAATGTGCTCACCACTTCATTCATAAAGGCCTCGACGAATTGCTCATCCGCCATATTCCCTGCTCTCACTACCAGACGAATGTTGGGGTGGAGAGAGAAAATAGCATCTCGTGTCTTTGTCAGAGAGGATTCGTTGATGTCTGTTATGGCTACTCGCTCGCATCCTGCGGAGGCAAATGCTTTTGCAACAGCTGCACCAATCCCTAGGAAATTTCAGCAACAAGGGATTGCCTTTTCTGAAGACTTGCTCGAGACGATGTCTAGGGTAGATAAGACTGTACCTGTTCCGCCAGCCCCTGTGATGACTGCAACACCGGGGAATGAATACGTTCGCACCATAGCTGTATTTTTCGAGATAGTATCTTCTATCTCGCTATTGCCGACGGTGTTGAAATCGCTTAACCAGACCCCAAGTATCCTGCTAGATAATGATCTTGATGCTTATCGTGGGAGTGGGGTAAGGAAGAGCAGAAGGTATCTAGTTACCTATCCGTTGGGGTCATCTGCTTTACCTACCTAATTATCTATCTACCCCGCTCAGCCGTTGGAGTCAACCACGTACTGTATAGTACTCCGTACTGTATAGCCTGTATTCCCATGTCCCCCTCTGCTCTGCCCCCGGTCGCACTTTTCCTCTCCGAGTCCAACCTCCAAAGATTCCCAGTCACTAAGTCCACTTTCTCAACCTGGTCGTCTCCAAGTGGAGAGATCCTCTTTCTTTAGTATCAATCCCAGAATTAATTATTATTGTATTGTTATGCACCCCAAATGTCTTGATGCTGTCTCAGTCGTCGCAGCCCACACGCGGCCCTCGTCGCTCAAGCGTTGGAGCAAAGACTCGCGTATGCGTCCATTGCGGTCGGAACTTCAGGAGAACTGAGCATCTCGAGCGGCATATCCGTACTCGTAAGGACCTCTCCACTCATCTCCAACAAGCCTTGCTTTTTGTCTCCTGGCAACTATACTGTAGACATGTCTTGCTGATGGCTCTGCTCAGATACGAAAGAGAAGCCGTTCGTCTGTTTCTGCGGGGCGGCTTTTACACGCCGTGACCTCCTCAAGCGGCACACACGTATCTTGCATCAAGACAATGACCTCGCTTCACCTACCGCTCAACCTGAACAGGTAGCCAAGGATCAGGTTCATGTTCAACCAGTGGGAATTCAGGTGCCGAAGCAGGCTGAATCCCATATTGCCCAAGAGAATCATGATGCACAACCTATGCCGCGGGCAGAGGTTCCTCTCCCTGTAACCCCTACTATAGGGCAATGGCCCGGCGCCCATCCTGCATCGTATCTGGCAGGCGAGCAAAATATGCTCCACGACCGTGGTGACAATACGGGTCTGGAGACGCATCCAGTAGTGGCTCATGATGCGGATATTCTTCAAGCGGCACAGCTACTCCTCCCGGGTGCCTATCGAGACAATCAACCCGTTGGTAGGTAATCGGGCGTCATATTGACCAATCATTGGATTGCTAATTGCTCCTAGCGCAACCATTGCCATATCTTCCTGAAGAGCTGAACCATTTTCAGGATTTCACTCATTTTCTGGACTCAATTGGCTTGCCGGCGGAATGGGTTCCCACCGAAGGTGAGATCTCGCAGGTTCACAGCGCAGTGCCTGCTGAAGTTCCCGATCCTGGCCGAGCAACGAGAGAGCAGCCTAGCTCAAGTCGTCGAGGCCAGACGAGGGGATCCCGCGATGACTCGCCCTTCAGATCTTGGCTGCCCTCGGTACCGCCAGGTGACCAGAGCCTCGGAACCGTATCGGATCATGGTATGTTACGAGAGAAACTGAAAAGGAGCTGTTGTGTCTGACGTCGATAAGAACCTCCCCAGACAGCAACGAATTATTCGCCTCTTAAGGTGAGCGAAGAACAGAGATTACGGCTCGCAACCTCTCTAGAGGAGTTCCGTCACTTAATTCCTGACTTTGTTTTGCCGTCTCGGCACACGCTGACGAGATACTTGACCTCATTCTTCGAGGGCTTCCATACTCACTTACCTTTCATACACCTCCCCACATTACGGATCAATGAACGCGCGCCAGAGTTGATATTAGCCTTCTTGACCGTGGGTGCTCAGTATCGGCTGGAGCACCGGAATGCCGAAAGGCTTTTCTACGCCTCAAAGACAATCTTATTTCACAGGCTCTCCAAAGAGGCGCAGCCCTCCACTGGAGGGTCGTACAGCAATGCCATCCAGATGCCACTCTCTACTGTTCCGGGGACATTTCACCAACAAGCACCCTCTTCAATTCCTCTTCCTTTAGGCAATGCTCCGGGATGGAGTGCCTGGCGGCAGATTGAAAACATCCGCACCCTGCTTGTCTTGATGGGATTTGCAAGCTGGGAAGGACCCGAACTAGTTCAGGAAGCCTTTGCTCTACAGCACTTACTAGTGAGGTGTTTGCGGGAATTTGGTTTAACTGAAAACATCGCAGTCACTCCGAGACATTCGCCTATGCATTGGCATGAGTGGGCCGAGGACGAGTCCGTTCGCCGTACTCGACTTGTTTCCTTCTGCTTTGTTCATGTCCACAGCATCGCGTACAATATCTACCCAGTGCTTCGAAGTAGCGAGGTACACTTGCGCTTGCCCTGTTCCACTCAGGAATGGAAAGCCGCCACTGCTAGTGAATGGGAGGCCGCGCAAAAGGAAGTTGGCTCGCAGCAGTTGTTCTTCCAGGATGCGCTGGCTCTACTTCTGCAGAAGTCACGAACGCCTGTCATGTTGGATCCGATCCCTTCGCCATTAGGCAACTACATTCTGCTCCATGGCCTTCTACAGCGCATTCATCTGGTGAGCGAACTTTCCATTCCGAATGGTGACCAGTCATTTTCATTACCCACAGAGGAATTAAATAAACTGGAGTGAGTCTCGCTATATATCTAAATGAAATAACACGCCAAACAGCAAACTGACCATTGCACAGGAGGGCACTTCGTTCCTGGACTTCTGTCTGGCAGCAAGCACCGGAATCAAGTCTCAATCCCCATAATGAAAATGGCCCCATTCCATTCACGTCGAGCTCACTTTTGGGGTTGGCCTATGTCCGTCTTTCTTTGAATCTAGGGCCCTACCGCCAGTTAGAGACCAGAGACCCATACGTTATTGCCGCGGCGCTGCATCGATCACCGCGACCCGGACGAAGCTATCGACTAACGCCTGCGCTGATCTATGCTGCGCACGCATTAAGCATTCCTGTACGCCTGGGAATTGACTATGTTGCACGTAGTCAAGCTTTCTTCTGGAGTGTCCGACATTCTATTGCCAGTCTAGAGTGTGCCGTCCTCCTGAGCAAATGGCTACTGTCCCTAGCAGAGGCTGGAAATCAAACGACCCTGAGTGGTATGAGGCGACTCTTGCCCGATACTCTCGTCGATTGCTAACTCGTTAACTTTCAATTTTAGAAAATGAGAGTCGAATCCTGCATTGGACACGTTGCATAGTCGAAGAGGCATATGCTTCAATGGATCTAGACGAAGGGGACACACCCCCAAGTCAAGATCCACGAAGCCTTGGATCTGCAGTTATCAAACTTTGGGCCCGCCTTTTCCGGCGAAACACCCAGTGGCCCTTCATTAACGTGATGGGGGAAAGTCTGGAAAGGTACCTGTCCTTGATCAAGCAGGACTGAAGACGTGGCAACAGACACAAGAAGGAAGGAAGGAAGGATAACTCCAGACCTGCTTCGGAGTGACCCGGATAGTATCGAGCTCATTGAGTCCGGAACGTCCGGGGCCTTACTTCTTGCGACTCAGCGACACCAGAGTGGCGACTTTTATGCCATCATTCATTCAGATTTCGGGTGTAAAGGTCTTGTCACAGATGTGCCCACTTACTCGGGTAGCAATTGCATAACTGGAATTACGATAGTTTTGGATACCAAGGGTTATTGGCGCATAAGGATCCAGTGTCTATAGAACATTTACGGTACATAGTGAGCTCCTTTTGATTTTGATCAGGGACGTGTATATACGTGTATATGAGAAACAATCGCGTATGAGTACATATCATCATCGATTAATATACTACCTTGTGATTAAGCGTTAATCCTCCTTAGAATTATTCAAGTAACAGGGCATAATGCTAAGGAAAGTAGCCCGCTTAGTCAATTACAGCAACACCATCCTTCCATCGTATTAGGTACTAAGGCCATGAGGATCTACTTCTTGCCTTTGCAGGCGGCTTTGAAAAGAATGCAACATACAGTCCTTTTTGACTTTTTACCAGACCCTTCTCCTGCTAGACGCCGTAGTGGCAGTACCAGAAGCGGAGCTAGACGTGGCGGTCGACAAGGGAGACGACGCGGAAGGCGACGCGGAAGAACTCGGGCTCGTCGAAGAGGAGTTGCCACCTCTAGTAGCACCCAATGGCCCGATGGTAAGATTACCGCAGGGGGCCTGAGGCGCCGAGACGCATCCCTTGAAGTAGCGGCCTAGCTGGCCGCGGCTGGTGCCGTTGGAGAGCACGTAACTGGGGCTGTACGCGTCCACCAGCGAGGTAACGTTGCTCTGGAAGATGACGGCCTCCTGGGTGGTCGCGAGGTAGGCGGCGTGGCTGGCGTGCTGGGCGGCCAGACGAGCGATCAGGAAGGAGACCTCGGGGGCCTGGGTGTAGCCCTCGAGCCCGATGAGGGCGGCGGAGACGTTGGACTCGAACGCCTGGGCGGTGGTGAGGAAGACCTCGCTGCTGTTTGGGGCGGGGAAGGTGAAGTTGCAGCCTGGTGCGGTGAAGCTGCTGATGCTCTTGCCGAGTTGCTGCGTGGCGCGGACGCCGAGGCGGTTCTGCTGGTTGATGCCCTGCAGGTTGGGGGCGTAGCTTGCGGTGGAGCTGTTCAGCGCCGAGCTGAGGAAGGTCTGGTTGACCGGGACGGAGGCATAGTATTGCTGGACCAGGTATTCGAGGGCCCAGGCGTACTGGACTACCTGGGCGTCGCCAGACTGGGGGCTGCAGAAACTGTTATTCTGGGCGGCGGTGGTGGCCGCGCCGGCCAGAATGAGGCCGCTCAATGTCGTGAGGATACGCATGGTGAGAGTTAGAGAGTCACTTCGTTTAGACTGAGTGATGCGTCTAGGCTGTACGAGAAGTTGATATACTTCAAAATTGAAACAGAATACAGCTTGTGCCAAGCGTACTTTCGCCGAGTGACTCTCTTATAAGCTCCCTCGGTGGAACAGCCCAAAGTCCTTGCAGTCATTATGAACAACGACGAGCTATTCAACCGGTCATGAATGCAACCATATGATGAAATCTGGACTATTCCCGCGTACGATTGAGTTTGTTCAAGCGGAATTCTATGCGCATAGAGCTGTCTTCCCGGCTCCGTTGCATCATCGACACTGGTCACTAGAAACAAAGTTCTTCGGATCCAGTCGCAATTGCATACCGAACAATGGTCGAACAACAAGAATACTTCGACCTAGACTCTGCGATTCGGATTCTTCTGCATGGTAAGAACCTGAGGGGTACGCGTCCGTCTGTTGAGATATCCAATCACTTGGCCACCATGATCTCATGAATGGTGGGCGGGGGTCCCGTACGGCTCCGAAAATCTGGAGCCCCGATATCATGTCCGGAACGGTGAGGCCGAGTCAAGGGATCATCCATCGTCTTTGAGATTCAGTAGCATTGTTTTTTCAAGATTGGCCATCCAAGATCAAAATTTGCTGCTGAGGATCCGAAGAGAGTTGTTTCAGCCGTTAGAAGTAGATGTTGTCGGTGACGTTCGTCTCCTACCCTTTTGAGCATGGATGGTTATGTTGCGCTAGTCCCAAAGAAGAAACATGTGAATGACTGAGGCATCATTCAACTTCCTACTATCCACAGTGCACAACTCAGAACGAAAGAAAATTGTAGCATTCTCAAAATAATAATATGCGGTCTTGTCGAATACGAATATGAGATGTAAGTAAGGAGAAGCATTCTAATCGCCATATGTGCTAGAATACTAATACTGATCAGTCCCAAGAATAAGGTAGCCTCCCAAAAAAAGATATACGCGACTTTTGGTCCCTATAGCTGTAACAGGAACCCAAACGAGGAAGAGAAAATGAAATGATTAACAGGTAGTATGTATTGAACTCTATGAGTCATCAACAAGGCGCTTGTTTTCCCATGCCTTTTTCGCGCCGTCCAGGAGGACCTCTAGATTGCCACTGTTCTCGCACATGCTACGGAACAGCCCATCTGACTTGTTGATCAGCGTCCACGGATGATCGTACTCGATGACCCGGCCATGATCAAGCACTAAGACTTTATCATAGTCAATGATGGTTTGCAGGCGGTGTGCAATTGTGATAATGGTGTTCTCTCGCAACTCTCGCAACGTTTCTTGAATCTTGGAATCAGTGTTGTAGTCGATAGATGCGGTCGCCTCATCCATCATCAGGACCTTGGGGTTCTTCAAAAGAGCGCGCGCAAGGCACAGAAGCTGCCTCTGGCCTTGAGACAGATTGGAGCCTGATTCGGAGACTTGAGACTCCAGGTTGCGGAAGATATTCTTATTATCTTGAACAGCGGCACTATCCACGTCGGCTCCATGGGTCGATATGAGGTGCGGTTCAGCGACTGACACGGTGCTGGCCGTAATAGGAGTTGCCGATCCTGACGTCCCCGAACCGATGAGATGGACACGACGAAGGGCTGTGAAGATCTGTTCATCGCTGAATAGATTGAACGGATCAAGGTTGCTTCGAATGGTTCCTGTGAAAAGAGTTGGATCCTGGGGCACAATGGTGATTGCCTCCCGCAAATCGCGGAGTCCAATGGTGCCGATGTCTAGTCCATCAATGAGAATCTGTCCCTGCTCTGCCTCAAGTCCCCGGAAAAGCGCAAGCGCAAGGGAGCTCTTTCCGGCACCTGTGCGGCCAACGATACCAACCTTTTCGCCGGGCTCGACTGCAAATGACACACTTCGAAGGACAGGATCAAGGTCAGGCCGATACCGGGTAGTATAATTGACAAATTCGACGGCGCCTCCAGTGGGCCAGTCGGCGGGGGGCCTCGAGTCGACAATTACTGCCTTGGCTTCTTGATCAACGTCAAGGTACTCCTTCACTCGTTCAACTGAGTTCATGCTCTGTTGAACCTCCGAGTACAGACGAACCAGCCACAGCACGTTCTCGGTGAAAGTGACTGCATACGTGAGAGACAGGCCAGCAGCACCAGCGTCAACTTTCCCGATATTGATCAGAACGAAAGCGGCAGTGAAGAATGAAACTAAGGCGCCCGTGATGTCCACACGGAATGCCAGCCAGCGATTTGCAGCCCAGAGATATATGTGGGGACGGTTGTAGGCGTTGATGCGCCGGTGGTTGTCGATTATGAACCGAGGACCATCGCCATACGCACGAATGGTGACGATGCCGTTCAAGGTCTCGCCGAACTGCTGGTAAAGAGGACTTCGCTGTACCGACTCCAGTCTCTTCATATCACGAGACGCGTTGAGATAAACAGCCCCTAGAGCGAAATAGATCATAGATATGAAGATTGCCGCGATCAGGAAACCAGGAGTTATAACAGAGATCAAAATCACTATCATGATGACGGATGCCAAGCAGTGAATCATACCAATAGCGACAGGGGCGACTTCTTGGTCGACAGCTTCTATATCCTTGGAGAACCGGTTCATCAACTGACCCAGTGGGGTTGAATCGAAGAACTTGAACTTGGCATGCATTACGGTATCTAGAAGGCGCCTGTGGATCCGGGAAGATGCGTTGAGAGAGCCCCAGAAGAGAACACCCTCCCTCAATAGGGAGATTAGGACGTAGCCAATTCCCAGAAGTGCGTAGACACCCAAATAGTAGGAGACATTCACATCGCCATTGGTCGCTGGTTTTCGTTGTACACCGAACTGGGGAACGTAAGAGTTGGAGGTGCGCGGAACACCCCCAGCATTGAATGACGGGTACTTGAAAGCTGTCGCAGCAGCGTAGGTGCCGGCATCAACCGAGCCGTTTTCTTCAAACTGATAGGAATTCGCCCACTGTCTGATCCAGATGTTGGTCGAGACAGAT
Organism: Aspergillus udagawae; assembly: GCF_001078395.1. Classification (NCBI taxonomy): domain Eukaryota; kingdom Fungi; phylum Ascomycota; class Eurotiomycetes; order Eurotiales; family Aspergillaceae; genus Aspergillus; species Aspergillus udagawae. Next base: position 1,676,901 of record NW_025091267.1, on the reverse strand, counting down.
CCTAGTTGCTGCAAGCTGAAGACAAGAGCAGCACTTATCCAGTAGTACCAGGGACCCATCGATCTGAGGTAAAGCCGAATGGTCGACCACTTGATACTCCCAACAGCTTTCGATTCAGTCAGCTTCAACTGTGCATTGTCCCCTTTCTGATCCTGCGTAGTCGGTTTGCTAGAAGATCCGTTCACCTTTCCGTTTGTCGAGGGCTGTTCATCTGTGTGTTCATCACCCGCGTCAGATGGCATGCGTGATAAACGAGGGGTACTGGCTCTCGAGGCGGGCCGAGACTTGAAATAGTCTTCACCAAAAACGCCCGAACTGGCGACATCATCTGGGCGTCCTTGAGCGGTAATTTTACCATTGTCGAGGGCGACGACAAAATCGGCTTGAGGAACTGACAGAGCGACGTTGTGAGTCACAAGTACACAGGTTCGGTTCATCATCAATGGACCTCTGAGAGCCTCTCGGAAAATGTGCTTTGCTGTGTGAGAGTCCACAGCACTGAGACAATCGTCGAGCAATAGATGACGAGCCCTGCTGTAGATAGCGCGAGCCAGTGAGATTCTTTGCTTCTGTCCTCCAGAAAGACTGATGCCTTTCTCGCCAACCATGGTTTGATCGCCCGCATCGAGAATAGACAAGTCGCGCTCTAGAGCACAAGCTTTGATAACGGCCCTATAGCGACTCTCGTCAAAAGGTGAAGCGAATACAATGTTCTCTTTGACCGTAGCATTGACAAGCCATGCTTCTTGTGCACAGTATGCGACACTCTCAATGAGTCCAGTTTGGGGATCAACAGGCAATTCAGCTCGATTGGCCGTTCCGCCAGGTAGATGGACTCTGCCTTCCAGCAATTTCATTTCACCCAGAAGTGCCATCAATAAGGATGTCTTTCCGGAACCTGTAGGCCCAGCAATAATATTGAGTTTACCGATATGGAAGGACACGTTCATACTGATCAAACGGAAGGCCTCGCCATCGTCAGGGGCGACTCCATGGCTGTCTTTCTTGGGAGTGCCCCAGGAAAGAGTAGCGTTCTCCAGTGCAATCTTAGGCGGTGTTTCAGGATCCGTGCGTGTGCTCAATATGCTGTACTTCTCTGTCTCCTCCTCATTGAGATACGTATCCACACGGTTTAAGGAGACTTTTGATTCTTGAACATGAGCAACCATATCAGCCAGCTGATCCAAGGGTACGCGGAGTAGGGAGAACATCGACAAAGCCGGGAAAGCGACCGATGGCGTCAGTTTCTTCTTCTCAACAACCGTATACAAGAAGAACGAGGTGAAGGTGATGAGAATTGGTGTCCCGTACCAAACCGTTGCAGCGAATGACCACAGGATGTAGCGCTTCCGTAGCGATTTCAACTCCGCTCTGCGCTTCTCGTCAATAATATCTTGGAAACGCTGTTCCCAAGCGAAATATTTAACAATACGAATGTTTTGAAGGACCTCGTTGGTCGCGTGAATACGTGCATCCGTTCCAGCCAAGATCTGGTTCTGCAACCTAGCGAAGCCTTTGGCAATAAAAAGATTTACCGGAAGCATAAAGACCATGAGAACGATGCCAGCGAACGAGCTGAAACCAAGGAGTCGATACAGAAGCGTGACAGCAATTATGATTTGGACCGGAACGCTAGCCCAGAGGAAATGAAGATAGGCGCCCACTTCGCTGACCTTAAAAGAGTCAATGGCCATCAGGTTAATGATGGTGCCGACATTGGCTAACTGAGCCGGATCTGCCTTGGCGGAATCTGCTGGAGCTGGAGTCTCAGAGTCCACTGTGGTCTTCTTCTTCTTGCGGCCAAAGGAAAAGATCCTGTTCTTTTTGCCGTCCTTCTGAGGTTCTTCCTTCTTCGGTGCATCAGGAGAGGAACCGGCCTTTCGGCGCAGAGCTTTGGCGTAGATTTCGCCGATAATGATAGCGCGAAGCTTGACACCTAGCTTTCGACCAATCCAAAGAGCCTGTCCATCAGCGACACCTTGGATAGCTCCAGAGCAAAAAAGAAGGATCGCGTACAGCCAGGCTGCGTTGGCGGTGGTTGATCGGGGATCTTCGACATATTCCAGAATAACTTTGAGAAGGAGGGTCGGCAGATAGGTGAAGAGATTGGAGAATATCGTCCATGCACCCTGGAGCAGGAGCGTGCCGTAGAAATAGCGCCCGAGCCTCCAAATTAAAGAGCCTTTGGGATGCTTACGGCGAAAGTCCTCCAAAACTGTAGCAGCTTTTTGTGATGTTGTTAAGTTCCACACGTCGTCTAGTTCAAGCGGCTGTCTGTAGCCCTTCCAGATCAGTGGATCTAACCAGGAGAAAGTTAACAGTGACAATAAGCTGGCCTTGGGATGTCTCGGCGGCTCTAATCCATCTTCATATTGCACCAAAACTGCCTTGTTACCCCTGCGTGTGGTCACAGCAATGAGCACCAGGAGTGTCGACAGCGCAAACTCGACGGCGCTCAATGTCAAAGCACGTTTCGACAAGGGGTAAATGACGGCCGACCGAAACACAAAGATGTTGAACAACCATTGCATACCATAAAGGGTCGCAGTGTGGTTCCAAAGCCGAGGAGACGATTGCAGCTTCAAAGCGGACAGAGTAAATCGAATCAGCACTAAAAACAGTATATAGCCCCATGAAATCAGCTTTCCCACAGCTGGAAGCGTCCCATTGTCGCCCCAGGCATTGGCGCTCAGAATGATGACAAACGTGGTCACTAAGCCCATTAACGCGGCTAATTCCAAAGCTATGATGGCGATTTCTCCACGCGGACGGTCGATCTCCGATCGCGTCTGCTCCAGCTGCGTCGCCTTGAATAACATCGGATCGGTTTCATCTCCTTCCTCTCCGTCCTCTTCATCAACTGGTCCGGCACTGGATACACCATTCTCGGTTTCATCGTTCACGAGGACCGTGTAAGCGATTCCCTTCTTTTTCACAACGTAGCGATGGACAACCCGGAGTACGATATACAATAAGGAGAGACCGCAAGCTGCTAATGGAAATATAAGTTGCAGATATCTGTATTAACTCGAAACGCGTTAGACCGAGATAATTCTTTGCGAGTTGCAGGAATAGGTGAGTGCTCGAGAACATACTTGCGCTGAAAGCAACGGGAAACGTCATCAACGGCCCAGATGGGACCATGGCATTCTGGCAACATTTTTATGTTGGGAAATATAAGTAGCAGAAGTAGAAACGAGAGCCACGTTGATTCTTCCACCTCACATCCAGGTGCTGGGACCTAGCCGCGGTGGATGACGTCGAAGCGTAAAGAACAAGAACTTGCCAAAGCTATTCGCGTTACTGATAGCTTTCCGACATTGAAGTGCAGGATGAGCCTGACATTGCCGGGTTTGCTTTTAAACGGACGAAAAGCAAAGATATTTAGGTCAAAAGATTCAAAAAGAAGGAAATTGAATACGAGGTGGTCAAATCCAGGTGGTAGCGGAAGCCGGAAGAATCGAATTCGACAGTATTTACTAAGAAGTATCTGAAGACCGATAGTGTAATACTATTACAGTGGGTGGGGAAGGGGGCGGCGAGCAGATTGGGATTAGAGCACTAGAGGCGCTAACTCCCTACTAGAAGGAAGAGAACGATGCAACCCAGATCGATGCCTGGGACCTTAAAGGTCTCCACCAACAATGATCTTGTTGTGCTATTCTATCAAACACATGCATCATTGTCCGAGTGTGAGTCAGACTGTCAAGAGCCAACTGCATCTTCTCTGATGTTAGGAAACACAAAACGCTTGATGTCGCTATCACTGTCCCAGTCAAAGTAGGTGTGGAGGGCCACCGCTATCCGATAGCTGCGTAGGAAACGGAGGCCTTATCATCACACTTCTTGGACGATGGTAGATTTCAATAAGACTCGTTCCATCAAAATCATAAAGACCATCTTGCTATACTTGTCCCGTCTCTTGTCCTCTATCGTGACTAGATATGCACAGGATACATCTATATTCCCGCTATAAAGAAAGCCAGCATCGCAGCAAGTGATGGACCATCAAATCACTTGTTGCTTCCTGCAGGATCTTCGCTCGCTCATCACACCGACTCCGATAGAGAGGTATACATACTCTGCAAAAACACATTTCCAATTACAAGCAACTGCAGATCAATCAAGACTAGTGCTGGCACCTCCATCATTTCCGACTCGTCTCATAAATTAGGTTTCCGACGGAGGGCGTTATTGTCAATGATAGTCGCGCGCTAGCCAGGGTTGTCTCCGTTTTGGGGGCTCGCCGCATGACTCACTGGAGGTGCCTGTGCTCCATGATCGCATCAAACAATGGGATGAGATGAATGAATGCGACAGTGACAAATTGACAAGATACTGTCTTATTCGCGTGATATCATATCCACCCACACTACCGTCCCGTTATTACGACGTACTAAGACAAAGGAGCACTCTCTTAACTCCGTGCTTGCTTTGATACAATACTCAACCGACTTGGAGAGCTTCTCTTATTCCCATCTCCATCTTATGCAGGATTGACAGATGTTATCTGACATATAGCAGCACATATTTGACTTGGTCCCAAGTTTCTGTTACATTGCAGCGAAGGATCAAATTAGCAATACAGGCTTTATTATGTTTAAATCATGTACTAGCAGAGAGGATCGTCTTCAGCTGAAATACAAAGCCGGCTTAGTTGGCTACTAATTAGACATAGCAACAAGGGCAAGACAGGCAGATAGAAGTCGCAAAATTGTGTGATCTTTACTTATTGAATTCCGCTGTGAAGTAACTGCTCCAAATCAGTCACATTCCTGCCATCTACACCGTGAAATTTCTTCTTAGTCTTCTCAAAAGACTCTGAGTCCATATGCTTTCCAAAGAATTCCAGCATCATTGTAATTTCCGCCGGGCTCAATTGCTTATAGTCTACTACCTCGCCACTCGAGCTAAACTGGCAGTACACTCCATCACTAGCAAGGTGGGAGAATGCCTTGGAGCGATGGTGAGTGTTTGAGGGATGGCCAGCTCTGCGATACCTGTTCATCTTTCTATTGCAGTGTTAGTATCATACAGATGCAAGCTGTCAGGAATACTCTTACTATGCAAGACATGATTTAAGTGATCTGTTTATGTGATATGATGAAACTCTTGACTGTATTGTTAAGAGAGAGTGTGTAGTCAAAGGGAGGTGAAGACCTCAGAGAGGTGTGGTGAGGGGAAGCTGATACTAGAGCTATTGCAGAGGTATAATAGCATCAACTACTACGCCGTAATGGGCCTACCCAAGGAGATATCGATGGTCTGACGTCCGAGTCGATGTGTAAGATACAATTTCAATGTCGGAATGGACATTGAATGAAGGAAATTTTCTGATTGATGCTGTAGAGCCTTCTGATAATTTGCCGCCTAGATAGACATGGCTGCCTACCTGGCTACCCTCTGGCCCTATATAGACGCTGACTCTCTTTTGTATGCAGCAATTTCTCCTATTCCGGTGTAGCGCCACCCCGGGTCTTTCCGTCATGGATTGCCACGGCGGCACCGTAACCCAAAGAGGAAAGCCAATAGCCCAAACCTAAGACAGCCTTTGATCGTTCAGGCCCATGTATTCCCTCCTCCGTTCTTTTGTGTCATTCACTAGTATTTGCTTTTTTATTCACCTCTGACAAGGTGCTAGCCAGCTTACTCTGCCGCCTCTTTTCGGCCTACCTGCTTTGCAACGCCCTCGTTGACAGACCACCTCCGTCCCTCTAATCAACCCTCGCGAGCCGCTTCCACTCTTTGTCGCCGCCATGGCGGAGCGTATTTTGATGAACGAATACAAGGCGTTAGCTAAGGAGGACTGGGTAAACATCGAGGTACGCTTAGCCTATTATATGGATATGTTCAGGTTACGGGATCAGACTTTGGAAATCGCGGACCTTGGGGAATACCTGATCTACTGCCGCCTGTATCCTTGCAGATAATGACATCCAGTCTGACATGAACGCGGCAGCTCAATGACGAAGACATCTTCAACTGGAATGTCGGCCTTATCGTACTGAACCCAGACTCTCTGTACTACGGCGGTTACTTCAAAGCGTCCTTGAAGTTCTCCAAGAACTACCCATACTCCCCGCCTGGTGAGCGCCTCTTGTGTTCCTTGTCTTCGTCTCGGTCAGCACTGACCTTCATAACTTCTCATGTAGAGTTTCGGTTTCTCCGCCCTCTTTACCACCCCAACATCTATCCAGACGGCAAACTCTGCATATCTATCCTACACGCGCCCGGTGAGGATGAGATGTCAGGCGAGCTGGCTTCGGAACGCTGGTCGCCAGCTCAACGTGTCGAGTCTGTCCTTATCTCGATCCTATCGCTCCTAGATGATGCGGAAGTGTCATCGCCTGCCAATGTTGATGCCGGTGTCATGCTACGAAAGGACTTCGAATCTTACAAGGCACTGGTGAGGAAGGATGTGGAGCAGTCGAAGAAGGATATTCCTGAAGGGTTCGTCATGCCTACTCATGAGTCCTCGATGAAAAGACCAACAGAAAAGGCCGACGATGCAGACTTCTGGGCCGACAGTGAAGTCGACAGCGACGTGTTCGGGGGAAGTGACTCAGACGAGGACTTGGATCTTGACGACCAGGATACCGGCAGTGACGATGAGGAAGACGACCATGATTGATGGTGACTTTATCGCTGCTTTCACGATTTTTAGAGGAGGATTTTGCTTCTTTTGATCACGATCCTTCCACGGGTCTCATTTCTGTGGCGAAGATATTACGGGCTTTCTATGCATAGCGCAGGCGCATCGGCGAGCTACGGGCTTTTTTCATTTATTCACGGTCATATTTGTGGCACATTTTATCCATTACAGCTGGGAATCTTCGCTTTCTATCAGACAGTTGTACCAACATCATCATTACTGCTTTTTTTTTTTTGGTTCATTGCCTGAATTGTTCTTGCTGCATTGTATATCTACGGATGCAAGGAACTTTCCAAGACACATTCCATTCCACTATGATTGTATTCATTTCTACCCCGTTTGGCAAGACCTCAAAACAGCCTTGGACTCTTCTACTGTAGCGGATGTCCTTTCCCAAACATTCTAGCACGGATATAAGTCAAGACGTCACGACAACAGCCCCTACCTATAGCAAGTCCTAGTAAAATTCCCACTCCCTCCTACCTCAAGCCCAAGGTACCAGGTCACCAAACACATGGTCCAACTCGTCAAAGACCACTATCCATGCAGATACCCTTGCTCCATCAATCCCATCCTCCTCCGTTTCCATTTTCTACGTGTCATACGACCCGGACCCCATACGTTGACTTGTAAGTTGCGACTTTAACACAATAACCTCTCAAGAGTCACAGAAACCACACGGGAAAAAATATTGTGCCACGAGCTAAGGTAAGTGCCCTTTTCGGTTCATGCAGCTCCGTCGCACGTCGTACAGGACTAGTTTCGGGTAAGCAGAGGGAATGCGTGGGGTCAGGTGTGCGTCAAACGCAGTCCCAGAATTGGTCTATGTTAGCTCTATCTACTGTCATTATTATGGCTTCGCATATTGTGTCTTTGCGGGTCAAGGAGAAGATGCTACTAGCTGTCTGAAGTCTTTCCGTTCAAGGCTTATGGAGGGAGTGATTTGAACAATTTTCATAGGACGGGGAATTAAATATCACGGAGATGGGCCAACAACCACTTCTTTGGGCTACGGTGGTTCGCCTTTTGCTGGAGGAGTATTCAGAATCAATCACGCACTTCAGTAGGAGAATTGCGTAAACTAGAAAGAAAACCATATGATGGTGCTGATGTCCGCGTGACACATCCTTGCGTAAGTACTGATCTCAAACAATTTATCAACGAGTTTCAGAGCTCGAGATCATCTCATGTACAATTGACTAGATGCTGAATCTGAGTGGAATTGTGGATTCTTAAAGTTTGCCAATCAGATGAAGGGCGCAACAAACCTCTAAATCAGTCATGAAAAAGTATGGGTTGAGGACGTGTATACTACGGTAGAAATGAGAGTAAATAAACGATGCAATCAATGCATCAACAACTGCATATAGCCAGAGCAAAAGACAAAACGTGCGCCAGTGTTCCCTCATCAACGGCCTGTTCCCCAGTCCCATAAGATGAATACATGCCCTTGAACCATGAGACTCCACATCTATGCAATAGCAGCATCATGAATCTCGCTGTAGATAGCACCAAGCTCCTCGGTGAGCAGTTTCTCAGCCTTGTGAACAAGACCCTCGAAGCGATCCTTGACGGAGGCAGTGACCTTGTAGCCGCCATTTGCAACGATGTCGGTGTAGTTGGAAGAACCACCACCGTTCCAGGCAAGGAGCTATAGAAGCTGTTAGCGCTTTCTTCTTTTCACACAAGTAGTGTCGAATCATAGAACTGAAACTTACGTTGGGAGTGTCGGACGGGATGTCTGTGAGCGCGCCCTGCGTAGCAATGGCGATGATATCCTTCTTCAGCTTCTTAGGAGTGAGCTCATCCACAGCAAAGGCAGAGTCCTTAGAAGGCTGCAGAGAGACAAAGTAAGCCAGCAGACCGGCAATGTGGGGAGACGCCATTGAAGTGCCGGAGATGGTATTGACAGCATGCTTAGAGCCAATCCAGGTGGAGAGGATGTTGAGGCCAGGAGCGAAGATATCAGTGCACTTTCCATAGTTGGAAAAGTAGGCACGCTCATCTTGGAGCGTTGAGGCACCAACAGTAATGGGATTCTCGGCAGCTGCTGGAGAGTAGTTGCAGGCATCGGCATTGTCGTTACCGGCAGCAACAGCGAAGTGAAGACCAGCTTCAACACCGGCATTGACAGCAGCTTCAAGGGTCCTGGATTTGCCACCACCAAGACTCATGTTGGCAACACTGCCCTTGAATCCTTTGATCTTACCGTCCTTGGCATCCTTGGCCTTCTTGAGGTGAGACTTGACAGCCCACTCGACGCCGGCCACGACATCAGACATTGTACCAGAGCCACTTGATCTGAGGACCTTGACGGCGTAGAGGTTGGCCTTCTTAGCGACACCATACTTCCGACCGGCAATGGTTCCAGAGCAGTGCGTTCCGTGACCATTACCATCAGCGTCCTCATCATCGGTAGGAATGGTTTTGCCCCACGTGGCACGACCTTCGAAATCAACATGGTCGACGTTGATGCCGGTGTCAATGGTGTAGGCGTCAACACCCTCACCGCCCTCCGATGCATACAGGTACTTGTTAAATGTACCAAAGGAGAGGCTGTCACGATGAGAGATACGGGCCAGACCCCAAGGAGCGCTCTTCTCGACAGTGGGACTCTCCATAGTGTGAACCTCGGAGTCCTTCTCGATATAATCAACCTGGAATGAGGCCGATTAGCTTATGGCTCCAGGCAGTGACTAAGTAAGGGTTCTAGAAATCAGGCCACTTACATCAGGGTGTTTGCGAACTTGCTCAATAACATCTTCATGGAAGTGTCCTGAGTAGCCCACAAGCGAGCCAGCGATGTCGAAGGTGTTCTTCAGACCGAGGTAGGCCTCCTCACCGAACCCGAAGAGGGACCGTTTTCTCAACTCGACCCGCTCGTTCTGAGCACTGTGGATGTCCTGCACCCAAGAGTGATGAGCAGCCGCGGACACAGCATCGACGTGCTTCTTGAAAACAACAATGTAGGAGTCTGGGACCTCCTTGGAGTTCATGGACGAGAGAATGGGGGCGGCTCCATTGTGGATGGAGTCAACAACAACAGGGGACGCCGCGGCGAGCAACGGGAGTATAGAAAGGCCGAAGTAGCCTTTCATGATGGAAGACTAGGACAAAGAGTCAGGAAACAGATGGAATGATAAGATGAAAGATGGAATAGGTGGTTGAAGTTGGATGAAGGAGAGATGAAGGATGACGGCGAGGATGGGGAAGGTTGGAGTAGAAGAAGAGGAGAACTGCCTACAAATGGACTCCTCAGCAGGCAAGGGCAGCAGAGGATGATGCAACCGGGGATACCGTAACTTACGGCAGATGACCTGGAGCACGCAGCCTGACTGGCTGTCGATCAGCCCAGTTTAGCGCGGCGGGTAAGACCTGGGGTATGGCGGATTGGCGGTAGGTAACAGAATGGTAATGGTATTAATCATCGGCATCATGATATGGTAAATCCTTCTATCATGGTACGTAAGATTCCCCTCAACCTGGAAAGATAAGAGCACTAATTACGGATTGCCCTGTATTCGTACCAACTTACTCCGTAAGGCAGGGTCAGTACTTGCTATCAGGTACCTAGTGACTCGGAGTGAGGCGTAGCCGGGTGGAGCAGAAGGCTAGCTACCTAGGTACTAGGTAGTTGCATCCTAACCTATCATTCCTCATGTGCAAGGCAGATATTAAGAGTGACTCAATCATGATAAGTTGACAGGCTCATCAGCTGAAGATGACGTTGAACAGTAGATTCAATTTTACGCCCTCATAACAACTTCTGCAGCCTTAACTGAGTGTTCCCTGTAACAAGGTACTTACCTAGTAGGTACCTGAGGTTAGGGAGTATACACTGCAGGTACCTGTAGCATATACTTAGCCACCGAGAGTCCAGGGTTCTTGCGGAGCCGAGTTTCAGAAGAGCAATATATCCATCCAGTCGCGTGCTCCTTTCAAGTGCTCGCCTGACAACTAAAATAGCCAGGAAATCAGGTTGATCGACCTGAGTAATGTTACTAGGTGCCTGACTGCGTACGGGAGTGATACCCGCATCTTACATAACCAACCGTGGAACCTGAACCCTGATAAGGACTCCGTGCTTATCGATATCGATAGCTGTCCAATAATAGCTATCAGCCTATCACACGGGAATGGCCACTTTCGTCACCTGATGGTCTCCGCTCGAGGAAGGAAGATTGGACACTCAGCCACAGATTTCGGTTTGGTGTATTTCACTGCGGTCGTGAGGAGAGAAGGGATGCTTTGAGTGACATCGGAATTGAGCCAAGGATTGAATTCGATAGTATGTAAGCCCAAGTCTATATTCGAAGCTGATAAGATTCCCTGAATTGGTAAGCTAACAGGAGCTGTCTACCCCTCGTTAGGTTTCAGTCATCATTATCGCACTGTTAGTCGTCTGCTGGCCAGCAGGTCCTCGTTTAATTTCTCCAGGCCAACTTGGTAGCAGTACACATACCAATGCAGACCGCCTTCATCATAACGCCAAGAGCAGGTTCATGGTGTCTGATGGTCGTTGGCCATCAGGTCGATAGTCGAGGGTAAAGCTTAAGCGGCGAGATGAGCAAGCCTACTTCCAACCTTCCTCCCTCCACTTCCTCGTCGACGGAACGATCAGCTGCTGCCACCGAATTAGCGCCACTTATTCAAGAGATCAAAGCTACCTGCGATGATTGCGACAAGCAGACGTTTGCCTCGCAGCAATTTCATACCGCGACTGAATCTTTGCTACGTCTGCGTCACACTTTCCTTGATAATGATCGTCCAAGAGAAGCCCAGGAGGCCTTTCGACATCTTAATGGCTTCGAGACGCTACTGCAGCTTGCGAAGAAGCTCTCGCATTTGTACGAGCCGACAGATTTATCTGCAGAAGAGAGAAGATCTCTCTTGACCCTCTACAAAGATGCTTTAGCCGTCCTGGCTGAGAGCCTGAAGGGGAATTTCGGGAACAAGCGTTACTTCGCCAAACGGATATCAGGCGGAGGTACAGCAGCTCTGCAGGAAGCACTGGACATAATAGTCCCAAAATTTAACAGCGCTCAAAGTGATACGGAACAATTTTACGGTGGCATCCTGGCCGCGGCTCTCTGCCAGGAAGCGGTTGCTGGTATCTTCACGACACTCAAAGCGAAGTTTCAATCCGTCAAGGAATTGCTTCAGCAGGATGTCAAGGCAGAAGTTGATCGACGCATTGGGAGCTCGGAGACCGTCGAGGTGCCGGAACTTTTGGGTCCGTTTCTGAAAGGGTGGTTGAAGCAATCGGCGTCTTCTCCTTCCGACTACAGAGTTCAGAGACTAGTTTTGCCCGCCTGCCTGTGTCAGTTGGCTCACCAGTCTCAAAGAAATCTGACAACGCTGCACACCACTGGGATATTAAGTTCAATACTGCCTATTCTGTTCGGAAGTGACCGCCTAGAGTCAGAGAGAACAGTTTACCAGGACCTGGCTCAACTTCTCTGTGCTCAAGGGTTGACTAGTCTGGAGGATGCGGCTACCTTGTATCGGCAAGCCCATGGTTGTGCAAGAATGTTGCGGTTCCTCGTCGATGTTATAAAGTGTTCCAAAGAACCCCCGTTGATACAGTTCGATATGTCACTCCATGGGTATTCCTCCTTGGAGTTTTCGACCTTGGGTCGACCATTCCCTCCCGTTACTTCCTCAGGCTACACTATTGCAGTGTGGGCCCGATTTGATACGTTCGATCCAAGTACACACACTACAATATTTGGCGCCTTTGACGCGAGTCAATCATGTTTTTTACTGGCGTATCTCGAGAGAGACACTCGCAACTTTATTTTACAAACTTCAATCAGAGGAACTCGCCCTAGTGTTCGATTCAAGTCGATGGCTTTCGAACCGAACCGTTGGTATCACATATGTGTGGTTCATAAAAAGCCCAGGCCACCATCACATTCCCGGGCTTCTTTGTTCATTGATGGCGAATTTGTCGAGCAGTTAAGGATTGACTACCCGTGTGTGCCCGTATCTAATACTCCTAATCGATTGCCACGTGTGCAGGCATTCTTTGGCACCCCTCAAGATTTGGCGATGAAACTTGGAAAGGCTGTCTCCGTATCACGCTGGTCCCTGGCGAATGCGCTCCTCTTTGAGGAAGCCCACAGTGATGATATGGTTGCCGTCTTTTACAATCTGGGCCCTCGATATTTTGGCAATTTCCAAGATTGCTTGGGCTCTTTTCAAACTTATAAAGCCTCCGCGACACTTAACCTGCGAAACGAGCATCTGCACCCCGGCAAGGAGGAAGAGTCAGACATCGTCACTGCGATTCGGCGAAAAGCAAGCGTTCTGATCCGTGAAGGGTCGATCTTGATTAACATCTCACCTATGTCCGTGTTAGATGATGACGATAATAACAACATTGATGAGTCTCAGCTCGTCAAGAGTCTTTCCAGGAAAGCCATCAAGAATCTGCATCTGTTGACGAAGGCGGGCGGCAATGCAGTAGCTGCCAATGGCGCCATTCCGTCGTTGAACGACGCTTTGACGCAGGCACATGGTATGGGTGTCTTGACAGGGGATCCGGTTGTTTCAGTCCCTCATTCACTTGACGACGTCAGTTGGCGCATCGGAGGTTGTGCGGCGGTCCACCTGAGTCTCGTGCACGCCGCAAAGACCAAGGAATGCTTGACACTTGCGGTTGAAGCGTTGTACGAAGCTGTACAGGACAACTGGCGAAATAGTGAAGCGATGGAAAGGGAAAACGGTTACGGGATTCTTGCAGCGATACTTCGAGATAAATTTGGGCTGGGGAATAGTTCCGCGACAAGTAGGGCTTCTAGCATTTGCTCTAATCTCGAGGAACGGTATGCTTTGGGTCTTGACCTTCTCCGACTGACTCTCAAATTCGTCGGATATGATTGCGAGCACCCCAACCGATCGATAATTACAAATCCACTGGCCTACAGGGTGTTGCTCGTGGATCTTGACATCTGGAGACTAGGGGATTCCGCTCAACTGAGTTTATATTACTCTCAATTCTCCACATTCGCCGGCGAAAGTAGCTATCGTCGGTTCAATGCAAAACGTCTCTCTCGCATGCGTAGGTTCATACCTTTCCCTTTGCGCGTTCTACACTTCTTCTCTTGCTGACGATTTCTATAGGCGTCAACAAGAGGTTACTAGAGGCCCTCAAGGGTGACGAGTTCACCTCTGAATCCCTTCGTCTTCTAATTTCTGCTTTTCGATCTCTCATGGAAAGCTGTCTTTCAGCAGATCTCCTCCGTTCCTTGGCTCTCTTTATCACTTATGCTATTCATAAGACCAGAGAACCGAGCAGACTCCAGAAAAAGAAGAGTCTGCGGTTCACCGCCGGTTCTCAACAGATCGCAGCATCGGCGGAGCGAGGGGACTACGTATCAAGCACAAAGATAGCAGTTGAGATGCTACGAATGTACACGTCTGTCCTCTGCGATTCTCATGACCTTACCCCACTTAAAAAGTTTGCGCGTTCTGTGACGAACAAGGTATGGGAAAAAGTCTCCTACATTGTGTTTTCATCGGCAGTCCTGACCTTTTGCTGCTGTAGTGGCTTCTGTACCTCATATGTGAGGATGAACCTGAAATCGTTGCCCTCGCAACCAAGATCTTAGCTCGGTTGATAGTCAGCCACGGTGATGTCTACAGTAAGAGGTTCTCCGAAAAAACTGGAGGCTATATTATCATGCGACATCGTCTGAGAAGCTGGTGGAAGGTACCCGCCATATGGTGTATTTGTCTCGGCATCCTGTTTGGGCTTGATGGCGGCGATATGAGGCTGGATCAGCCGTTCAATCGACCAGGATTGATACAGATCCTATCGTCAAATGGCCAGCCCCGAGTTGCTTTTCCTGAAATTCTCCCCGTACTCATGGAAATGATGCAATTGGCATTACAAAGTGTAATATCGGCTGACGAATTATCTTACTCTGGTGTCCATGGCACCAAGTCTCCGCGAGAGTCCCCAGTTCGGCTTGAATCTCCTCTCGCGTCCTTGACTACACGGGTGACTGAACTCACAAAGCAAACTTCTCTCCTGGACGCCGTTGTTGGGTTATTTGCTGATTTACATCAGAAATCTGCCGACTTCCGAGACTTTGCTGCACAGTCAGATTACGTCCAGTGGTTGCTATATGTGATATTTCCGGTTGTTGCTGGTTCGAACGTTTCAAGCACAGATTTTGAACTCAAGTCTCGTGCTGCTAAAAGCAATTCTCATAATCATACTTTACCTGTTCGACCGCGTTCAAGTGGAACAGCAGGATTGCACACCACAACAGTTGAAGGGTCGAGCAGTCGGGATGGACAAGCTGGTCCATTGCGACGCGGATCATCTTTCATTCTTGTCTCATCAGATAGAACCAAGTTCTCCACTTCCTTTGCGCGTATACACAAAGCTTTCATACCACTCGGGCCTCCTCCTGATATGTCCGCTACAAACCATCCTCTTGTGCAAGCAATTCTAAGTCTAGTTCTATCTGTGTTCTGCGATCAATTGCTGGAGCGGAAGGATTTTGCTGGACTTGGTTTATACCTCAAGACGCCGACGAGTTCTCTTGAGCAACAAGCGTATTTCAACTCCTGGATATTGCGAAACCTTCTTTCCAGACTGCGGGATGTCACAATCTCTAAACCGCAAGTTATTTTGGAACCGCGAGCGCTTTCAAATATAGGACGTTTTGCAACCCATATTGGAGAAGCAGTATATGAGGGCTGGTTCATTGACGGCGCAACTCACACCCTCGAATTTGTGGGCACAATCCTGGAATACCTCCAGCAGTCGAATGTTTCAAGTTTGAAGAGTGTAAGGCTCTGCAGCCAAGCGGTCACAACATTACGGTCCACTCTGTTCCGTGTCGTTCTGCTCAAGTTATCAGAAGTCGATGACACAGAGGCCTGCGAGTTTTTGAATCGTTTGAGCTATTGGCAAGTGGTCCTGCTTTTCGAAGGTGAAGTGCCATCAGATTATCTGCGGCTTTTGTGCTATCTCCTCTACACAAAACTGATCAGCCGAGATTGGGACACTCGCCTTGCTGCAGCGGGCTTGTGGAGAGTTATTCTCGTGCAAAAGCCCGCTGAGATGTCTGCTATTTTGAGTCAGGCTGCCATTCCCCTGCAGAAACGGCTCTCTGATGGCTTTGAAGTCCTTGTAGGTATGGAGGACAAAGCTTTCCTACAATGGGTCGATGGTCATCAGGACGATCTCAATGCATTGTTTCTCGGGTTGCTGTCTAGGTCATGGGAAACTTTCGTCCAAGAAGAGAGCTCAAACATTGACTCTTCAACCCGTGCAAGAGCCTCCAAGCGCCAGGAGAAATTGCGACACTGGAATCAGTTAGAAAGACTCAGCGAAGAAGTGACACGTAAACACGAGACAACGTTTCCCCATTGGGTCTCAAACATATCGGCGTCTGAGTTTTTGAAATATCAACGAGCGCTGCAGGATCAGCAGGATAACTCAGTATTCATGTGGACGGCGTTCTCTCACATGACCCTGGATCTAAAGCGGTTTGGAGGTGTCCTTGCAGAAGACAAGGATAGGAAATGGCGCCTAGACCAGACAGAAGGACGAAGCCGTATGCGACTTCGTATGGTTCCAGATGAGTCGGGAGAACGACAAGATTATCAACCGAAAAGGAAAGCATCGGAGCCCCCAGCTATCAAAATCGACACCCAGGTGCAACCATCACCCAGCGGTAATACAACGGGCTTGACACCTACGGTCTTGGCCCCAGAGAATATGGACGACAATCAGCAGGATGCCCACTCGGACAGTAGAAGTGTCCTGGAAGAGAGCTTCGAGATGATTGATGATCCCAAGGCTGACCTCGAAGACTATGAAGATAAAAACAGAAAGGTGATGCGAAGTCTGCATCGCGGCGATCAGGTTGAAAATGTTTGCAATATGTCTCGAATTATTGGCTTGGAAGCATGCGAGGGCCTGTTGATCCTTGGCAAAGATCATATCTATATCTTGGATAATTTCTTTCAAAGGTCGGATGGTGAGATAGTGAACGTCTGGCAAGCACCCCCGGATGAGCGTGATCCCTACGTTCGCATGATTGCCGGCAGAGAATCCTTTGAGCGCAGGACACAGGAACACGAAACCAGAAGCTGGAAATGGTCTGATCTGGTCAGCGTTTCCAAAAGACGATTCCTTTTCCGTGATGTCGCTCTCGAGGTCTTCTTCACTGACGGTACCAGCTACCTGCTGACGTTGATCTCTTCTCGAGCCCGAGATAATCTATGCAGCCAGCTCGCGAGCAAGGCTCCGCAAGTGACGGGTAGTGCTGGCCACTCGCGGCCGGAAGACGTGTGGAGATTTGAAACCCTTCGTAGCCAGGAGGATGCGCCGCAGTCCCTCGGATCCAAGTTTGCCAGTGTCTTCGGTCATTCGCCTGTGCACCCTGCCACACGGAAATGGATCAAAGGCGAGATATCCAACTTTCATTATCTCATGTTGATCAACACGCTCGCTGGAAGGACGTTTAACGATCTGACACAGTACCCAGTCTTCCCGTGGGTGCTGGCAGATTACACTAGCGAAGAATTGGACTTAACAGATCCCAAAGCTTTTCGTGACCTGTCAAAACCTATGGGATGCCAGACACTGGAGCGGGAGGCCGAATTTAGGGAACGGTACAAGGCTTTCGCAGAAATGGGCGACGGGGACTCTCCGCCATTCCATTATGGAACGCACTATTCCTCGGCGATGATTGTCTGCTCGTATCTCATTCGTCTGCAACCTTTTGTAAAATCATACCTCCTCCTCCAGGGTGGAACATTCGATCACGCCGACCGTCTCTTCTATTCCATTGGAAAAGCTTGGGAATCGGCCTCCCGTGGCAACATGTCAGATGTCAGAGAATTGACCCCCGAGTTCTTCTATCTTCCAGAATTTCTCGTCAACTCCAACAAGTACGATTTCGGTCTTCTCCAGAACATGACAACAGCTATCGATTCAGTGGAATTGCCGCCATGGGCTAAGGGCGATCCGAAGATTTTCATCGCAAAGCATCGCGAAGCGCTGGAAAGTCCTTACGTGAGTGAGAATCTGCATCATTGGATTGACCTCGTTTTTGGCTGTAAGCAAAAAGGAGAGGCCGCAATTGAGGCGGTCAATGTCTTCCATCATCTTTCATACCAAGGGGCGAAAGATATTGATAACATCGATGACCCTGTGGAACGGCTGGCCACAATTGGTATCATTCACAACTTTGGCCAGACACCGCACCAAATTTTCACCCGACCTCACACTCCGAGAGAAGACACACGGCATAAAGTTCCACGGCTCGATCGCCTAGCTGAATCGCTTACACAGCTTCCTCTTTCCCTGCTAGGTAAGGCTCCTTGTCTGTTGCGGTTCTGGTCTTGGGCGCTAATGGTGGATAAAGATATCGGAGAACAGGTTTCGACCTTATCGATGAAGCATGACCGCTTGCTTTGTGCTGCTCCGCTCAGATTGAATATCCCTCCCAACTACGACAAATATATGGAATGGGGATTTTTTGATGGAAGTGTTCGGTTCTACTCTGCGGACAGCCGGAAGGTAACTATGCGCACGCTACTCAAATGGGCTGTCTCAGATGTATACTAACAAGCACAGATTCTTGGCCATTTCGAGCATCTACATATTGGGCAATTGTCCTGTACGATTTTCGCGGACTCCCGGACATTGGTCACCTCGGGCACAGATTGTGTTGTATCGATATGGACATATAACTCAACTGCCAAATCTGTAGACTTGCAGCCCGCAGGATCACTTTTTGGACATCGTACTCCTGTCAATGTTCTCGCCGTCTCACGCTCGTTCAGCGCCCTGCTTTCCGCCTCCACAGATGGCCAGATCATGCTCTGGGACCTCAATCAGCATACTTTCGTGCGGGAGCTCCCAGCTAGCGGCCTAGTTGACGTAAGTGATGCCCGCCGATTAATGTTGCAATCCTGCTATTCTCGACAAAGGTTGACCTCAGCCCAGTGTGCCCGGATAAATGATGTAACGGGAGAGATTATGGTTTGCCGTGGAAATCGCGTCAGTATCTATACACTGAACGGAGCGCTGTTACTCGACCAAGACGTGTGTGAATCGATTGACGATCGTGTCATGTCCTGCGTGTTCTACGAAGGCGCGGATAATGAGTGGCAGGAACGCGAGCTCATCTTCACAGGTCATAGAAAGGGGGTTGTCAACGTGAGATTCCCTGACTCTTTTCGAAGCTGTCCTTTCTCTCCCTTTGGGTTGAAGGCTAACGTGCAACCTCAAGATATGGAACAAGATCATTCGGGACGGACGTTTCGAGTTGGAACTCATTCGGCAACTTCACCACATTGACAACAATCGAGACAATGGCGCCAATATCTCCGCGGGAATCAGCTGCATTCTGGCCCTTCCTCATGTGGTGTACACAGGTGATGAGGCTGGAAGAGTGGTAAGTGGCTCATCAGTCTTTATGATATGACACAGTAAGCTTATTCTCTTGAGCCAGTACGAGTGGAATTGCGTTCAACGCCGTTGAAGATTTTCGCCGAGACTAAAGAGGCACTCTACTGTGCTACTCGAGCATGTTGAGCAGCAGATATCCCGGGTAAAAAATCGCTCTCACCAGTCATCTGCTCACGAGCTGCAAATCGCCTTGACCGGGTTGGCCTACATATCCTTTAATCAGTCATGTCCGAAGAGGGCTGACTGAACCGTATGTATATAGTATCAAAAAGCACGTATAGATAGACGGGAGACATGCGGCGGCTATTTTGCCTTTGAGGGGAAAACAAAAGTTGTTTAACCGTGATTTAGTTTGCCATTGGCTTTCGGTGAAGAAAAAAGGGCACCTAACCACCTAGACTATTTGAGCATGGCCCAGTTGGGAGCAATGAGTGGAGCGTCCATGAGCTATCCGGACATCGGAGCACTCTGCACCGAGAAATACCACCTGGTTCGTGAAGGAAAGACAACGGGGAGAGCGGGATAATTGCTGATGACAATGGATGGAAGAGAGCACTTGTAGATCGGCTAATTCGTTTATTTTGAAAGAGGGAGGAACATACGTGGTATCTAAAGAGGTAGACAGTTATGATGGATGCCGACCGGTTATATGTGCAGAATCATGTCATCCATGGGACATACCGTCATAACCCCACCATCCCACCATTATCCAATGTTTGCATTTCCATAGATTCATCGCTCCTTACCAGCGGAAGTCTCTCGCCCGCCAATCTTGCCCCCTCCCCTCTGAGTTAGTAAGTGAGTACTTCAATTCTCCTTTCGCCACGTCTTCCATCTTCGATCTTCTTCCCTTCTTAAACAGTTCATATATATCATTCACACCATCTATCATCTGACGCCTTCACTTACAGATTCAATCTCTCCTGTGTTTGATAGCTTGACTGCCTTCCTCACATAACATACATTACATCACAATGTCTTCCGCTCTCGAACAGCTCAAGGCCACTGGCACCGTAAGTCCAAAGTGAATTATTTCGTGGCCTTTTGGCGCCACATCAGGATGGGATCGCTAATCACTAGGTCTATCGTCTGTACAGGTTGTTGTCTGTGACTCTGGTGAGTTCTTTCTATCATTGCGGGTAGATGACTGCAAGGATATAAGCTAATATCACGTCTCTATAGGTGACTTTGCCAGTATGTTTCCTTCGTCCCGTTAATATTGCTCAGCCTTGCTTCCGATGTTGACTACTCTGCAGCCATTGGCAAATACAAGCCTCAGGATGCTACCACCAACCCCTCCTTGATCCTGGCTGCTTCTAAGAAGCCCGAGTATGCCAGCCTGATCGACGCTGCCGTCCAGAAGGGCAAGAAAGAGGTCCGTCATTCTGTGAATGACCGCGCTATATTGATCTGTTACTGAACCCCCGACAGGGCAAGACCCTTGACGAACAGGTCGAGGCTACTCTCGACAACCTTCTCGTTGAGTTCGGCAAGAAGATTCTCGAGATCATCCCCGGCAAGGTCTCCACCGAGGTCGATGCCCGTTTCTCCTTCGACACCCAGGCTTCCGTCGACAAGGCCCTTCACATCATCAAGGTACGCCAGACCTGACCGAATCAACAGGTGACGAGACATCGCTGACTTGTGCAGCTCTACGAACAACAAGGCATCTCCAAGGACCGTATTCTTATCAAGGTCGCCTCCACCTGGGAGGGTATCAAAGCCGCCCAAATCCTGCAGTCTCAGCACGGCATCAACTGCAACCTGACCCTCATGTTCTCCCTTGTCCAGGCCATTGCTGCTGCTGAGGCCGGTGCTTTCCTCATCTCCCCCTTCGTCGGCCGTATCCTGGACTGGTACAAGGCTGCGCACAAGCGCGACTACAGCCCCGAGGAGGATCCCGGTGTCAAGTCCGTTCAGAGCATTTACAACTACTACAAGAAATTCGGTTACAAGACCATCGTCATGGGAGCTTCCTTCCGTAACACCGGTGAGATCACAGAGCTGGCTGGCTGTGACTACCTGACCATCTCGGTATGTTATCCGTCCTAATTGTCGCCGGAATTACACTAACCTAGAGGTGTAGCCCAACCTGCTCGAGGAGTTGTACAACTCGACAGCCCCCGTCCCCAAGAAGCTCGACGCCGCCGGCGCTTCCAGCCTCGATATCCCCAAGCGCAGCTACATCAACGACGAGGCTACCTTCCGCTTCGAATTCAACGAGGAGGCTATGGCCGTCGAAAAGCTGCGCGAGGGTATCTCCAAGTTCGCGGCTGACGCCGTCACCCTCAAGGAGCTCCTGAAGCAGAAGATCCAGGCTTAGATTGGGAAATTGCCTTGATCTGTCTTGCTGTTGAATTCTGCTTCTTTTCCTGCGAATGTCTTTTCTTTGTTAAAATTTGGCGGCATGAAAAATTGGCCTCGTAGATATGAATGAATCATGTAATGAATTCTCCACGTCATTTGAAATGGCGTGGCATATTTTTTTATCAATATATCTTAGGTCCTTGTAGTTTCTGTGTAGGCTTAATAGAAGGAACATGTTCGGAAATTAGGCCGAAGCATGATGGTCGGAAAACAGCTGGAGCTGTACAATACCCGAGGTACGTCATCTGGAATTGAACCACCTCTTCACTCAAAGGAGGCTGAGGTTATTAAATGATTTTCGTGCTCTTATCTAACGCTCATTGTTAGGAACGCCGTACAAACACAATCGAGATAACAAGAATTATCTAGCTTCAGTCATTGCTTAGATACTGGGTTGCACAGCTTGTTGGTTAGCTTACAAATAATGATCACGGGATTCCGGGTTTAGTATGGCAGTGATTTCCGCGGATCTGCAGCTCTCGCTCAGTTAGGATCTAGGAGGTAATCTGTATCCGCAGTCGAGACCGAACGGCTTATGAATCGATTTCTGGAAAGGAATTATATTTGGTACTTGGTACAATACAGTACATACCCAGCGTTCCGAAGTACTGAGTAGCCCAGTCGTCGACTACATGAAGAGCTGCCAGCTTATCCGTGCCCTTTGACACGATAATACACAAACAAACGTCATTCCGACGACCCCGCCAGCACAGGTGGGGGTAACCATTTCATCGCTTTTGAGAGGCCAGCAGCTCCCCAAGGGCCCCAATGAGGAGGGGCAGTCAAGGCGGATGCATCATGGATGGAAAGCAGACGAAATTGGGCCGATTGGAAACCTATCGAATACGGAGTAGAATGATACTGTGAATCCACCCTCTAGTAGTAGCTAATAGGACTTGCTATATCCTGACCTAGGTAGTTATTTAGTAGTAGAAATTACCCCTCGTCCCAAGGTTTGCCTCTCGATTTCTCCTCGCCCTTTTCTTTTCATCATCATCTCTGCCATCAACTTTCTCGAATCTCTATTCAAGTCATATCTCACAAGACACCGTTCACACCGTCAAAATGGTCAAGGCTGGTAGGTGACTTATACTTGTTTTATATTGCCTTTCGTATTTTTCATTGGTTTCTTCCTGTAGTTGGGATCCACGATCGACCGTGGCCGGGGACCTTGATTGAGCACATTTGAGCACCTTGCGATCCGGCCCTCAACAGCTTCCTGGCCTATCATCCGTCGTCGTTGGATCCCAACTCTGGGGTAACTGAGCGTACTGGCTGCTCTTAATGGATAATGGATGCTTCTATTCGCTCCTGACTTGCTCCTGATGCTTGCTGGCTTGCTCTGGCCTACATGGCTAGTGGGAGTTGGGAAGCTATGGACGGGTCCTACCTTATCTGATGCAACCAGTCGTTGCACATGAGCGATCCAAACGAGCTTCTCCCGTTTTCTGGAAGCTTTTCGTACTATGTGCCGTTCCTACCTTTGCAGGATGACTGACTTTCTTCTCAGTTGCTGTCGTCCGTGGTGACTCTAAGGTCACCGGCACTGTCACCTTCGAGCAGGCCGACGAGAACTCTCCCACCACCGTCTCCTGGAACATCAAGGGCAACGACCCCAACGCCAAGCGTGGCTTCCACGTCCACCAGTTCGGTGACAACACCAACGGATGCACCTCCGCTGGTCCTCACTGTACGTTCTCTTACCAGTGATTTCTTTGAAACTGACAACTGACCGACGTCCAGTCAACCCCTTTGGCAAGACCCACGGTGCTCCCGAGGACTCCGAGCGCCACGTCGGTGACCTAGGTAACTTCGAGACCGATGCCGAGGGTAACGCCGTCGGCTCCAAGCAGGACAAGCTTATTAAGCTGATTGGTGCTGAGAGCGTTCTGGGCGTAAGTTTTTTTGCGGACGGTATTGCATCGATTTGACTGTGAGCTGACAACAATGTTAGCGGACCCTGGTCGTTCACGCCGGTACCGACGACCTTGGCAAGGGTGGCAACGAGGAGTCCAAGAAGACTGGTAACGCTGGTGCTCGTCCTGCCTGTGGTAAGTGCATCTCAGTCTATAGACACAAAGGCGGATGTACGTTAACTTGTCGTCTCTTTCAACAGGTGTTATTGGTATCGCCGCTTAAGCGCCAGTCGACTTTGATTAGCATAAAAGTGCTTGGATCATCTTCAGAACGGGAAGGAAAAGCAACAAAATTGCTATTTGTTCACGTACCAGGAAAAAGAAATCCAAGAGAGGAGTCTGCTCTTGACTTGCAGCTGACCAGAGCTACGTGCTGGATAGCATTCACGAATTGATGTGCTTTTGTAATGAAGTAGTTGCTGTGCGAATATAGCTATTAATTTACTTGACAATGGAATGATCCAATATCTATCAAAACATTATTCCCTCATTGCCAAATCTCGGTACAATACATAGTTGAATGACACCTATCAGTATCGCGCATTGGGACTGCCCCTGGCTAGACTATTAGCGGCTTCCCCCACAGAAAGTCAGGTGGCCCCAAACTGGAAGCTCTCCTCACGAGTCACCTCGACCTTATTTCCCCATCACTCTCTTCTGTCTTTGCTTTTTCTTACTTCTAATCATTTTCATTCAAGATTTCCTAAAACAATTGATTGTCGCTGCAGCAATCATTTTTCCTCCTTCCCCATCAATTTCTTATAGTCCCAAGTCTTCTGTGGCTTCCTCAGCATGCCTTTGGAAGCCCGTGTGAAATCTGTCCTGTCGGGCGACACAGTTGTCCTATCCCATGTCACGAACCCTGGACAGGAACGCACCCTTAGTCTTGCATATGTCTCAGCTCCCAGACTGAGGAGAGAAGGCGATGAGGTGAGTCTCTGATTTTCTGCTGTTCAATTGCTCTACCTAGCTTTGTTGCTTTAAAATCTCGGTCTTCTGGTCTCTGGATAGGTGGCCTCTACTTGCACCCATCCAGCACCAGCAAACCCAATTGGCACACTTCATTCTACACATTGCTGTTCAGAAATGGCTTGCTCTTTGATTGAACTGCTATTCCGAATTGTCGCTCACTCATCTCTAGCCATACGGCTTCCACTCCCGGGAATTCCTCCGCGAGGTCCTCGTGGGTAAAGTAATCCAGTTCCAGGTCCTCTACACCATTCCTACCGGCGCCAAGCGTGACTACGGCACAATCAAGCTCCCTGGCTTTGATGCCTCCCTGCCCGATATCAGCGTGCAAGAAGGATGGACCCGCGTGCGTGACGAGGCCGGCAAACGCAGCGACGAATCTGAAGAGACACTCGCATATCTTGAGAGACTCCGCGCTCTGGAGGACCACGCCCGTACTGAAGGCAAGGGTATGTGGGCCGGGGCGGATAAAGGCCGTACAGAGACTAGCTACGAGGTTGACGACGCAAAAGCTCTGGTGGATGAGTGGAAGGACAAGCACCTCGAGGCCATTGTCGAGAGAGTTTTGAACGGAGACAGGCTAGTACTGCGCCTGCTTTTGTCGCCCGATGAACATTTGCAGACGGTTGTTGCTGTTGCGGGAGTTCGGGCCCCGGCCGCGAAACGGGTCAATGCGGAGGGCAAGGAGCAGCCCGGTGAACCCTTTGGGGACGAGGCATATCAGTTCGTCGAGACGCGCCTTCTGCAGCGCAAGGTCCAGGTTTCCCTTCTCGGCGTCACTCCCCAGGGACAACTGATCGCCACTGTCCTCCACCCCAATGGCAATATCGCCAAGTTCCTCCTGGAAGCCGGTCTTGCCCGCTGCTTCGATCACCACTCAACGTTACTCGGAGCTGAAATGGCAGCTTTCCGGCGCGCAGAGAAGGAGGCCAAGGATAACAGGAAAGGCATGTTCGCTGGACTTATCGCGAAAGGTCCTGCTGGCGGGGCCGCCGATCAGGATTACATTGTCAGCCGAGTGCTGAACGCAGACACTCTGATCCTCCGCAACAAGGCCGGTGAGGAGAAGAAGATTAGTCTGAGCAGTGTTAGACAGCCCAAGCCGTCCGATCCTAAGCAGGCACCTTTCCAGGCGGATGCCAAGGAGTTCGTGCGTAAGAAGCTTATTGGCAAACACGTCAAGGTCACAATCAACGGCAAGAAGCCTGCGACTGAGGGTTACGAGGAGAGGGACGTCGCAACCGTCATTCAGGGCAACACAAACATCGCTCTCGCGCTTGTGGAGGCTGGCTTTGCTTCGGTCATTCGTCACCGCCAGGACGACGAGGATCGCTCCCCTGACTATGACTCCCTGCTTATCGCCGAGGCGGAAGCTCAGAAGGACGGAAAGGGAATGTGGTCTCCCAAGCCCCCTAAGCCCAAGCAGTACCAGGACTACTCCGAGAGCTTGCAGAAGGCCAAGATGGAAGTTTCGATCCTGCAACGTCAGAAGCGTGTCCCCGCCATTGTGGACTTCGTCAAGTCAGGATCTCGTTTTACCGTTCTTGTGCCCCGCGAGAATGCCAAGTTGACCCTGGTCTTGTCTGGTATTCGTGCGCCCCGCTCAGCTCGCAATCCTGGTGAAGCTGGTGAACCTTTTGGTCAGGAAGCCCATGACTTGGCGAACAAGCGCTGCATGCAACGCGATGTCGAGATCGACGTTGAAACCATTGACAAGGTCGGTGGCTTCATTGGCACTCTGTACGTCAACAAGGAAGACTTTGCCAAGGTCCTCCTGGAGGAGGGTCTGGCCACGGTTCATGCCTACTCGGCAGAGCAGTCCGGTCACGCCACCGAGTACTTTGCAGCCGAGCAGAAGGCAAAGGAGGCCCGGAAGGGTCTGTGGCACGACTGGGATCCAAGCAAGGAAGCTGAGGAAGCTGAAGAGGAACCTGCAAATGGTAGCAACGGCGTGGAAGGTGATGCTACCGAGCGTCGTAAGGACTACCGGGACGTGATGGTCACCTATGTCGACCCCGCATCCGGAAAGATCAAGATCCAGCAGATTGGCACAGGCACTTCTGCCCTGACGGAGCTGATGAGCGCCTTCCGTTCTTTCCATTTGAACAAGGCCAATGAGACTCCGCTCCCTGGCCCACCCAAGGCCGGTGACTATGTGGCTGCCAAGTTTACTGAGGATGGCGACTGGTACCGTGCCAGGGTGCGTCGCAACGACCGTGAAAAGCAGCAGGCAGAGGTTGTATACATCGACTATGGTAACTCTGAAATCCTCCCATGGTCCCGCCTCCGACCCCTGAGCCAGCCCCAGTTCTCCGTCCAGAAGCTCCGCGCTCAAGCTTCAGACGCCGTGCTCTCCTTCGTGCAGTTCCCCGTCTCCGCCGATTACCTCCAGGATGCTGTCAGCTATCTTGAGGAATTGACGTATGGTCGGACATTGGTCGCCAATGTCGACTACGTCGCTTCTGACGGAACGATGCACGTTACCTTGTTGGATCCTTCCGTATCGAAGAGCCTGGACCAGAGCATCAACGCCGAAATTGTCCGTGAGGGCCTGGCCATGGTTCCCCGGAAGTTGAAGGCCTGGGAGCGTGCTGCCAGCGAGACCCTCTCTAACCTGCGTAGCGTCGAGGACGAGGCTAAGCAGGAGAGACGCGGTATGTGGGAGTATGGAGACCTCACTGAGGACTAAGTGATAGGCACCGTCAAGGGGAATGGCTTTGAAGCTTGGGACTTGGACGAATGAATCGATTGTACATTTACGGGCAAGGTAAAATACATCCATGCCTTTGAAAAAAATTGGCCGTTCTGCTTTTGGCCAGTCATATTCTTCTGTATTTCTTGATGATATCCCTTAGCATACAGCATAGGATGTCCCTGGAAAGGTTCTAATAAGAATAGCCAAAATGAGGCATTTGATACGATCATTCGTCCACTATGCTTCACGCTTGTCGACCTGCTTGTCGATCAATTCGTAGTGTTCTTCTCATTGTTTGCTGGCGATGATCATTGACTGCATAACTGGATCGGTCATTTTTTATGCTGACATAATCGCCCTTTTATGCAGAGCAACAAACAACTTCTTTTCCGACGACTTCCAGCAGGGCAAAAGATCTGTTCTCGGTCCTTAACCGCATCACTTCTCGCTGCTGGATTTGCACAGTGAATATCGGCGCACCACTGGAAATCTATTGCATTTGAAGTGCCGACGCAGCAAGACTAGCCGATCCGACAAAACATCGCCTTTCTTAGCACATCCGGGCTTGCCGCGGAGGGGTGTAAGACGAAGCGAAGCGCTGTTTACTTGTCAGCACCAATTCACCCCGCGACCCTTGCTTTCGCTTTCTTATATCGCGCATCTTATCTAATCAGTCTGGGGTAAAGGAAAAAAAAAAGAAACCGAGCGGAGTCTCCCACGCAGCGCGGAAGCAGGCACCGACTTCAGAATGCCTTTGTGGCGTACCAGATCCCACCACAGCCAGGCGGAGAGCGATGCCTCCTCGTTACAACCGGCCGAATACGCTGAGAACGACCCGGCTGCGTCGGCTTCGCAGGCGGCGGGCACGGCGTGGCTCGTTGGCCACCTAAATCACCTCACGCAGGACCAGGAGGAGAAGCTCAAGGAGTTCAAAGCGCTGTGTGAGCGGAATGGGTACTATAAGCCTGAGGGGCAGGGTGAGGATGGAAAGGCCAGTCACGATGATGCGACTATGCTGTGCGTTTCCCCCCGTGTTCAAATTCTCAATTGGTTCTAGGTTGGGAGTTGTGGAGGAATAGCATGCTGACGGGTGTTATGTTGTTACGAACAGGCGGTTTCTGCGCGCGCGCAAGTTCGATGTGAATGGCGCTTGGGGTCAGTTCAAAGATACAGAGGATTGGCGCCGGGAGAATGCCATCGAGGAGCTATATGCGAACATCGAAGTGGACTCGTACGATGCCGCGAGACGGATGGTGAGTCTGGGCCCAGTGCTTAATGAGCCCGTGGATGAACATATTGCTGACCCTGGTTCGCTGTATGGATATAGTATCCGCAATGGACGGGTCGTCGGGACCGGCGCGGTATTCCCATTTATGTGTTCGAGATCAAGCATTTGAACAGCAAGAACATGGCCGCTTATAATTCGACGATGACTGACCCCGCCTCGACGGCAGAGACGCACCAGTCCTCGACGGTGCCGCAGCGTCTGCTGCGCCTTTTTGCCCTCTACGAGAACCTCCTCCGCTTCGTCATGCCCCTATGCTCTCAGCTGCCGCGGCCTCACCCCGAGACGCCGATCGTCTCGTCAACGAACATCGTCGATGTCAGCGGAGTTGGGCTGAAGCAGTTTTGGAACCTGAAGGGGCACATGCAGGATGCGAGCGTGCTAGCTACAGCGCATTACCCGGAAACCCTGGACCGGATCTTCGTACGTCTTCCCCTTCCTTCCTTCCACCCACCTATTGACTCGGCTGTCTAACATCTACCTACAAGATTATCGGCGCCCCGGCCTTTTTCCCCACCGTCTGGGGCTGGATCAAACGCTGGTTCGATCCGGTCACCACCTCCAAGATCTTCATTCTATCCGCCGCAGAGGTGAAACCTACCCTCACCTCCTTCATGGACCCCTCCAGCATCCCCAAGCAATATGGCGGCGAACTCGACTGGCAGTGGGGCGATATGCCGAACCTCGACGAGCCCGCACGCGGACTAATCGGCGCGCTGGAGATCCCTCCTGCCGAAGGCGAGACCAAGCCCTCTTTCACCAAGGGACCCGTCCTTTTCAAGGGCGACCACGTCGAAATTCTGGGCAAGGTCGACGGCAAGAGCAGACAGAGGACCGTCCCCGTGCCTATGCCTTCCAAGGACCAAGAGAACCAAAATACACCGGATACAGAATTGCAGGCCAAGTTGGCTGCTACGAGCTTAGAGCCAGCAGCATCATCAGCAGAGCAATCCGACGTTCAGTCGGAGAATGAAAAGGTGGCGTTGGAGAACATTGCCGCGGATAAGGTTGCTAACGGGAATGCTCAGACGGTATCTGCTTAATACCACAAACATAAATTTCCTTTCGGTTTTCCATTTACTGGTCCAGGTCAGGACCAGTCCCTTAATCTACATACACCAGGCGTCAATGGGGGATTACATAGACCGACCGATCAAGTTGACCGGGGCATGTCATAGAAAGACGATTGCATTTATTCCTTGTTCAGTCGCATATTGCAGATGTCCCTTCGGCATCTTGCATACGTTACTTAGTGTTTGCTATCGGCGGCGGCCAACGCAACATCAACATCGAAATCAACACCGTCAATCGATTAACGAGATCATCTTCCAAGTCCGCTTCTTCTATCCAGAGTACTTGCATCATTTGATTCTCTAAGTCTCATAGGCTAGATTAGGTGAATAGCAGTGCAATAAACACAATCATGAAGAGAAGTTATATAGCTTGTTTCTCCCATCTTTTCTAGGTCGTCTTCCACAGCAGATTGGTCTGCTTTCTCCGCACCTGTAGTTTGGTCAGTATTTGAGTGATGTGTGGTACAAGCAAGGGAAAACGTGGAACGACTCGGAAACTTACCATTGGAGCCAAGATAATCACACCTACGCTCAACGCCAGAACAGTCATGATGAGCTGCAACTTGGAGAATCCCTTGCCGAGGACATCGAATGCCTGGCTGGGGCTGGCTCGCGTGCCAAAGACGTCCCCTCCAAATGCGAAGATCAAGCTTGTACTCTCGAGCAGAGTCGGGCTGGAGAGGACGGCCTTTATGCCTACAACCTCGCGGTTGTGTGTGAGGTACCACTTCCCGTCGAACTCGAGGACGGGGTTGTACTTGAACAGACCCTCTTCGGCCTCGGTGGAGGTTGCGTCCCGCCCGACAGGTCGTCGGGGGTCTAACACCGGATACGGAATGCCAACGATGGAGTTCGAAGCTGGGAGTGTGCAGAGAAGTTGGCGGGTTGTAATACCTTGACGGGTTTGCGTGACGGCCATGTGCGAGATGGGTTCCGGGATGATGAAGGATTGAGAAACCACATGAGGCAGGGGCAGGATGTCAGTGCCGTGGATGCTGGAGTAGTTCGAAGCAGAGCCCAACGGGCCCCGGTCGTTGGGGAGCGGTGACTCGTAGAGCTCCGAAACCACCAGCTGATAACCCTTGGCGTCTGACGGTGTCGCTGGATCGCCATAGAAGGAGTAAACAAACCAATTCTCGGAGATGGCGGAAGCAATAGGTTGACTGGTATCAACGCCCTTCTGACTACTGCTGTGAAGAATCTTCCCGGAAATGGCATCCAGCAAGTAGAAGGTGGCCGTGTCTTTACCCACAGCCGTGATCAGAGCCAGGTTCTGGTTCAGGTACTTGTAAAGAACCGATCGGTCGCCCAGAACTTTGCCGATAGAGGCCACAGGGTCGTGAGCGGGGCGTGCAATAGCGCGAATGATCCTCTGGCCCTGAGCAGGAAGGAATTCCCAGACAGGCGATTTGTTGTCGGCGACGCTCCATCCCAAGACACGGCCATCAGCGCTGAGAGTCACGAAAAAGCCAGATTTATCCAAAGGTTTCACTGGCACACCATCTTCCTTGACGCCAATGGTGATAAGGTTTGTAGCGTCGTTGATGACAGCGATAGAAGCGATCTTGCCTGAGGCGGGCGTACGCTTGATAACAGCCCCAGACGTCGTGTTCAGGCTCACTGAGCTACCGTCGTCGACGTACACAGTGGCGTAGCCTGGTTGAGTGAGGATGGCCTTCACGTTCCAGCTGTCTGATTCAGCAGCCTTGACACTCCAAGAGACAGCGCCGTGATTTCCCGTGTCGACGCCATACACTCGTCCATTCTCAGTAGCTACAACGACAACTTTGCTGAGTCCAAAACCGTCAAGGCTCGACACTTCGTCGCTGAGAATACTAGTCAGAATACGCTTAGGTAATTCCTTCAGCCACTCTGGAAGGTGTTGCAAGTCTTTGGCGTGGCGCTTGACACGATGGACATAGGCCTTATATAAGCTCTCATGCCCCTCAACTTCCAATTCATGAGCGAGATCTTCCTGGTATTCTTCCTCAGCCCAGGAAGCGGCAACCGCTCTATTCAGTGCCTCGTATCTCGTCCACTCAGTCTGGCCGTTCCGAATGAGTTGCCAGTCACCCGACGACAAGACTGTTGCGGACCGAACAGCGACGGCGTCCCCCTTGGCGACTACCTCTGACACAGCATGTTGAGCGTGCTCAGTCGTAGGCGCCTGCAGCAGCCATCTGCCGAGGACTCCATGAGAGGCAGACGAGACAACCACGGCCTCCGACTGAGTGATGCGGGTGAAGTAGACATTGGCGTCAATGTTACTGGTCGCGAAGGCAGATTTCTCTTGCACACGAGGAAGACTGTATGCTTTGGAAACAGTCGCCGAGGTCAGATCAATGTGATACACTTCCGCCCAGGAGCTGGAGTCCGTTTCATAGTGGACAAGGAAATGCGGCAACGAGTTAAGCTTCTTCGGGGTATGGACTTCAATCGACCTGATTTCCTCACCGCTCGTGTTGTCGATGTTGATTGTATTGACTTGCTTCAGACCAATTTGATTGATTTTCAAAGCCTTCTGTGCCTTGTCCGTCCAAATGATCACTGGAGAAGCGGTGTTTGCGCCGACGAAGAGAATCGACTCCGGTCCAGACACATCACTCTCCGTGCTCAAAATGTGCTGCTGAGTCTGTCGGCCGGTGAGGGGATCCAAGGAAGTGACTTTGATCTTGTAGCCCTTGAGCATGCCCGACTGTAGAGAGATGTAGAAAACCTCAGTTGCGGAGGATGATATTTGCAGGGGAATGTCACCACTGAATCAACAAGCCAAAGGAAGGCATTAGCAACGACAACATATTTCGCAGGGTGATTCATAGTACCTAACATCCTTGAACTCCCACTTCGCATCCCCAGATTCAGCATCCAGTCTCCGGAGGACACCTGTCTTGTCACCGTACAGTGCGATCGCATCTCGGGCCGATGAAGTCGCGCTGGCATCTTCGAGCTCCAAGAGCTCGAGGTCGACCACAGGCTCACCAGCGAACCAATTCTCCCAAATCAATTTTCCGTCCAAAGCACTCCATGAGGAGATATAGTCGCCCACTGCGCTGACAATCGCATTCGATCCGTCGGAAGCACGCAAGAATGACTGGAACTGGCCATCGTCCTTCGAAAGCAATGATCGCGAGACGTTCTGTCTCCAAACCAGTGAGCCATCTCTTGGGTTCACTGCACCAAGAAGTAGCTTCTGAGAGAGGGTATAGAGCAGTGAGGCATTAGAGGACGAGGAAGGCTTGAGGAAGAAAGTCGAGTGTGATGAGGGAGTGCCCAGGAGCGCATGGTGGAAATCGATATGATTGACCTCATCAGGATAAATGGCCACCGTTGAGGGAACGCATGAGGTGAGCAGCAGGAGTGCCACCCGTAGCCACATTTTTATAACCTCAGATCCAAAGCGGTCATTGGAGGTGTAAGGTGGGCTGCTGGATAGTAAGGAGTTGGTGGTCGATAGGTAAGGTATCTGGCGGAGATGATGATGCCGCTGTTGATTGGTGGTGCGGGCGGTGATGAACGCTGAGCTAAGGTGAGCTCTACACTAAACCTCTCTTAAACTATCTTATGCACGGACTATTTATCCCACAATAATGGCAATTGAAGAATGAGATATTGATACACTATATACAGGTAAACTGATAAGTCACATGAAAGTTTGGAAGTAACCCCTTAAACTTGGCCAAAGCACGCCTTGTTTGCTGCTTCAACAACTTTCTTCTCTCCCTCAGTCATGTCACTGGTTACTTCCCAAGGCTTTGTGCCCATACCCATGGCTTGCAGGCCATCGGCGTTGACGGAAGACCAGTCCAATGCACCCTTAAAGCCTGCCTCACCCGGACCTCCAGCACCGGGAAAATCCCAAGGTGGTGAATAGGCGAGAGCTGCGTTCCGCTGCTTGAGGAGATAATTCACATTCATCTCGCACATTGGAGTGGCAGGAATATATAGGACACTGGAGTCACCCTTGCCTTTATGTTCCTTGTCCACGGAATGCAACGAGTCGCAGTGCCAGGCGACATAATCTCCTGGTTCGACCTCTGGGACCGAAACCATTGTGGCGTCCAGCTCAAGGTGAGGGTGGGTAGCTGGATTGTATTCTTGGCAAGCACCTGGAACGGCGCCCGGAAAGGTGGCGTCCAGGTTGGGCTGCAATGTCTTTGCATCGAAAAATGGACGCAGAATGGTATAGGCTGTGCTCTGAACGAGCATGGGGCAAACATGCAGCGAGCCTTCTCTAGGCGCGGTCTTAGACATTGAAAGCCAGCCCTGGAAGAATCTCAGCATAGAGCATGCTCCCGCTCCATTGTACAGATCCATGTTAGCGGAAACGCGGTGCTTCGCGTCCCAAGGGTCGTATTCTTCCCATTTGCCCTCCAAAATCTTGGTGTAGACCCGGGAATACTCTGGATCCTCCCAACGCTCGAGTGAACCTCCATCCATGTGGGGACCAAGCGAGAATTTGCCATCTCCCGGCTGTCTGATACGCAGGCGGTCCGCATATGTCAGAGGATATCGGGTGGATATCCGAGTCGCAGGGTCAGATGAATGCCAGAGACGCTGCAAGAAACGCTGAGTCTCGAGCATGTTGGGATGTGCTCGAGCCTCGGCCTGCGAAGGAGTCCAGTACAGCTCAAACACTGCGGGCGAGTCAGGCGGAAAGGCCTTGACCCGCTCCTTGTTGGCAGCGACATATTCTTCAACCCTGTCTTTCCAATCTCGAGCTTCTTTTCGAGGGATCACATTCCTGATCACGACAGATCCGCGGTGCCATATCTCAGCAAGGAGTTTATCCGAGACTCTGCCGGACACAATATCTGCATATTCTACCGATGGTATAATCTGCCAGCAGTCAGCATCCTAGTGAAAATAATGGCAATGAGTTACGGAATGATATACATCGCTGCCCTTGGCCTTGATCTCATGCACCTCTTTCTCTAGGCTTTCAAGCAGTCTCTTCCAGCTTTGCACCAGAGCCTTCTCTTTTTTCTCGAACAGCCTCTGTTTCAGTTCCTTGAACCGCGGAGGCAGCGGTTCAGGCTTGTAGTCAGGTCGCAAGCTTGGAAACACACTCGAAATGTTCCCAGCGGTCTTGGTCATATGTGATGTTGATGTTGACGTAGAGGCAGCACGAACGGCTGCTCTAGAGAGAAGTTTGGACGCCGACATACTGATGAAATGCTTGCTCGTAGTAGAACGTTGGTCCGTATTCCATATTTCAACTCCCGGTCTTTCCCTGATTTATATACACATTGTTGCCATCGGTATGACAGTATACATCGGTGGAGAACTGGGCGGGATACCGTAAATGGCAGGCGGCACGGTTTCCAAATGAGGCAAGTATCCGCTCTGAGTGTGGAGTATGGGCAGAGCGACATGAACATCAGAACGTGCTCTTCGGCTTTCAACGCAAGGCAAATGGATACGATCTACATCTAAATTTACCATAGAAGAAACGGGTAGTCATGCGGCAAACTTGGATCTAAAGTAATGTTCTTGTAGAAGTAGAGCATCATTACCTCGGGCCAATTCAACCCCGCGCATCCCCTCAATACCCCATTCAAGGTGATACGACGAGGAGGAATTAGCAGAATGCTCCGATGGCGGGCTTGGATTGCTATGACATTTAAGCCTGGGCCTGTCAACTTTGGGAGACAGTCCTCTCCTCAACCAAACTCCACCTTGAGTCTTCGACATGGCTTTCTCCGTCAAAGGAAAATCTGCCATTGTAACAGGTGCAGGTTCAGGTACGTAAAACAATTCAGACATCTCAGACCCTCGCTACATGTATATATTGCTAAACTCCTGATAGGGATCAACTTATGTTTCGCCAAACTCCTGCTTGAGAATGGGTGCAACGTCCTAATCGCAGACCTGGCCCTTCGACCTGAGGCGCAGGTGGTGGTGAACAATTATTCCAGTCAGTCAAATACACCCAATCGAGCCGTCTTCCAAAAGACAGATGTCGTCGACTGGGAGCAGCTAGAGGGAATGTTTGAGGTTGCGGTGAGAGAATTTGGTGACGTCGACATTGTATGTCCAGGTGCTGGGATCTACGAACCGGTACGTCGTGCACGTCTGCTCTTACCAGATGCGGACAAGTTTTCAGGTTCATGATTCATATCTTTGAGCTGTTTGTTGATGGCTCGCAGCATTGGTCCAATTTTTGGCGACCTCCCGGGACTTCAGAAAGCCGTGATCCACGAGATGGAGGTCGATATGCTTTGCTGGACATCAACCTGACACATCCGATCCGCACGACTCAGTTGGCTATATCTCACTTTCTGCAAAATCGAAGTAGCAAAAGAGCGAAGCATATCATCCATATTTCCAGTATCGCGGGGCAGAGCCCGGCACTGGCCGCGCCGATATATGTAGCTACGAAACACGCCATCAATGGCCTGGTGAGATCCTTGGGCAAGCTTGACAGCAAGTTTGGCATCCGTGTGACGGCTGTCGCACCGGGGGTCATCAAAACACCTCTATGGACGGATCATCCAGAAAAACTGAAGATGGTCGACGATAAAGCCGACGAATGGGTAACCCCAGAAGAGGTGGCTGCTGTGATGCTGGCTCTCATTCAGCAGGACAGTGTCAGCGAGATTATTGGCGACCAATCAGGCCAAGGCACTCAATTCCCCGTGCAAGGAGGAACCATCTTGGAAGTCTCCAAGAGCGTTCGCGCTGTCA
This sequence comes from Aspergillus udagawae, assembly GCF_001078395.1. Taxonomy (NCBI): domain Eukaryota; kingdom Fungi; phylum Ascomycota; class Eurotiomycetes; order Eurotiales; family Aspergillaceae; genus Aspergillus; species Aspergillus udagawae. Next base: position 1,640,818 of record NW_025091267.1, on the reverse strand, counting down.
GTCCATTCAACGACCCCGGACCAGCAGGACGACGGGGAAACACTGTGTCGGATATGAACAAGGTAGAGGATGAGGTATATGATCTGCTTTCAGAGGAAGGATGGGGAGCGCCAAAGATAAAGCTCTAGCTTTATTTCAGTGGGGAATATGACGAACACTTTGATAGTTGACAATATACTCTGGAGTATGGAGATAGTTACTGTGTGGATCCGTAGATAACCGTGAGATAAGCAGATGATAAGTCAGCCACGCTAAACCCAGATGGGCCGGAATTGCCCTCCGCTTTTTGTCGCAAGTCTAGGCTGGGCTGGCACCATCTCATCTCCAGTCATCATCCCCGGCCTCCCCGATGTAGCCCCTTCAAGTTGAACTTCTTGCCTTCAGATCTTTCACTCGTTTACCTTTTCCTTAGGACTTCTATTTCCTCTCTGCTGGCCTGAGTTGTTGTTATGTTGGACGACCCCCATCGCCTCTCCACTTGGTGATAACAACTTGTAGAACCGCCCTCGTGCCCACTACCCTTATCAGTTCGAGGATCATCTCCCACCCTCACCAAAGATGATGGGAGAGGATGCTATGGTCGGGGTCGGCCCCGGCGATGGACTCCGGAATTCGTCGCGACGGTATTGTTGATCTGACACCGTTCTATATGTTACGCGAACCTCTTGCTAATCAAGTGGCAATCATGCTTAGACGTGGAGTACGGGGAAAACGAGCATCCGGGTTTCAAGGTGATGCCAGTTGGATCAGCTGCGTGATCAACCTTGTCAATACGAGTGAGTTATACCGGTTGGGACATCAGCTCCTTATGTTTCCAGAGCTGATATAATCGTGACTCAACAGTCATCGGTGCCGGCGTTCTGGCAATGCCGCTCGCCATCTCTCGAATGGGGATCGTTCTCGGTATCTGCGTCATTCTCTGGTCCGGAATGACCGCTGGACTCGGCCTTTACCTTCAGGCTCGATGCGCACAGTACCTTGACCGGGGCAGTTCGTCTTTCTTCGCCCTATCGCAGCTCACATATCCCAATGCGGCCGTCGTTTTCGACGCTGCTATTGCGATCAAATGTTTTGGAGTGGGGGTTAGTTACCTCATCATCATTGGTGACTTGATGCCAGGTGTGGTACAGGGCTTCGTTGGTAGCACTCCAGCATATGACTTCTTGGTGGACCGGCATTTCTGGGTTACTGCTTTCATGTTCGTTGTCCAGCAACTCTCAAAATTGAGCAGGACCTGTGCTGACGGCTCATCCCAGGTTGATTGTCATTCCTCTCTCCTATCTCCGACGTCTGGACTCACTGAAGTATACGAGTATCGCCGCTCTGGTATCAATGGGCTACTTGGTCATACTGGTTGTCTATCATTTTGTAAAGGGAGACACCATGGACGATCGGGGCCCTGTCCGTCTGATCCATTGGGCTGGTCCCATCCCGGCTCTCAGTAGTCTCCCCGTCATCGTCTTTGCGTTCACGTGTCATCAGAATGTAGGCCGCCTGCGCGACAATTTGACTCCTGACATATCATGCTAACGCTGGAAGCAGATGTTCTCTATATTGAACGAAATTAGCAACAACAGTCACTTCCGGGTGACAGGCGTTGTGCTAGCCAGTATCGGAAGCTCTGCAGCCACCTACATTCTCGTGGCTATCACAGGCTATCTCTCTTTCGGAGACAACGTCGGGGGTAACATTGTGAGCATGTACCCACCAGGTGTCTGGGCGACCATTGGACGTGCCGCTATCGTCATGCTTGTTATGTTTTCATACCCGCTTCAATGCCACCCGTGTCGAGCGTCTATTGACGCAGTGCTTCGCTGGAGACCCAAGCCTGCTGCTGGAAACGAGAACTCGCCTCACCGTCACCCTCTGCTCGGGCCAAGGGGCCACCGTGCTCCCGAGCCCATGAGCGATCTGCGGTTCTCAATCATTACGACGACCATTCTTATCCTAAGCTATATCGTGGCGATGACCGTCTCCTCGCTCGAAGCAGTATTGGCCTATGTTGGTAGCACCGGAAGTACTAGCATCAGCTTCATTCTTCCGGGCCTTTTCTACTATAAAATTTCGTCTCCTGACTCGCCAACCCATCAGCGACTTATGAAAGAAGATGACGAAGCAGTTGAGAACATTCTCTCCGACGACGACAATGCCGACGAAAACGATATCGAGGGCGGCCAGAACCTACCACTTACCGACAGCGCAATTCTCCGACTTACCAACCGACACTGGCGCCGAGGCTTGCTGCGGAAGTTGAGTTTAGCGCTCGTGGTATACGGCATCGTTGTCATGATCGTGTGCTTGATTGTGAATACATTCTTTATAGCTTCGCACTGAAATCGTCGTGTCACTATGATGGTTATGGCAGCTCTGTCATCGTCTCCCTTTTATGATAAACTCGGTTCGAATTATTCCTTTACTTTTCTCCAACTTTGACTTCATCATTTTCTCGGAGCGGGCGTGTCTGGACAAGCTTCCGTCATTTCAAAGAGTTACTTGGCCTGAAACACCTTCCTTTCTATATTACCTACTTATTTACTTGCTTGAAACTTTGTCGCGGCGATACCATCCATAGGCGTTGGAAGGTCAGTTTGGATCGGCCTAGCTCATACGTTTACATTTTCCGTTAAAGGTCCTTATCTTACTACCTTGTTTCATTTCTCCTCAGATAGATATCGGGTTCATTCCTTTGAGTCGTGAAATCATCAGATCACGACCTTTCTTGATCAGACGAATGGTGTTTGCTTTGATAGTAAGATGGCAATCTATTTGGACTACTTGCTGAGAGGTCATTCATGTAGTCCTACATTCCACGTCTCTGTTCACAAATCATTGCTTGATATCCTGAATATAAGCTACTGTTCTCGATGGTACTGGTCAGAGGAGAAAAAATTGCCCGATTTCTGTTATGATAATAGAGATTCGATCATCATTAAAGCCCCGACTGTAGCAAAGGTGCAGGAAAGCAGAGTGCAAGGGGGAACGCTCATTAATAAAATACGGGATGAATCATGGTCGAGGGGAGCGAGTGTAAAAATAGTTTGAGGTTTGCTAGTTAGCCTTGGAACGTTGCGGATTAAACGGCCATAGTGCTGTCATCTTGAGTGGTTATTGCTAGATTGTTGGCGAGATTAAGGATAGAGAGTGTGCTTTGACCATCTTCAAATTCGACCGGTGGCCACCGCGTATCCATATCGAGATTACTTACTGATTATTCTGGTTGTTCAAAATCCGCAGAATAGCCAGGAACAGGTTGAGGATGTCCAGGTAAAGGGAGATCGCAGCGGCAATCTCCTCCTCAACATGGTAATGGCGCATGACCAGCTGAGTATCGACGAGAATATAAGCCGAGAAGACCAACGCCGCCAGACCACCGTAGATCAGCTCGGCGGTGCTATTGCGCGGGAAGAATGCCGCCATGAACCCGAAGAGAATCAGGAACCACAGGGCCCCGAAGAGGTAGGGCATCCAGTTCGTGAAGTCGTATTTGGTCTGGCAGGCGAACAGGGTGAGCGCGACGAAGATGCCCAAGGTGAGGACGAGCGCTTGGATGACGATGCGGGCGTCATAGAAGGAGGTCACGACGCTGATGGAGTAGGCTTCTAGCAGGGTGAAGCCAGAGAGGAAGAGGAGGTTGGCGGGGTAGCTTTTGCGCTTCCAGTACGTGACGAGCATGAAGCCGAGGGCGCCGAAGACGGAGACCATCATGAGCCAGAAGTTGGACTGGATCCAGAGGCGATAGCTGTTGCTGAAGAAAGAGATCGAACTCATGATTGTTGTGAGAAGGAGCTGGATGGTCCTGATCGCGGAGATGATTGTTAGTTGCCAGGGGCTGTATGTATAGCTTGCGAGGGGAGCTGCTTACAGGATCGCATAGACCTTGCGGATGAACTGCATACGGATGGGCAGGGTGCCCTCCGCAACGGTGCCGCCAAACTATGGATTACAGTCAGCATTGTCATCTATCGATGAGTTCGGGTTGCGTTGCGCGTACCTTGAAGTCGTCGGGGACATTGTCGTTCTCACTGCGAGGCGCATCACGGCTCGCGGTTGCCTGATAAGATGGCGGGGCCTGAGGGTAAGGATGGTCCTCGAAGGAGTCCCTTTGAGGAGCTGGTTCGTATCTGGCGTTGGCAGCCATTTTGCTGCAGTGTCGAGGCTGAAAGATTCTCTGTGTGAGCAAGAAGATGGCTGAAAACAATGAGACCTCTAATGGGCGATGATGGCAAGGCGACAGATAGGCTCGATATGATGAGGGCCCAGGGAGCTTCCAGAACATGTGACGTCTTCTATCACGTGGTACCGCCGCAGGATAGAACGAAGTCGAACAAGTCGTAGAATATGAAAGAAACAAAGAATTACAAAAGAAGGCCATTAGAATTCGTATTTTCAGTGATCGTATTATCTATCTTCTATATTCGTAAATCATGGCATAAACAAATCTGTAAGTCTTTGACCAAAATGCTACCGTCAAGACGCCAACTATGTGCAAGAAATCGGTTCATAGAACTCCCCCAATGGTCCATTACTTGGGTGTTCTTCGAGCGTTTGTATCTGACAAGCGTTCTGGCACAGCTTCATCTGTGTCGGTATCTTGTCTAGGGTCAACTTGATCATCCTCCTCTTCGTCACTTGTGTCATCGGTAGTTGTCGGACCATGGGCTGCAGAGGCCGCAGTCAGTTGGTCTGGACGCTTCCTCCGCTCGAAATCTTGAGCGTGAGCAGCCGCCATGAGCGAACCAACGCGAGAAAGGCCGCGAGGACGAGTAGCCAGCCCTGGTGTAAGTGGCGTTCCCTGTTCAATGTCTGCCGGAGCGGACAGAGGCGTGGTCGCGTGTTGATCCTGAAGCTGCACATCCTCTCCGGGACGATCCACTTCGACCTCGGGAGAAGCCACTTCGTAAGGCAGAGGGACATCCCTTGATGCTCGGAAAAGGAGAACGTTGGTACAGTGTTCATTTTCCACACGGAATATCGTCCAGACGCCCCTCCGAAAGATCTCAGACAGGGCGACCATAAAACTTAGTAAAGCTGAGTGTTGCATATCCCTGGCAAAAATAGCATAGTAAATCCAGTTGAAACGTATGATGACATCGGCGACCATCGCGGCGTAGTAGACCCAAACCTTTCGGAATGCCAAAACTTCGCGCAATAGCGGATGTCTGGCATAAGGGTTCCCCAAACTCCAGTCCATAATCAAGTCCCAAACCGAGGTATAGACGGCGTTAAGCAAAGCAAAAGTGACAAAGGGAGCCTGGAACCGCGTCATCCTTTCGATACGGTACATGCTCAACGTGGCGTAATAGAGGACTCCGAACATGTATTTGCCAAAATTCACGAGATGTGGAAATACGTTTCTAGTATCCGCATAACGACGGAGGCACTGTAATGCTCTCCAAACCGATGGTAAGCACTGGAAGAACCCTAGGAGCCGGGAGTGGGATGAATTGCATTGCGGAGCATTGTTCCAGTGATGTGCGTAAAGACAGAAGAATAACTCGATGTTCTTTCAAACATTAGCAAATTAACCTTTTAAGATGCATTGGATAGAACTCACCCCCATAGCGTATGTTTGCGAGCAATACATATCGCCGAGGAAGAAATCGCGAAACTCGACAGGGTATAACCCAGCAAGTATAAGACGCCACTATTGTTGTCAGCTGAATCTTTTTGAAATAATGCAAATGGCACTTACGTTTGAATATGCCCACCACTTTCGACTTCTGTGGTATAGCACACGCGCAGGCAGGAACAAGATAATCATTGTGAGGCCGACCAGTACAACAGGCCAATAGACATACATGGAATTTATGGTGAGGAAATTCAGCCACATAAACAAGCCTAGCATGAACATGAAGAAGCAAGGTAGCTGTCAAGAGTTAGATCAAATCTGAGACACATGAGGCAAGGGATCGTACCTCGGACAATTGACGCCAATCAAGAGCATGCCGCGTATCATATTCAAAGACAAAAACGTAATTTATCTTAGTCTTAGTCCAGATCATGCAGTCGAAGCAGAAGAGTAGGAAGTGAAAGACAATAAGAAAGTAACCGCCATATATCTGCTAGAGTTAGTTATGGAGTCATATGTGACAGCATTGCCATCTTGTCCCGAGGCGACACTGACCTGAAGTAAATAGCTGGTTTGGACCTGCACACTAGGGTCCGAGTGCTCAAGGTGCCGACTAGCATAGATCAACGACTGGATGCCGAACAAGACACCGGCCATTGAAAGAAGTCCGGCACGGAACGTGTTTGGCGAATAATCGCCCGACTTGTTGATTGTATGGCGAAGTTTGGAGATAGTGATTTTGCGATCCCCACGCTCGAGATAGCGAGCATATAGGTCTTCGGTAGCAGCCATCAGGTTCTCTACGACTTCACTTTGCACGAACCACGCTTTGTTGACTCTCTCTGACATGTACCTCATCGTAGGGCGTGCATTGACCAGCTTGTCATATTTCTTGTTGATCTTCCGAAAGGCAGTGCGATTAAGGTAGGCATACGCCTTCAGCAGCTCAAGGCCGCGATAAAACTCTTGGAGTGCATACTTCAGCTTCCGCTTCGCAACCCGATAAGTAACTTCATCGTTCTGTGAGTCCTCTGGTCGGCGCATGAAGTCTCTGCGACCCGAAACCGCCTCAGGATTCTGCGATTGAAGTGCGGCCGTAGTGTTCATCTCCGCCAGCGCTTTGGAATTCTTCCCAATGCGACCACGCCCCAGCAATGTCTCCTTCAGATGAAAGGCATTGAGAGCATTCAATGTGCTGAATCCATTCGACCGATGCGCCTCATCTTTCTTGAATTTCGACTTGGTGCCCAAAATCTCTTGTATCCGCCTATCTCGCATGATATGCAGCTGTTGTCGGAGGACCTGTAAGCGCTGGGTGGCTTCATCCTCCTTCATCTGGTAGAAGGATTCGATCTTGGCCAACTCGCCATCCAGAAACGCAAAAAATTCATCCTCTCGTCGTTCAACCTCTGATAAGGGAGTGTCAGTCTGCGCGCGTTTCTCGGGCGGTACCCAGTCCGGCTGCGAGAAGACACGCTTGAGGATTTGAGAAGTCCTCGTAGTGGAAGGCCCAGCCAAATTGTTTCTCAAGCTTCCGCCTCCCTTGCTCCCGGCGTGCTTTGCGGCAGGACTCTTACTGGCGGCATCCTGACACAGACTTTGATTGGTGTCACGCCGGGACATCACAGGTGACGGGGTCTTCGGTACACTTCGACGTATTGATCCGTTTGGGGGCGAATAGGACATATCATCCTTTGGATCGAGTGCTGGGTCAGGGAGCTCTAGAGAGACCAAATCCGAAGCTGCGCCATGCTGTGGAGGTGACGCTATAATGCTGCCATAACTTCCCATGACCGCGGAGAATCGCGATCCCGGGACTCGCAAAGGCTGGCGTTCATCGCGTTGGCCAGGAGTCGATCTGGACGTCGTCGTCGCAAGGGCATCACCCCGGATCGGGATTGACGGACTGCGGAACGAGTTGGGAACTTCAAGTCTCTTGTTGTTGTCTGAGATTTGACCTGACGAGGCGCGAAACGTGCCAGAGGGTGTGATAGGCTGATCCCCAGGTCCAGTACCTGTACGTTTGAGAGACGGATACCGAGGACTTCGATTGGCCTTTTGAATGGCCCGAGCGATAGCTTTGACTTTTTTCTTGCCCGTCTGCCCGCGGAAAATCGTATGTATCAGCACGAGATCATTGTGGTTGAGGGGTAAAATCCATGACACGGAAACCTACCTTGTAATCCAGGTATTTAGCACGCCATTCAGGAACCAATTCCTGTTCTAACTCTCTGTTGACCAGTCGTATGTTAGCTGTCCGGCGTTTGTGCGGGGGAATGGAGATTGGGGATCACGAACTTGGCGAACTTCATCCTGGGGCGCAGACGGGATTGTGCATGATATTAAAAGATGGAATGAAGACAAGGGGCCTGGATGTTCAAACTTGATTGGATCCCATTGGGAGCTTATGGAGGATCTGCCGAAGGATGAAGAGGGCGTTCGTCTTCGCCTAGAAATTGCTGCTAGTAGGCTGCTAGTGATATGGTGATATTACTTGCAGGCCGTGCACTTTCGCTTCGTTCAGTTACAATTGCCGGGGATAGTCTGTCTAGTCGGGGAGGGGAAAACAGCCATCACACCAGGAAAGGGAGTGACATATGAAATGTCCTAGATAATTGGAACAGAATCACGAGTGCGAGCAGTGCGCAAAAGCCCCAAGAGACAAAGAATGAAGATCGGAGGAGCTAGAGAAAAAAAAAAAAAAAGAAAAAAGAAAAATAACTTTGGCAAAATCGCAAGAAAACTTCAAACTGGTTGAAAAAAAGTCGTCATCACGTATTCTGGGCAGTTTGAAGCTGCCAAGAAGTAAGTAGAATCTAAGGCGGATAAGGTAATCCTCCTCACACACAAGTAAACTGGAAGACGGCATTCAATTGAGTGGAAGATGGTCCTCCAGCAGTCTAGCTACCTACTAGTGCTAGTATTTGGCAGTACCTTAACCAGACAATAGAGAAAACGCACGCTGGTTGGTCAATCACCTTAGACAGGCGCACGTGCAGCATGCGATGAATTCATTTGTGCATCCACTCCGGGCTGCATTTGTATCAGTTTCAGACAATCTGGTTGGCTGGTAGATATTTACTATTATTTGGAAGAATAAGTGTATCTCTCGATCATCACTGCTCGATTGAAGTGGATTTCGATCCATCGCATATCTAGAGGGCTCTACGGCTCCATGGCCAGAATGTCATCAGAGTGGTTTTGATCCGTTGAATCCATTGGTTTTGCGCTTCAGGAACCAGGTCGGCAACCTATTAGAGTCACCGTTGTTTAGTCACTGTAGACATGTGACTGCGTGATATGTGGTCCAGGCACTGCGGAATGGCATCAAGCGACTTGGATCAACTCATCAAAGTTCAAGTCCGCAAACTGACAAAATGCGAATGCATTGTTGAAAGTAAACTCTGAAAGCACTAGAGTCGGGCCCTGAGAGTCTCGTGCAACTATCTAAATAAAGGTGATGTTCATGCATATCGCCTGACTGGGCGGACTCCTACATACCAGATATCTGCGCAACGCTGCCAAGACTGGTGGCGTCACTCAACAACTTTGACTGTTGTTTTTCTTACGGGTTGCGTCATGGAGCGACACTATCAATGATCGTCTTCTATGAAGGTGTGAGAGCAACTTGATCATTTTCAACAATCATGCAGAGATAATTCAGTTTCTGGCCTTCATCACTGTTCTGATCCTAAGTACATGCCGTCTGACTGTCCCTTACGGCACGCGTTTACCAACGGTCAACAGGGCGCTCGAAGCGCTCATGAGGTGGGTAGCGACCCGGGTCGTACTCTGGAGCACCCTGTCGGTCGATATAGTGCTCATCGTACATGCGTTCGGCATTTTCCTTAGCATGGCGACGAGCGCGTATCTTATCCGCTTCATCGAGTCCCTTTGTTTCGATGAGTTTGTCGACCTCAGCACCGACAAACCCTACCAGGGCCTCCTTGGCGAAAGCATGGCTGACGGGCTTGCCTAGCAGATTGAGACGCTATTAGTGCTTGCTAACACACTAAATAGGGTGCCGTATACTTACCCTCTCGACGCTGGTGGTCCTCCCAAGCCTTCATGCCGGCAAACGAGGCAGCTCCAGCAATGAGCTCATGAGACAGGCTGCTCTCGTGCTTGCGCTCGCCGTACACCTCACGTTGAGCCTCGTCGGATTGCTCTGGATGATCGCGTCATTAGTCTTTGAACACGGCGAGTAAAAACGGAATGGAGGGCGAGAAGTGAACGGGACCCATTCTTGATCCTAGCAGGAGGGTTTCCCAGAGTCACATTCAAGATTGAAGTGAAAAGGAACGACTTACCCCAGCCCCAAGCCATTTTGAATCGATAACAAGAAAGAGTTTAGGAATCTAAAGGTAGTTCAAAGTGTTGCGATAGTTGTGCGATGGGATAGCCCCGGACCACAGGGGGGAGGCAGTCTGCTCAACTTATATCCCTGCACATGGCGGGGTTATCAGCTAACTCAGGGGAGTCCTCATTGCCCCTCTCGCGCCATCGTCTCAGCGTCTATTTTCATAACTCCACTGCCTGAGCCTTACGAGGTTGGCAGGGAAGATCGGATGGGTCGTCTTGCCCCCCCTATCCTTGAGTGTGGTGCGAAGGAAAACAGTCCGGAGTACAATGATGGTAATGGTATGGCATCACCTCTCTACGCAGCAGTTATGCACTACTCCTCCCTCCGACCCTCCCATGGTGTTTCGCATTACGTGAATAATGGTGTATGCGCCACAGCGTCTATCCAGCTTTGGAGACTTGCAAGTTGTGTCATTCGACTCGGAGTTGGAGGCGTTTGCATACGCCAGTTAGTGGGAGCGATTGCTCCACGAGGAGGACAGGAGCAGTTTCAGCTGGAAGAAGATTGCTTCAGATTTAGGCAGTAGCATTTACTGTTCGTAACTGTATTATTACGAGCAACACTCCCGTCTATTTCGGAGCCGACTCAGAGGGAGAATGACCCTCTCTCCCATGGTACCAATCCCCAACTATAGTACCTAGCTTAGAATCCATTAGACCAGCGCTAGCATATTACAGCCTTGAGTATTTCCATACAAGTCGAGACTCAGTCGTCAGCCTGGTAACGAGTTCTTACTACGCATGTAATAATAAACGGAGGTAATAGATAGCCAACACTCCTCAGTTGACTTAATCCAACGGCGGATAGACCGGGAAATTGGGTCTCTCGCTCAGCCTTACTTTGGATGAGCCATAATATCCACACTACTGTATTTAGCACTTAGCAGTATCGACTCAGCTAGTGATTGCTGGGATCGATTTACCGAATCGCCGAGGAATTGGTGAGACCGCCAAGCTCTCTTGTGAAAGCTTGTCTATCGTACAGTCATACGAGCGCTATCCTCCACAAAGTCCATTGTGTAGTATGTGCATCAGCATATCTCTACAAAAAGAGATGCATCCCTCCGGTCACTAGCGAGAGGGTGGAGCATATCTCTCTTCATACAAAATGCCACTACGTACTTACTGGATGCTCTCCACCTCAAAGCTCCATAATCGGAACCACCGTCAATAGTCCACTACGAGAGGCTTCCACGTTGCATCATGCATCCTCGCCCCTCACAAGTGGCGGTGTACTATTATCAGCTCCCTAAGCATCGTGGCTGAAGCTGGATGGACTCAATGGAGTCAAGTCGGTGAAGGTGAAACACGAGCCAGACATGTTGTCGTGTTTACGGGCCAAGCAGGATGAAGCGGTCTCTTGACCGTTCACTCATCCAATGTCGTCCTTGACTCCGCAAGCGAGCTGAGTGTGATACCTTGTACTTGTTACCCAAGGACCCACTCCAAGGAGCAGTATCAACTTGGGAAATGACTGCGAGCCTGATAGGGCAGGTCTTTTGCCCTTCGCTTGTGCATACCTTTCCCTCCGATTTTCAAGCTCATCTCGGACAGATATTGTCCGCTCAATCAAAATGTAGGAGCTCATTGCAAGACTGATGGGCACCGGGTTCTCTTATCGGAGTTTGCATCTGAAGCTTTAGCGTTAGGAAGACTCGGAAATGGATTCCAGAAATTTCAGGCAGAGTACTACAGCGGTGGTGTTGGCCTGATTTATAAGGCATAAACTGAGCTTGAGCTCTAGGACGTTTTCCATCACCAACGTCATGACTGATTCTTGCTCCTCTCGACGACTCCTTGCTAAGTGCATGAACAACAGCAGTGCGACTCTTAAACTGACACGCGTGAAATACTCTATCATGCTATTGATCATCTTAACATCTGATTGAGAGGACATAGTCCAACCTGAACCATTTACCCCACACTGATAAAGCTCACTCACAGCTACCTACTACTGAAAACAACATCTCACCAACAACCGGACCTACCCAGTCCCCCTTCTGAACAACGATAAAATGACATCCAAAAAACCTCCCTCGCCAGCCGACTTCCCCTCCCACCACACCGTAACCATCACCCCTCCCCAAAGCCCACCCCGCGCAACCCACCCCGCACCGCCAAACATCCTCCTCCTCCTGCACGGCCTCGGCGACACAGCTGCAGCCTTCACCTCCTTCGCGCGGGCCCTCAACCTTCCCGAAACAACCGTCGTGACGATCCAAGCGCCCACACCCCTCCCCTTCGACCTGGGCGGCTTCCACTGGGGCGACGACGTCTCCTTCGACTCGGCGACAGGCACTCTAGACATGGACGCCGGGTTCAAGCGCGCGACGACCCTGCTCGTCCACGAGGTAATCCGGGGCGTGCTGGTGCAGAAATGCGGGTATCGGCCGCGGGAGATCCTGGTCCTGGGGTTCGGGCAGGGCGGGATGGCCGCGTTGGTTGCGGCGAGGGAGATGGCCAACAGGGAAAGGACGCAGGGTGCGAGTGCTGGGGTTGATGCGGATGCGGATGCGGATGCGTCTCTATCCGGAGTGATTTCCATCGGGGCGCCGTATCCCCTGTCTGGGAGTACGGTGGGGAGGAAGAGCCGGACGCCGGTGCTACTGGTGGGTGGGCGGGAGCCGACGGCTGTGAGTGATGGGGCTATACAGCGGACGAAGCAGGTCTTTGAGTTTGTGGAGGTCCATCAGTACGCGCGGAAGGGCGATGGGATGCCGCGGAACCGGGAGGAGATGATGCCTGTTATGCAATTCTTTGCGCGGCGGTTGCGCAGTTGGCAGGGTGTACCCGAGGGGAGTGTGGAGATTACGTGAATTAATGATACAAAAAAGAACAGTAGAAATGGTACTGTACAGTCCGTTGATATAGAGATAGGCGTCTAATTAGGTGCGTTAATCTAGCTCTTCAAGAGCTTTCCTGGCTTGGTCAATGCTTTGACGGGCTGTGTTGGCTGGCGAGTCTTCTTCAACCCGTCTTCCTCCCTCCTGCGCAATTGTACGCAGGTGCTGCTCTGTCTCTCTTAAAGCTGTTCGGCCATCCTCCCGGACTTCTTCCTCCCAGAAGTTTCTGGCGGCATCCCATTTTTTCTGCTGTCGCCGCAGCGAGTAGATCAACCCCACTGCGGCCATTGTGCCTGTCTCATAGATGGAGGCAGTGGGGAGCGAGATGTAGGTCAATGCGGAGAGTGCGGTTGTCAGCGTCGTAGTCGATAAGCTGAAGAGCACGAGTCGTTGCGCCAGAGCCTGCAACGACGGCACAGTGGTGTCTAGGAGCTTTGCTCGGCTGTTTGTTATCTGCGGCGGCCAGGGCTCCGCTGGTTGCGCTGGAGTTGTCCGAGTCTCAGAACTATTCGAGTCTTCTTTCGCAGGCTCAGCGGGCAGATCTTCAGTTACGATCCGGGGTGCTTCAAGCACGCCAGCCTGCTCGAATTTGCCCGCAGTCCAAATCACCTCCTTCTCCGCGCGGCAGAGATACTTCTTCTCCAGGATCTCAGACGTGATCATGCCAATGTCGTCCACTCGCCAGAACAGCTTCCACCATGCGAGGCCTTTCCACGGCTTGCTTGCGAATCCTTCTTCGAGCGAACTCTGTAGCTCGGTGTGAGCCCTCTCCGCCCATGAAGATACAACTCGGACCAGTTGCTCGCGGACCTGGTCAGGGACTGACTCGGTCTCTTGCTCCAGAATCCTCCTGTTTTCCTCCGTCATCACACTCGTCTCCGCGGAATCAATCAGCGCCTCAATCAGAGTCTTCAGGGAGGGGTCCAAGGTTCCTGCTTCTGTCCGTAAGGACGACAGCCAATCCACAACCGGCTGCACACCACTCTGATGCCACCCCCTCTCGTACAGCGACGCGTTCTGCACGGATTCGCGAAATTTAGCCAAGGCGACATCAGCTTTATCGAGGTCCACAAAGCTTATGCGATCGCTAGCTGATTCCGCGGCAGCGCCAGGCAGTGCAATAGCTCCGTAGACCAACCGCGCTTGTTTCTTCAGGTCCGATCGAGTGACCAAGCCACTGTATGCGAGTAGACCATCTACGCCCCTGCCACACACAATACTCCTGTGGACTGGATACCGCACTGCATTGTGCCGGCCGGACTGCGATATGGGTATCGCCACCGTGGGCACCAGGAATGTATCCGCGGAAAGTTGTGCGGGTGAGAGGTCCGTCTCCGCGCCGAGCGTAGATACCAGAATTTCAATGTTGCCTTTCTTCAAGATCGACGAGGGCACCGAGATCGTAGGTAGGAGGTCATTAGGGATCGTCTCCGACACTTCTCCGTATCTGTCAACCTGTCAGCGTCTCACTTCCATTATGGTAGCGAGGTTTAATACCGAATCAGCAGCCCCCGCGACATATCCGCATCCTCGGAATCTAATACATCCTCCCAGGGTTCCCGAGAACTCAAGGGATCAGCAAGTAGCAGACGCACGAGCCTGCGAGCAGCGTTCGCGTCATTTAAACCGAGCACTGTAAACGAAGCCATCAGTTAGCCACTATTACAATCTCTCTCAATACCTTCCACATATCAACATGAACTAACCAGCTACCCGGATAAGCGGGACTTCTGACTCCAATCCACGCAATGCAAGCTGTAATCGGCTGATATTCACCTGTTCCGGCGCGGCATCCCTGACCCGATTCAAGGCTTCATACAGCTCCCTGAACCGTTCTGGCACGTTCCTTCGAGCACTGACCAAAGTCGATGTTGCAAGTTGACGGCGGCACACATTCGCCGAGGGTATCGATGGCAACGATGGGAGGTGTTTCTCGTCTCGTCGCGGAGTGACATTGCCGCGGGGACGCGTTGTCACGCTTCGTCTCCAGATTGAGCAGGATGGGCAGTAGAAGATCAATCCATTGTCCGATGGCCGCGACAGGCTCTTCGAAATCGAGCTGCGGAGTTTGGGAGGCATTGACTCGACGCGCGTGGTATGCTGGTGAGCATTTGGAGAGGGGAGAGTGAACCAAAGCAAGTCTTCCGTTCCGCAAAACGGGAATTATCGAGTTGTCTTGGCGGCATGACAGTTGACCAGAACAACATGGGTTACCACAAAACCACAGTCTTTTGTGGTAGTCGGCGGGGATTTGGTGAACTCTCATAGTGAAAATTGCCGATAAATGTTTACAGATCTCTCTACGTCTACCATATATGTCATTCTGGCCAAAGAGTGGAACACATTGGTTGTATAGACAACGGTACAACCCCAAGAACCAACAATATCCGCTACCATATACACATAGCGCAAAGAAAACCATGGTGTATCAATTCATCAGCTCGTGTAGTCGAGGCGTCACGGACGCCTCGAGAATTCTGTGCAGAAATTATAGCTGTATCCACCTGGCCAGAGTCGCAGTTATTCGCTCGTCACATTCAACCAAGAAATGACAGGTTGGATGCAAAGGGAGCAGTTTGTAACCTTGTTTTTCCTGCGGACTCACTGGACTCCAGGCGGTCAAAACTTAGGGACCTTCGTACAAGCACCGGCAAGCATTGAGCCCCCACGACGGACAGATACTCTGCCGGAAATACTACCACATGGACGTGACCTAACCGATTCAGGCTTCCCGAATCTCCCGGGGGGCATCTCTTTGCCGACGAGACCTTCCAGAGCCAGCCGACCTGTGCTTATTAGGCGATGAGACCTCTTGCCGGGAGAAGAGTGGACTTACATGCTAATTCTCCGGGCGACGGTAGCCAAGCCGGTGTCATTGTCTGCCTCCTGTTGTGCACGCTCAAGTGCAGCCCGTCTTTCCTCTTCGCTTCTCTTGATGACCTCCTCGTGCGAGGGTGGAAGACGCTCGTTCTGCAAGTCAACCTTGCGAGCATCCTCAAAGTTGGTAATGGCCTGTTTGATTCCTTCGGCACCAAGCATCAGAGTACCAGCAGGGAGACGACCACCAGCAGCCGTCTTGAGTTCAGTAACTCTCTCAGACTCCTCCCGCAACACCTGGAAGACGCGCGAGAGACGTCCGATGGCAAGAATCTTGTTCTTGATCGCCCGCCGTTTGAATTCACTGCTCTCCACGTCCATTGGGAGCGGAGGAGAAGGAGCGGAAGGCGATACGGATGTGGGAGTCTCGTCTTCGAGCTCCTCCTTAGAGCAGGTATTGAGGATGGCGATGAGCATATCGGTGATCTTCTCACCAACGAAAGGAAGCGACCACGTAAACACGTCCATGAAGTTCGGCAACCAGTACGGGTGAGGCGTGCAGTTGAACTGCCGGATATTCATGACGTTATTCTCGTACTTCAGGACGGCAGCCTTATTGTTGTAGACATCCAAGTAGTTGGGAGCACTGAAGATAGTCATCACACTTGGGAATCCGGTCGTCCGAGTCTTTCGGTACATGCGATATCCAGCGTCCTGCGCCTCATGTGCTCGAATGATCGACAACAGGTTGTTCTTTTCAAGGAAAGCGCAAGCCGCGGGGTACGAGAAGAAGTAAGAGCAGCCTCGAACACTGTTGTGAACAAAGTAATCTCCCGTCTTTTCTTGTCCGAACTCTTCAAGCGGATCAGCCCAGAGGATATCGCACATCAAACCGTGAGTCGGGGGCTCTCTGAAACGATCGATCTGCAGACGCACATTAGAGAAAGATCAAAAAGAAACATTCGAACAGCTTTGAACGCACCGATTTGATATCTTCAAGAGTGTGAAGTTCAGGACTTAGGCCGCCATGTATACACAGGAATTGTTTGTTCATCACCGCCGCCAGCGGCAACGAGCAGAATGACTCAACGCAGGCCTCATAGATACGCTCGCTGTATTTATGCTTGCATTCCAGCTTGAAGGTGAAGTAGTCCGTGAGATGCCTGCATTCATGGTTGCCTCGGAGCAGCCAAAGTGTATTCGGGTACCAGATCTTCAGGGCCCAGAGATATAAAACGCACTAGCCGATATCAGCTTCACCGACCTTCAGGTCTCCCGAGTAGTCATCTCTCACCTCAATGCTGAAATAACCTCTGTCGACATAATCACCCAGGAAAAGGTACCTCGTCTCGGACGGATCACCACCGACTTCGAAAAGTTTCATCAAGTCATAGTATTGACCGTGAACGTCGCCACAGACTGTAATCGGCGCATCCATCTCTAGCAGATTAGGTTCAGATCTCAAAATCTGAGTTCCGGCATGTATGATCCATAGTGCCTGCTCCTCTGTAAGACGACCTTCCCGATAGAAATGTTGTTTCAGGAACTGGAGGTTGGGCTTCGAAGGATCTTCAGGAGACCAGAACATGTCATCCGTTGGAGTACTTAAAGCCGGCGCTTGCACCTCTGAGTCCGCAGAATTGGTTAGAGATGGCGAATGTTTACAACGCAACAAAGACTCAATATCAGAGCATACCTTTAATCACTCGTTCCAGAGTGGAGACCTGAGTGCCATCCTCCATGGTGTGTAGTGTGAAGTCGATCTCCGGGACCGGCTTCTTGTCCCTCACCGCGCGCGCCAGTGCTTGATCCATCTTGCGCAGCGTGAACTAAAAAGTAGTACGACTTCAAAGAAGCAAGTCTGCGGAAGATTTTCGGTGCGCAAGTGGACAGATCAAGGAGAAGGGGGCAAGTTGGTTGCGCGGAGGCAAGTTTGTGGTGGGGTTAAACAGCGGCGGGATTTTACACACGAGACGAAGGCCGGATCGAGGAACTGCCTTGACGTCGGTGATCAAAAAGATCAATCGTCCGGTCGATGATGGACTTTACTATAGGGAAGAAAGGACAAAAGCGTAGAGAAGAAAAGGGTCGATAGTGAGGAGAAATTATGGATATGAAACCTTGGGATTCTTAGGATACAGCCAAGTGTATTGCCTTTTCCTAAAATAGCGTAAAGCTGAGGTGACCGTGGGTCGCGTGGCGGAAAAGAGATAGACTGGATAAAGGAAGGGTGAAGACAAGGTATGTATGAGCAGAAAAGCAATTCAGTAATGGCTCTTGGGCAATGCAGGATTATTGGGGTGGGCTGAGAGAACCTGGCAAAAGATGAGGGCAGGTCTTTTCTAAGGTCTTTGACCAGGCTGGAGGCTCTAGTACAGCTTGATCTGGGTCAGGGATTTGCCAACAAGGAACCTACCCTGACTCGTCTGATGAAGTCAAGCTGCATTTCGCATGGATTTACGGGTTCTAATTGATCTTGGACCGTTTCATTGGCGGGTGCTGCGATCAAATACGTAAGGTTATATGTCTCATTCATCTATCATCGGCCTCTCTTGCGTCGACGCCGGAGACTATGATTCCTTGAGGCAAATACTACTACTGGAATTGTCCCTGGAGTGCGGGGATATCCGTCCGATGGTTCATCCTCCTTTGCCTTCCCCACGCCCACATTCTGACACTCTAGACTCCAACGCGTCTTACTTTCTATCTCGTTGCACTTCAATAGAACCAAATTGCAACAGCCATGTATGAATCATTCCGTACGTATCTCAATAACCTCTTTAAGAATTAGCCATTAGTAGTACTGACGGTGCTCTCGCACAGGTCCTCATCCGCTTCTTGCCCAAGTCCCCTTGACAGTCTCCCCGTTCATCAATCTGCCTACCTCAGTCACTCTTCCCTACACCTACAAATCAGTTCCATCGACTCTACCTCCATCTGTTACCGTTGATCCCAGTAATCCGGACATCAAGGCCCGTTATGTGGTCTCCCCAAGCGGCGAGCATGCGGCGCGCCCAGAAGAGATACTGGCCTCTTGCAAGTCGCTGGAGGAACATTTGAACAGGACGCGGATCGAGGCCGAGAACGCGATCAAAAAGTGGGAGGAAGCGATATCGCAAAGAGACCTTGCGGAAAAGAGGCGTGTCGCTCCCGGTTGGCTGGATCGAGATGAGAAATTGCTTCAACCCATCAATCCGGCGCCGGCTCCATCGTCAAAGAATCAGTCAAACCATAGCTTACTGGACAGCTCATCCGGCAACCAAAGCTCGTCTGGTTTTCCTGCCATGGTACCTCGCGATGAGGGTGAAGAGTTGGATCGCGCTTTTGGAGGGTTGGATGTGAAATAGGCAACGGTGCTATGCCAGACAGATGACATCAGAAACTGAATTCCTGATATTGCTTGCACAGATGTCTCCGGTCAATGGAGCGCATTTCAGACTTCCACAGTGAGGACGACCTTTTGACCAAAAGAGTGCGCCATGTCCACCGGAAGCGCCTCATCGAATGGCATTCAACGAAGCAAAAAGAGCATCAAAAACATACAACAGCCGGGATTCGCTGGTGGTCACCCACCCAACTACTAACCGGCCGGCGTGTGGCTTAAGTACGGCTGAGCGGACGGGAAGCCCTGTTTTCCACACCCTATGGTCGTATGTGCTTTCCAGATGGAAGTAGACGGTCTAGAAACTGGCTCATTCCGACTGGCTCTGCTACAGTACAACGTCCCAAACTTGCAGATTGAAGTGGAAGCAGGCTTGAATGACCACAAACCCCCATTAGCCGCCATCGAGCAGCAATTTCTCTCATACCCGCCATCGACCCTACGGGGTCGGTTGAGTGAGCTGCACTTGGCTAAGTGAAAGCGCGCATGTATGCTAGGATTAGGTCGCAATGAGCCGGATGTATATTTTGGATGCGCATCTGGCACTCCCCGAGCCGCTCAATTATGTACAACCTCTCGGATCTGATACATCCCTTACATGATATTTCCTAAATGATAAAGCTCTACCACTCCCCTCAGACTCGCTCGTATGTCGTATTTCATTCTATGTTTCCTGTGAAAGCTCAAGTGTGAGGCCTGACGTATCTGGGCAGAGCTGTGAAGCTCTCCGCCGTGGCCCTAGCTCCCGCCCGGCCCCTCCAGATAACAATCACCGACCAACTTTATCTTCTGGTAAATTTCCTCCAACCACGCAACAAGTGGTACTATACACCTGCAAGCCTTTCTACACCCTACCCAAATAAAAATGGAGCCTCTACGATCAGCCCCTGAAGCGTCCTCATTCGTTCTCTTGGCCGACCACCAATCGCGCACGCCCGCGTCATTCCACTCCGGCCCTCCAGTCCTCCACTACCACAGCAAGCAGTGCAAGCTGGTCATCCTTGAACGCGACCTCCTCTCCACACCAGCCCTCAATGCGATCCGGGGCTCAAACACAACAGCAAACGGATCTAGCGACCATACTTCCACTGCTGCCGCGAGCAACAATGTCGCCGGCGACGGAGACGAAGGACAAGAGAACGAGCTCGTCGTGGACGGGGTAGATGTCTGGGTGACATCGGAGTGAGTCTGCCATCATCCACACACTACAAAGCTCTCATACTGAACCAATCGACAGTAAATTCCTCCTCTACGCCCCCATCGTCGCGGCCGGCGTCTCAATCCCCTACCCCTCCATCTCCCTCCACGCCATCCAGCGCCTCCGCCTCCCTGGCAGCACCGCCGAAGTCCAAGGCCTGTACATGCAGATCGCGAACCCACCCGCTCCAGGGACGAACACCGAAGACGACGAGGAGGAAAGCATCACGCTGACGATCGTCCCGCCGACCGGCGCAGAGTATACCGGCGGCGCGACCACAGCTGCCGCTCCCTCTGCTGAGGATGCGATGGAAGACCAATCCGAGAAGCCGGAGGAGACACCGGTGCAGATGATGTATGGGGCTGTATCGGCGTGTTCGAATCTCCATCCCGATCCAATGGAGGAGGACGACGAGGAAGGAGACGGTGACGAGGATTCGCTAATGCGGTCTGGTTTCGTGACGATGGGGAGTGCGGATGGCGGCCTGCCGCCGCCTATGGATGGTAGTTCTGGGTGGATCACGGCAGAGAATATGCATGAGTTTTTTGATGAGGAGGGGAATTGGATTGGTGGAGGCGAGGAGCCGTCGCTGCCTCTTGGGCCTGGGGCGGGGACTGTGAGGCAGCGCGAGGGCGAGGGTGAGGGTGCGGAGGGTGGTGATGGCCAGGGAGAGGACGAGGAGACTAAGTGGAGGAGGACAGATTAGGTGTTGCTATTATGCGGGATGAGTTGAGTTGAGAGGGCGCAAGGCAAATCCACTTGCAATATATGTGTACTTCCAGAACTGGGTTGGCAAAAGTATTCGTGGTCCTACCGCTGCTATTTTGACATATGGGAAAACACCTTACGATGGAAATGACGAAAAAAAAAAGACACTATGCTACACAGTTGGATTGATTCAAGCTGCATCTATCTAACACGCGGATTTTACGCAGTCCGCAGGGATGCCTAGGAAGCTATCAAGCAAGGAAAGAAACAAAAACCCGCCAAAATGAAACGACCCAATAAACTCCATAAGCTGCTAACCAAGCAGAGCAGACCCGACTATTCTTTCAAGAAACCGTCTCCATCGTATAAACTCCCAGGAGTTGCAGCGCCAATTCCTAGTCCTATTGTCTTCCCCGTAGGCGTCGTGATGCCTTTTTTGGGTGTGTTTTGGCTCGACTTGTGCGACGTCCTGTCGTCCGTAGTTGTTTGCTGAGTGCCTCTGCGACCGGATTTCCTTACGCATGACGCAGAATCATTGGGCTGGGTTGTCGGAGCTATACGCTGAGCCTTTCGTTCTGTATCATTGTCTTCCCAGATGGTGACCATATTGCCGTTGCATGTGCTCAGCCTTTTGTGCACGTCGCACGAGAGATCCTCCTGGTCTTGCTGCTGCTGAGGCGTGTTGTCTAGAATGGTAGCGCTGCTTTCGTCATGTGGCAAAGGATCCGTAGCAGCAGCAATATCTTTGGTGTTGCTGTAAGGCCTCAAAGAAAGAGGGCGATTACTCGAGGAGGCTTGCTGTATTGACAGAGTGTCGTTCTCCTCGAGCGGAACCACAGAACGAGGACTACTGCTGTACACCATCTTACTTGGCAGCGTGCGTGGCCCCTTGACTGCCGAACGACGCGGACTGGTTTGCGGCGAGGCGTTCTCGCGGGATGTCGGCGAGCTTGCATGGATGGGAAGTAGCCAGAGGGAAGCATTCTTATCAGGAGACGGTGTCTGTGATAGGGAACCGTCGTTGCTGGACTGTAGAGATGTCATGATTTCTGGTAGAGACTTGTCGCTCCCCGCAGGGCTCAAGAAATCGTCGCTCGAGTCAGCTCTGCTATGCTTTCTTTTCTTGGTTGGGCTTCCGTCAGGAGTGGAGCAGATATCTGTGATTCGTGGCCGGGGTCTTTGGAAGTCGTACGAGTTATTTTTGTTCGCGGAGAAGGTGACAACACTTGGATTCACCGGGGGAATACTGTAGCTGGTCGGACGCGGAGCTTCTGGTCTGCGCC
Organism: Aspergillus udagawae; assembly: GCF_001078395.1. Lineage (NCBI taxonomy): Eukaryota > Fungi > Ascomycota > Eurotiomycetes > Eurotiales > Aspergillaceae > Aspergillus > Aspergillus udagawae. The sequence continues at coordinate 1,618,656 of NW_025091267.1, read as the reverse complement.
GGCTCAGGTCTTCCAGCTCCTCGGGCTCTTCGGCCATTGGCGAGAATGCCGGGCCCCCAAAGGTGATGGGAGGGTGGATCGAGATTCGGACGCAGTTCTGACGTCTGTGGCCTTTTCGATGACCTTGGGTATTCTTCAAGGCGGAGGTCAATGGTGGCTTAGAAGCATTGTCCGAGTTAACCTGTGTAGATAGTTCTGGCACATAAAGACTGCTAACCCTCCTTGCGGGTGCTCGAGGAGGGTGAATTGAGATCTGTGAACTCGCGCGGCCAGCGTAGAAAGGGTCTCCGTCTGTACGCCTATTTGCGTACATGGAGTGCCGGTGCAACTGACTGAAGTAAGGCAGCAGCGAGCCGCTGTAGCCTGTTGCACTCAGATGCGGGGTCATGTTCGGGTCCAGGTGCGGCATGGAGGTGACCTCCCTTCTGGACTGGTTGGAGCAAAGAGATTCACTCCTCCTAGGAGGAGGGCTGACGCGCTCTGTTTGGCTAGGACTACGGGCAGTTAAACTGCGGCGAGGCGACGTACGGTTTGGTTCCAGCCTCAGAGCTTCAGGAGTAGGCGAGGTGGCAGGAAAGATGAATGGTGTAGGATATGCTGAGTTTGATGCTGCGAAACTTCGCCGCTCAGATTCCATGCGGCCGACATCGTTGGCGCTGAAAGGTGTGAATGTTGGGCAGGGAGGCAATGCTGGTGAAGTGAAATCACTCTCGATAGCAGTCGAAGTTCTCCGGCTGTCGTCCAAGATGGAGCTGTCCGCCGTCTCCAGACTCAACGATGAGAACCGCATCGAATCATTCTTTGAAAGGCGGAATCGGTTTGGGGGATAAGCCGACGGCGGAGGAGGCACTGGCTGTTCTGGGATGGCACCGGCTGTCTGTGTCGTAATACTTCCACCTCGTACTCGAGTAAAAGGCAGTTCGAACCCTTCATGATGGTCTTCCATAACTGGGAAGAGGTTGCCCGAACGCTCTCTCCTATGCACCGAAGGCATCGCCACTGACAGAGGCCGGATTGATGGTTCGGCGAGGCTTCGTTCTTCTTCCTTTTCCGGCGTGTGTCTGGGTGTCATCTCTGTCGGTAATTCCAGGGCACCTTCGACTGCCGAGACGGATACATGGTCTTTGGCCCTGGACCTGGAGCCTTTGTCACCGGGTCTCTCGGCTGCCTCTGCAAGTGGAGCAAGGGGACCCGGAGGCCTTGATCTGAGCAGACCTTTCAGCTGCCGGGTTGATTTTGATCGTGAAAGCGAACGGCCCAGCGAACGGGCCTTTTCAGCGAGTTGAGAAGATGCGTCTGAGTTCACTGTGGAGTAAGTGAGGCTTTCCCGACTAGCTAAAACGCCCCATTCGTTTGGCTTTCCGTATGGCAGTTGTCCGTATAGTCTCAGGGCAGAACCCTCTTCTCGAGACAGTGATGTTGCCGTGTCCGCTTCGAATGCTCGTAACTGTCTAGCGTATCGACCCTGACCATCGCTGACTGCCTTTAGTGAACGTCGCTCCCGACGGGCTTTTATCCAGACGAGTGTTCCCACCACCGCGGAAAGGATGAAAAGAGCGGCGCACACAGCAGCCACCGCAATCACGGTGGCCAGCGCCGGCATCGTCAGTCGCCTTCGCCCCTTCCGTCAAGTAAGCAGACACTGATGCTGATCAAATCTCAAGGCAGTTCGGATCTTTTCATCGCTTGTTTCAGTGACAGATGCTGCTTAGATCGGTCCGGATCTGATGTCCTTGAATGAATGGTGAAGCAGACCAACACCCCTGTGGGCGACAAATCCAGGAGGCAAAAGAAACGGATTCAGTACAGGATGGAAATTGTGGCACCTAGGGGGATTGTGCGTTTGTTAAGGAGAAATCAAGCTGAAGCAGAGGAATGTATGGCAGCATTGCGGCGGACGCGCGGAATGCTCGTCATTGTGCAGGCTGACCCTCATCTTGTAATCAGTGCAGATGGCAAGCACTTGATCTATATGGGCTTGAGTAGTAAGAACCCAGATCACATCTTGATAAAAATCTGACCCCCCGTGTCATGTTATAATGGTCTTCCAGAGAGAAGAACTGTGGTTGTGTTGGTTGTTAGGCAAACTGTCCCGACCATTATGCAGGACAGAATAAGGCCCAAATCGAGCATTCTGAAGCCAGCATAACTCTTTGAGTTGATTGGATGGCATGATCTTGTCAGGAATGATCATCTGTATGTTCCCATACTGTGGCCGCGCGTGTCGTCTCTCAACTACGACAATATGGCCAAAGCAGAATCGTTGTTGTCTGAGAAAAAAGTACGAGTACTCGCAAGCCGATGAACTTGTCAGTTATTTCTCATAGCCTGTCTTATATGAACTCAAGGTTTGGTATGCAGAACAATTGCCAGGCCAAAGATCCCATCCGACCCATTTGTTGTTTGTTTTGACTCTTATCAGTATGGAGGGCCATATAAATCACGTGATCCACGGCTGTCCTGATTCGGGCATCCGACCTCCAACGGGAGGGCCGTAATCACGGGGCTCGGATCATGGGGAAACGACCCACAGCATCCACGTCTCCCCCTCAACCCTTCTGACCCTCTCGTGTCCTCTTTCTAAGCTGTGCAGGAACCGGCAGACAGGCATTCACTGTTGTGGCTATCGAAATCTGATATCGGAAGATCATGGAGCCTCCTTTTACTTCTGAAATGAAGACTGACGTCACAGCTTTCGATATTTCTCCGAGATGATAATCTCCTCGAGACGCAATCCCGCGGATTATGTTCAGCCACCCGTATTAACGCCATGTCTGGCTGGCTGCTCTGGGGCCGCGTATCGTCATTTGGGTTCAGTCGATCCACAATGGCCAGACGCGGCGCTGCTCTCAAACCTGAAGGTCCCACTGAGCTGCTGGATGCCCCCGTTAGTAGCTCCGACTACCTTTGGGACGCATAGATGTGTCTGGAGGGGTGCACCTCGTCGGGTGTCTGTAAGCCCCGTGTTTGGGTTCTGGAAGGTCCAGCAAATTGTGATTAACGACCTTTTCAAAACGCCTTATCATGAAGACGGATGAGCAGCAGTGTTATCCTTGCTGACCCCCACCATCCTGTTACACCGCTTTGATGCTATTTCTACTCCGTATAGCTTGATGCTATCCCCGTAGCTTCCGCCCCTCCTATATAATAGACAGCTGTTATTTTCTGTTTCTTCGTTTCTCCTTCCTTTTCAATTATCGTTCTCTCAGTAGATTGTACTTTGTTCCCTTCCTACTCCGCCCGCCTTTCACAATGGCTTCCAACCCAGTCAATCAGAGTGGTGGTTTTGTACACGAAAACACCTCCGCCCCGGAACATCCGAGCTTGATGCAGATGTTCTCTCTCAAGGGCAAAACTGCCATTGTCACGGGTGCTGGTGCTGGCATTGGTCTCGCCGTGGCTGAGGGTCTGGCTGAAGCAGGTGCCAACGTTGCCTTGTGGTGGAGCACCAACCCTAAGTGTGCAGAGCGGGCGGCTGAGATTGCTTCCAAGTATGGTGTACAGAGTGAGTATATGCTCAGAGCTTGACTTTATTCCGGTCAAATAGATGGGGCAGAGAGAACCTAACTTTTCACAGCCAAGGCCTATCAGGTCGATATTACAAACGCCAAGGCTGTCCAGGAGGCGGTTGATCAGACTGTGAAGGACTTCAATGGCCGTCTGGACGTTTTCATTGCCAACGCGGGTATCCCTTGGACCAAGGGACCCATGGTTGACGGGCCCCTTGACCACTACTCTAATGTAGTTGACATTGACTTGAACGGTACCTTTTACTGCGCCAAGTACGCCGCTGCTCACTGGAGGAGGCAGAAGGAGGAGGGAACCGATTTGAACGGCAACAAGCTTTCCAACTTCACATATGGTAGCTTTGTGGCCACCGCCTCCATGAGTGGCCACATTGTGAACTTCCCTCAGATGCAGGCCGCCTACAACGCTGCCAAGGCGGCTGTGATTCACCTTTGTAAGTTTTGGCAGGGTGGATGCACATTCATGAACATTGCTAATACAGTCCAGGCAAATCTCTTGCCGTGGAGTGGGTCAAGTTCGCCCGTGCCAACACCGTCTCTCCCGGCTACATCGCTACAGAGATCTCAAACTTCGTGCCCGAGGAGACCAAGAGCATCTGGAAGGACAAGATCCCCATGGGTCGTGAAGGTCGCGCTGAAGAGCTGAAGGGCGCCTACCTCTACCTGGCTTCGGATGCTGCCAGCTACACCACCGGTGCTGACCTCGTCGTTGACGGTGGTTACTGCGCACCATAAATTTGGATCAGCTGGGGTTTAGCATTTCATTTCATTACTTTTTGGGCGGCATTTGCTCTGATAGAGTATATACATGATAGACGAATGAACAAGCATCTTGGATATGCCATTATAAGCGATTTGAGGCTAGCTGAGGGTAGTTGTATTGACATCAAAGGATGAGTCGCAGGAGTTCGGACATGGCCTCATTTGCTCCAGGAATCATTGAACGTCGTCTATGAGCACTATTAGCGTGATCGCCACGAATCCTCGCAGATTTAATCCGGCAAGGTCCCAGGGCTACTCATAGAGTATCAAAAATCAGACCAACTCCGCGTGACATTCCCACTCCATTCTAACCCGTCTGCAATGCGTTAAGCGCGGTAGGCTTGCCTCCTAAGTACACGGCCATGAACAACTCATTCGTCTCGAACACACCGTTTATTCACGCATGACCTATCGCAGACTCGACGCGTCTAACTGCCTGATCCACAAAACGATCTATTGACGCAGTCAACCCTCGCCCGTTGTCTATGCGATGCTGGAGGTCTCGTTCCCAGGCCGCTATTGGCGGAGAGGGAGGCTCAAGGATGTGCTCGTGCAGTACGGACGTTTGCGGATCAAAGTATTTGGCTAAAGGGTCGTCGTCGCTGGCAGCTTCCAAGGTCGAATTGGGATCTATCGAGCTCATCTCAATCTCTTCCTCGCTGCAGGATCGGAGCACATGGTTAGCAAGCCTCGGAGCGGTGTTGGGAGTATAATACTCGCATCCTGGCCACGGTTTCTTGGTCCCTTACTCGGGCGTAGCTCCATCGCTGGCACCAGTGTCTTGGATGGCATAGTGAGAGGGCGTGTGAGATGGTCTTCCAGTGTACACAGAGCACGAAAATGCATGATAGTAGCAGGCAGATGGCTGGAAAGAGATTGACGGATAGTGATTCGGACATGCCTCCTGGCTTCTGGCAGAGAAGAGAGGAACTTTTGAGACGGGAGTATAAATTATGCTTGATCTGCTTCACGGGAACTTTCGCTTCTGAGGATATTGACATTCACTCTGCGGTGCATCTCGCTGATCTACTCATGAAACACTTCGACTCTGTGTATTGCTGATATCTGTGACTCGGACTCAGATGAGAACAATAGATTGCACAGCTGAACCTCGCCTTTCAGCAGACTGATGATGATGCTCATTGAGCAATAGCAGTTATCAGCTGTTCTACAGTGCTGCGATTACAAGTACGACACGACTTCCTACTAAAGGTGTCTTCAGAGCAGTTATATATAGACCAACCAACACACAAATCAACCTCAGACTGTCTTTTTTACTTTCAGAATGATTAAAAATGACTAAAATTTCGTATTGAGATTGGATTTGCTTATTTATACGTCTTCTTAAGAAGTATACATTAAACCCTCAGACCTTCTGCTTAGAACCAAGCTCCGCAACAAAAGCAAACGGACAACCACTTCTCACATACTATATCTTTTTCTTACAAGACATACCTGGCATTCCAGTCTCATTAAAAAAACAGCCTTTTCATCATGCTACCCATGACTGCAGAAGTGTAATATCAAGCGGACAGCCATTTGTCGTGATGGTCTAGGGCATCGGCATGTGACAGAATCAACCCCATAGATCAACTGACTTGCCAATACAAGAAACCAAGAATGTATACCGCAGCCCAAACTCATGACAACGCAGAACAAGCCTGATTGAAATCATTCAAATCAAGTGATGGAGTCACATTTCTTATTTATTCTTGTTGTCTGTAGTACATATAACGCAGTTGAAGACTGTATCGCATCTAAGATGGATCCTAAATCAATCACACTGAAGAATAAATCAAAAAATCAAATATACATATACAGCGAATGAATGCTACTCTCAAAATGTCCCAGCCAGACCCCGAAGAACAAGAAATGGCAAGTGCACCAAACAAACGAGGATGCTAAACTAACGGACATAGAACTCCTCCCTCGAAGAAGCCCTGCACTGCACAACCTGCAAACTCGCCCAGCTCCCCCGCCCATCCCTGCTCACAGCCCTCGCCACAGGCCTCTACAATCCCCGCCGCGACCCGCCCTTCCTCCATCCGCAGACAGTAGAGATAGACGGCGTATCCCCGCGAACGATACCCCCGGAGCCGCAGGTACCGGGGTATCAAAGACTGATGACGCCGGCGCAGCACGAAAGCTACAGTGCTGCTTTGGGAGAACTTACCGAGCGAGAAGCGGACAGAGGGGACGAAGGCGGGGCGCTCTTTGCGCGGTATATGCTCGATTTCCATATCCATGTGCACTACCTCTCGCGGCGGGGGCTGTTGACACTGTGTCGGGATGTTGAGGAGGTCCATGAGCTGCGGCGGTGGAGGTGGAGGGTTGCGTTGGTGGATGATTTGCTTGCGGGTGCGGAGTATCCAGGGAAGGGATGTACGAGGGGAGGAGGGAAGAGAGGGGTGCGGCCGCCGAACGAGAATCCGCATCTGTCGATGTACCAGATGGCGCTGTGGAGGCGGAGGTGGATGGCGCGGCGGCAGCGGGTGGACGAGGTGCGGCTCAAGTGGGCGGCCATTGTTGAGGAGAGACGGAAGCAAAGGGCCGCAACGGCCACGACGATAAAAGTGAGGTTGCACTGCTCGCGGGAGGGATATAAGACTTTCATCCGCGAGGTTGAGGTCGAGGGTGGTACGTTTGATCAGCGTGACATAACTTGAATAAGACGAGATTTTCCCCAACATGCTGTCATTGAAACGCTTTTAGGAAACATTGCTCTACGTACAAGAACACTTGCAATCGAGGTAGAAGACAAAACGGGACCAATCGAATGAATGACAACAGCTGCATGCCGGACCCAGAAGAGGCTGGAAAGAGACTGAATCACGGCTGAGAAACCAAAAACAACGCCGAATCTTTCGTGCCTTATAACCAAACAAGCTATGCGGATATCAATTGACCAATGAAAACCAGATATACGGAGAGAAAAGTCTTGAATCGTCAGAATGTCACAAGAAGTCAAAAAGGTATACTGCAAAGGAAAAGAGAATCCAGCTCAAAGAGAGACGCAAGTAGTGTTTCTGACGCTACCCACAGTAGTGAAATCGTTCCCGGGCACATTCTGATGCGCCAAGTGCAATCCCTGGACAGTACCTGCTGTAGGCACAGTGCGCTTCAGTCAGTTCCTTACACATTCTCCTCCGTCCCCGTCATCGCAACATCTTGAGATTCCTCACGGATCGGCTGCTTGACATCAACCGGGTACTGCTCCAGACGGGACTCAGTCGGTGGCATACCATCCGGCTGCTTGCTGTCCCTGTCTGGGCGCTTCTTTCCCAGTCGTTGGCACCAATGCTCGGCGCTAACAAGAGTATCATTGACCACGCCGCTGACCTGCGCCATCATGTCCAAACCCTCCTGCGCCAGCACCAAAATGCGGTGAGCGCCGAGCGTCGCGTCTGAGCTGGACGCCGGCGAGTCGGGAGGGGGCTGGGACGTCGAGGCGACCTGGAACCGATGCGGCAGGGAAGTAAGATGGCGACGGACCAGATGGCGCGCGTTCTCCGGTAGAGCTCCGCCAGCGTACTTGGAGACGACATCGACGACCTGTTTCAGGGTCGAGAGGACATCCTCTTTGACGACCTGGATACGCTGCGACAGCAACGAGGCGTCACCCTCGCCGTTCTCCCGCCTGGCGCTATCCCATTCCTTGACAGCGCCCTGAAGAGCGATGATAGCCTTGCCCAGCCGGCCGTTGGCCCACCGCAGCCAGGTCAGGCAGTATTGCAAACTGCGCAGGGACTCCTCGCTCATGGCGACGCCCAGGCCGGACGTGGAAATCATCAGCCGGCTCTGCCAGGTGGCCGGGCCCTGACGAGAGGACGGCCGGCCGATTTCCTCATAGTTCGGCGACTTGTTATCGTCATATGGTGGCAGCGGCTCGGAGTGCGACAGGTCCGAGGAGCTGCGCATGCGCTGGGAGTCCATGGTGTCGTTCTCGTCTGCGAGCCCCTTCTCCACGTCCACGTCTGGGGGCTGCTGCTTCTCAGCACTTACTTTCCGTCTCTTCTTCGCTGGGTCCGTGGAGTTGGATTCGCGCCGCTGCAGAGCCCAACGGAGACCGCTCTCGACACCGGTCTTGCGACCTACGGTTCCGACAGTGTTGGCAACAGGGGAGCCGATGTTGCGCTCGATAAACTCAGCGCCAGACTTGAAACGAGGCGAGTATGATTTGGACGAGGTATATGCGGACATAGACCCGTTGATCGCCGAGGAGATCAGCGGATGGGTAGAGGTAAGCAGGGACAGGAGGGGTTCAGGCTGGGGCTTGGAGTCGGACGGGGTATTGGAGGGATTCTGTTGCGTTGAAGTTCGAGGGGATGGATGTCCATAATCTGCAAAGCAATTAATGGTTTTGTCAGCTTGCCATTTGACAGCCAAGAGGAGAGGAGATATTACCCGCACGGAGCCCCTCAAGCGCCTGAGCTGCCTCTATATCATCCATGGAGAGAACACTGGTGGCCCGACGAGAGCGCTCGTCGACCACGGAATGGTTATCGACTTCCATCATGGAGGATGGAACATGCTGAAACGAAGAGAAAGCGGTAGCTGGGGCGGAGAAAGGGGAGGAGGCGGATGAAGAGGAGTGGGAGGAGGGCGTTTGCGTCGTGGTGGTGGTGGAGGTAGTGGTAGCGGCGTCTCGACCAGACGATACGAGACGGGCTTCCATGAGAATAGCGCTGTTTGGTGGTGTTATTTTTATGATTCCAATCGAAGACTAGGGTATCCTGGATCAGAATTAGTCCTAGAGAGCCCTACTTGGGTCCTCCGTATCGAGTTTGCACCCAGCACAGTCACTACAACTATGTGGTAAACTGAACCAGGGGTGGCGTTCGTCCTTGATCGGTATGTGATTGACGATCACAGACGCTCCTAATAGCTAAAAATGGGAGGTAATAATGGCCAGCACAAGCATGAAGCGGGAAATGAGGATTCAGCGTGGGCGGTGATGGCGTCGAGTGATTGATCAGAATCCAATTACGGCGGCGATGCTACTTTCACGTGAAAGTAAAAGAAGTGGCCCAACGGAGAATGTCCGGTCAAGATTAGTATTCTGATGAGGAAATTGGACCCGAATTTACTCTCTTGCCAATTATTATTATTCTAACTCCTATACCATCCTGATACCAGACAATAATTTGCTCCAGCTTCACCATCTGGTTGCAGTGACAGGAGCCCATGTCATCCAAAATAGGCTGAATTGTGACGCGGAACATCCCCTCTCCACAATCTTCATTTCCTGCATGGTTCTTGATCGTCATCGACCCCCCCAAAACGGATCCCTCGACGACGGTCTCGCTGTGATTGATGGATCTTAGCGAGTCCATCGGCATGTCCATCACATGCTGGTATTTTCGGTATTATTGATTACCTTATGATCGAGCCTTTGCCCCTTGTCTCGAGTGCTGTACCCCAGCACTTTTGCTTCTGATCCTCAACGATTCCCGTTTCTGGAAACTGCCGTGACATGTGATGGGTGCTGTAATGCCGCCTGACCGCCTTCTGCGGTATTGTGGCACGTGATTGTATTCCTCAAGGCGACAAGGCAACAAGGTATCAAGGCATCAAGAGTTTGGAATACCTACCCCAGCGAGTTCTGGAGAGAATCCAAAGTTGTGTACACATATATCCTAGAGACTAGACAAAGTACGTAAATGTAGCCGATTACTCCACGGAGATCCCGTCCTCCTCGGCGTTCGCATATGCAGCAGGCATCATCCCATACAGCATCGCTTCTACAGCATCTTCCCCTTCATATTCGTCTCCATCATCGGACTCCTCATCAACAGCGTCCTTCGCCGTAAGCTGACTGATAGCCTTGTGACTGACCCGGTAGCAAGCCAGAATTTCATTGGTTACAGACCGGGACGGTAAGTTGCTCGCCTTGATCTGGCAGAGGATCTCACCAAAGGCATGGATTGTGAAACTGGAATGGCTATGCTTCCGGTACGTGTACGAGGCCAACAGCCGAAGCCATTCATCCTTGCTATGTCGCCACATATGGATCATCGGATGGTCCCCAAGGGACGGCGGAGGGATCTGCCGCGCTTCCGCTGCCGCCTCGCGCGCAACGGGCCAGAAGGAGTTCTCCCCTGAAATAGAGCTGATCCATTGGCTGTAGAGTCTTTCGACCTCCAGCTGGGCATACTTCAGCGCAGCGCGAAGCTGCCCGTGCTCGCTTCCCCCTTGCTTCTCGATCTCAGCTTCCCGCTGTGCCTCGTTCCACGGACGGACGAGATCTTCATCCCGATCGTACACGCTGTCATCCTCCGGAAACGCTCGCTGCAGGTCTTCCAGCACTGCATGTCGCTCCTTACGGGCTATCTCGAATTTGAGGTAGTCTATGATGTTGGTTTTCTTGTGTTTGCGTTCCGCGTTCTTGTACGCGGGAATCTCTCGAGCCTTGGGGCTTATCTTCTTCCGGTATTGCTGCCAGGCCTGCTCTGACAGGTGCACCCCTCCTTTGCGGCCGTCGACCAGATGGCTGAGCAGACAGGCCAGCTCCTTGGCTTCGGCCGAGTCAATCGACTCGTCGTATACAATCTTCTCATGCTCAACGGTGCATCGGCCTAGATTCGAGGTCGTCAGGTTAAAGGTAAAGGCACTCTGAAGAAACTCGTCCGTCGATTGTACGTCCCTCATGGGCACCGAATGTTTTGTGAGTCCAAAATGTTCCGGCGGGAACTCCTCCGTAGGCAGGTCGGAATTCTGAAAGTGCTGCACGATATTCTGGTCCCAGCATATCCATGGTGTATCTCCATCGTAGTCGCCACCAGACAGCATATGTGCCAGTGGAATGTGACCCGTAGTGGGAAAGACGATGACATCCTTGAAGTGCCGAAGCTCCGGTTTCCACACGGCTCGTCGACGCTGGATATCGGAGGGCACGTGAGCAGGGAGACGACCGACCAGAACGTCCATGCCGTCAAGGAGGTTGTCCTCGAATTGCCCCCGGGCATCGTGCCAGTTGTTCGAAAACCCAAAATGTACCTCGTTCTCTTTCAAAACCCCGTACGGGTCTGCAATGCAGAAGGCATAGGTGGAAAGCGGGACTTCGATATGTAACTCATCCACATATAGGTCAAGCAAGTCTCTCAGGCATCTTCCCAGCCGCTTGCGTAGGGGGTAGAAACTCCGTGGAGCGAACCCAGCTTCGGTAAGCCTGATAATGGCTTCCGCATCGTTAGCGGTCCACTGCTCCAGGCGTTTCATCCTCTGGCTCATCGCCGACGATGGCTCGTCGGCGATAGGCTTGATCTTCTGGATAAGGCTACGGCATAACACAGCGCTGTTAGACTCCAGTGCGCTGGCAAAGTCTTGAGAAATTGCCCTAATGCCAACCCGGGTGAGCTCGGCAATGTGCTCCCTAACTTGTCCACCGTGCTCCAGAATGGCAAGCAACTGAATGTTCAGTTTCGCCGGGTGCAAGGGTTTGGACCATTTGACCACCTCAAATGTCAGTTTCTCATCATCAACCGGTTCCCGCCAAGCTTGCGGATGCGGCTGGATCTTCAACTGGGAATCTGATATCTGGATCCAGAAATCATCACCTCCTACAGAAATGTCGGAGTTGTGGCGGTCCACTATCCATAGCCCTTTAGCACCCGCAATTCTTCCCTGGAAAGCGCTAGGGGTGTTTCCAGTGATTCCTAACTGATCACAGATTGCATTAGCTAAACCTCTAGACATGAGAGCGCAGCCATCGTTCATGACTGGGCGGTTTGGTACATCTCTGAGATGCAAGATCTGCCATGGCTTCAGGACAATTGTAGCATACGCTTTGGACAGTCCTAGCGAGATCCGCTGAAACAGCTTGCAGTTGGACTGGCTCACATTGGCCTCCGGGGGCATATGCCAGTCTATCAGCGCTTCCAAACTCATCGGTGTACGACTATCGCTCTCTTGGCCTTGAGGAGCAATGGATGGCACCGTGCCCGGGCTGTACACAAAATCGACACCATCGATCGCAAAGAACTCCACTCTGAACCTTGGCTCTGTATTCTTGACTTTACGCTTTGTCTGAACCTCCTCCACGTAGAAGGGCCGCCATGTCCTCCCCAGACATCGATGAACATGCTGGGTGAGCCACAGCGCTAGACTCTCGCGCAACAATGTTGGGTGCGAGTTGAAGCGTAGATGTCGCGGTGGCCGCGCCGGCGCAGGTATTGTCAAGCTGAGGAATCGATCAGATCCAAAGCGTCGGCGGAACCGGCAGGTTCGCTCCGTCTTGAAAGGATTCAACCTGAATTTGAGGATGCTTGGTTCCGACTCACTGCACCAGTCCAAGTCGCCTGTAAGGATGACGATCTCCGAGTGCTTGTCCGTCTTGAATGGACCAGTAGCCGCTTCCCATGCTTTGCTGGTCGACTTTTCTGGAAGTGGCTTCCCACATCGCTGACTATGGCCTTCAATCCACTTCCAGAACTCACCGTATGACTTGAAGGACATGCTGCTCCCAACTACTATGCGGTCCAAAGGGACATCCCATGCTCTACCAACCCGTTCCAGCTCGTACCGATATCGCAGAGGAATCGACTTTGGAAATGGTTGCTCTAGTGAGAACGGCCCACTCTGCAGGAGCTGTTCCATGATTCGTCCCTCAATTGAATGAGGGGCTTCCTCCGGAGGCATTTCAGTCATCGTTCCTGCATTATCCATGGTCACGTTCATCTTGTGGCCGATCAAATGCCTCACGACTGAGCCTTCGCACATCGAATCCGAGTCAAACATGGGCTCAGTGGCGTCGGTAACTGTCGGGGTGAACGAAGTACCAAGCTGGCGCCGGGACTCACGGCCAAATGACGTGGCGACAGTGGAGAAGGTAAAGTTCAGTCCTGCATGCGTGCCAGATGCCGTGTCATATCGCTGAATATCGTCTGGAGCGGTAAGCTTCTCGAGAAATCGGGATGGTTCTTTGGCCCTATCCACTGCCATAGGGGCCTTAAAGATATGAGCGGACTCGTTGACCATTCGCGAGGAACCGGCGTCCCGATTGTCCCTGCCCAGAGCTAGGAACTCAAGCTCATTTCCATCCGCAGGGGCGTGATTTTGAGCGTTGGGATTCTTCACAGGTGAGTTGGGAGCGGTGTGATAGTCATCGTCATCCTCCTCCTCTTCTTCAGGAATTCTTCTCTTAACGGTCCTTAACACCGTGCCTGGTGAGATCTGCATACGATTGTCATCTGCATAGGCGCGGACTGCGCCTCTGCTCAGCAAGTATATCTCGTCATCCACGAGCTTCAACAGATACGCAAGGCGCTCGTCCTTCTCATGTGTAGGAATGACGGTAGGATCCGCGACCATCAATTGGTCCCTCCTTGACAAGGCTGAACGACTCTGCGATATACGGCCCACATCACTGCGCGTATCCAAATGCGAAGTTGAGCGAGAATGGACCCATTCCTCGAAATCGTTCAAGATCCGGTCAAGGTCAACCTCGCGGTTGAAGTAGAGCCGTTTGAGGCCTTTATACGTGCGCCATCGAGGAGTCTGCTCATTGCCGCCAACTGACGGCGAATAGATTCGAGGATTGGGGATTTCAAGATGGAATTGTTCGTTGAGGATTTCGATCAATTGATATAGCTCTTGCCCGCTCTTGACAGGAGTGCGAGGGATGGCCATGTCTTTTTCCGATAGGAGGTAGCTACGGCTAAGCAATCCATCCAAGCTGATATGAGCTCGTCAATGGATAGAATTCGACCCCTCCTTGGCTGTGCTTTTATCGGCAGGCAGTTGTCAACCGGCTTACAGAGTGGTAAAGTAGCCAATTATCGTCCCATACTCTGTATCCCAGTGGATGAAACAAATGACGGCATGGACCCGATGGAATTGATCATCATCAAGAGAACAAGAAGTGACAGTCAGAGTTCATCAACTGAGACTCCTGGCGAAGGGCAGAGAGTGCAGAAGGTACACAGTCAGCTCGATCAATTCCAATCGACTGTGGGGTTGAGGGGAACAATAGATCGATTCACTGATACATAAGTACGACTCAACCAGCTCATTCTCTTTCCGTCTTGACAGCGGTACGAAGTACCTTGGAAACTTTAAGAACCTTACTTATCATTATCGTCACTCAATTATCTGACAGTCTGTTCCTTGATTCATAAGAATAAAGAGAGTTGACGGCGTCCGTCATTTCCATGATCCACACGAGCGATTGGCGCCTCTGTCCATTCATTCCCAGCAAATTATATTTCTCGGATACTGGCGCCTTCCGCTGCGGATCCATCATGAGAAGTCAGAGATACAATGCGGTTAATCTTGCTTTTTGCTTATATTCAGGAGGATCCTCTTAGGGAGTCCATTTTATGGACCACGATGTTGTTCCGAGCCCTCTTAGACCCTCGGCATCCGTTGCGGTTGCTGGGTAAACAAACAACGTGGAGCACGTTGTTTCCACCAAGCCAGATCACTCAGGCTGAGACGAGCCACGTACTATCGAGGGGGAGAGAAGACTGGGAGAGGCCAAGACAGTCATTATCAGGTATAATCGAAAAAGGTCGTTTAATAATGTCCTATGAATACCGAAAGTAACGTATTGCGCACATGGTCATGAGAGAAACGACATCACAACAACCATGCTGCAACGAAACGATTCCACAACCATTGGTCCTGCTCTGCCAACGCCCAATCGCCCCGTCTTGGAGACTTTGGCCTTGTTTCGTGTCGCTCACGAATTGTTGTAACGGTCCAGAGATCAGCCTCAGCGGGGTTGACGCTCTTGCATCGGGTCACAACTTTGTATCCAATGACAAGGAACAGATAGAGAGGAAGAGCGATATATGACGTAATCAAAGTCATATAATCGAATGCTTCTGGATGAGCGGCTAGCTCTGCGACATCCAAGCCTCTCATCAGTGAAAGGAGAATGCAGCTCATCAGAGCAACCCATGACCCGCAAGCGCCGAAGGGAGCTCTGAAGACCAGCGCCGAGTCGGGAACTTTTTGGGCCTTGCGGGCGCGCACAAATGAAATATGCGTGATCAGGATTGAGATCCAAGTGAGAAGGCTGAACATGGTGATTATGTTGACAAAGTACCCGAAAAGAACCTTGGAGTCGTTGTAAATGTTTAGATATGCCAATGATGCTAGAATTGCGCATGTGCCTAACGAATAGACGGGTACTCCCCTACTATCGGTTCTTGAGAAGAAGGAGGGGGCTTTTTGTTCCTGCGACAGCCCGTGGATAGTCTGGGTCGCCATATGAAGGGCTTGGTTAGCAGCTGATAGGACAAACAGCAGAAAACACGCATTTAGAATGCTTGGAAGGGTCGGTATATGGGCCATTCTGATTGCTACAACAAAGACGGAGACAGTTGTCGGCTTGGAGGCGTTGCTCGCAAAGGCCAAGTCTTGGGAGTCGTATGGAATGAGCATACCGAGCAGCGTTACGCTGACAATGTTGAAAATGAAGATTCGATAGAATGTGAGCTTGATGGCGCGCCCTGCAGCCTTGGGCGTGTTTCCGGTTTGCAGCATGGTCATCCCAAGGAGCTCACTACCCATGTATGCGAATATTGTGGACGGCATCGTCTTGCAAACGGCTTGTAGCTTTCCCACCACTGCATGATCGCCGTAGGGAGCAAAGGCGCCTGGGTCTCTCCAGTATCTGAAACCCCGTCTATCGTGATCAGGCCCGCCCCCAAGTGCAATGACCATCGAGAGCACTGTAAGCGCAAACAAGACCAGGACTTTGAAAGATGACAGGGCGAACTCGTATTGCCCGATGAAGTGAGCGGCAAAGTAGTTCAGAGAGCCGATAATTACGAGAAATACAGTGACCCAAATCCCAGGGTTTACATCCTTTGCATCGAGCCAATATGATATCACGAGCGCCGCCGCAGTCAATTGGTTGGGAGTAACAACCAAGTATTTAAGCCAGTAGCTGTTGGAAAGATTGTATCAGCGTCTCAGCTCAGTATAGACCGATCATGAGGGGAAGCCGTGCCTCCAACCCAATGTAAAGCCAACGGCAGGGTCACAGAACCGCACGACATGATCCACAGCCGTCGATGGCTCAGGAAACCAAGCTGCAACCTCTCCTAGCGCACACAGGGTCAAGTAGACAACCATACCAACAGCCGTGTAAGAAATGACAATCGCGGCAGGCTTGACAGGTCAGCATCGCGACCCTATATCATCTTGCCTAAGACGAATACTAAACCCGGCCCTTAGACAGTGTTAATGCAGCTCATAGGCGATCTATGTTGGCTGTGCCTTACTTTGAAAGCGTGTTTCCGGCTCCAATCATCAATCCGGTGTTGATAGCTCCGCCGATCGCTAGAGGTCTGTGAGCCAAGGCTTCGAAGCCTTCTGAACTGCTTGAGAAAGACAAACCGATCATCGTAGTTTGGCGTGGTATCAAGACTCCAAAGACTCGTATCCTTGTGGAGCCAGACTCACTTGATGCTGCTTCATGGAGACTTCGGATTCGGTTGCGGATCGAGTGTTGTGCATTATCCTGAGACATGGCTGGCTGGCATCCTTCATTTGGCCTCCGTCTGATCCTAATGAAAAGTAGAGAATAGCGAGATACATGCTGATAGTCCATTTGGGGAAAACCGAGAGTGTTAGCGAGTTCTCAAGGGCCGAAGGCGAACAGAGCTGAAATAAAAGTGGAAGGGACGATAGACACTGCATTTTCCAGTGCTGATGCCTTGCGGATGAATTCAAAAGCCAGCCTTGAGACTGCAGTTGCATAGAGCTGGGGATCTATAGTTAATGCATTCTGGATCGCATTAAAATAAAATTTCAGAGGGGTTTTTCTTTGGTAAGGACATCAGACCGAAAGAATCTAGGAGTCTGCAGGAAGATTGAAGATGGTTGACCTTGAGAAAAAAACCCAGTTCTATGATTTGTTGGACCCGGTAATGAAGTAGAGGTGGTGGTATCAATGATTTGTTTCCCGACTTTCCCCTATAGCCAGCGTCTAGAATAGAAAAGAGACAAAAGGATAATAAAGACATCAATACAAGTCAAACGCCAGCACAGTCTAAAAACCGAGGGGTGAATCACATAAGAGGAGAAACAATGAGGCGAGTCTCAGGACCAGAGCAAAGCCAGTCTGCCCCGGACGACGCAAAATCGTAAATACATGAAACTTGGCGCGGCTTACAGGGCACGTCTAGCGTCGCCTTCTGTCGCTGCTGATCTTGTTCAACATGGAGAGGACCGCTTATCTGCTCATGTATAGCGAATCGCTCGACTCAGCCCGGGGGAAGATCCGAGTGTAGAGTGAGTCACTAGACTCTGTCCGCGGGAATTCCCGTTGCTGAGCTCTCGAGATGGTACGGTCTGTGTAGATACCCTTCGCGGTGCCTCTAACGACCGTCTCAAGATAGGCTCGGAAGTCGGTTGGTCTGAAATCGGGATAGAGCTCCTTCGCGTCCAGGTAGCCCAGATACTTTGCGTATTCCGGGTTGTTGTCGCCGCGAATACCCCAAGACAATTGGTATTCGGCAAGGTATCGAGGAATGAATTTGACTGGGTCAAAGGGATAAGTCTCGCTGGACTGGCGGGCCGCAAGAACTCGAGTGTAGACGGTCTCTTCCGAAACCTGTCGAAAACAACCTGTTAGACAGAAATCCCATGCAAGATGACCAATGACACCTACATAGTTTCTTTGAACCTTCTCCTCGCCGATCTCCTCGAGCAAATCGTAAATCTGGTTTTGGGTCATGACTGTGTTGTACGCGAAAACCATCCGGTTCAATGTCCGATCATCCACGATAATTCTGGCGATGTAGCGTCCGATATCTCTCAGGTCCGTCAAGGCAGTGCGGGTGTTGCCGTCTCCCACGATCTCGTTGTTTGCCGTGGTCATGGCATAGTCTACTCGTCCGGACTCGAGTCTAGGGTACGAAAGCTGGTACCACCAACCAACATCGACAATGGTGTATGGAAGCCAGAGTTGTTTGATGTGATTGTAAACAGTCTCTTTCTGGAGAGTAGAACCACACGTCAATACATCTTCAAAATTTACAGAAAGTGACAGTCCGGATGGTTCAGCCTACCTCATCTCTCAACCACATGATGCCGCCGGGCGGAGCCACTGTGATAAAACCGCACGGGACAAATCGCTTGACACCAGCCTTCTTCGCAGCTTTTGCAAGAGGAATCTGGTCTTGTTGTTCGGCGGGACCGACACAGCTGATGACAATATCGATATCTGTAAGCGCTTCGGCGAGTGACTCCTCTGAGCCTCTCAGATCGCATCTGCGCACTTGGACACCTCGATCTTGCAGGGAAACAATGGCAGGTTTTTGGACCGATCGGGGACGAACAAGCGCATAGACTTCCTGTAAGCAATATTGCAGTCAGAATACGTTGCTATCCTTTTCCGAGAATAATTCAGCAAGCGGGAGACTCACGAAGATTGGGTTCTCAAGGAGTCCATTTGCGATTGAGCCGCCAGTCTCACCGGCTGCTCCAACCAGCAAGACTCTAGTGCGCGACATGATTGAAATGTTTCTAGAGTTTTGAAACTTCGTGCCAACGGGGTGTTTGGAAAGATTTTCTGCAAAGCAAGTGGACTGTGGAAGGGTTTAAAGCATGTAGCAGAAGGAAACGAAGATAAAGAGTTTCCAACTGTAGCAGATCGAGGATCAGTCGACGTTATAAAATGGCAGCGTCCCACCCAAGGATGACTACTACCCACAAATTCCAACCCAGAGTGGCCAGTAGTGGGTCGAAGGTGGATATTCAATTCCCAAAAAGAGGAGCGCTGTATGGATATGCGTTGTCTAAGGGGGTTTCAGTCATTCAGCCCGCTGCATTGAGACCGATCAACCACGTCTCTTCAGGTGAGGTTACCCATGAACTCGACGAGGTTTGAATTCTATTGTTGTATTCAGAGAGCGTATGACTACAGATCTAATTCTTCGACGATGCTCGGAAGGCCGGATTTTTTAAGGACTCCCACGGGCCGGTGGCTCGGGAATGGAACCTAAATGGACCCTACGTCATTCTCACACGGCTTCCCGGACAATGGAAGAGTATCTACCATCAAAGACCCATCATCATTGGGAAACACTTCATTTCTGTTGACGGTTTGATGGTGTCGCTATTTGCTGTTTGGAATCATCTCTACCGCCTGTTAGCCAGTCCGCTTGGTATCTAGCTGTAAATATCATCATCTGATCGCACGACCATGGCGCGTTTGCCAGCTATTTACTGCGTAATAACAGGGCAGACTCGTTCTGCTTTCCTGGATATGCACGTCAGGGTACGGAGTAAATTGGACTTGACTGTTGCAGATAATAATGCGGGGAGAATCCGATTCAACCCCTCCTTTTTTGCATTAACGTTGCAAGCCCTCTGCGACTTGTTCTTGTTGGTGCTGTTTTATGTGGTAATCGCTCCCTAATCCTCTGGTTCATGACTAACCCCCCACGTCACAGATCTTCGGATCTGCATGGCGCTTTTTCAGCAGTAGCCAAGAACACTGTCCTCACAACCTTGGCCTGGTGACGACATACTTATGATTATGTTACCTTGGTAGTACATCATTGGTTCATCATCAACCTGCAATAATGGACCTTGACGCTCACGTCCCGTGGTTAACTTGAATCGGTGCCTTTCGAGGCAGATACAGCCCCAAAAATGGTCGGAGGCAAGGAGTACGGAGAAATTCACGTTCCGAGCACCCAAAATGAGGGCCAACGGATTAGGGTACTCCGTACCTTGTGATAATCAGTTCCAGTCAATGAGAACGTTCAGATTATCCTGATCACCGCGGTTCAGCAGATTTCCCCGCACTATTTTGACGTTCAAAGTCTGATATGACTTGAAGTCTTGAGCAGATCGCCTTTCACTTGGTTCAAATGAAACGCCATTTTTCAAATAGCCAGACAGTTTCAGCCACAGGGTCAAGGGAGGGCCAGGGGCTTAAAACGAGCTGGGTCCTGGGAGTGGCAGTGGCAGTGGCAGTGATCGAAATTCAGGGCGAGGTGCTTGGCCTCCCTACTTTTCCTCATGCTGCAACTGCCTAGTACGAACTAAGTGCGCGCTTCATGTGCAAATGGAAGTCTAACAATCAAGCTCATTGAGGACTCGGCGCCCTCGGGGGAGAAGCGCAATTGGCTGGGACCAGATAAAAGCTAGATAATACACTGTGTGCTAAGTGCAGCTTAAGCATGCCAAGTGAACGGCGTGATACCCGCGGTTGACATTGTTATTTGTGAGTCTTTTGGGCATCAAGGAAATATGCATGTGAGAAGTGGGTAACTACTGGATGAAAGGAGAGAAGACTCTATGTGAGTTTTCCCTGCAGGCACAAATGAGAGTCTACGCCTCTCGTAAGGCTCTGCACAAAGGTTCCTGTTACCTCCATGAGTGCAAGCGAATATCTCTTACTTGCTTTCCAAGTTTCTACCAGTATGGATCAGATTATACCTAGAGTAGAGCACCGAGCAAATCTGCGAGACAGCACTATTGGCCACGGTCAGACTAGGTCTAGATGATTATTTAAAGACGGCAAACCAAATTGAGCCTAACATAATAGCTCAGATGGCGTGCATTCAGGCAAATGGGTATTCGACGCCCCTTTTACTTATAATCCATAGATGAGACGACGACGTACTGGTATAAATACCTCTCCAGAAAGAAAACTACGACAAACGAAACTTTGACGATCCTTGCGTCAGGTCAACACGGCCAGCGGTGTCTGCGGGACCGACTTGCATAACTACGACGGCATGTTCGATGCACAGATAGGCAAGAACATCTTCAGAACGGAATCAGAGCTGACGACTGTAGTTTTCCGCCATCCTCGGTCACGAACCAGTCGTCGTCGTAGCAGAATTTGGGTCAGATGTGCAGGGCTTCGCCGTGGGCGATGGTGTCCCAGCAGACAACTCAGAACTATGCTGAGAATGCTTCTACTGCCGACGCGGACACCAACTCTTTTGTAAGAACTTCATTGTTTTCGGTGCGATGGATGATTGATGGCGGTTTCGATGCCTACGCAGCATACCTGCCGAAGACGGTCATTCGCCTCGGCGGTCTCTCTGGCAGCCTGCGTGGCGCGCAGAGTGAATACGGTTGCTCCTTAGATGGAATCGCGAGTGCTGATGTTTGGTGCTGGCCCAACAAGGGTTGTTCTAGCCCATCTACGTCGTCAAAACGGCCATATCATGTTGTTGTTATCGCCGCACAGGTAGTCAAATTGCCCGTGTCTCTCAATGTTGCTGGCCAACATATCGACCTTCCGCGGGATCAGGCCGCTGCGTCTGCCATATTGGACAAGCTGCACAATAACAATCCGTACACATTCGATTTTGTGGTTGAGGCGACTGGGAATGTTACAGTCCTTGAGGGCTCGATCAGCCTTGTCCACAGGCAGCTAAGCCGGTAGCTTATTGCGTCAACAACAATATTCGTCGCACTTTGCTGTCCAAGAAGAACTTCGATGGTGAAATGGGGGTCCTAGGATCATTAGCGGTATGAACAAGTCCCCTACTGGCATTGACTATCTTAGTCCGTAGAAGAAATCCGCCTTTCGTATCTGAATCATGAAGCTACCTCTAGGCAAGGTGGTGAGTGTGTGAGTGGCATTGTAAACAAGACATTCCAGAGGAGTTGCGGCAAGCCTCGAGGCAAAAGGCACCCATGGCATTCGACTAGATATCCTTGGCTTAGAAAATGATATTTGTTGTAATATCAAAATTCGATCAAAAGCAACAGGTCTTGCTGCGATCTACTGGAATCAGCGACGCTGCAACAAAATTCGGAAACCTAACGGATGGAGATGGGGAGAAGGCCCCCACTTCGGAATTCATGGACATAAAGTTGATCAACGCGATGTTGAGCCTCGTGATTTGTGAAAAGATAGATGGAAGGAAATAAATGATTCTATCATTGTTTTACTCAAGGAGATGCTGTAGATGCTGTACTCCGTAATTGTTGATGGCTATAGAACATGGGCGTCCGTCCATCTGATCAGGGCTCACTAGTCCGATGTCCGATGTCCGATATGAAACACAAACCTTTAAGCGAAATGGAAATGAGCCGGTAGACTACGCCTTACGAACTACATCTTGGCAGAGCATTCTCAATGGGTGCAAAACGGACACAAAACCGGTGAAATGAAGAATGTGATAGATCAGCCACTGCGCTCTTCTCTGCATAGTTAAATTGGCTTGATTCTTTGGCTGGAAAACCCTGCCGCCCTCTTGTTCGTCCACTAAAATTATCTCGTTTAAACTTCGGGCATTTGCTATCCGTCGAGTATCAATCAACACGAATGGCGGGAGTTGCCGACTCCTTGGCACATCATCAGTTCAATCACAACGATACTACCTACCGCTTTAGGCTCCCCGACGCCGGGAAGTGGCATCTTGATCGCAAAAAAAAAGTGTTAGCACCAACTGATCGAGTCCCCGACTTTTAATGCCTCAGGACGCAAGAATGCTCTCTTGATCAGATTGCCCGACCGGGCGCTTCGTTTAGCCCTGATGACCAGGATGTCGAGTCACGTCGTTCCAATGGAGCGGCCTCCGGGCTCTTGAATGTGGTTCACTTACAGCGGATGGCTTGACACTATTCCCCCTCCTGCTCCGTTTAGGCTGCTCTTGGCTGTCCATGTGGAGAGGCATAGCCGGATTACCCTCCGGAGGGAATCATGTATCTCTTTCCTGAGGCCTAACATGTTTTTGGCTGATGGTTTGGATTTGTTCCTTCGCCTTTCGCTCCGCAGCTGCCAAGCGATTACTAGCAAATATAATTGTTCTAGCCTCTTTTCACGAAGCAATAATGTGTCCGGAGTGTTTTAGTCTACCTTAGTACTGTGCTTTTTATCACTCACACTGTTATCCCCGTCGCTTCTACTTTTCTCTTCCTCTTTGCTCAACCCTCTCCATATCTTGCCGGGAGAGAATTCCTGATAAGATCCCTTGTTCCACGTCCTTGGTTGCGACTGCATCCATGGATGAGAAACCAGCAGTCTCCGAGACCAGCAATGGCTCGGATGTAGACTCCCTGTCTACTGCCGGTGCTTATGAACAACACCGGGAGCGCCTCAGGGACGCGAATCCACAAGGGGTGACCTCCCATCGGTCAGGCGTCAACGTCAAGGAAGCCGAAGAGGAGTTCTCAGAGCTGAACAGGCAATTCTCTACCATCTCACATCAAGCTCATCGTTTGTCCAAGCAGATTTCACGAGCTTCCAGGCCCACAGTGAAGACGGAAGATGTCGAAAGGGCCGACAATCCAACTGACTCGGACGAGCCGTGGGATCTTGAAACCGCTCTGCGTGGTAACCGGGACGCGGAAACAGCAGCTGGAATCAAGAACAAACGCATAGGTAATTTCTTGAGCGCTTTTGTTGCTCTAGAAGGTCTTCACTCGTACTGACAGCTCGTAGGAGTGATATGGGATAACCTTACCGTTCGCGGAATGGGAGGAGTCAAGACGTATATCAAAACATTTCCAGATGCGATTATTGACTTTTTCAACGTCCCGGAGACGATTATGCACATGCTCGGTTATGGCAAGAAGGGAAAAGAGCTCGAAATCTTGAAGGATTTTCGTGGAGTGCTACAACCCGGAGAGATGGTTCTTGTTCTGGGGCGTCCAGGATCAGGCTGCACCACATTCCTGAAAACGATCACAAACCAGCGGTTTGGATATACTAGCATAGACGGCGATGTCCTCTACGGTATCTTCGACGCAGACACTTTCGCAAAGAGGTTTCGCGGAGAGGCTGTCTACAATCAGGAAGATGACGTTCATCAGCCGACACTCACAGTCAAACAGACCTTGGGATTTGCACTAGACACGAAGACTCCGGGAAAGAGACCTCTGGGAGTTTCCAAAGCCGAGTTCAAAGAGAAAGTCATTAATATGTTGCTCAAGATGTTCAACATTGAACATACCGCCAACACCGTGATTGGAAACCAGTTCATCAGGGGCGTTTCAGGAGGGGAGAGACGTCGAGTGAGTATTGCAGAGATGATGGTCACATCAGCAACTGTCCTGGCTTGGGATAATAGCACTCGTGGGTTGGATGCTTCGACTGCTCTCGACTTTGCCAAGTCACTGAGAATCCTAACAAACATCTACAAGACTACCACTTTCGTGTCTCTTTATCAAGCCTCTGAGAATATCTACAAGCAATTCGACAAGGTCCTGGTGATTGACAGCGGTCGTCAAGTATTCTTCGGTCCCGCCTCTGAGGCAAGATCGTATTTCGAGAGTCTTGGTTTCAAGGAGAGACCTCGGCAGACTACTCCTGACTATTTGACTGGCTGCACAGATCCGTTTGAACGGGAATACAGCGAAGGCCGAAGTGCAGACAACGTTCCGTCCACGCCGGACTCGCTCGTGGACGCATTCAATCAGTCCTCGTACAGTGAGCGACTCACCCAGGAAATGGATGCTTACCGAAAGAAGCTCGAACAAGAGAAGCATGTCTACGACGACTTCGAGATCGCTAATCAGGAGGCGAAGCGCAAATTTACTCCCAAATCTTCGGTCTACTCGATACCCTTCCACATGCAGATCTGGGCGCTGATGCAACGTCAGTTCCTGATCAAATGGCAAGACAGGTTCGCTCAGACGGTCTCTTGGATTACCTCCACCGGTGTCGCCATCATTCTAGGTACAGTCTGGCTGCAACTACCCAAAACTAGTGCAGGAGCATTTACCAGAGGTGGTCTTCTCTTCATCAGTCTGCTCTTCAACGGATTTCAGGCCTTTGCCGAACTCGTATCGACGATGATGGGTCGCTCTATCGTCAATAAACACCGGCAATTTACCTTCTATCGGCCAAGTGCTCTGTGGATTGCGCAAATTCTGGTTGATACAACTTTTGCAATTGCACGCATCCTCGTCTTCAGCATTATTGTGTACTTTATGTGCGGCCTTGTTCTCGATGCAGGCGCCTTCTTCACGTTCATCCTGATTATTGTGCTTGGGTACCTCTGCATGACCTGCTTCTTCCGCGTCATTGGCTGCATGAGTCCTGACTTCGACTATGCCATGAAGTTTGCCTCTGTGGTGATCACTCTGTTTGTTCTGACGTCCGGCTATCTCATACAATGGCCTAGCGAGCAAGTGTGGCTGCGATGGCTGTACTACATCAATCCGTTCGGACTGGGGTTCGCCTCGCTGATGGTCAACGAGTTCAAGCATCTTACCATGACATGTACTGCTGACTCGTTGGTGCCCAGTGGCCCAGGCTACGACAACATGGCAAGTCGTGTGTGCACACTTGCAGGCGGTGAGCCGGGCTCGGTCATTGTTTCAGGTGCGAGCTACCTCGCAAAGACGTTCAGCTACTTCCCAGGGGATCTGTGGCGAAACTTTGGTATTATGGTTGCACTCATCGTTGGCTTCCTGACCCTGAATCTGTACCTCGGTGAAACACTGCAGTTTGGGGCTGGAGGCAGGACCATTACCTTCTATCAAAAGGAGAACGAGGAGCGCAGGGCCCTGAATGAAGCCCTGGTGGAGAAGCGAGCCAATCGGGAATCTAAGGATCAATCAGCTACGAATCTCGAGATCACCTCCAAATCTGTCTTCACCTGGGAAGACGTCTGTTATGACGTTCCTGTGCCATCGGGCACTCGCCGGCTTCTTCGATCAGTCTACGGGTACGTGCAGCCGGGCAAGCTGACGGCGCTTATGGGGGCTTCAGGCGCCGGCAAAACGACCTTGTTGGATGTTCTGGCCGCCAGGAAGAACATTGGCGTGATCGGTGGCGATATTCTGGTCGATGGTGCACCACCTCCCGGAAGTTTCTTGCGTACTGTGTCTTACGCAGAGCAGCTGGATATCCATGAGCCCATGCAAACCGTACGAGAGGCATTACGCTTCTCGGCTGACCTTCGCCAGCCGTACGAAACACCACAATCCGAAAAGTACGAGTATGTCGAGGGCATCATCCAGCTTCTTGAGCTCGAGGATCTTGCCGACGCGATTATTGGCACCCCGGAGACCGGCCTCTCAGTCGAAGAAAGGAAACGCGTTACCATTGGTGTGGAGCTTGCCGCCAAACCAGAGCTACTGTGAGAAGTCAAAAGCCCAATTACTCTGGCCTCAGGCAAATTACTAACTAAGCACAGTCTTTTCCTCGATGAGCCCACCAGCGGGCTGGACAGTCAATCGGCATTCAATATCATTCGGTTCCTGCGAAAACTGGCCGCTGCCGGACAGGCAATTCTGTGTACCATCCACCAGCCGAACTCTGCCCTATTTGAGAATTTTGATCGCCTTCTCCTGCTACAGAAAGGAGGAGAGTGCGTATACTTTGGAGACATTGGAGAAGACTCCCATGTCTTGTTGGATTACTTCCGCCGCAACGGAGCCGACTGTCCACCCGA
The DNA here is from genome assembly GCF_001078395.1 of Aspergillus udagawae. Classification (NCBI taxonomy): domain Eukaryota; kingdom Fungi; phylum Ascomycota; class Eurotiomycetes; order Eurotiales; family Aspergillaceae; genus Aspergillus; species Aspergillus udagawae. Next base: position 1,592,039 of record NW_025091267.1, on the reverse strand, counting down.
CGCAAACCCGGCGGAATGGATGCTCGATGCCATCGGCGCAGGCCAGACTCGCCGAATTGGAGATCGAGACTGGGGAGAGATCTGGCGCACGTCTCCCGAGTTGGAGCAGGTCAAGAGAGAGATTGTTCAGATTAAGGCTCAGCGAGCGGAGGAGGTCCGACAGAGCAGCGCCTCGCAGGTAGCTGTCAAAGAGTATGCCACACCGCTGTGGCACCAGATCAAAGTCGTCTGCAAGCGAACCAATATCGTCTTCTGGCGATCGAGGAACTACGGCTTCACAAGACTATTCAACCACGTCGTCATCGCCCTGGTCACCGGTCTCGCATTCCTGAACCTAGACGACTCCCGTGCCTCCCTGCAATACCGAATCTTCGTCATCTTCAACGTGACCGTCCTCCCGGCCATCATCCTCCAACAGGTCGAACCCCGCTTCGAGTTCTCGCGGCTCGTCTTCTTCCGAGAATCCGCCTGCAAATCATACAGCCAGTTCGCATTCGCCCTGTCCATGGTCATCGCCGAGCTCCCCTATAGCATCCTCTGCGCCGTCTGCTTCTTCCTCCCCCTCTACTACATCCCGGGCTTCCAAGCCGCGTCCAGCCGAGCCGGCTACCAATTCCTCATGGTCCTCATCACTGAACTCTTCGCCGTAACCCTGGGCCAGATGATCTCCGCCCTGACACCAAACAGCTTCATCGCGTCGCAGCTCAACCCGCCCCTCGTCATCATCTTCTCGCTCTTCTGCGGCGTCACCATCCCCAAGCCCCAGATGCCCGGCTTCTGGCGCGCCTGGCTCTACCAGCTCGACCCCTTCACCCGCCTCATCAGCGGCATGGTCACCACAGAGCTGCACGGCCGCACCGTCTCCTGCGCCGCGAGTGAGTATAATCGCTTCCAGGCCCCGGCGAATCAGACCTGCGGCGAGTACATGCGGCCGTTCTTCGAGCGTGGGGGGCTGGGATACCTGGCCGACAACGCGACGCAGGCTTGCGAGTACTGTGCGTATAAGATCGGGGATGAGTTCTACGGCGCCTTTTCTATGAGCTTTGATACCAGGTGGCGAGACCTGGGGATCTTCCTTGCCTTTATCGGGTCTAATCTCATCATTTTGTTCTTGGCGGTGAGTTTATCCTTGGTTGTCGATTCTGCGATACAAGCTGATTTATTATTTTCTTAGTCCCGCTTCCTCAACTACAATCGCAGATAACGTGGTGGAGCAGCATTTATGAAAGAGGGAGTTTAAAAGCGCACATGCATTTGATTGGTTGCTGCATAACGTCTGACGTTCTCAACATCTCCATATTTGATGCTACCAAAGGCTGCAAAATGTCGTTAGACTGCATTCATGTTCTTAGATCCATAGATCCTTCATCGACCCTAAGTTGATTCAGTATATATAGCGGAAACTGCGGGGAAATGCGAATTAGCCATCTCATAAATGATTTTCCATAAAGGATGAAAAACATACTTGAGATTCTCCCGATCCGTCAAATCCAAAAACGCAGTAGAATCCAGATCTCGTCCCTCAAGTCCACCCTGCATCTGCGACTGGATTCGATCCCGCTTCTTGTTCTCCCACCGGAGGAGAAGGCCAAGTACGGAGATAAGAACGACCTCGATCAGATGCGAGACGATCATGGACCAGATGCCGAGGGTGTAGGTTGGTCTGCGACAAAGTCAGAGGGGGGCAATTCGAGCGAGAATTAATCAACGATGATGATCGTGGTATAGATGGGAAGACAACGTACTTCTGACTCGTCTTGTAAAAAAAGGGACCCGCAATGTTCCCAGTACAGTAGCCCAGAAAGAGGACTGCGTTCGTGACGACCTTCTTTGTATGTCCTGCATCATCCTATTAGACCGTCACTGCTCCGAGGAAGAGCATCACGCAGAATGGGACAGTACCTGCAGTATTCGCGATCTGCATGCTCAGAATCAAGACAAAGGCTGCGTTGTATGGTCCCGTGAGATAGTAGCAGATCAGGCGGCCGACTTTCTGGTGTAGCGGGACGAAGCGCAGGCCAAAGGCGCCGGCGATATTGGGGAGCAGGAATAACAGGATGAAGACACAGCGACGGTTCTCGAAGCGGTCGTTGAGGTAGACGCAAAGAAGGATGGAGAGTGCGATGATGACGCCGTAGGGAATCTATATTAGAACAGTGTTACTAAAAATTCGATGAATATCGGCTAAAATAGAGAACAACCATACCTGCATCAGGGTGGTGACCAGAGTTGAAAATCCAAAGCCCTTGATGATCAAGGTGCCGAAGTTTGAGATACCGCCATTGGGAATGTTGCCTGTGTAAATTAGATGCTGGTCTGTGTGACGAGAGGATAATACTCACAGACACAACCTAGCATGAAGAAAATGTATAGTTTGTAGTCCTTGAATGCCTCTAGAACCTGGTAAGGCTTGAGATGCTTGTTCTCAACTCCTGTCTGGTTCTCTCTCAACCGTTCAACGGCAACTCGTCGTTCCCTGGGGGTAAGACCCGGTGCAGAGACGGGCGAATCCGGAAGGAAAATGAACATAATTATGCCCCAGGAAGAGCAAAGGGCGCCGCTGCACCTCAGTTAGCAAGTCACCATGTTGCTAGTTTCTAGTACCTTGGACTTACATGACGAGGAATTCGTACTTCCATGATGGAAGCGCACCCTTGAGATGTCCAATCCCATAACCCAACAGGCCACCAAGTGCAATACCAATACCATTCGCGGTATACCACAGGCCAATTCGGACAGGCTGCTCTTTTCTTGTGTAAAACATGCTGGTAATCAACATAAAAGCAGGGTCGGCGCAGGCTTCTGCCGCGCCTCCTAACGCTCGAAGAACAGCTAGCGTGGTGAAGTTATGGCATGCTGCCTGGATCATGAGGAAGACTCCCCTGATATTCATCAGTATAATGCTTTTTGTAAAGAAAGGGAGAGGGTCTGCCCGGCGCCTCGGTTGTACATACCACATGAAGATATTGGCGCCCAGGTACTTTCCTATCACCCACGCAAAAAGTTACAATTCTATCCTTCCACATGGCAGTATGGAACACGTACCGATCGGCAGACGCTGCAGGAGAAAGTTCGTAGGGAAAGCCCAGGCCAGGAAACCAAAGTAGAATATACTGCTGAGCCAGCTATACTGAGTTCCATGGAGCTTGAGGTCATCAACGATTCCGAAGATAGCTGCATAGCTCAGTGTTGTCTGAATATCGAAATCGAACATCAGTCCAGTCAAGTGAGAATTACTTTCAGGCCGACATACCTTATCAATGTAGAAAAATGCATAGCAGACGGCAAGGTATGGAAGGATCATCAAGTCGATCTTCCACAGCACTCTTCTCGCCTCGGCTGGATCTACCTCTTCATGAAGCTCGTCCGGATCGTTAAACAGAGCCATGGCTGTGTCGCCATCTATTTGTTTCGCCGTCTTCCATACTGGTTCAAGTTGAGTATTTTCGCTGTGTATAATAGTGGGCGTCTCTGCAGCATTGATTTTGGAGCCATGCTGTGGCCCGGTAGATCTGTCGCCCATATTGCCTTCTCGTTGCTTCGTCTCTGCAAGTCAGCGGTGGTATCGATGAGCAGCTGAAAATGTAGACGTCTCAGAGCCTATTTCTGGGTGGAAGTTGGATCCAGTTGGTATTTGAATGGGAGTAGCTTGATATATCCCCAATGCCAAAGCGGAGAGCTCATTGCCCAGGTTCTCATATCATGCCATAAGAGGCGTAGGATAACCGTCACAAAGGTAAATTCCATATGAGGAAGTATCAACGCTGGAGCATCTCCACCCCACCCCAAACGAGCCAAAGATTCTATCATACCCCAGGTTGGAGCTCACAAGCTTCGGCCTTGCTTCCGGCACATTTTGCGGGGTTGAAAGCTACAAACCAGTAGTACGACGTGGGGGTTCGACATCGTCATGCAGCCGTGTTGGCCATTGAGCGATTCAGAGACCTTCGGGGAGAATGCCAGCACCAGCACAAAGAACTCCTTGGTTCGCCGGTCTATTGGTCAATGTTAAGATTCGCGGTGATGGACAAGGTGACATTCCCGATGCGGAGTAATCGAGCAGTCGGGGTAAGACCGAGAATAAGGCGTGTCATCCTCGTCTGGGAGATGATAGGTGGAAATCGTTGAACTTCGTAGCCGATGTGTCAGTCATGACTCTTCGTTCAGTTCCAGCCAATTTTGATACGTCGGTCAATATTAATACGAGGTCGATGATTTTAGAATTGCCGAGTTGATGAAGGGATGAAGCTTATGGAGATGTGGAGAAAAACGATCAGCACCAGGAGGCGGGGGATGGCCTGTGGCCCTGGGGTACCACCAGCGTGGGGGTCGAGAATGGAAGATTGTGATATTGATACATAGATAGCAGAAGAGGGAGAGGATTTGCTCCGTACTTTATACAGACTGGCCAAAGTTGAAATGCTTTTAAGCCCCCAGCAGTTCAGGTTCATATGTACAAAAGATATTGTAGGAAAATCAATCGATCATATGAGAAATTGAGAGGAGAGGTGCATGGTTGGTATCAGCAACAAAATGAAATGCAAGACGAGCAATGAAATAACCGGCCAGGAAAGCTAATACAAGATTCGGGTCTATCCAGCATTCTCCTCCCGGATATTATGCTGCCCAACAATGGCGAGGAAGACTTGGTCCAATGTAGTTTGGCTGACAGAGTAATACTGGACGCCTAGAACAGCCTTGCTCTGCTCCAGCTTCGAGAATAAGGTGCTGACGATGCTGTTGTTGGCAGCTCTTGGGCCTCCTTGAACCATAGGCCATGATTGATATCTGAGTTCGCGTCCGAGCTCTTCTTCCTCGGCGACAGGACTCTCAGCATATGCAGTGATATCTGTCTTCGAAGATGAAGACGCCGCTGTTGCAGGGATACTGAACCGTAGCTGCCCATGATAGGTCTTCTGCTCTATCATGGCACCAGGGAAGTTCTCTTGCACCCAATCGCGGATGCGTCCCATAGATTCGTCCGTAGTGTGCGGTGCCTGTGAATGGACTAGATGGACATGATATTTGTTGCCGTACTTCTTTCGCAGGTAATCAGTTGTCCCCAGCGCCAGCATACGCTTGGCCATAATTCCTGCCCGGGTTGCCAGCGCATCTGCCTCCTCCATGGAGTGGGTCGTCAGCACAATGGAGCGTCCAGGAACTACAGACGCCAATGTCTTCCACATGACACGCTTTGAGGCTGCGTCCATGCCAGAGCTAGGCTCATCCAGCAGCAGGACTAGAGGGTTGCCCATCAAAGCAATACCGAGAGAAAGCTTACGCTTATTACCCCCTGACAGTTTTGTTGCCATGCGGTGCTGGAAAGTAGTAAGCCCCACAGCACGCATTACTTCCGTGACGTTGTGCTTCACATCGGCCACACCACGGATGCGAGCATAGAACTCCAGGTGCTCAATCACGGTCATTTGATCCATTGCATCAAACTGCGGACAGACCCCAAGTTGGGAGCGTGCTGCTGCACGATTCTTCAAAACCGAAACATCGTTCACAAAAATATTTCCTCCATTGTCGGAAGGTACCATATCACCGCGGATGAGAGATATTGTGGTGGTTTTTCCTGCTCCATTTGGCCCCAAGAGAGCAAAAACTTGAGACTTCGGCACCCCGAATGTCACGTCATCCACTGCGACGGACTTCTTGAACTTCTTCGTGAGGTGCAGAACTCGTAACCCGTCGGTTGCGTTTTCCACTCGTGCTAATTCAGCGGCAACGTCTCCATCGACAGTATTCTTCTCTTCCACCTGGTTCTGCTTGACTTTTCTCCTCATCTTGGAAATCACAGGCCCTCCATCAATCCAAAGAAGCAATCCAAACAGAACAAGGGATTGACAGATCAGATAGAGGATTGGGCCTCCGTAGAGAGTGATTTCACCCGGGTACGAGGCGATTTCTCGTCCTCGACATAGAATAGAGAACGTATTCAGCGAAGTGAACATTGCTCGAAGCAGATTCCCCGATGGTGCAATGAGACCAATGGTAAAATGCGTTATCTCAAGGTACTCATCGACTTTCTGGGTAGGTGCATATGTCAATACTGACATGTAGGCGATGAAGTAAATCAAGAACAAGACGCACTGTCCGCCGGCCGCAATTGCGAAGGCCGCAAGCTGAGACTTAGAGAAGAGAGATACCACATATGATAGTATCGTTGTGCACAACCCGTAGAGGAAGAAAACGACAAAGAGATATTCGGCATGGTACCATATATCCGACACGGCCCTGAAGATGACTATTGCAACGACGCTGGATGCGACGACAATGCAGAAGTCAAATACCAGGTATGCTAGCCAAAGCGAGACGCCTCTCACCCCGTTACTGAAATGCAACGCTCGGACATTCTTCAGACGCTCAACGGTGGGGTAGAGAGCAAACAAAGCAGGGTATACCGACATAGCAAGACCAAAGTAGACGATCAGCTGCAGTGCCTTCCCAGAATCTGACTGCCATGGAATGTCAAAATACTGGAAGTGGAAAGAGATAGGCACGTTGGTCAAGAAGATATCCATCGCATTCTGAGTGACAGCGGATAGCGGGAAGTGACCGTTGTCTCCCTTCCACGCGAATGTAGGCGCAGAATATGTGTCTCCCAGGTAGAAACCGCCAGGTGTTATGTTGGCATAGATTTGAGATATATAATCTTCGAATTCCGTGAGACTGTTCACCAGGTGAAATCGAGACTCGAGGTTCAAAGATGCATTCTGAGCCGACTCTATCGGACCAGATAGAGAGCCAATGAAGCTCTCAAGAGCGGTAGTAGACACCTTATCTCGAGGACCAACAACAAATTTGAAGTTGTCCAGAGACGCCAGTGACACGAAGCCAGATGCATGATATGTGCTATCACCAGAACAACCTGCCTTTGTAATACCCTTCAGGAAAAGAGTAACAAGTCCGGCCGCAACGACTGGGATGAGCAAAGCGGCCAAGTATGGGATAGGGTTGCGGCGCAATATTGTAACCCTCTTGCGAAACAAATACCACGACTGAAGGAACATGCCAATGCGTTTTCCGGTCAAGAGCTGAAGCCTTTCACTGCCACCTCTTCCAGGGTTCCTTTCAGTGTAAGTCGTTTCCTTCGGTACGGCGTGAGGCTCTTCTCGTAGTCTCTCCGAGTCCAACTCTTCTGCAACTTTGAGAAAGACATCCTCTATCGTCGGCCCGCTGACGCGATATTCTGTGACACCTTCTTCTTCTAACATTGACATCAGACGAAAAGCTTCTGCGGAATCCTTCGCGAAGTAGACGGTATCGTCAAAATGTACCTCTTTTGCGATACTGTCGAACTGTGGACCAGATGCCTTCTCTGAGCCAGGGACATTGAGCACATGAATTCGATAACCAGAACCCAGTCTATCCTTTAGCTCAACGCTCGAGCCCTGCGCCTTGAGCGAACCCGTGGATAAGATTGTAATGTGATCGGCGAGAAGGTCTGCCTCATCCAGAAAATGAGTGGTCAATAGGATTGTCCGCGATCCTCTTTCTGCAAGAAGGATGTCCCATATTTTGGCGCGTGCAATTGGATCAATTCCAGATGAAACCTCATCAACAGCGCAAATCGACGAGCCGCCAGTAAGCATCATGGCCAATTGAACTTTCCGTTTCTGACCCCCCGAGAGCGTCTTCGAACGCGAGTTCACCTTCTGAGCCAGGTCACAGTCGTTTAGCAATTTCAGAAGCTGCTCATTACTGTCCACTTCTCCGGTGCTCTTCAGCCTGTTAAATATCTTGATATGCTCTTTCACAGTAAGCGTATCCCAGAGAACGTTCTTCTGTGGGCAGAGACCAAACCGTCCGCCGGAGTCGCCGTAGTCCACATTGATACTTCCGGAGGTGATTGTCGTCAAACCCGAGATGGCATCCAGTGTCGTAGATTTGCCCGAGCCATTTGCACCGAGGAGGACCACAATTTCTCCTTTCCTAACGTCCATGGACAGGTCGTTCACGGCCAGCACACTCTGTCGGCTGCTTCCAAACCGCGGAGCTACCTTGCGGTAGAACCAACTTGGCTGATATTCCTTGGTAAATCCATTTAAACGCACAGCGGTCGAGCCGTCGGAGTTCACCATCCTTCGACTCTTAGACTTGGTGCCATAAAGAACTCGCTCGATTACGGCGGCCAGCAGGGGATAGACGATGATTTGAACAATCAGTAAAATCCAGAGGGCTATACCAGGAACTGTCCACGGATTCTTTGGAGCTGCGCGCACGAGGTCCGTAGCGAGACCCTGCCTCTCCCATCGAGCCATGAGAACAAAGAAGTAAACAAAATTCATTGGTGGGAATAGAAGACTGAGAATGATAACAGCACCGTTTGTCGAAGCAGGTGCCAGCTGCGCGATTACTCCCAAAATCAAACAAACGATAACGACAGTGATACCGCTGAGCTGAGCCTTCCTGAAAAACGAGGCGCCGAATATGGAGAAGGATGACAATGCGAGACCCGCCAGCACGTTGTAGATTATCACGATTCCAGCCGAGGTCTTGCCGTACACCCCAAATTTCAGGATTACACCGGAGATAATCCATGCAGGGCAGTACACGATATCCAAAGCCAGGTGTGCCGCAATGAACCGAGCAGCTTGCGATTGCCAGTGGGAGGTGTTGGGCATCATGCAATCTATCAGCTGGCTCATGCCGAGCTCTCGTTCCATCGCTATAAGCCCAGTAAGCTGGTACGTGACGCCCACAACTTCAATGAAGATAGCCACGGCGATAATGTCAATAATGGCGCCCATGTAGCGGGTCCGGATTTGTTCCTGTCGTTCTTTTTGGGTAAGGGACGTGAACGGGTATTCCTCAACCTATACCAGGATTAGTTTGAGCAGGCCACAAGCAGTATATTCATTAAGCGTACGTGACTCGGTAGCGTGCCACCGTTGTTGGTCGAGTTGACCTGCGCTATCGCCCAGTCAATCGAATGCTGGAACGGAAGGAGGTAGGTCTCCTGATCATTGTCGTTTCGGTTGACTTTGATCCCAACACCTAGCGAACCGTCCGTACGAATGGAGTAATTCCAGTATCCGTTTGGTCCTTCAGTGGGAGAAGAGTAAAAGATAGCCGCAGCTATGCATGATGACACTCCACGAAGCGACGTTCGACACAACTCTCGTAGCTCATCCTCCGACGAAAGAATATGCACTTGCTTTGCGCTGGCCTTTGGGGGATCCGCAACTTGGTTGATGACTTGCTCAACATCGCCGCCAGTCAGGCCATTGTGGACGAATACCACCTTGTCTCTATTCCCTGAGACGGCACCTAGCGCAGCTCCTAGCGAACGGAGGGGGGTGGGACTGCCGACGCCATACTCTGATGGAGGAATGAAAAGGTTCTTTGCGAAGGATCTACTTCAATTAGTGACGGCCTTTCATCTAAACAACGGGCAACTCAGGTAATATACATGAAAGCAACGAAAATCACTGGTAAGACCAGAGCCCTGAGGGTGGTTGTGACTGATGGGCGCACAAGGACGATGAGTAGATTCTTGACTGTCAGCGTCCAAGTCTGCCTAAGGAGGAGATTCAACATGGTCGCCTGCGGTTCGATAAACAGCGATATCAATCGACCCCGGAGCTCATCCTCGATCTCATAAGAAGCAAGAGTGAGCGTTAAGTTTGAAATTGATGAGCGCTGAAGCCATCGCGATTATTATTGAAACGTCTTGCGATTAGCGCAAGACGACCAGGCTGATGGTGTCTAAGCGACCTCGGCGCAAGAAGCTGGGGCCAGTGTTTCTTGGATCTCCTGGCATGGCAATCTAGGTGTACAGCACTGCCCACTGGCTAGGCACCTGCGATCGATTCACGGAACGGCTGTCATTGGACTGGACGCCAACGTACCATATCAGATCGTGCCGACCAAGACAGATTGGGTTGGCGCCCAGAAACCGTCTGAGGGGAATTTCCCCGTTACAACATTCAGCCACCTTGTAAGCGAAGCCACGTCTTCCAGAATTTTCGTATGACTCGAAAGACTTACTAATGTCTGGTGTCGTCATGCGACATAACACTAGTCACTCTGGAGCTTTTGTCTACATTGCTACAGTTGCAAGATCCGTTGCGTCTGTTCACTCATCCAGGTAGCATCGTGTTTCATGAACCAGGTAGGCCTATAGGATTGGTGGCTCTATTTCCAGAGACATTGCTGAGGTTCAAGCTTCACGGGCATTTCCTTTCGAGGGGACAACCTCGACGGGGGAATTGAGTACCGATCACCGATCATGATAGCTCGTTTATTGTAGGACTGTCTGGGATTAGTAGAGGCCAATATAATCCCCAGACGACAGTTCCCGTTGCCAAAGCAGTAGATGCTGACTGTAAATGGTCTCTATTCCGGTCTCAATGCGTGCGCCAACAAATGTCGATTCCCGAATATCCGTGTGCAAGTATAGTAGTATAATACATTTCGCCAAAGTCATAATACAGACAGGATAGAAATTGCTGCAATTCACCGTCTCTGTCTCCGTGGACCGGCTGAACGCTGACCGGTAAGAACGGACTTCTGCCGCAGGTAGTTCGACACAATGTTCTCGACGCTTCTCATATCGTGCCTTGGCTTCCTGTAAATTGGAGAGAGGTAAATATTAGCTTCACTGCACAGGAGGAACCTTCTTCCCGGTGGTGCCCATCATCGTATGGTGATACATACCTCATGTAGTACAGTCTCGCTCTTCTCTTCCTCTTCTCCGTCCTCTGTACAATTTCCACACTCTCGACGTTTGGACTGAAGACCTTCACGGCCATCTCTACGCCAACCCTCGTGAGCTCATTCCGGAGAAGAAAAGAAGTATCAATGCCCCGCAAACGGATGCTGAGACACACGCCCGAGAATGGGTCTCCGTTCTTGAATGTCACACGGAGAATGTCGCCCACTTTCACACTTCGGGGGTTTCGGCGGTAGTCAAACAGAGCCCTACGCTCACCAGTGGGGTCAAGAGCGGCTAGTTGAGATTCTGTCAATGCTGCGACGGGGTCTTTGCAATTTGCACGAGGTGTCGGGGGTGGTGGATAGACTTTGAGCTTCTTGCGTCCTGTTCTTGGATATTAGACAAAGCAAAAACGGCGAAAAGTCTGACGATTTGGCTCAATTACCAGCATTTGGTTGCAACCGAGTAGGTATTTGTGAAAGAAACGACTTTGGGAGTTTGGAAGGAAGAGGTGCAGGCTCTGGCTTCGGGGAATATGTCGTGCTGATGGACCGGCTGAACTGGGGTCGCAGCAATCCGTCTGCCTTCATAAAGGACCTCGAGCAGCCCAGCTGCCGCAATATAGGAGAAAAGGTCGCCATCAGTGTAGAAGTTGAGCGTGATGGTCAGCTCCTTGATTGTGATAGAATCTGGTGAAGACCGCAATTCTCGCTGGCGGAGGTTGATCCGGTCCGGCAGAATTTCCGCCAAGCCTCAAATTGCCTGTTCGGTCTCACCAAGAGTTCGATATGCCGGGGAATTTTTGTCCAGAAAGTAAATTCATCTCATCTCTCGAACTGTTCTGAATCCTCCTTCGGTCATCCAGTATCTTGGTTTGCCATTTCATAAAAGCGCACTATCCTCAATTTCGCTTCCAGGGCAGACATAAAATGGCGCAAAGCGCCGTTGGCAGGCTCTTCCGTTGCCAGACCAGCAGCTATCTGCGTCAATCCATTGGGTCTATTACACAAAGTCGTACATATTCACATAATGGTAAGCACTGGTCTAAATCAAACAGCAGACGATCTCGCGCAGCAAAGGTCACTGACCTGATTTGCAATTAGCAATTCCCACATTCCCTCCGACATCTTCCCCCGAACTAGACCAGGCCCTCAAACGTTTCCGAGAAGAGCTTTTCATACCTTTTGGCTTGAATACTGAGCAAAGGAGGTTGATGTTTCGAAAGAAATATGCGGAGAAACTTGAGCAGCAACCCGTGACGGTAAATATTGGCGACAACGGTGAGCCTTACCAACTTCGGCCCATGGATCCGCTGTCCAGACCACCAAAGAAAGAATTCAAGGACGTTGTCTTGCTCATGAAGACGAAGCAAGACTGGCAGAACCTTGCACCTTTTGTTGGTGGGCTACAAACGTCGAAGAGAAAATTGAGCCTCGCGAACTGGGAATGGACTGTGCGCAAAGCTGGTGAGGCCGACGCACTCGGTGCCATCCTCGAATGTGCGAAGCAGGTAGAACGGACTGGTCTTCGCTTGAACCACAACGGAATTGTCCAGCGTATCTTCTTCGAGCTCCACCGGAAAGCTCAGAAGGGGCAGTTCAAGGATCCCGCAGTCTCCAAGGCTCTTGGCATGGCCAAGCAGTTTGCCGCGCTGATGGAAGCTCCGGAGCATTCCCGGAGAAATATCAAGAGCATACAAGAAGATCCCAAACGACAACCATTTGTCATCGGTACTCTCCTTGAGCTTAGCGCTGCTCGTGCTGTGAATGAACTGGGAGGCAAGGATGAGTCCGGCGATGTGCATGCCTATGCTCAGCGCCTCATGGCGAACTGGGAGGCAGGTAACTTTTTCCGCGATGTCACGGACTGGTTTGCAGTCGATCGCATGCTCCAGGAGAACATGCCTATCTACAACGGAATTACGCTCGCACTTCAGGTTGAGGGCGTCGCAAATGACAAAGCTGTGTCCGGTCCTCTGAAGAGACACCTGAACCACTTGCGTCTATTGATTGCCAGCCAAAAGGAACTGGCCCCCGAGAAAGTCCAGCAAAAACCGACGCTGGGCTATCAACAGAGCCAGCTCCTGCATTAGTCTTGACACTGTTGCATCACCATTGGCTGTTTAATGATATGTATATTACCACCTTAGAAATTTGTCTCAATATTGTATTTGCCATTCATCCTATCTTGTGGAATGGCAGCGCTCGCCGCAATGAAATCAAAGGACTAGCGATCCATCTTCAAAACCGGCAGTGGCTCAGTAGCCTACGGGGGTAAATGAAAGAAATAAAAGGGCACGCTCGAAATACATGCGCTGTCAATGTCATAACCCGAGATATGGATAGTTTCAAAGAGAAAGCTCCAGGGTGTTGTCCTCTCGTATGCGGCCCCGCGACGAAAGATTGGTCTTACCAGAGACAACAGCGGGGCCGGAAACAGTAATCTATTCGGGAGCAGTCAGTGAATGGAATAAGACAAGGAAAGGGAAAGAAAAAATCTGAAAGTATGGCACCCACCTGTCCTTCGAGTGGGTTTCCATCGGACACGCCAGTCAAATGAAGCTCAACAGAGCTCAAGGGGGCGCCAAAGTGGCTCGGTCCCGTGGAGCGTCGGTAGTCAAAGACGTTGGTCTGGGAGACAGCACCTGCCACGCCCGCGCCAGTCAGGGCGTACACAACGCGAGCACCTAGGAAGATTTTAAGATCTGCCAGTTGCGCTGATGTCAGGCGCGCAGCCGGGTCGGCATCAGCCCGATGGGAGACACATAACAGGCGGAGCTTCTCGAGGGAGAGTTCAGCGGTTGGTCCGATACTAGCAACCTGATTTAGTAAGCCACGAGAAGGCATGACTCCAGCATCTAGTTTGCGCAGCTGGGACCAGCGGACGATCGACGTCAGGACACCGGCTTGGGGTTCCATGTGCCTGGCATGATACTCGGACATGGTGCGGGAAGAAGCAACAATGACGGTAGGCGATACTCCAACAGTAGCCAAGGCAAAATCAACGCCCTCGCCAGCAACAGAGTTGAGAGCGATAGAAGAATTCGAGAAAAGTGCACTCATGATCTGGCACAGTGGGTATGAACGTGAGAGAGAATCGATCGAAAGGACCAGATCGTCGGGGTTGAATCGCTGATTCCGAGGCAAGGAGAAGGTCAATCCCGCGATTCCGGCGACAAGATTCTGGTTGGAGTTAGTGGTGATTGCAAGGGGAAACGGTCAGACGAGAAAATTAACCTCTGGCTGGAATTCAATGAGATCGCCCACTTGAGACTTGGTCGGCCATACAGTGGTCACAGAGGGCGCAGGAGAGTTGGGGTCCCAGCTGGGAACATCTAAGCCGGTCAGGTCCTTCTTTTCCTCAACCAACTCATGCCATACGGCTACCTCCAAGCTTCCCTGAACATCTCCTGGCACTTGATTCCAGTCCATGTGCTGGCTTCCAATCTTAGCGACCCAAATGACCTGAGAGAGTTGTTTGTTGTTCTTAGCCACCAGGGACAAGTCCAGGGCACCGGCCTCGGCAATTAAAGCATCTGCCTGCGACTTTTCTAGGTGACCAGAGAGAACTTGAGGTTCGAGGTTGTGAGGGATAATAATCGTCTTGAAGCCATAGAAGGCACCAGCTAAGTATCATCAAGTCAGCTCGATAAGTACTTGGAAGAAGAACCGAAGGGCCCGAACCAAAAATTGCAGCCAGGAGCTCAACCGAGTCTGTCAGACACACAGCAACCGATTTGACGCCAGATTCCTGCAGACGATGGCCGATGACATTGATTTCCTGTGTGACTTGGTCCAAAGAATGCTCGACGGCTTTCTTTCCAAGCACCGTATAGATCTTCCCTTGTTTCCCAGAGATTGCACCACTCTCTGACACTGCACCACGCACAGCAGCCTTCCAGATATCACGGAGGTCACCTCTTCTTCCACTCGTCCATTTTGGTGCACCAGGGTCCTTGATATTGAGTCCCGATCTGAGTGGGTATCCGTGCGGAGTCTCAAGGCTTCTATATGCCGCTGATTCTCCAGGTTGACGTACAGGGAAAGCTGTTGATTGCCGAGCGAGTAAGAAAGGGTGGATATCGGCGTCTTTCGACGTAACAAATGAGTATACGGTGAACGCAATCAGAGCGCATGCGATCAAAGTCGTGTAAATGTTCCAGTCAGCTAGAATATCAGAGGCCAAGGCATCCAGTCTCGCCAAGGCTGACGACTCTGAGGCCATTGTGCGAAGCCCTTTGAATTTAGAGGCTGGTCTATCAAACCAAGAGCTACGAGTTAATTAGAGGTTGGTTTTAAGACGTCGTAGTCCCCTTCAGAGATGGATGAACGAAATGACGTGAGGGGGTTCAGCTGCTTATGGAGTCGTTCTGGATGTGGGGAACGGACCGAGAGCCGCGTCTAGCTTACGGGGGTTAGCTGAAAATCTCGCGGCAGCGGCGTCTGTTGCCTGTGAACACTAAGCAGTCATTCTTGCTATCTTCTTGAGCGTCGCGTCAAAACAATACACACACATTTCCGCCCAGCACATCTTAACTCGCAAGCAGCTGTTGCCATATTGGCAGTGATGGTCCAGGTCGACCATTGAGACGCCTGCACGACCACACGCAAATGTGCACACGATTTAAGTCCAGCTCGTCAGGTCGATTCAAAAGGTAAGTTTTAACGCACACACTGATCGCTTTTTCTTCAAGGTGAGTCCCTCGTAGTACTATTGGCGATCATAATTCGTGTTTTCTGATCTCAGCTAGTGGCCTTTCTGTTTCTTTTCTGGCAAATATCAATGGCGTCCCAATCTGCTCCATCTACACCCAGAGCCGTATCGGTGCTCGCCCCTGTCCCCGATGCCTCACGGACGCCCGGAAAATGGCGCCATCCTCGTCTCAATGAAGTTGTAAGGCGACAGAATGCTGGAACATTCGGAGATCGCAATATTCGAAAGCTTATTTGGAATGGGGCTGCCTTGGTTGCGACCTGGGTATTCGGAAACACCGTCAAATCATAGTGAGCGATAGCCCAGTTGGTTCGAGCATAATTGCAATTTGATCTTTCTGACCAAGATTCCGCAGTTCGCTCCGCCTACAGAACTTGGGCCAGTACCCCGCTTATCCAGACCTCGCGCTGCACGTCGTGCAGCTCATTCTTGCGTTGAACATCCTGGTTGCATTATACCCTTTGTTCCGACCCAAAGATGACCTCTCCGATATCCCTCTCACCCCTACACAACGCTCCCTCCTCGGGCTTGATCCGTCCGCGACTCCACCGCTTACACCGGGGACTACGTACATTACACCACCGAGGTATCGACTGTCTGCCTCAAGAACTGCGACTCCAGCGAGCAAAGGTGCATCGTCGCCCCTATCCGGAAGTGCCGGTCTTTCAGGGCGTAGACTTTCGTCGGGCGCATCATTTTCGCCATCGACAAGTCCTCTACTGTACAAAGCCGTTTCGAATGGAGGCAAGGAGAGCGGGCGACGGCCAAGTTTCGGGTCTTCTTCGACATTCAGTCGCAGCTCGCTTTTTGGGGAGTCCAGCATAGGGCCAGCGAGTCCTTCGCCTGTAGGGGGCAAGCGCGCGAACCTGGGATTGAGTAACAAATGGTTGTATGAAAGAAGTAGGCGACTCTCTGCTAGTAACGGGAGTCTATAATTCGGGCTGTTCGGCGTCGGCGCAATCACGAATGGAAGGGATTGTGTACTTTGAGCTTATTAGATTGAGCGTTAATTTCACAACCTACATAGAGGTTAACAGGTCTTGAAAATTGCTTTGCTCCTCCAACTAGTAAACTCCGGTAGCGTGGTCGGCGGATTGATTTAAGCTCTTAATTGTGGCTCTTTGTTCAAACTCGCATCATGGCCGAGCTCCGTGTCCGTTGGTCCAAAAGGTAACTTCCCGCTGAGACGGCCCAGCGAACCACAACACCAACATACAATCAGCTTGCCCACACTTGGCACTTCCATTTAGCGATATATATCAGAAGAACCTCCGCGAGAGCGCTTGAATTCTGTATTGAATCTTCTTCCTTTCCCCTGAACACCCTATGAAGTTATAAACTCATCAACCTGCGCCGGTGTCGCTTCACTATGGGAGCCTCGGAGTCGAAGTTGGTCTTCAAGCAGGGAATCTTCCGTCTGTCAGAGGAGAAGGATATTCCTGCTGATGATCCTTACTGGTCCAGGGTTTGTCTCTCTTGTCATAAGATCTGGTCTCTTGTCACCATCCGCTCGCTAACTGCTTCGGCGTAGTTCTGGGAGCTCCCAGAGTCGACAGAGGATGTATTCAGCTTATTCACCCCCGCAGATATACGACGGACGCGCGATCATGCATTACCTAATTTGGAGACACTATTACTTTCAATAACCTCTCGTCTTACCTTTCTGAAGAATCATCCGTCTTTTCCAGATGCCGACCTCGCTCCCGAGAGAGACGTTCTCAACTGTATCCGCATACTCACACGCATCCTTCCCTTCATCTACGAGGCTGAGCACCTAGAAGAATGGGAGGAGAAATTCTTTTGGGGTCGACGCAAGAAGAATACTAGAGAATCTCGACTGGAAGCAGAAGTCCTGTTTGATGAAGCGCAGGCTGAAGGGCGCCAGGAGGAGACGTTGCCTCGGGCCAATGACTACGAAGATGTGAAGCCCTTGGCCGAGGAGTTGATCGACAACCTGCTGGATCTTTTATTCTATACGGACTTTACGATCCCAAAGCTCCCAACGGCTAAGGGTAAGGTATCGTACTCGATATGGCAAAGTGGTGTTGGCTGCAATACTTCCATGGGCTCCAACAAAGAGCTCGAAAGCAACCGGTGCGAGATTTTGCGACTATTGCTTACATTGACTGGAAAGGCAATGTACATGCCGCTGAGTAAGGCTCTTTGCCTTTGATATGGGACCACCGCTGACGACCCTGCAGGTCTCTTACCTGTTCAGGGTGTTAAGGCTATTACCTACATTGCGACCTGCCCTGACAAGCAAGTCGTCCTCACATTGCTATGCTCATTGCTAAATACTGTATGTACAGCGATGTATGGTTCTGTCTATTGACTCATATTGACCACGCTCTCACGCAGTCTATCAAGTACAATCCTGCATCTTGGAGAGTTCCATATGACCATGTGGTCTGGAAGGATTCCAAGCAGATCTTGGTTATATACTGTCTACAATTTCTTCTTGTTCTCCTCCTATATCCTATCCCAGAGGATGGTCGTGGGACACCGCCGAAGAACTATTATCGCCATTACTTTGGTCGGCTGCACCGACCGCAGGATTTTCAATTCCTTGTCGATGGCATGACGAGAATCTTGAACCAACCTGTGGGTCTGCATTCCCTAACCGGCTGTGCTTAGTTCTGATGAAGTGGCAGATGCAAGTCACGAACTCTTACCTTCCAGGCAGCCAGAAAACTATCAAATGGGCTCCGGAAATGCTCATCTTGTTCTGGGAGGCCCTTCAGTGCAACAAGCGATTCAGGTCATTTATCATTGACTCAAGCCGCTCCCATGACTTCGCCATTCTCTGTATCTTTTACGCTATCGAGTACAAATCTGACGCATCCAAGCAAGGCGTTGTGAGAATGTGCATCTTTATTTTACAAACAATGAGTGTCGAACCGAATTTTGGAAAAAGTCTCAACAAGAAATTTGAGGCTCAGGAGACATTACCTCAGAACATTCGTGTTCCGGGCTTCAAGGGTACCTATGGTGATTACCTGGTTATGGTCTGTCTTTCGCCGAATTCATCATGCCGAACTGTGCTAAACGTGTTTTAGTCCATCCATACTCTGCTTACCGCAAGCAAAGGCAAGCTGAATGCTGTCTATCCAGCACTTTTAGCGATCATCAACAACGTGGCTCCTTACTTGGAACATCTTTCACCAGCCACATGCTCCCGACTTCTGCAGCTCTTCTCCTCGATGTCCGCTCCCAGTTTCCTCCTAGCTAACGAAACGAACCATGCCCTCCTAGCCTCAGTGCTTGAATCCATAAACTCGATACTTGAACACCAGTTCACCAGTAAGTGTCGCTATGCCTTCACTTGCGTAGCGGCTTGGCTCGGTGACTGACTGTCGCAGAAAACCCGTTCCTAGTATATGCTATTCTAAAGTACAGGAAACGTTTCGAAGCCGTCCGAGCCTTCACTCTCGAAAGTGGACAGCAAGAAATTGAACGCCAAAATGAAAGGAGAAAAGCTAAAGCTGCATCTCGCGACTCGTCCTCTAGCCCTACCCTGTCGCAGGCTGAAGAGGATCCTCATGTGTCGTCGGGTGCACGTTCTCCCTTGACTCGTATTCCTGAAGAGAATAGCCCTTTCGCTATCGGCGGTGACGAGTCGGACGACCAACATGACGGGCAAGACACGCCGTCACAGTCTTCACCCTCCCTGCAGAACTCAAGACGGCCGTCAACCTCATCGGCTGTCGATGAAAGTGTCCCACTACAATTACGGGGAATGTCTGAGAAGGCCAGAGGTAAGATGCCTGCTGGGCAGCCATCGTTCTCCCGGCAGAACAGCATCACCAGTCAAAGTAGCATGTCCGCCATTTTCTCCGCGTCCAGCGGTTTTACGCCGACTGTTGCTTGGGTAAGTGTCACTCGATTGTGTGCGTGTAGTTCAAGTCTAATTGTTCTAACAATCCCACGTTTAGCTGGAGTCGTGGCTACCAGAGCTTCCTCTTCACACTATTCTCACTATCATTTCGGCCATTGCTCCTCACATTCCCGATTCGGCTTTCCAGACTGCATCAAGCCCGGAAGCTCGCACTTTGATTGCGAATCTTCCTTCCTTTGCAGAAGAGCTCACAATCCAAGGGCTTTTATCAGAGCCTCCACCTGTACGGGTACATTCTTTTGAATGGTCAGCTCTGTCTTTGGGTTGGTATGAGACTTTGCTGTGGGGCTTCATCTTCTCTAGTGAGATGGTGGTTGGCACAGCATCTGGAGCTACCCCCGGCACTGTTGGCGTGTGGAACGGAACAGGAATCAAACTCTTCAGGGTTCAGGAGGCGGCCGCGCAAGGTCCAAGTTTGCTCGCTCCCAAAGGCGCAGTCGACGCGGTTGGAAGCAACTTGGTGCAGCGCATCGGCAGTTTGAGTCTCAGGCGCAGTAGTACACAAGACTCGCAGAGCGGCTCAAGGCCACCATCTGTCCGAGAAGTATAGAGCATTTGGTCCCTTTTGTATTTCTTCTCCCAACCGGCTGGCAGTGTTTGGGATATGTGATGTTATTTTCAGATTCATAGGCTTTCAAAGCTTCCCATTAGGATCATCTGATGCTCTGGACTTGTAGATTGCTGGCCATGTTTGCTGCTGTATAGTTATCGACTGTGGCTAATCCATATATATTCTACGACGGTTAGCCAATCAACCGGTCTCATCTGATGGCGTGACCGAGAGAACTCAAGTCCAGATAGGGGAATTTGTCTTACATTTATTTGGGATAAAACCCATGTGCTTGCCCATCGTACCTGTGTTGGCTGATGAACATGGCTGTGTTGAGGTTGTACTCCACGTGAGACAGGGATTGGCTCCAAGTCCTGTCTTGGCATCAATAAATACTTGGTGTTGGGGGCGATCGTCTCGACTATCACATCCCATTCTGAAAACATAATCGCGTTCTAGTCTCGTAGAAATTGTTCCTGATCTTAGAATTCTCATTCAACAGAGTATACTTGCTTGGTGCTCACAAAGAAAAAATGACTTTGCTGCCACACTCGCTGCTTGTCACGGCATCCGCCGTTATCCTCGCATTGCCAGATATGGTATTGGGGCTTCCGACAGGCCTTCAGAACGTCCTCGAGAATACCCATAGAAGTCAGGAGTACGGATATCCTACGGACTTTACCAGAGGAATTGTACCTGTGAGTTCTCAGTCGTTGTGTTCATGCAGTTGTTGGAGGATAAATTGAGCTAATCGAGTGCGATTTGCTTTGACATAAGATTCCAGTTCATTCTCACAAGTAAGTCAACACGGGATTTTATCAATCTTTAAGAATTGCTCTAATTCTTTGGGCAGCGATTATTGGAGAGATGTGCCTTTCTACTCCGGTAAGCCAGCAGCATTTTAATTACCTCACATTTTCTGCATGGCCTTTGTCTGATCTCTTTCAAGCTCTTTCAAAAGGATGCATCTCAACGGAAGCAGATGTCTGGCTGTACAACGGTACACTCTATGTGAGTAGAAAGTCATCAATAAGCGATGTTTGGCTTCTCCTAACATCGAACAGGTCGGTCATGACACGTCTTCTCTAACAGAAGAGAGAACGCTGGAATCATTGTACATTAATCCAATTCTCGATGTTCTCAAGCGCCAGAATCCTCGATCGCGTTTTGTGACGTCTCCTACCCACAAGTGAGTTAGCTTCGTTGCGTCTGGCTTTCACAGGACTAATGATCTTGATCAGTGGCGTGTTCGACACTTCAGTCTCCCAAACGCTTTACTTATTCATTGATGTAAAGACCGCTGGACAAGAGACCTTCAAGGCTGTGATTGACGCTTTGGAACCACTCCGTGAGCATGGTTATTTGACAACCCTGAAGAATAATAAGACCATCACCAACGGCCCCATTACCGTGATCGGCACAGGCAACACGCCCTACGACATGGTTGGGCCTGTCGCAGATCGGGACTACTTCTTTGATGCTCACCTCGAGTCCTTGAATGAGCCTGAGAATGCCGGCATCACAGGCCTGATCTCTCCCATCGCGTCTACGAGCTTTGCGCATGCCATTGGCACAGTTTCGCAGGGTGAGCCTGAAGCGATATTGACAGAGAAGCAGCTCAGCACTCTCCGCTCGCAAATCGCGACCGCAAAGGAAAGGGGCATTGGAGCCAGATACTGGGAGACGCCCAGCTATCCCATCAGGACCCGTAATTCGCTCTGGAGAACTCTGCTTAAGGAGGGTGTTGCGCTCCTGAACGCTGATGACCTCGACGCTACGGCCAGTTATTTTTGAACATTATGATAAGCTCGACTGTCAAGTGTCAATAACTCCACCATGTTTTTGCCTGCATTTGGGTTAAGTGCATTTTGCTCACCGAGCAGTCTTATGTCATGAATAGAGCGAGCATTCCAATGGGGACACTAATTGGAACTAGTCATATAAGCCCATAATAATAAACTTGTGAAGAGTCTAAGAAAGAGACCTCCTCTTTTGTAGAATTAATTCTTCCTTAACCAGCCAGAAATCCATGAGAAAAATGGCACGTGACACGCCCGTGTATTGGAACGCGTCTGATGCTGGAATTGAGCTCACACGGCTACCTCTTCTCTTGAATATCTCAACCTAATAAGAGCTTCTGACGGCTCAAATGTCGAAAGTTGATGTCGACCTGGGGGATTCCTTGGCCAAGGTGCTCCCCACTGGGGTAAAGGTGACGATCCGCCATATCTCGTCGGTCCCAAGCCCGTGTGCGGCTCTCTTCGCAGCTCCACCAGGCGAAGAACCCGAGTTGACCTTCTGTGAGAATCATTTCCTCGCAGTCTCCATTAGTGCCGATGAAAGCGAGGAGTCAGAAGTGATCGTCTTTGGGATCGAAGTGCTGGTCTACGGCACAGCGCATTTGACGACAATCTTCGTCTCCAAGGCCGATTCAACTGGCTACCTGCATCTGCTGAAGAATGCGCCCAAGGTCTCACTTCTTAGACTTATCTCAAATGCGTTTTTATCGTTCCTTGTGCAAACCCGCCAACGGCCAGGTGTCCGGTTGATGGTGTCGTTGTTTGCCCGCGCCCAGAATCAGTACTTGTTTCCCGCAAGCATCGAGAACCCTGAAAAGCATGTCTTGGATGATCGTGGGTTGATCAAATGGTGGTGCCGTGTTATTGACCCCATCCTACGAGAATATGAGCCCGAAACAGGCTCTCATGAAAAGGCACTTCTTGATCAAACTAAGGAGTCGGCGAAGAGTTCAGCAACAGCGTTTCTGATCGTTCCAGGATGCGACAAGTTCGAGACTCGGGGCTTCTTCCCAATCACAGCGAGGTCTGATGACAAGGATCGGCCGAGATGGTTAAATAGCTATCCTCTCCATCAGCTCTGTGATAATCCCAACGCTCCGCCCCGGTGTCTCGTTCCTCGCTTCCCAGATGACCCCAAGACGCGCTTCCTGATCGACCTGGATGATGAACTACCAGAGTCGACGCGAGCTGAAGGCTCCAAGGAGAATTCTGGTCATTGGCGAAGCGTGAAGTCTCTTGCGCAGTTTTGGGAGATGATGTCCTTTCGACAGGAATGCTCGGCCGGTCGATTAGTTGGGTTCTTGTGGCTTGTCATTAATCCGCCAGGTCTTGTCAATTCAGTTCAAATGACAAGCTCTCGTGTTGCTTCGCGGGATGTTGAGAAGGCTCTTCCTGCATCTGCAGAGACAACCCACGATGAGACCAAACAAAAGGATGAAGCTGCGTCTGCGTCTGCTGCATCGCAACCTTCCACAAGTGATCTCCAGACATCATCAATCGCCCAACCCAGTGCCCCGTCTTCTGATACCCTTGCCAAAGTACAGCAAGCTACGGGCCCCAGTGCGTTCTTTTGGCCAGACACGGGCAGAGGACACGCAGTCCTGAGTGAGGAAGACTACAAGGCGGCAATCAACTTTCTTATCGATCAAGACTTTGACACCAAGGATAAAGCTATCGCCAGCACCAAGGCATGGGCCGAGAAAGTGGCCTCGCTCGCTGATCAGCTTTGGGTTGGTCAACGGGTCGAGGGGAGAAATACTACGACGGAGTTAAGTCAGAAACCTACGGACGCTACAACTGTCATCAACACAACCGTTGTTCGAAAACGCAAAACGGCTGATGCGGAGAGCGACAAGCCAGGCGAGGTAGGAGGTGCGCCAGGGGATTCTGAAGCGGCCAACCCAACTCCCGCCCAGTCGAATCAGGCATCTGGCGTGAATGTGCTCAATGCCAGCTTGATTCGGAAGAAGAAGAAGACATAGGTTCGCATCACTGCGCTCTGCATGGAATGGCGATCTCGGAGTTCGGCGTATCGTTTTTTCTCTCGAGCTGGGGCGACAGCTACATAGTTCAGCAGGGTATTGGCTGATTTGGCGTCATTAAAGCAGCGTATGGAATTCGCACTTGGCATTGAGGGATTCGCTTATTTTTTTTAAGATATTGAAATCTCCATTTGTTGTTGATTTGAGTCTACGGTGCTATTGCAAACGATCAAAGATATAATAATGGAAACAAATCCGCCTTTTTTCTCTGAATAGACCTGTGAAATAGTCAGTGAGCTAGTGTATGAGACTCGGCAACTAAGTTAGATGCTAGTTGTTTGTCATTGTTCTAACATAATGTGATTATTGCGCTGCCTGAATTGAGGCTGTGAGCTGGCGCGTCTTTGTTCCCATAGCGCCATAGTCCACAAGTTGAACCGTTGCATCCGAGTGGAATACCAACCCAGTTAGTTCAAATTAGTGACACGCCTAGGCAAGCATGTCTCTCCCGTGGGGTCATGACAATATAATACTATAGCTTGGCGGTACTGTTGTCAATCAGTCGATGAGCAGTATCGATGATATCCTAGTGCTTCCGGTGACCACTTTCGCTTCTGTCGAATTTCTCCACCGCCCGTTTCCAGTAGAATGTCCTCTGTGAACGTCTGCGTCCCCTCTCTGTCGTTTCTCTGTCGTCGTCTTCGCCCATGCTAGAGCATCAATCGCAATTGAGTCGCTTGAATGTCGGATCGGCCGTCAGACATGGCGAACTCGCGTGGTCGACTGCAGTGGGTTGGGTGTGCTTGATCTGGTATACGACCGTGTTCGCCGTCTGTCTTCTGGGATACTTTCAAATGTACTTGTTTCTCAATTGCCTCTTGCGACTTGAACTAATGTGTCGTACGTGGACAGATGGATGCACTTTTCACGCAAACCTCGGAAATCCCATGCAGCCTCGTCGCCCAACACCCCTCACATCACCGCGATTCGGCCCGTCAAAGGCCTTGAGCCATATCTCTACGACTGCCTGGCTGCAACTTTCTATCAAGACTATCCCCGTGACAAACTGACCGTCTACTTCTGCGTCTCGTCTCGAGCAGATCCCGCTTACCCGATCCTGCACAAACTTCTGGCAGATTTTCCGCACGCCGACGCGCACATCTACATCGAAGAGGAGGATCCGTTACTGCAGCCTAACAATGCAGCCAACTACCATCTGGGGCCCAATCCCAAGATTCGCAACATGAGCCGTGCCTACCGAGAGGCCAAGGGTGATATTGTATGGATCCTGGACAGCAACGTGTGGGTGGGACGAGGGGTTTGTGGGCGGATGGTGGACAGACTATGTGGGCTTGGGGACACACCGGGCAGGAAGTACAAGTTCGTACACCACTTGCCGATTGCGGTGGATGTGACGGGGACTAGCGGTTTGAGGGAGGAGCGGCAGGCCCTTCTTCAAGCGTGCGCCCAAGGCGATTCTGCTTCCGAGAGGCGCGACGCTTTTGCCATGATTGAGCAACAACACCGAGAAGTTGGCTGGCTTGCGACTGGAGGCGGTCGATTAGAGGAGTTGTTTCTGGCATCCTCGCATGCGAAGATGTATACTGCCATCAACACGGTTCTCATCGCCCCGTGCATTGTTGGGAAATCCAACATGTTTCGCCGGTCTCATCTGGACTATTTGACGCAACCATCCCCGACGGACCCGCAGCCACGCCGTCCCGGTATTGATTATTTCTCTGACAATATCTGTGAGGATCACTTGATTGGCGATCTGCTTTGGAAAAAGCAGATACGCGAAGAAAAGGAATTGGGCGAAAGCTGGGGCAAACATGGCATGGTCTTTGGTGACCTTGCCATCCAGCCTGTGGCGAGCATGAGCGTCCGGGGCTATATGGCACGTCGAGTTCGGTGGCTGCGCGTGCGCAAGTTCACCGTCCTTCTTGCGACCTTGGTTGAGCCAGGCACAGAATCAATCCTATGTTCTCTTTACGGGGCATGGGGCGCCACCACATCTCTCGCTCAATTCCTGCAGCGCAAAGGCTTGGGGTTCGCAGGCCAGATGACCTCGTGGACGGCGTTCTTCACAATCTTCTTGTTGAGCATCGCTGCCTGGGTATTGGTCGACTGGACATTGTACATCAAATTGCATTCTGCGAAGACTGTCGAGCTGAACGACGATACGCCCTGCTTTGCACAGCCTGCCACACACCGACGGACGAGGCGGCCGTTCCTCCACTGGTTTGCGGCATGGCTGGGCCGAGAGATGCTCGCTTTGCCCATCTGGATTTGGGCCTTCTACGGGGGCGTGACTGTTCAATGGCGTGACCGACGATTCCGGGTTGGTCTCAATATGAAGGTCCGGGAGATCAGGGCTGGGAAGGGCGTCCAGATGGAAGGTTCCTACTCCAGTCCAGCCTCGCGCGTATCTGCCTCTAGCCGGGAAGGCAGTTCTCAACATGTTCGAGCCAAGGCTCGACGCGACTAACAATACATTTCATGTTTACATATCACTATAGATAGACCAAGCGACGCTGAACATATGAACTAGATCTAGATACGTCGAATGAACTTATCCTCGTTAAGCTGTCAACTCTGAACTTTTGTCTAATGGTATTCGTAACAAAAGAGATATTTACTCCGGAAGCAACAAACAGGGCAGATTAGTCGTAATCATTTCTTCTCATCCACATCCATCGCCTCCCCAGACCCAGACCCTGACGCCGACGCCGACCCCTCGGCACCAACACCAGCACTGACACTGAGACCTCCCTCCAAGTCACCGGCCTTATCAGAGCTCAGCAACCACTCCACAACCTGCCGACCCTTGGACATCTCCCCAGCACCTTCCTCCTCAGCAGACGCCTCCCCAGAACCCTCAGCCCCCTTACCCTCCTCCTCAGTCGACCAAGCTGTCCGCTCCGCCAGGAAAATCGCATCCAGCCCCGCATCATTCTTAATAGCGATATCCGCACCCGCCTCAACAAGCGCCTTGACACATTCCAGGTGCGTGTTCAGCGCAGCCCAGTGCAACGGCGTATTCCCCGAGTGATTGCGATGGTTAATCACAGCCGCGATCTTCTCCGCCGAGAGCGGCGCCGCAGAAGACTGCGCGCTTAGAGTTGCCAGAAGATAGTTTAAGATTTCTGCATCTGTCAGCCGGATCTACACAACCCAGAAGTCAAGTCGAGTCAAGCCCGGTTGGGTCAAACATACCGGCGTTGCCGTTCGCCGCGGGAAAATGCAGCAGGCAGGAGCCCGAGCCGCCCTCAGCCTCGGGCTCTGCGTCGATGGCGGAGGCGATGATCCATGCCTCGGGGCAGTTGTGCTCTTTGCTTTGGGTAGCGAGGTCCGCCTTGAGGGCGTCCAGGTCACCTACACGGGCGTCGTAGATGAGGTCGTCGATTGCCTCGAAGGAGAGCTTGACTGGGGTGGATGTGGATGTGGACATCCTTGCGCTGTGTTTTCTTTTGTTTGGAGATTCTATGAAGAAAATGCTTCTGGATGTGGGTATGCTCTATCTGATTTCAGATGCA
Source organism: Aspergillus udagawae (assembly GCF_001078395.1). NCBI lineage: Eukaryota > Fungi > Ascomycota > Eurotiomycetes > Eurotiales > Aspergillaceae > Aspergillus > Aspergillus udagawae. The sequence continues at coordinate 1,564,901 of NW_025091267.1, read as the reverse complement.
GTCTCCAATGCAGTTATTTGGTATCTGTGACTTAGGTTAGTTATTGACATAAAGTTTCTTTTTTTTTTTCCATGCGTGAAGCGGTTCTACGGATGGCAGCCGGATGAGAAAATTTTTCAGCGAAACATGTAGGAACAATAGGTGGGTGGAATCACAATTGAAAGTCTGAGATAAAGAGCATGGGATTGATCAACAGAGGTCATCTTCTGTCATGAAGAGGTACAAATTGTAGAATATAGTCATGCCCCTCCATGATGCTTAATATATATCGATAAGGCGCACTCGCAAAAGTTGATATCCCAGACCGGCTACCACACGCAGACAAAATGGAGAATTCACTTACCTTAGGATCAAAGACGTTTATCTGAAAGGTTTATATACTTCCGTGTTTGCTCAATATCCCGTCTGTATACTCGTTGACTATTGCGAAAAGAAACTTCGATATCATGAACACGTGACCAGTTGTGGGGAATCTTTGAATGGCTCTACCTACTGGTGCAAGACTAGCAAGACTACGAATTTTGTGGGCATGAAGGCCATTGTTGAAGAGAAAAAAACGCGCTGCTTCTATGCTATGCAATCCCATATAGTACATCTGTCAAAACGCCCCCAACCCCATGCACAGAATCAAAAGGTATCTCAAGGTATCTCAAAAATCCAGCAGCAGTAGTACGAAAGCAACAATACCATTCCTCGCATCAATCGCGTAGCCACGCCCTCCGCTTCTCCTCTTTCTTCTCCCTTCTCTTCTCCTTGAACATCTTCAATTCCTTCTTGGTGAGTTTCCTAGCACTGCGCTCCGCCCGGAGACTCCGCCCGTCATGGGCATTGGCAGCCGCATCCACATCAAAGAACGCATTCATCTGCCGCCGCGATTTATTCTCATCGTTGTAGTTCTCCGGAGTTATGGAGGCAGGCTGCCACCGGCCCGTGAACCTGTTGAACGCACCAAGAGCCTCGTAGGAGCCACTAGGATCCGCCGCAGAAGCACCTCCAAGGGTGCTCTCCTCATGCTGCTGCGCGTAGGGCGCGGTGGGATCATAATCACCATGGATCGCTGGGTTGTAGCCGCCTACGACGGGGTCTTTCTCGTTCACACCTTCCGCCGCATCGCCGAGAGGCACCGGTGCTGGTGCTGATGCTGATGCTGCATCCGGCACCCGTGGGTTCTCCCATTGCGAAACGCCCGTGAAGCGGTTGTAGAAGTAGTACGCTTGAGCGGTTGCATCCCAGACGGGCTCCCAGCCATCGTCCTCACTGGGAGGAGCCTCGTTGGGTAGCGGGGGTGGGAGTGGTTCGTCTGGTAATGGTGGCGCAGAAGCGTCCTCCTCTTTCGCAATCTCTTCATCATGTGGGCCTGTTGTGTTGTCTTCGGCATCTGTCGTATTGCTTGGTGATGTGTCATTTCCCTGGTCCTTGTTCTGTGTTGGTTTCTTTTCCTCATGCGTGTCCTGCGAGCGAGTCTTCGATTCTTCTTGGTTGTCCACGGGCAGCTCGGATAAGCTGTCCGTGGCGCCTTTTTCTGTGCTGGGGGAACGGTCAAGACGACTAGACGGAGGGTTCGCGGACATTTTGGAGTTAGCACTGCTTGAACAGCTGAAAGTACGTCCAGAAGCTTGTCAACAAAGATGCGGAGAGGCGTAGCAGAATTACTTGAGCATTACCGCAGACTCGCAGCGGACGATCAACTCCAATAATCATCATCGTAGGCTAACCATATCAGGACTAGATCATATATCTACTTCTCGAACCCTGAGGCATCAAGGCATCGAGGCGTCAAGGCACGAGTCCTCTGTTCTATCTATATACCTACTCGTGTTGGAACCAACGGTCGACGCTCTCACCAGTTGAAATGCATATATAAATGCTATTCTCCTTTCCACTGCCTCTTATCATTCAGAAAATCCAATTTATTTTCCCCCTGATTTGCTCGCCGAAGGAATGAAAAATAGAGGCTACTTCGCATTCGACGTCGGAAGTCTGCTAGCTTAATCAAGGCCAACGCGTCAAAGGTGGCAAGCTAGGTCGCTTTCATGAGACCGATGAAAAGCTCCATCCAAGGCCTGATTGCTTGCTGGAATAGTCTCGAGCACAAACGAGGAGCAGGGCAAGACAGCAATGGCAAGACTGCTTCGGCGTAGTCTAGGTTGATACCGAGGGCTTGATTTAAGCTGATCTTCAGTAACCTCGATGGCTGAGAGATAGGACACCATTTCTATGCTGAAGGGCCTATGGTCGCAATGATGGACTGGATAGTGACGGCGACAACATGGAAGATTGCCAATAACTCGTTGTGTTTGTTTGTGTCATCACAGCCGGGCTGTCAGCAATTTGAAACTCAACCTCAGCATTCCATTGAGTGTAAATCTCATTAGCAATGCCTAGGCTCTGAGACAGCTGTTACGATTATTCGCCCAGACCTCAGTCTCATTTGAGCTGTCTCCGTCAAGGGATAGTCAGCGATTAGAATAGGAGGCAGGAATGTGACCGCTTAGATAGTCACGACTGTAGACACTGGGACAGGTCATTGGATCATACTAAGAGTTTATCACATAGATAAAAAATCCTGAGGTCGTTGAGATGTTAGCGACGCCGAGTGGTAGTTTGCGCCGGTCTACGGTCTACGATGAGTGGTACTGTCGTCAAACAAAAGGGTTTCTGCCATAACAGCATTCTGTAGTGGGATATATGACTCATTGACTTGTAGGATATTTCTGGTCCAGTCTAGTTGAGGACAAGTCTAGGCAGTAATGGATTGAGACGACTTGACACTGCACAGCTCATATTGTCATTTCTCGGCCCTGTATAGACCAACGGAGCTCAGAACAGCATTAAGGAATAACCATATCGTAGCTCATGTAGTACGTACCATTACATTTGTTGTACCATCTAGATGTGTATTCCATAGTGCTGAATATGCAAAAGAATCTAACTGGAAGTTCATACATGTTGTGGGATGTTTTGTGGGTGGATGTGGCTAGATGTGGCAGATGTGGCAGATAGAAATATATATCTCAACCTACACAGACTCAGTCCCAACACGCACCATTCATTTCAGCAGAAGGCAACGACGAGGATGACACTGTAGTCCCTGGACCTGGGTACTAGTTACACATATTTATTGAATGCCCACGAACATGATCTTGAAGGAATAACTGCAGGTTCAAAGGACGCATCTACTCTATATCGAAGTATACTGGCACCTCGGGATGACACATTGTATAGAGAGAGCAGCGTGTGCAGAAACTGTATGTCAATGATCAAGCATAGTCTTCGGTCAAGGTAATCATCATTAGAGAGAACACCGTTCTATTGACCTCTTCGACGACTGGAGTACGGCTACACTATTGAGATGCCTGCTCTACATGACCACAACTCATGATCAGGCCATGCGACCAGCTCATCATCCATCCAGCACGAGGCTCTTTATTATTTATTTTGAAAGATCCTCAATTGAGTAATGTGGAGCGCAGGGTGAGTTACCCCGACAGCAACATGTGAGCTAGAGTGAAAACGGAAAGAGAACCAAAGTCGATTTCATCACGACTCAGCGACGAGCAACTGCGAACGGAGCGAGTTACATTCGGGAACACAGGATGGCTTACCACATCTGGAAAAGCACCCATCTACATGCTGCATAGTTCCGATTGGCAGCCCCTTGCCTCATTCGTTGCCAGGAACAAAAGCAAAGGAGGAAATCAGCTTTCCTTTTCCAGCATGAGCCTGGCTGGAGCTCTCATCAAAGGAAACACAAGAGAAACCGGCTCGAGCACAGTCGGAAATTTAATCTTGTTGATGACGACGAGATAGAATGAGGCTGGACTGCTGGAGCCATGGGACAGGGTCAGCTACGTCGTAACCCTTGCGGTGATCATACACTACCGATGATTTGAACGAGATGGAGAGTCCCTTGCAGACCAACAACAAGGCTTTGCAGGCGCTGCGAAGTTTCTGCAACCTTGAATTAAATCAGCAACATGCACGTTGGAACCATTGGCACCTGCATACCGAACGACTGGCCCTCGAAGACTCCGATCCCTGATCACTTAAGGCTTAGCCCTTCCCGTGCTATGCCAGCAGGTGCTCACTCTGTATCAAGTGAGAGTGGAGTCATACGGGATGCGCCACTGATGGAATGGCTGAAGCCGTAGGAATTGGCCCCAATCGTGTGATATGGAGACTCAAGACGAAAGTTGTTTTGAATGCGGTAACGCTGCGATAGCTCCGTGGCAGGTAATGCAACCCAATGATCAAGCGGGCACAGGTGAGCTTACCGCTTGCATGAATGATCGACGTAGTAGAACCAGGGGAATGAGACAGAAGACGCGGACTATGCGGTCTCAGTCGAAGCACGGCCGTCCCCTGAACGAGGCGTGGCTCACGAGGGCGTGGTATGCTGGAGGCTGACTCGTCGGTTCAGATCAATCGAATGTTTTGCAGATCCATACCAACCGCTGGGACAGAGAGCTTCAAACCAGGGCCGCGAGATTGCGATAATGCGGTTCTGACTCCTGAGGGACAAATCAAGATGGTTTCCTTGCATACCACATTCCACTCAGGGACTCAAGCTGGATAGCTACAATGACAGAGAGCTCAATCAAGGGCGGGTAGAACTAGTATCAACAGAGAGCCCGCTGCCTCCACCTGAGTCTATATAAAGATGTCTGCACTTCACCTCTGACCATTCTCTTTCCTCTCCATCAACCATCACTCTCGTTGACAAACCTATCCTTTGAAGTACAATCTTCTCACCTTTCTTCCAAACCAATCACTCCGAGTCTCCACTCCTTTCAAATTCCACTGTCACAATGAAGTTCTCTTTGAGCGCTGCTGTCCTCGCTTTGGCCGTCTCCGTGGCCGCCCTTCCCCAGAAGGATGTTAATGCTGCTGGAAACGGTGTTGGCAACAAGGGCAACGCCAACGTCCGCTTCCCCGTTCCTGACAACATGACCGTGAAGCAGGCTACCGAGAAGTGTGGTGACCAGGCTCAGCTCTCTTGCTGCAACAAGGCCACCTGGGCCGGTGATGTCACCGACGTCGACGAGGGTATCCTCGCTGGTACTCTCAAGAACCTCATCGGCGGTGGATCTGGCTCCGAGGGTCTCGGTCTCTTCGACCAGTGCTCCAAGCTGGATCTCCAGGGTACGCTAAGCTTCTCCTTCAAAGACCAGTCGTCCATACTAACATATTCCAGTCGCCATTCTTGCGATTCCCATCCAGGACCTGGTCAACCAGCAGTGCAAGCAGAATATTGCCTGCTGCCAGAACTCTCCTTCCGATGCCGTAAGTCTTCTTCTACAAATGTCTAGGTCTCCACTGACGTCCATCAGAGCGGCTCCCTCATTGGCCTGGGTCTTCCTTGCATTGCCCTCGGTTCTATCCTGTAAGCTACTCGTCGCTTCTGCTATTGGCGCTCTCAGCCAGCGTCTGGAGATTCGATATGGCGTCTCGGGGTAGGGAGCAGGGTCCCGGGAATCTTCTGTTTGATAGATAGGGTCCCTGTTGCTGAATTGTGTATCATTAATCGTGCTGTGGCACTCGGAGAAAGAAGATTGCACTGTTTTCCCCAATACTTTCTGCCTGTGGGCAAACAGCATTTATCGATGCTGGTTTTGTCATACATAATTTAATGCATAGAATTGCCTCATAAACTTGTTTTCCTCCTGACATTCATTGCAGTCAATGGCAATGGTAATTTCCCAATGCGAATGTAAATGTAAATTCCAGCATTCCTCTCACACCAGAAGCGCGCCATAGCCGTCACCAGCCATACCACGCAATCTTTCCGTCCATATGTGACGCGTTCTCTTCGAAACTCACTTGGTCACCTTCCCATGTAAATCACTTGATTACCTGCAGACCTGTAGTCGCGCATCTCAGAGGTTTACCCAATGTCACTACTTCGAAGCTCCATGTACTTCTACAGTTGACCCGGTTCTGTTGTCCATCGTCATTTTTAGTCACTATATGGACTTTGCAGTCAGCAACAAGTTGAAACTCAAAACTCTCTGATTAACGATGTAAGACGAATACCGCATTGACTGGAATCTCCCTCTTTGCCAGCTACAACCAGCATTGAGACAAATAGCAGAATTCTTTGATTGACATTAAGAATATCGCATTGAATAAAATCTCTTTCTTTGCCAGCAAGTATACAGGATTAAGTTATTGTAAGATATGTATATCAATCACCCCAAGATAGAAAAGAGATGGAAACAAAACGAAGAAGAAGAGGACGAAGAAGAATCAAATATCCACAGGCAAGATAACAGACCACGCAACCAGGCCTCCAAACGATCATAGAAACACAGACCCCACAACCGCCAAAAGAGACCGAAACCACCATTCAAACAAGAAAGCCAGACTCCAAACTCCGTTACTCGCAAAAAAGAGGCCGAGGCCCCTTGATGTTGATGCTGCTGTCGTTGCCAATGCTCCCGTCATCGACGCTCCATCTCCGAGGCCCCAGTCGGATCGTGGGGAGGATCGCTGCTCCCATCCGTCTCTCTTTCTTGACGATGGGGGCCGGCTTCTCGAATTCGACGGTAGCTGTTACGGACGAGCTCAGCGAAGACGAAGAGCGGCAGGATAAAGCTGTGGAGGGCCGGTGGGGGGATTTGGGTGGTAAGGGCCACTTCAGGCTGTTGATGCGGAGGGTGCTGATGTTGTTGCTTGTGGTTGATTGCAGGAGGTTGATGATGTCGACCAGAGACTTTCTGGAGCTCTGGCGCCAGGTTGAGTTGCGTTTAGCGTCTCCTTGAGATGATTTCTCGGTGGGGCCTTCGAATGATGATGGATTGCCCTCGTCATCGTCGCTTTCCTCGGGGATGTTCTCTATCATGCGGCTTTTGACCTCCGGGAGCTTTGCAGCTTTGGGAGGTAGGGCGGGAATCAGTGGTTCTTTTTGACTGTGACGGTCATGCGTTGCTGTCGGGGTATCGCCGAGATCCATGTGGATGACTCTGACGTTGGCGTCTTTCGCCGACTCTGCGTCTGCGTCTTTATGCTCGACAGATGAGACAGAAGGTCTTTGTTTCTCGCTCTCCTGGAGCCCGTCATGATCATTCACAGGCTCCTCGGGGCAAATGGTCGTCTGCGAATCGACGGCTTCAACGATCCGAATCGACATCCTCGCCGAGGACTTGCTGGGCACGGTTCGTGACGTTGCTGAAGAGGCCTGAGACGCTTCACTCTCCGGCTGCACGCCATTTTGCTCTTGAGCTGGAAATTTGAGCGGCTTCCGTCGCTGGATACAGGGAAACACTGACGATATCAAGTCCATGCTTGCGATGGGCCGCCGTTCATGAATTCCCAGTACACTTTCTGAGGGTAAACTCTGAGTTTTGGAACTGACGCAAACTGAATCAGATGCAGTCGAGTTACAGCTACGTCCACCGACATATATAGATGCATCTTGTCGCCTCTCACCGGTGACCAGTATGTCAACAAACAAATTAACCTTCTTCCTGACTTGAGACATTATCTCAGCTAACCCATGGTTTCATCTACGTGATAGCTGAGCACTCGAACAACGGGAGTTTATGCTCGGCGTGTAGTATAGCACAAAGTAAGGACCAGACACATGTTTGAGGTCTATTGCTTTCTTTGCATGACTGTAAGTGAGCCCTACTGGAGTAGGCAGCGTTCACATCAGTATATGGATGATCGTAATCTTATGGGTTTGTTGAGCTCTAATAGCTACATGGTAAGTTAGGGCTATGACGCTGGCTTTGGGGATCACACCAAATCACTTCTACTCCATTTTACCCGACTCCTCCTGACATCATTCTCTGTCGCAAGACACATTTACAGTTCAGATAGCGCCTCATGCTCTTTGCCTACACGTTCTACGAAAGTCACGTTCACTTCTTAGATAAATGCCGGCAATTGTCCGCCCCGCTATGGAAGGGAGGCAAGGGATAAGCTCCGTGCGTTCTCAAAAACATGTGAAGATCCAAGCAAAATAGCCAAGAGTCCTTACATTCCGCAGGAAGAGTTTTAGCTAGACAGGATCAATAACAAAGACGCGGTCACTGGCAGTGTTCATCTCGCTTATATTGGGGATCTACATTCCTAGTACCAATGAGAAACATCCATGATCCAACTATCTCAATCTGGATTGCTGGCGTACGAAACATCGCAACAAAACTAGATAGTCTAACCTCACAGCTTGCTTTGCCCTGCGGTTGCCGTGTACAACGACCTGGACCGATCGACAGCCTCGACAGCCTCTCTCTCAATCCGCTGCAGGAGGTCCGCGCACGTCGGGATGTCGTGAATCAGACCAATAACTTGACCGGCGGTCCATACCTGCGAATTAAACCATGTTAGTTTATGGAATCTCGAAAAACAAGGGATGTCAACGGGAAGGGGGTAAGTAAGAACTTACTCCGTAGTCAACGTCGCCGTTCAGGAACACCTCGCGGCCTCTCTTGCCGCTAACGAAGGGCGCAATCTCGGCAAACTCGCCCGTCTTGCTCTCCTTCTCGATCTTCAGCGCCTCCCCCGACACCTTGTTCTTGAACAGACGAGTGGTGTTCTTCCACCGTCTCATAACCAGGTTGGTGTCGTTCTCGTCTGACGCCACAATGGCCTCCTTGACCTTCTGATGGATGGGCGCCTCAACAGTGCACATGAACCGGGTACCCATGTTGATACCTTCCGCACCGAGCGCCAGCGCCGCTGCAAGACCCTGTCCGTCCGCGAACCCACCCGAGGCGATGAAGGGAACTTTGAGCTCCTGGCGCGCCCGGCTGAGGAGAATGAAGTTTGTGATGTCGTGCTCTCCGACGTGGCCGGCGCACTCGAAGCCGTCGATGGAGAGGAAGTCCACGCCCAGCTTCACGGCAGACTTTGCGTGGCGGATGGTCGTGCACTTGTGCAGGATGATCGTGTTGGCCTTCTTCAGCTGCGTAATCACGGGCCCGGGGTTGTTGCCGGCTGTCTCAACAATCTTGATGCCCTCGTCGATGATCACTTGTGCGTAGGCGGCGTAGTCTGGGGGCACGAGGGCTGGGAGGAGGGTCAGGTTCACGCCGAAAGGCTTCTTGGTCATGGTTCGGCATCGGCGAATCTCCTTGCGGAGGTCTTCGGGGGTGGGTTGCGTGAGAGCAGTGAGCTTTCTTGAGTCAGCGATTGTCTTTCAGAATCGATTGTGTCGAGAGACTCGTAGACGTACAATTCCCAGACCACCTGCGTTGCTAACCGCCGCAGCGAGCTCCGCGTATCCAACCCATTGCATACCTCCCTGTACCACAGGGACTGTGAATTCGTCAGCAACCTCGAGCCACTCTCAATATCCCCCAAGTCCATGCAACTCACCGGCGATGCCCAGTTTCCTCGTTAACGCAGTGTTGAAAGGCATCTTGTCGCGGAGACGAGCTAACAGAATGACACTCCACTATCAAGTTCTAGAATGCGAAAATGGTTGAATTCTTCTATGCCAAAATCTTCCGAGAATCTCTAAAAACAGGAAAGAAGCAGCTATTAACATAAGTTGCACGCTTCGCTATGCTGAGAAATCGGCCGTTGTGCTGACCACCGAACCGCGTAACCGCGGGCCTCTCAGTGTGGAGAGAGCGAGTTGCCGAGGTCGAAAGGTGTCGTCGGCCTGCGGTTTGTCGGCCAGCGATCCCTAATTTGGAGGTATCTCCAGATGGGCCGATGGGGTTTCGGACGTGGGTTGTGGAGTAGACCCAGAACCAGCTAATCTTGATCTTTCAGGAGTGTCTTTATTTTGATGAGATGATCGAATAATAATGGTGGTTCTTAGTACTACTCTGTACCCCGTGGTGTTTGTCTGTCTGGTGACTGAGTGGATCACCGGAGCTCTTAGCATGTGATCCGGGGATTTTGTGCGGTGCATAAACTGCATAGCCCGCTTCATTCAGCGATGGTACGAAGCTATGGAGGATCTAATATTTCAATGACTGGGGTTGATTGCTATAAACGATCATCAGGGATAGTGTAGATATAGATATGAAACGGAAGGGTCTGCCACACGGCGAACCAAGAACGCCATTATAATGCATAGATACATCCGAAAGACTATTTTATGACACCCTATTTGGCGCCCATTTGACTGGCCAGCCAAGTCTCATGTAGCTTCTTCTGTCTCTCCCAGTCCTTTCGAAGCTTCTTCGCCCGACTCTTTGTAATCTCCTCGCCCGCAGCATCGCGAGTAGGGAGACCCTCTTCATCCCAGGCGCTGTACTCGTTGGTCCGGAACATCTCCAGGTGGCTCAGTTTGCCCTTCTCCAATTTCTTGAGAGCTTCCTTCTCCTTGTTTTCCTTTTCAATCTGCTTCTGGCGCGCCCGCGCTGCCTTTTCCTCCCGAGCCTGGATCAGCTCTCGGGTAACAGGACGGACCAAGGCAGGAAGGTTCTCCCGATCTTCAAGGTAGATACCAAGATCGAATAGGTCGATGTCGCGTACACGATCGCAGAGTGCCAGGATCTCCTTGCCAAGCGACTCGGATTGCTGGATAGAGGACACCTTAGTGCGGAAGTTCGAAAGAAGTTCAGCATAAGGTCTTGCGGATTCAGTCAGGTCCTGCTCTGGCGCTTCTCCCTTGTTCACAATCTCCGCAACAGCCTCCGCAGTAACTCCCTCCTTAGCTCGCGCAGCCTGGCGGAGCGAGTCACGCATGCTGGAGAGCGGATACAGAAAAGGCTTGGCTTCTTCAGGCACATCAATACCCGACCAGCCAATTTCCGTGCTGTCGGCAGTTGCGCTGCCATTCAAACCGAAGATATTGACCATCGATGTCACCCACCGCGCGACATCCTCGACATCCTTAGGATTGAGTGTAGACTTGTCGGCGCCGTTGTACTTTGAGATCAGCTCTGAAATCGTCCACATCGCTCCCTGCGTATTGAAGGAGTCGCAAAGATGATCGAAAGTGGCCTTCTTCGCAGCCTCCAGAGCGGCAGGAAGAGTGGTGTCAGACCTCGACGTCTGGCCTGACAGAGTCGCAGGATCCTTCATCTTGATGAAGAAATTGTTGACTTTGTCCTCCCAAGAATTACCCGCACTGACGAGTTCCTCTGTGATTTCAACGCCGTCCCTCCAACCGCCGAGCAAGAAGACGATTCTGAGACTGCGTGGTGTCCACTCCTTCCTCTCTAGTGCCTCTCGGATGGTTGTGAAATTCTTCAGCGACTTCGACATCTTTGACCCTTGAATCGACAGATGACCCATATGCAAGAAATAGTTCACCCACTGATCAGTGTGGCAGTGGCCATGGGACCAATAAGCCTCACTCTGCGCCAGCTCATTGTCATGATGGGGAAAAGCTAGATCAATACCTCCGGAGTGGATATCCATCTGCTTGCCAAGCGTGGCCGAAGCCATCGCAGAGCATTCAATGTGCCAGCCCGGCCTGCCCCGACCCCAGGAGCTCGTCCAGCTGGGCTCACCAGGCTTCGACGCCTTCCAAAGTGCAAAGTCGGAAGCTGAACGCTTCTCGGTTGTCTTCTTGGTCAATGCGCCTTCTCCCTCCGCGAGCAGCTTGTTATCGGACCGGCTCCAGGGCTCAAGCCGGGCATAGGGGTGCCCGGCGTTCTCAAACGCAGTAATATCAAAGTATACTGAACCGTCATCCGTAACGTAGCCAAACTTGTTCTCAACGATCTTCTCCACAAAGTCCGCAATCGCGGCACCATACTCGGTGACCCTAGTCAATTCGTCGGGGTCAAGGACGTTGAGATCACGCATATCCTTCATGAACCGCTCCTCGTACTTCTTCGTCAACTTAGTGAAAATGGAATGATCGTCCGCATTGATCGAGGACCCCTTGAGCGAATCCAGATATGGGAGGAGAAGGTCCTGAGCATTTGTGTAGAAGGACTCGGCGAAGCCCTTAGGGGTAGTAACCTGGTCGAGGCCTTCCGCCTGCGTAATCACCTTCGCACCTGACGCCACCGTCTTGATGTGCATCTTAACCTTTGCCTCGTCATCACCCGCTTTCTCATTACCGGGTAAGGGTCCTCCATTCAACACAGTCGCGTAAACCTTCTCCACCTCCTCTGGATACTGCGCCGGCGGCAGATCGGGGTTCAGTAACGGAAGGTTCTTCTTCAAATAGGCAGTATATGCATTTCGCGCAACGTCCAGGACTTCAGCGTCGACAGTAGGGTGGGTGGAGACGAACTCGTTGAAGAGATGCTGCTGGCGCGCTCGGAGGATGATCTAGATGCCACTGCGTCAGCACAATTGCTTAACTGACCAATGGTACAAGTAAAGTCTTGCACACCTTGTCATCAACATCCGTAATATTCATGACAAACTTCACATCGAAACGAAAGTAGTCGCGCATGATACGCCGGATGATATCTGTGCTGACATAGTTCCTGGCATGGCCCAGATGCGAATCATCATAGACAGTCGGCCCACAAGCATACCAGGTCACCTGCTTTCCTTCAGGGTCAATAGGAATGAATGGATTCTTAGACCGCGTCAACGAATTCCAAATCTTCAGAGGTGGTAAGCGAGATTTGGCCTCGGGATACTCTGTTGGTTGCCGCCATGGCGGCTGTTGGCGCGCAGTGGCCATTGATCTAGAAAAAATCAACAGGGGAAAAAGGAGCGACAACCGGGCCTTTGAGGGATATGCAAAAGAGGAGACCAAGAGTGAAATACGAGAGAAGGATATGGGCATCAAGGACAGAGGCAAGAAGAGAAAGATGGAAATTTGGTACGACCACCTTTAAAACGAGGGGGAGGGGGTTGAGCAATAATGTTTTAACTAACTACTCCGTACCTAACTGGGTGACTCATGGAAGCCTGGGAGCCTGAGGTTGAAATGCTAATGGATAGGTCTAAGTCATGCAGCCAATCAGAGTCTTGCAGGGGCCAGCAGTTGCTCGCCCTGACATCTGGCCCTGAGCCCTAAGCCCTGCGTGTAGGCTGTTTCTGGTCTAGACCCCATCGGAGATTCTCCAAAGCTTGTCGCCGCTGTAGTACTATAGTTTAGAGATGAGTGACGGATTGCTCGAGGATAGAGATATATCGGTCTAGCTTCTTTCCTCAACGACCTCCATACCCTCGCCGCTCTTCTGCGATTGCAGGCAGTCGCAATGGCCTCCCCATTCCTCAACCACCGCCTTCAGTCCGAATTGGGCGACCTTGCTTTACTTCATCTCCGCAGAGACCAGACCATCCCGACTATACTCAAACTAGAAGACGACGAAAATCAGGGTTACAAGGAGGGAAAAGTAACCAACACTCGTTTCGGGTCATTTCCACATAGCACGCTTATCGATCAACCGTGGGGGTCGCAGATTGTAGCCTCTGTAGTAGACACGGGGTCCCGGGGTCGCAAGAATCAGCCGTCCAAGAAGCGCAAAGCGGATGATTTGGACACCCCGACATCGAACAAGGAGGAGGCGCAATCTTCTCCTGGCACCCCCCGCGCGGCCGCCAGCGGGTTCCTCCATCTTCTATACCCTACGCCGGAGTTATGGACCGCGTCGCTCCCGCATCGGACGCAGGTTGTCTACACACCGGACTACAGCTACATCCTGCATCGGCTCTGCGTTCGCCCCGGAAGCACAATTATCGAGGCCGGCGCTGGGAGCGGCTCGTTCACACATGCGTCCGTCCGCGCAGTCTTTAACGGATATCCCTCCGCGGCACCCGCAGCTAAGAAAAGAAGGCTAGGCAAGGTCTGCAGTTTCGAGTTCCACGCACAGCGCGCACAACGAGTCCGGGAAGAGATCCATGACCATGGCCTGGATGGACTGGTCGAGGTGACGCATCGCGATGTTTACGAAGATGGATTTCTTCTCGGGGACCCGAAAACCGGAAGATCGCCCAAAGCCAACGCGATCTTCCTCGACCTGCCGGCGCCATGGCTTGCGCTCAAGCATCTCGTTCGCCGGCCCCCTTCGGGAGCGGAGTCGCCTCTCGATCCCTCGTCGCCGGTATATATATGCACGTTCTCCCCGTGTATCGAGCAAGTGCAGCGGACGATCAGCACACTCCGCGAGCATTCTTGGCTCTCAATATCAATGGTTGAGGTAAACCACCACCGAATTGATGTCAAACGCGAACGATGCGGATTAGATTGTGAAGGTGTCCGGGGCGCAACCGTCTTCCCCAAGTCCGTGGACGAAGCCGTCGCAAAGATGCGCGCCGTCGAGGAACACTCGAAAAGGTTCCGCGAGTCGCTCCTCCAAGAGAGCGACGATGAAGGTACCGCCTCCGACAAGCCAGCAGCAACCAAGTCAGAGAAGACGGAAGTTGAAGAGAAATTCCTGCACGACATACCGCAGCATTCGGACACAAGCGCAGTTCCATCCTCAACCCCATCGTACAATCTTGGCCGGCTGGTACATCGCACCGAACCGGACCTGAAAACTCATACATCGTATCTCGTCTTTGCTATTCTACCCCGCGAATGGACAGAGGAAGACGAGCAAAGGTGTCGGCAGACCTGGCCGGCTCACAAGACGGGGGGCTCACCGGACGCAGGAAAACCGAAAGGCAAGAAGCAATTAAAAAAGGAAGCGAGGGAGAAGGAGGCGCAGGAAGAGGTGCAAAAGTCAGCAGACATTCCTGTGCAGCCCCAGGAAACCCAATTATAGATCGGAATTGTCGCTATTGTGATATAATCTAGACGCTTGAAATACAATGTGAATAATCGGGCACCTCAAGATCCTGACTTCATATATGCCATAAAAGCTGGGGGGATTTCCGTCCAGCATGTGACCATGGGATCCTTATGTATACGCGAGTGTATATATACAATGAGAATCAGTGCGTAAGAAGTTGTGTCCCTGGGCGCAGCGCAAGAGTTTAAAATGTCAACCAGAATATGCCAATGCATTCGAGATAGGTATGAATGAGGAAATGGGCTTGAAGTGATTGAGTGATGTAAACATGGACAGAACCAGAGCATCGTAGGAGCAGACATAAAACATGCATCCTTGAAGCATCTCAAACTTTTCCTGACGATGAATGGCGTGATGCCTTAGAGGTTGTTCTCTGCCTTGAACTTGTCCCAGGCTTCGTTCAGGACACCAAAAACTGCCCCTGCGATCATGCGCTGCTCGGTCGTGGCGTTGGTGGGGATCTAGCTCGTCTTAGCCGTGGTCTCTTCACCAATGCCGCAAAAGATAACATACCTTGTCAGGGTGCACTTTGGCAATCCCCTTCATGTACTGCACCTTGACTTTATTCGGCAGAATTAACTCCGACATGTTGACCTTCTTCCAGCCTGCTTCCGGCCACAGAACTGTGTCCAGGCTAGCGAGCAGTGCGCGAAGGTTGTCCTGCTTCCCGCCCTTCCAGGTGTTTAGCCGTGCATCGACACTCTCACCAAGGGCAAATTTCTCCTCATCCGCACGCTCGGCTGCCTGGTTGGCAGCTCGCAAACGGCTGACAGCCTCGAAGGATCCGCCCGTCGACGGCGAGCCAGCTCGGAGGTCGTCCAAGGCCGACGGCTTCTTCGGAGCAGGTGCTGGCGGTCGCTTCGCTGGCGTGGAAGGTTTCTGTGCGGGTTTGCTGATACCAGCAGCTTTTTCGCACCTGTTCCGGCCTTGGATACTAGTACTTCCACCATGGCCGTTCTCGACCGCCTGTCTCCATGCCTGAGCGGCATCGGCCCAGCGTTCCAATTGTTCCAAGGCTTCGGCCTTGCGCATCAAGGCTTTGCCATAGAAATCTTTCATTGGCTTTGCCGTTTCACCGTTACCGAGATCAATGGTCTCGGCTTCTCCTTTCGAAGGGCCAATGAGCTCCAAGATGGCGTCCGCATCATTGATGGCCACTTTCGGCTCGCCGACCTTCAAGGCTGTCATCGCACGGTTACTGCGGATGATGATGGTGATGGGATGCTTATCAGGTAGCATCGTGAGGGCAGAGGTAAAGGCATCGTGAGCGGCGGCATAGTCACCTCTTTTGTATGCCTCTGCACCTTTCTCACGATGCCGGTGAGTCGACATAAGACTTTCCTGTGACAGCTGCGGAACGACTCGCGCAGGAGCCTTGGGCCGAACAGGAAGAGGTTTTGATGGTACAGGTGGCTTTGGGGATTGTGCTGGGGGAGGAGCGGGCCGCGAACGGTTGGCTGGCGGTGTTTGTGCAGAAGAATCGAATAAATCCACATTGGCCTCAGGAGCAGATGGTTGCGCAGCAGGCCGTCTTCTTCTAGCAGGACTAACATACGCTTGTGCGGTCTGCTCTTCAACCAGGTTTTTGGACACACGAGACTTGGGATTTAGTAGTTCGTTTCTCAACTGCTGTTGCATCAAAGCAGGCTGCGGGGTACGCGCCTCTCCAGCTTGGGACTGTTGGCTCGGTAAGCCATTGCTATGCGTTCGCGACGAGGGCCTTTCGCTGACTCGAGATTGATTACGAGACGATCGGGGAGCAGCCCCAGGTTCAAGGAGACGAGCCTCATCTGTTAGAACTTCGGGCCCCCTGCGCGAGATTTCAGTAGTAGCCCGGTAGTCACTGTCAGTTGGCTGTGGCCAAGGCTCCTGACGGGCCGAAGCTTCTTTCAGCCATCGCGGCTGGGACTGATCATGCTCTGCATTGAGCTCATTAACGACCTTCTGAACCTTTTTGCTCCCCTGTTTCCAAAGTGAATTCGCAGTCTTCAAGAAATTGTTACCAAAGGTAGCGGCAATTTGTGACGGATCTTTGCTTGTCGATGCTGGGGACCGATTGCTAGCACGGCTTCTCGACTGCTCTTCTCTCATCCAGGAAGGGACGTCATGATCTTGTCTTGAGCTCCGCTCTCTGCTGCGTTCCTGATGGTCGAAATCACGGTCTATGGCTGGTGCTCTATTTTTCGATTTCTGACGAGCTTCTTCATGTGCCTGCGTCAGAAGCAGACTCACAGCAGCTTGGACGTCGGTTCCAGACGCCGTTTCCCGTAGTGCCTGGCTGGCCTTGTCTGCGGGAAAACCCATGTCTACAAGCTCTGCAATCGCCCGATCAACACCATTGGACGGCTTGGGGGAAGGCGCATCTTCGTCATGGATGACCGGGGATGAGGGTTTCGGCGATGGCTCGCGTGCGGGGCGAGAGACCTCAGAAACTGGCTTTCCCAGCAAGCCAAGGAAGTCATCGTCGTCGGTCTGAGCGGCCTGCGGGGTTGCTGTTGGCTTCGACTTTAGCTGATTGAGGCCAAACGGATCATCGTCGACCTCATTGAATGACATTCCACCGGTCCGGTGCAGCTGCGCCGCGGCGATAGAGGCGCTCTGCGCGACCTGCGGCAAGGGGCTCGGGCTCGGGATCGGGAAGTTCGTCGAAGCATCTACAGGCGCAGAGGCGTCGAAAGCAGCAAGAAGATCATCCTCATCGGCGGACGGAGATCGCTGCAGTACGGGGCTTGACTTCGATGCAAAGGGATTCTTGTTCCCGGTGTTCTCCAAATTATCCCAGAATTGAGCATTTTGCCCCCCGTATTGTGATTCAAACTTGGACCTATTCTCTGCTTCCTTTCTGGCGCGCTCTTCTTGCAGCTTCTTTTGTTGCTCTAGGAGAGATAGTTTCTTATTCGCATTTGACGAACCAAAGGATACAAGATTCGCAAAGCTGTCGTTGTCCGGGGTCGCCGACTTGGACGGTGGGTGAGAGGGGCCAGCGGCAGAGAGGGGGGTAGATCGGCCAGAAGCGTTATTGCGCGTCACAGTGGGAAACGAGAATCCGGAACCCAGAGGCGGGGGCTTCTGAGCGTTCGTTGAAGAGTTGGATGTCCAACTTAGTCCGTTCAGGTCGTCCATTGTGATTGTGTGAAGAGGAACGACAAGCGGAGGTCTGGAGGGGCCGGGATTAGGAGAAGGATAGACGTAGATGAGAGAGTTCCATGATCTGATCTCACCATCGAATACCACCAGGGCAGAGTGAGTTGATTGAGCACGAAGTCAACAGGAATCTGCCTCGGAGACAGCGCGTTTTCCTACCTTTCACCTACTGTCCTCACTGTCGCCGTCAATTGCCCCCTGTAGATAGTGATATCCGTAATTGTGGCTGAGGCAGCAGAAGGTGGCTGCGCAGCGGTAAATGTGGCTGTTGAAATAACCACGTGATATTTTATCACGTGCGATACTTGGAGGCTTAGCCTTAGTCCTTCGGCATTTCAATTTGTTACCATACCGTACCAGAGTTACCGGTGCCCACAACACTAGGTAAGGTAGGTACCTAAGGTACTTTATGCACAGCTCAGCAGTATTAAAAGATACTGCTTTAAGCGAATAGCAACTGATTCGATTTAAGCCTGTCAAGAGGGTCTTGATTTACTCTATTATTAATGACAACTTACGACTCGAGGGATGATCATCCAAGCTTCTTAGTTGCGATCTCTCAAAGCCCTGGCCTAGGCATCGTTTGATGATGATGTGTGGAGAGCTGGTACCTTAGGGAGTACTCCATACCTACGAAGTCAGTGGTACAGTCATACCTACATGGATGTCTGGGCAAAGGATATGCTTAGAGACTGCTGACTACGACATTGAATTATGGATCACCAGGGAGGTGAGGAAAAAAGCCTCATCGTCGACCCCCCTTATTTGGCATTGCAGAGTGCACAATTGCCAACGTGGAGCGCGTTCCGACCTAAAAGGCCAGGTACCATGGTACACAATGATACTATCAAAGTCAGATCTGGCAGAAGGACAGATGACGCCTAAGATGCTCGACGGTCCAGGTCCCACTTTCAGTTTTCAGTAAACACTACAGATTTGGACAGCGCAGGATCAGCAGTACGCGGAGTTTGTAATGGTTTAGTGGTGGACCAAGTTACAACTCCCAACTCAACTTTCCTTTTCAGGAGACATCTCATTGGCTGTCAGGTAAGCAAGAGGCTAGCACTACTGGGAGCCTGCGAAGGTCCTAGAGAGAGTGCCAAGTACAGGACGATTGCATGGAGACGGTGTTGCAGAGCCAGTAACGACTTGTGCTGCCAGTTTGTCTGTCTGCCACCTTATCATGTTCCTTGCACCAACTACTAGAGACGTCCAGCAGTTTGAAAGAGAGTGGATATCTCCGGCACTAAGACTAGAAAAGTATACCCTGGTGTGACATGGCATTTGTTCCTACATTAGACTCGGTTCGCATGAATCACCCAAGGTGATTACTAATGAAATCATATACTTTGCCCCGTCCAGAAGCATTAACATGCTTCCATATCGACTGAGCTAAAAAGAGGGGAGGTTCGGAATTGTTGTCGACGACAGAAAAGAGGTGCCTGGCAAACGAGAATTATCGTGCTACCTTATTGTTTTTTATGTCTTCAGGATGGACCTTCACAATGTTAACAAATAATAGCAGATGGAACTATAGTCAATCAATGGCGGGGTTAAACACGGCCCGAGACTGAAGCAAGTCAATTCGATATTCTCTCCTTTTCGCAAAACACTAACATAGAGCCAGTCCATTAGCTCTCGATTCCCCTCAGCAGTAAGACGGATAATTTACGCATTTGATATGGAAGGTTCTAACGGACTGGGCCTCTGAGAGGTGAATCTGAGCCGACAGAGGAGCAAGCGCTAAGAAGCACATGCAAGTCGAAAACAACCCCTCAAGAGACAAAAGCCAAAATGAAACCCTTAACAAATAAACTTGAAACCCAGCAGTCCCAGCAGTATGGCCAGGATCGTGTCTCCCGCGCTAGTCTTGACGCCGGTGCGTTGAGGTTTAAAGAGGGAGTCCAAGGGGCTATAAAGCAAAGAATAAGTCATGTATGTAGCCTATTAGCCTATTAGGCCTAGGGAGTAGCCCGCCTTTATCACATATTGCCTAACTTTTGTACCTCTCTACGTGACCTCGAACGGATTTTTATTACACCAGGTTACAGAGAGAGTAACACCATGCACAAACTATTCCAGAAATGCGAAAAATCATATAAAATAAAGATAAGATACGAAGTTGATGGTACAATACATACCGCTATACTCTGTAGCCCGTTCTCTGGAGTCTACAGGCTATGGCCCGCCATCCGAGCTCACAGTGGGTCTGCTGAACAGTCTGCTTTGGCCGTTGAGTCCAAGCATGATCATCAGGATCGAAGTAAAAGCAACTGATTATTGTTTGCCACTCATCAGTCTAACAAGTGGGAAAGTTGAGCTAATTTTGTCAACAACAATAACAATAACAACAATAACAACAATGATAACAGCAAGAAGAAGGGGGATGCAAGTAGCTTTGGGCCAACAGCATGAGAGTTAGCATATTGACTTAATTGGCATGTAGCCAGTGGCGTCATTTGTGGGGCTTGCAATTTGCGTATACAATGGCATTCTCGTCTCTCAGTCAGTCAGTCCCTCGCCAGTGCCAATATATAGTTGTAATTATTTGTCTGCGGAATATTGAGGACATGTGTCAGGACTCAGGATTAAGAAGCATAAGTTGCGAGATGGTGGCGAGGATAACACACCAGCCACCAAAAATGGAAGCGTTGGAAAGTAGTCTAAGGATCCGGACCGGCCAGAAATCTAGATCCGCTTTCCGCACCCTTGGGGCGAGGGGGAGAAGAAGAAAAGATCCGGACCGGTTAGAATGGCGAATGACTCCTGAGTCCTGACCCATATCTAGATAGATAGAGTCTAAATACGGAGAAGTGCCATAAATGATAAATCATTATTATTGGCCTTGTCCACCTGGCTGTCCGTGCTCGTACCGGCCTAACTATTGTGGGTAAAAGAAAGTGAGATGCTAATGGCGGAAGTAGTAAAGTAATCTAGTAAGGTGGACACTGGACACTGACGATGAATACCTACTGTACTACTAGTACTACTTACTACTGTCTAGGATTTTGTTGTACTTGTACAGTACCTTCCACTGAGTGTGCTTGCTTGTAGAAAAGTCAAAGACTGTTATGTACTACATAATCCCTAACTATTCATTATTCTAGGCCGGTACTCCGGACTCGGTAGTAGCAGATGAATTATCATGCATCCACCTAATGTGCCTCTTTCATCACAATAATAGGTACAAGATATGGACTACTCCGTACAGTGTCCTTTCTGCGGGGCTGATTATTCCGGCAGTTGTACAGTAACCGAATCAGAATGCATCAATCATATCAACATCGGAGTCTGCCTGCTCGGGACAAGTAGTAGTACGGAGACTGGTAGTAAGATTGAACACCAACCCTGGATCCAACTTTCATCTAAAAAAAAGGGAACGTAAAGTTCTGTATCCTTTTGAGTTTTTTACTTACGAGGTATGCACCTTGAACTTGGGTCCTACGCGGGGCAGAAAAATCACCCCTCTTCCCCTTGGAAGTCGAGTGAAAAAGGAAGAATGGAAAGGATCTGTTTGACTGGCACCTAAGCTTCCCTGAACTCTGCTGGATGCCTTCTTTTGAGTTCTTCCCTTCTTTCTTACTCTCGTTGCTCTTTTGCAAAGTGCAAAAGCTCTCCACCTGTCCACCTCCCAACTCCCATTGTCGACTACAGTGATTGCACACTCACAAGTGCTAATCCCAAATAGAGCTAGATAAAATGATCAATATCGTACCTAAAGTTCTCTGATTCTCCTTAATCGCGCCGAATTCTCTTTCAATTGAGAAAGGTCCGGTCGCCCACCCCCCGGGGCTTGATTATTACTAGTATTATCAATTTTTAACTGCGTATGATTTATATTTCCCGAGTTCTCCTGCGCCTTAATTGATCTCGTTATTATTATTACCTATATTCCCATACCAATAATATTTATTTATTTATTGTTGCTTTTGTGAAATTAAATTTTCGTTCCGAGGGGGAAAACAGCGAGGGGGCGCAACTTGTCCACCAACTCTCAGTCAAACCAGCAACAAGCTCCCAAAACAAACGCTTCCTCCGTGTCGCCAGGTATTGGCCGCAGATCATCATCTTTTTGATGTGCACTGTCTCCTTTCCCCTTCAATGAAACTTGGCCGATCTCTGTCTTGCGCCTTTTACTTTCTCGAAAATCAACCTCACTCTAGATACTCTCTGGCCTAATACCTTTCCACCAGTGTTCGCTCCCTCTCTTCTGGAGACGCTAGACGACGACTGGTTTCCTCATCGGCCATCGACAATCAACGCCGTGTACCTCCCTTCGCCATGGGTCTGTTCAAGCGCAAGGACTCAAAGAACTCCATTCAGAGCGATAAGGATGAGCAGGATTCTTTCGCTACTGTCAACAGTGCTCGCACCTCGAATGCGTCGTTGAGGTCCCCCGGATACAAAGGAAGCGGACTGCCAGCCTCAATCCCAGAGCTTCCTATTTCCAGACCCCCAGATCCAGCATTGGATCCTGCAGCTTACCTTCGAAGCATCCATGCTGTCCGCGAGCGGTCTCGCATCATTTTCGACAAGGCAAAGAAGAACAGATTGAATCATTTCGATGTCGATATGAGCAAATTCAAGGCAACAGCTTCGTATATTGTGTCAATCATCAAAGTACGCGCCTTCTCCCCGTCCTCTAAAGCTGTGGTATTTGGATTATAGCTAATATTGACATTCACTCAGAGAGACTATGCGCCTGATTATGCGTCCATTCCCCCTCACGGTCGCTGGCAGCATTTTGACGTTGGCGGGAGACCCCGTGTGAATCAATTGCTTCAAGCTTGGCCTAGCACAATTGATGCGCAGGAACGGACACGGCGTCTGATTGACCTTTTCGTGGTCTCTGTCCTTCTAGATGCTGGTGCAGGCACGAAGTGGTCGTACAAATCAAAAGAATCTGGCAAGGTTTATTCTCGGAGCGAGGGGTTAGCAGTGGCCACTCTGGAGATGTTCAAGAGCGGCTTGTTCAGTAGTGATCCCACAGAACCATGCCAGGTCGACGGTGCGGGCCTAAAGAAGATCACGGTGGAGGTATTGGCTAGAGGAATGCAGCATTCTGAACATAATCAACTGGCAGGGCTTGAAGGGCGTGCTGGACTGCTGATGAGACTGTCTGAGGCCCTGAACAACCAGGAGTTCTTTGGCGTGGACGCTCGACCAGGAAACATGCTTGGTAAGTTTTCCCGTTGATCATGTCCGTGAGCGAACTATCCGGTAACATTGTGGGTCTAGACTACTTGCTTTCTCATCCATCTACGCTTGCCTCGTCTGTACCCATTGTTCCCATCACCACATTGTGGACGGTTCTCATGGATGGGTTCGCATCAATTTGGCCGCCTTCGAGAACCCAGGTCGATGGGGTCTCTATCGGAGATGCTTGGGTCTGCTCAAGCATGCCCCAGTCTCCTCCGGCACAGCCTTGGGAGAGCATCGTACCCTTCCACAAACTTACGCAATGGCTTTGCTACTCGATCATGGTACCCATGGCAAAGTTACTGAACATCCACGTCGCTGGCAGTGACCTCCTAACTGGACTCCCTGAATATCGAAATGGCGGACTCCTCATTGACATGGGGTTGTTAGCTCTCAAAGATGCCGACCTCCAGCGCGGCATCGCCGCATACAAACAGAACGCTCAGATCAAGGGCCAGCCAAATGTGGAGGTAGTCCCACTTTTCGCGGCCGATGATGATGTGGTTGTTGAATGGCGTGCCGTTACGGTCGGATTCTTGGATGACCTTCTCATGGAGGTGAACAATCAACTGGGATTGAGAGGCGAGGAACAATTGACCCTTGCACAGATGCTCGAAGCTGGATCATGGAAGGTACGCTATCTTGAAGTCGGAGGTTCCACTGTCAATTGATTCTCTAACGAATTCTGTACAGGGCGGCCGTGAAATAGCAGAGGTCTCCCGACCCAACACCAAAGAACCTCCGATTATGATTCTCTCCGATGGCACGGTGTTCTGAGCACGAGCATACATTTGCGACCCTTCCCACACCCGCCAGCTTCTAGTCTTCACACCTGATGACTTGCGTTGCCTTGACGACTTCTTGATGACCTGACCCAGATGCTATATGTCTTCTATCACCCCCTGACTTTGTTATGTGCGTATTAGCTTCGGTGAAGCTACCTTAACTATATATATTTCTGCTTCTCATTTAGATATATTTCTGACCTTGTTATGACTATGTTCTGTGTACTGTTTCTTTTCATGGTGGACATGGGTAAAAGTACTGACGATGTTACGGCCTTTGCCTGGATTTCCTGCTCCCATCTTCATATTGAAAAGGAATTGGATGCTTCAAGGACCATTGCAACGAGCAGTTAGGCGCTCAAATTTTTTGAGATGTTCAGAGATACGGACATCATCAGACTATCTAGAATCCACTAGGGTTTTCTTCTCTCAGACCTAGATGAGCATTCTGCGGAGGTGAATTGTGTAGGTGGGAATCTACATTCACTCCACTAGTAATTGGAATCTAATTCAATGATTCAATAGAGAAAGCATGTTCTCTCTGATCTAGAAAGCTAGGTAGTAAAGCAACGAGGAAGGCAGACTGTACCTTCAATACTGTTCCTTGTAAGGTTGCGCACGTGACCCATGCGGATCATCGTTGACCCAAACAAGCGACGCCCATGCAATGACGGAGGCTGGTCATACCCCTCCATTTCCATCAGCCAATAATCCCAAGACCCATTGTCTCGTTCATCCTGTACACGAAGTCTATTCGCACATATGTATAGGAGGGACCTGCAGAACTTGCAATCCACACGATAGCGCCGCCGTTTCCCATTTCTCTGAGCAAGCTTGATACCCGTAAATTGCGGGGTACTGGGGTCAACCCAGTGCAGCGCAGCGGAACAGTCCAAGAAACAAGAATGGATCAACGCAAGAAGAAGAGAAAGGTGCTTTTGATGGGGAAGAGTGGTTCGGGGAAGTCGTCCATGCGTTCCATCATATTTAGCAACTATGTTGCGAAGGATGTACGGCGACTTGGGGCTACGATTGATGTGGAGCACAGCCATGTCAAGTTCATGGGAAATCTAACGCTCAATCTCTGGGATTGTGGAGGGTGAGTTTGCTGTCTTTCGTAGTTTCTATTAGAGGCTGGCCTGGTGGCTAATGCGCATGTCAATGGGGCAACAGGCAAGATGCGTTCATGGAGACTTATCTCGCCTCGCAGCGAGGGAATATCTTCTCTGACGTCGCGGTCCTGATCTATGTATTCGACATTGAATCGCGGGAGGTCGAACGCGATCTCGACACATACAATGCCATCATTGGTGCCCTGAAAGAATACAGTCCCAATGCTCACGTTTTCTGCCTAGTACACAAGATGGACCTCATCCAGGCCGAGCACCGCCAGCGCATCTACGAGGAACGCTCGGCACTGATCCGGAGCCGCTCGGAACAGTTCGCAATTGACACCTTTGGCAGCAGCATCTGGGACCAGTCACTCTACAAGGCATGGGCAGGGATCGTCCACAAGCTCATCCCGAACCTGACCGTCATCGAACGGTTCCTCACCGCGTTCGCGAAGAGAATCGATGCGGAGGAGGTCATCCTCTTCGAGCGCTCGACTTTCCTAACCGTGACCTCTGTCTCATCCGAGATCGGTGACATGAACCCCATCTATGATCGCCACGAGCGTCTTTCGAACATTATGAAGGCGTTCAAGCACTGCGCTGCCCGCAACACTCACACGACACCAGCCACAGCCGGTTTTCTGGTCATGCACACCAAGACCCCGCAGTTCAACGTCTTTCTCGGTCGCTTCACCGACAATACATATATCTTCATGGTAGTCCCGCCAGGCGAAGCAGCGTACAACTGTGCCGTTCTGAATACCATGTTGGCCCGGGAAGGCTTCTCCAAGGCCGCGGCGGCAGGCTACGGGGACGGGTTCCCGCTCCCAGCATCGGACTCTCCAGAAGCGAGGATGGCCAATGGTGTCACTGCTTAAGTTAGCACGCTCATGCCGCACACGGACCAGAGTAGGTCTGCTGTTTCTGCTACGAAAAGCGGTGATCAGGCCCAAGTCTGGCTCCGGCCTACGCGCTGCGATGCGAACAATACAGCTTCACCTGGTATGCCCAAAAGTATTGGGATGACGGCGTTCCGGTTGAGAGTGATGCGTTTTCTTTTCTGTATAAGATACCCAAAGCGTGGCATTTTTTTCGTAAGAACAATTGCCAATGTTCCTCGAATGTAAATCACATCTATCGTCGAACATTATTTGCATATTGGTACACTTTTTCTCTTTAGCCTCCAGATGAGACCAGTCGAATGCTCAGCATACGATCACGGGAACTCTTGCTCAAATAGGCTTGAACGTCGTTTGACCCCTGCTGCTCCAGAGTGAGGTAAATAGAAATAGTTCGGAGGATATCATTATTGAGGGTGCAGCAGCTGTACACTGGGAGACAGGCTCTACCTGCCACCCGACAGCCTGGTCTAGGACAGAAAAGAAAGAAAAATGTCTATTTGAGCTAACACGACGCTTGAAATCATTGTACATCGGGCATACGGACAGCGATATCGCCAGACTGCGTAATGTATCGAACCCAAGGAAGGGAGGGGTATTGCAACTGCAACAAGAAGTCAAATCAGCATTTGATCTCCAACGGGGTGCCGAATCAACTGGGCATACCTTGGGCTCTGTGATCTTCAGGTACCGCACTTGGATACCACTAGTGGTGAAGTAGGGAATTTCAAACTTGACGTTGATGGGCCGCTTGGCTTTGCCTTGCCCGGTGCCGCCCATGCTGCCTCCGAAGCCTCCGGTCATGCCTCCGCCGTGCTCGTCGTCGCCCTTGACGGACGGCAGGCCGAGTTCGGCGCGCATGAGAAACTCCTTCCCACCACCGAACTGCTTGATCTTCCAGATGATCGCTGACTTCTCGGGTGCATAGTGGACGCTTCCGATATTGGTGCGGAACCGGGGAGAGTCTGCATCTTCTGGCACGGGGACAAGAATTTCTACGTTGTTGGCAGTGCTGCGACGCTTGAACTGTGCTTTGGCCTTTCGAAGGGAGTCAGTCCAATGCTACAATAGAGCACTTTTGATTTCCGAGGAAACCTCTTACCTTCAACATATATTCCATTCGGGAGCCCGAATGTGATTCGACCAGACACTCTACCCAGATTAGAGGCTTGACCTGCGTGTTGAGACGGTAGCTCATAAGCTCGAACTCTCCATCCGGCGGAATAAAGCTGATAGTCCGGTCGTTCTCGAATCTGGACAGTCGAACACACTGATGGAATTTGACATCCTCCATTTCAACCGCCTTGCCTCGTGTAGCGCGACCAGTGGTTTCGAACATAACCTTGTCGTTCAGACCTAACCGCAGCTCTGGCATACCACTCAGGTAACACTTCATCTTGATAGCACCCAGAATCTCCGATCGCAAGACGTTTCCGGACGCCGATACCAGGAGATTGAGAGATTCAACAACATCGAGGAAGACTTCGTTCTTGCGATAGCGAATGCCCTCGCTTCGCCAGGAGACAGCATTTGTGACGGCGATAGGTGGTCGAGCTTGAATCTCAAGCTTGTGCGACTCTTGTGTAATATATCTGGGGTGAGGAAAGGCATATAATCAGTCTCTGGTCCTGCGCAAATCTACAACTGCTGGCTACAGCCACTCACTCTTGAAGGATCTTGCTCTCTGTTGTCTGGGGGTAGCCAAAGTCCATCATCTCGTCCAGTAGCTCGTAAATGATGACGAAGTTGTCGCGAATACTCTCTTCCTCCAGCACCTTGAAATATTCTGTAAAGACTTCCACGATCTTGTGGAGGAAGAGGAGGATCTCGGTGGCATTGGTATTTCTCTTGGTTAGGGCGAGGATGTAGAGATTGCTGTGACGAATGTAGAGGTACTAGAGAGGAGCCACCACGTCTCAGCACTTTTTTCACTTGATATAATCACAGATAGATAACACAGTCATATCCGACACTCCCTGTATGTGCTCGAGCCAAAGTTGCTGGTTCGAATAGGGGAGAAGGTGAGTTGCGGGGAGCGGGGAAAGCTCCGAAGGCCAGGCAGTGCAGGTTCGCAGGAGTGTCACATACATTGATTCCTTCGTGGGAGAAACAAGGAGGGACGGCGGAGCTTTCTTCTTCGGCTTCGCTAAGGAGGATGGGGAACTTCTCGACTGCGGACATGGGAATGTCTCCACGGTAGTTGCGGGCTAAAAGGGTCTACTCGAGCTGTCTGTCAGCGCGTTCCAGGGCCGGTCGAGAAATTATGGGGTTGTTGAGGGCGCATTGCTCACTTTGCCCTTCAGGTCCAAGAAGAATAGAGCGGACGCCATTGTGCAGGTAGAGAGGGTGGTAGTTAGGGCGATAGTATGAATGCCGATTGTGTCAGGGAATCGATGGGAGCGGGTTTCAACTGTAGAGGCCAGCGAGTCCAATATGCCACATTCTGCTCTCAAGGGTCAAGATTCGACGAGAGTACGCTTTTAAAGAGCTAAAGCTATAACCGAGCAGCCAAGCGGAACAATGAACCCGATGATAGCAGAATTCGACGGAAAGCGAGGCCAGGAGATCAATGCAGGATAAAGATGATGCCCATTTGGGGTCGCAGTCCAGTCCGTCAACACCTTAATTTTCAGGAACTCAACTTCAGCCCCACGCCAAGTCCCGAAGAAGCTTAGCGGCCCTCCCGGGGAAAGGGTTTATATTTCGCTTCTTCGGACTTTTTCTTTCTTCTCTTTTCCTTTTCTCCTCTACGCTCCCAATAGACAGTGCAAGGCAGCCCAAATTGCTTCGTGTGATTTCTGCGACCATTGTAACATTCTGTTCACAATGGTCTGCAGGCCTCCATAGTTGACTTGCGATACAGAGGTGCGAAGACTAAAATCGTAATGAGGGTTCCATAAGAGCTGGCCGGGTATTATACTTACTGTTACTCGGGCGGCGTCAGAGGAACCGTACATTCCTTGCATTTTAATCGATCTTGATGGCTTCCTTGGGTCTTTTCGTATAACGAAGTATATTCGAGAACGAAGAGCTCTGGTATTTGCAGTGATATAGCACAAGTCGTAATAAAAGTACATATACGGTCGAAGAAAAGAGCCCCCAACACATACAAGGAACATCCAAGACGGAGACAGAGGAAAACAAAAGGAAACAACGCCCTGATAATGCTCCTGCGGCCATTTCCCAGTAACGAAACCCCGATTTTAAGCTGTGGTCTTGAGACCAAGAGGTGCTAATACCCGCTCTCGTGCCACCTTGTTGGCGACGTGTCCGCCCTTCTCGAGGGCAATAGCACCGATAATTGCATACATCGTATGGGCAAGCACAAGTTCGATTCCAGAGCTGGCGAGGTTGTTTGGCTGGAAGAAATAACCCGTGTCAGCAGGCTCGCGGTCAATTACTCGGAAGGGCGAGGATGAACAAAAACTGTAGGAGATACCAATCTCACCTTTCGAGGACTCCACCTCAGGACCTTCTGTAACTCGTACTTCTGCGCGAGCTCTGCGAGCTTCGACTTGCTTGTAAGGAAGCTCTTCGTGCTAGGTGAGAGGTTGTTCAGGCTGTCCAGGGCCGGGTGGGCAAAAGGTTCGCGACCGAAAGGATCAGGAGTGGTAGAGGTGCTGGCATTTCCGGGGTTCTGCACTAAAGCCAGAGAGGCTTGTAATTGAACGATCCGTTTCCCTATTGCAACAGCAGAATTAGTCTCGCGCGAACTACCGTCTCATCCGACGCATGGGAATCCAGTATGCGCACCTAGGAAGGCCAAGCGATCATTAAAGCCTCTCCGTCCTTGATCGAAGCTCTTATGTGTCACAGCTAGCCACTTTACCTCCTCCGAGAGAACCTTGTCGCCATCGGCGCCCAGCATGCGGATGTAGAATTGGTCAAGAGTTTTTGGGTCTGTATTGACGGGAAATTCTCGTCTCTTGGAGTCAAATCGCAGACTGAAAGGAGCCTTTGCGCTTGGAGGAGTATATGACCATCGCGGCTTATCGGCAGTGTCGACTGGTGCTTGCTCGGTTGTTGTCGACAGTCCGCGCCTGGCAATGACTGTAGCAGGTCCAACGGTTGTGCTGGGACAAGCGAAGCGACATGCAGAGCAAAGAGCAGTCCTGGCCGCTCGGGCGGGTGTCAAAGATGCCATTATCTTGGCGAATTGAATTCTCCGGGCTGTTGACTGTAAACAGTGGCAATCCACCTATCTGGTTCTTTTTTTGTAGCGATAATCCAGCAAGAGTCGGAGGTCCAGATGGAAGAATTCGGAGATATGGCGCTAGTCCCGAAAGGGATAGCGCGGGTAAGTACAGTAAATAGTTATCGGGATCTTCAGTCAAACCACCCAAGGCTACCCCAACTTCCTTGGTGTATTCGCATTGTTCGCTTTTAACTATTGGTATGGAGATGTGAAACGACGCAGGTAGATGCAAGCAAGTTCACGAATTTGCGCAGCTTCCTCCGGGACAAGCGCAGCCGTAAATTGGGAGCTATGCCAGTTCGACGGCGAAGCGGCGGTCCCCAGTACCTCGTACTTGAGTCAAAAGGGTAGGTACTGGCATTTCAGAAGACGAGTCTATGGTTGCGCGCCATACTCTCACCGCTAGTCTCGACATTTCTGAGGCGCTTAAAAGTGCACCTTTTGATCAGGAGAGCAAACAGACTGCCGAAGAGATCCTTCACTACGACACTGAGGATCAAAAACTAAACAGAGTGTCCTGCTTCGATTGGATCGTCGTTTGACAATTAGGCCTTGACTCCAAATATCTGGCTTGCGAATAGATGACTCAGGAAGTCCAGCTTCAATGATGACTCTTTCAGACCTTAAGCGAATCTCTGTAAGCCAGATTCTGCTTGGAATGCCTCTACTGCTAGATCACAAAATAGTCGAAGACCTTATAATGGGTATATCATCCCAATCAGTCAATAACACCTCCTGGATCTTATGCGGCGAAATATCGGGAATAGACGGCGTCAATGTAGGGTGAAAGAGCGGTAAACACTTAACAGACAAGGAGAACCCAGGTAAGCTCTTCAAATCACCCGGCGCATCTGATCCAGGTCACACTGCCTCACAAGTCAAGCAGGACCTTCGGAAGCTGGCGCAGCCACCCGGGAATTAAACGCTTTTCTAGAACATCATTTGCTTGGTCACACTGCAAAGTCAGAATAAGCTTAAAACATCCAGCTTGATAAATGAGCTAGAGCATGTTGTGATCTCTGGTGAATTAACTTGCAGAAGGTAAGGTAATCCGCGGAACTCGTCAACCGAGCTAGGAGATGTCTTCCTGTAGATGTTTCTTCTCCCTGCGGGTTGCTGAAGAGTAGAGAACCGGTGGCCAAGCCTTCCCACACCGACGCTGTGCGACAAGACCTAACCTTGAGGGCAGTTCCTTCAGCCATCATCGAGCCGGTTATATCGCTAACAGACCAGTGCTGGCTCTAATTGGTAAAATGGCTTCAGTAAAGACAGTGATCCAACTCGCCTCTTGTTACTGAACAGATCGTGAGCCAATTTTCTCGCCGGTTCTTGCTGAGATATTTTCTGACGGGTGTGACCCCCAGGGAGAATGGAGCTTGTCCACGTGCTCAGATGCAGTGATCATGCTTTGATTCGGGTGTTCTGAGTCGCGCAGTTGATTCATTGTACTCCCAGAAACACTGCCATTTTCCCAGGAAAATTCATTGGAGAAGGCCTCATTCTGATTCTGAGCTTGCTCCAGAGCCAGACAGCGAGAAATCGCGGCCAGTGCCTAAGTATGTCGCGATCATCAAGGTATTGATGCTAATGATGGGTTCTTGTTGAAAAGGAAGGCCCAGCAAGCGGATTATTTGCGCCTCAAGACGTTGAATTCCTAATGATTGGCCCTGGCAGGGGTAGACTGACTCTACGTTCTCTTGCCCAGCAGAAGTAGATCCCAGCACTCTTCAGCCATGCAGAGTGACCGATCTTGGACCTTCTCAAATATCTGGATAGGAAACTTCTTCATCGGGGTAAGATGCTTCCAGAAGCGATTGCACTACCCCAGCTTGTTCAATTAGACTATCGGTGTTGATCTGATTGATAACGTTCGGCTCAAAGCGCGTTACTGCAACAAGCCGCGACGATCAATATCCCCAAATCCGCCGGTGTCACTACCAAGTCGGGATCTGCACCCTGGGGTTGCCATGGTTCGGGGCAGCAAGAGTGCGCTTTGACGTATGCGATGGAGTTGAGCATCTTCTGGTAGCGCCGGAGCTCTGCAGTTGCTCGCCAGCGGAAGCTATGAGGGACGGAGAAGATGGAATGTGGGCAAGCTGTCTAACAGATCGGGCTCTCTCGGGCCCTTGCAGACATGAATGAGGAAGCCCCTAGATCCAACGCTCAGATGAAGGCAAGCACGTACATGTTCAGTAGAACTTCCGAAGTGTCAGATCCGCGGTTTCTTCCCGTAAGTCGGATCACCAGCGAGATGGCGGTGTACAACCTAACCTGCTAAGGAGAACACATTCGGAGCCGTCGATGGCCGCAGCAGTATGAAGTATTAAAAGCGAGACTGGCCTGGTCCCCGAGGATGAGCTTCAGCAATTCTCAAGTGGCCTACAGTCGAAGGAAGCCTTCACAAAACACAAGCCTGTGAAAGACCTTCCTCTTCAGTCGTATTCCACCAATAGCTTCCTGTTGCCTATCTCAAGCTTCATACAATCAAGCGGAGATCCCTAACCGTCCCCAACGATGGCCCTTCAGCAGAATTCCGGCAAGACACTCCTTGCGGATTTCGAGCCCTTCGCGAAATGGGGCTTTCAGAATAATAATGAAAGCCCTGCGAGCTATTCGATAGGCAGCTTTTCTGTTCAAGATCCACCGTCACCGAGACCGTTTCCGCCCAATCCTCCTCCAAGTCCTGCGTGAGTTCGTGAGTTGAATTGGCTGTCGACTTAGTCTGAGATGATACACAACAATAGGTAAGCCAACCAAGCCTCGAAATTCCTTTTCGTAGCTTTCCATACAAAGGAGATAGGTATTGGCTCGAACGGCAAAAGCTGACATGATCTCAAGAATTTCCGAAGCAATTCATCATGACCCCATGAGCGGAAACAGAAGGTTGCGCGAGGCATTGGGAAGGATCCTTATTTTAACTTAGACTTGCATGATGACGTGGGGAATCCATAGATTGTTTATCGAGCATCGCGTCGATCAGAGAGGAAATTTAGAGACTGCAGGTTATAATTCCATACCATCCTGAGCACCATGGACACCATGACCTGTAATCAAATTAGTCCGCTGTTTAATACATCACCAAGTTTCTAATGATCAGAGCCTGTTGATCCCATTGGAGGTAGGCACAGTCCGGTCATCACGAAGAAGAATCGCTTATCTCTGAAAGATCCTACATCGGTATTTTCCTCGAGTTCCACCATGTGGTGTAGCGGTCATGTAGGGGATAGTAGACCGAAAGCGTATTTCACATATCAGTAATCATTTGAACAGTATAAAGTATATTGTATGGAAAGACAATTTTTCAGAAAACAACAACTCAAAGGTATGTAATACAATAAAATCACAGCAAAGCAAGAGTGAGTGCGCTAACCACAGTTAGGCCCACCACGGTCCAGCCAGACTTGATAACTTGCTGGTTGGAAATTCCACGGCCAAGATCCCAGACCAAGTGACGCACGCCATTCAAGCAGTGGTAGACAAAAGGGAAGGCAGCGGTACCCTTGATGAGAACCTTGGCGGCAATGGGTAGAGCGCCAAAAGCGGCAGCGATAGAGGCTGATTCAAGGTGCCAACCGAACAGAGGGGCGGCGAGGTATGCGGTTGCGAAAAGGTACAAGGAACCAGAAAGGGCAACGCCGGTGATACGGTGAGCGCTAGAGCCAATCCAGGTGATCTGGGGACGGTAGATGGAGAGGTGAGGGGAAACGGGGCGGTTCAAGCGCTGTTGGGCGAGGATCTTGGAGGCGTCGGCTTGGGATGTGGTGGAAGCAGCGTGTCTGGTCAAACGCATCAGCATTCGTCGACTCCACTTCCATGATATTCCTTCGGTTGTAAAATGTTGACGTCTCGAAAGTGTATTCCAGAGTGTCGCATGACGTAGCGGCCAATGTTGCCAATATGAACGGAGGGAAGTATTGGTGCGGAACACCCCAAAAAGCACAAGATGAACAGCGATATTGTGGGCTGGCTCACCTCTTCTGTACATTCCTTCCCATAGCAACAGCGGCAGGAGACGTAGAGTTCATCAGAGACCACCGCATGGCGTAGGGCTGCTGGACGGCAACTGCAGGATGGTTAGTGAGCCTCGAATACCAAGCCAACCAATGGGTTGTACATACGCCGCCGCAGCGATTGCTGAGCAACCTTCTGAGAGATCATGGTGAAGCAAAGGGTCTTAGTTCAAGAATGCAAATGATCCGTCCCAGGCAAGACGCTGGCCGTCGTCGTCGTCGTCGTCCAGAAGAACGTCTTGATGTTGACCGTCGGACCTTCTCGTAGCGGTTCGGAATCACGGGATAGTCAACCTCGGGCAAGGCTCAAGTCACGGGATTCGGCCATACTTCGTCCGTCCCAGCCAATCATCCTGACCGTATTACCACACGGAAGATTCTTCTTCCATTCCATCACCGCTCGCAGTTTCCGTGCTTCGCTTTTGTGTGCGAATTTTCCATCCTCTTTCTCTTCCTTTTCCCTCTTCTTCTCAAGGGTCTCAGCCCACGTCGTCTACCGTCTGGAATGATGTTGACGTGCCAAGCTGAACCTCACTGGTTTCGGCATTCTGTCGCGACCGCAGAGGTTATTTACGAGATACCTGAGAAGGAGATGTTCGTCCCGTCGTTAATCGCCCGTTCTTCTCTGCCCATGAGACGAAAGGGTTTCATATCAGGGTTACATAATACTGTCGCGTAGTCTAGAGTCGCCTAAATTCCCAGTAAGCCTGCAGTGATACTGGCGGCGAACTTCGTAAGTCAACTCAGCAGATATGTCTACATTATTTAGCAGCTGTGTACCTCAGCTGTCAGAACCGACGATCAGAGCAAGGATCAGGCTGAAGCACGGTCATGCAGCTACTAGCATTGACCTGATGTTGCATAAACGCCCCAAGGCATTTTGCCCAGATATACTTCAATTTGCTCGGTCACACATACTCCCTTCTTCGTCAAAGAGCCTGTCTCTAAGGTGGTTGGACACTCCCAGATATGGAGATGAAGACCATCAAAGCTGTGCATCAATATCAGCCAACTGGCCTCTAAATTTGGTTCATTATCATCAAGCCACACTAGGGAAGATCAGCCACAGTGTGTTTATAACAGCACGTCAATTACAAGACATGTACTGACTTGGCACAACTTACAAAGCTTCTGGCTGGGGATCAATCTAGCTGGCTCTCCTAGCAGAAGCACCTTATTCAAGTCGACAAGATGCAAGTTGCAGAGTCACCGCAAGTCAAGCGCAAGATTTGTTCCATGTCATTGCGCCTGTTCAACGCCAATTGGGAAATGTTCACAGCATGATTGGTTCACCTGACCTTCTATCTTGAGGTGCTTGTAATTCTCTGCTTTACGAGGTAGATGAGATGAAAGGCCTCTATCTGACATATTAGGCTAAAGAAACTCGTGGTCCTGAGCAATCTTCCATGTCTGGTTCCAGCAATTGTCGCGAATGACGCTACTTTGTTGTTTGAGCAATCTTCTTGTCATCCGTGGTTGTTACCGTTGTCTGCGACTTCTACCCGAGTCCTGAAAGGGTTGTCCCTCAGAGCCCATTATCACCCACGATACGACGTGGACGAGTACATGGCTTTCTTTGTCCGGTCATGGGCCTTATGCCGAAGTCTTTGATGCTGTGTGTCCCTGTGGACATCGTTTCTTCTTGGGCTGTTTGCACAAATTCTATTTGAGGTGAGGCCCTGCCGTCATCGCGGTACCACCTTTATGGCGGGGAGCCCAACTGGAACACAATGGGCGCAACCGGGATGATTAATCTAGTCCCTCGCAGCTAGTCTCACGAGTTGTTGTCATTGGAGGAAGGAATTTCTATGGTCTGCATCAGCCGCAGGGCGGGGGATTGATGGACTGAGTAGGGTTTATGTATATCTAAAAAAACGAAGACTATTTGGCCTAAGACATTTAACCGTAAAAAGATACACCCGCGGGGTAGATAGTCTAGATGCTAGACTCACTTAACAGTCCAACAGTATGTCATTACGCCAGTTATTCAAGTGGGCTGATGGTTCTTCAGCAAGCTGTGTGACTATTGCTGTGGAGCAACCCGATGTTCGTAGGCCAGTCGGTTTAAAGCTTTGGCGACGAACCCCTCGATAGGTACAACTTCGGACATTATTGAAGCGATGTTCTTCGGTCCGACGTCATGCGCCTTTCAAAGATAGCTCAGTCGATCGGATAAGTTTCCTTGGTTCTGATCGTTGTTTGTCATGAGGGGAAGCTTCGTGGCACCCCTATTTCTATATCTATTCAACAACAGACTCTCCTCTCTTTTCTATATCCCAAACCTAAAGGCATCGTAAACTCTCAACGTCCTCCTCCAGACTAGCATCCTTCTATATTTCTAGTGTACATCAAGATGGCTACGATGCAAACTGGCTTAGACGTTCTCCGCAGGAGAACTATCGTTGACTGTGACACAATGGATGAACAAGGTACCTATATCAGACTACCCCAGTGAGATGCTTAACTCAGTCTCTGCGGGCTGTCTATTAACAAATAACAAGTTGCCAGAGAGTTGGGTCCGTTCCAAGACTGCACTTCAAATCAGGTAGGTTGCACTGGTCATGGTCCAGTCTCACAAAGTATCGGGAGTATGATCTGATTTGGAAAACTTGCGTTGAAGGCTATTGCGTATGGCGAACTGTCGAAGCCAGAACACATCGAATTGATCCGCACTTCCATCTCAGACGCCAATGATCTTTTGCCCAGATTCACTGGCGTCACGCTGGAGGAGTTGGCAGTTGAGATTGCGGTAGGGAGAGTTGCTACAGTACTAAAGGTGCTAAGTAGCTGACATGATTATATAGATGGTTAGATTAGCCTTGAAAATAGCTCCTCATATCCGTGGACACGTTCATGTTCAGACGAACCCTCACTACTCTTACTCCACTGAAGGCACAATTGTCAACGCTTTGAGTATGTCAACGGTTCCTCTGACGGAACTCCGCTAACGAACCACTTCTGCCAAAGGAATTGTCCAGCTCTTCCAACACCTGCGACCAGGTTTTGAGCAATCTCGTATCTGCATCAAAATTCCAAGTACATGGGAGGGCATGATGGCTTGCCGAGCTCTTGAGATGGCCGGTGTGCGAACGCTAGCCACAACGCTATTCACAATGTCCCAGGCCATCTTAGCGGCGGAGGTTGGGTGCACGTATATAGCCCCTTATGTCAATCAATTGAAAGTCCACTTCGAACCAGGGTGAGCTCGACATCTCCAGCGAATTGCCTGACCTGTTCCGAGCAAGGTTGCACTGACATGTCGCCAGATTCAAGGACCCAAACAAGCTGTTGCCTCTCTGTGTTTCAATTCAGAAGCATTATAAGTCCATCAATGCAAAAACAAAGGTCTTGCCAGCTAGCTTGACATCCACAAACGAGATATACGCCCTGGCAGGAGTCGACCATATCACAATCGCGCCAGACCTCCTGAAACAGCTTTCGCAACCCAGCTCTGCACCTCAGATGGAGTCTCTCTTTGACTCTGATGTTCCACCAGCAATCTCTGGGGCACAGAAGTCATTTGTTAACGACGAATCCGCTTACAGGATCGCCTTCACACGGGACCTGCATGGAGCAAGTGAAGAGAAACTCACACAGGCAAGTTTGGATGAAGTATGACAGAACGTGGGAAGACAGGAAGACTGACACCACTGCAGGCAATCAATATCTTCTGCGACATGCAAGACAAACTTGTGCAGCTCATGAAATCAAACATGGGTTAGACACGAAAATAAATTTAAGTTCTGCATGAACCAGATGTTGACTGGGAGACGGAGTAGAAGAAAGGTGGTAAATCATACATTCATACGCGTAAGACAACGTTTGTACAGGAGAAATAAATAATATACAGGTCTGTGCAATTATCTGGAGTCTTGCGAATATCTGGGTATCAAGAAAAAGATCAATGGAAGAGTAATTCCGACTGCGATCAACAAAAAGATGAGAGCTGTAGGTCCCATCGTTTGACTTTCAAATTCTAGATCCCCGTGAGAAAAAGATGTAAGAACAAAGAGATGGCACGAACCAGGAATTTTCAGCTTAATAGACGCAGCAAAGCTCCTTGTTGCACCATGAGCGTCGCCGCGAATCTTCATGGAAACGAACTCGACTCTTTGAAGGGCCAGAACTCGTAAGGGAGGGAATGAGTTATTGCGTTGGCGCAGAAGGTCCACACACTCAACCTGGCTAGAAGAAGTTCAATTTGCGTCTTGCGGCTCCATCCTTTGGTGGCTCCTGGGTTGACACCCCCTCAGCAGGGACAACGGGGTCCTTCGATCGAGACTTCTCCGCCTGCTGTTTCTGCTCTTGCTCAGGCGTCACTGGACGATTGGATTCCGAACCTGGGTTCTTCCGATGCCATAGGGAATCTTCCTCCTCGATCTCGCGAAGAACTGTGGGACGAGAGAATTGTTAGTCCTCATAAAAGCCATGCATGAAGCGACCAGAAATCCGCACCTTCTTCCCATTCTCTCTCCTTTGCCTCATCTCCGGTGCCGAGCAATTTCTCTACATCCACCTTCTCCCCTCTTTGTACTTTCTCAATCACCTCCCGTAGAAGTCGAATCTTTGCGTCGGTTGATCGAGTATATGCATTATATTCGTTCTTCAAAGCAATCATTCGGATGGCTTGCGACCCGATCAAGATGAATATTACGATGTAGAAACCAGCGGGATTCCATTCTTTCGACTTAGTAGGAGAAGTTTCCGCTTTGGCGCGCCGATTTCGAATGAATTTGGGGATCATGGACTGCCATAACGATGGTTGAGCGATCTTCGGCATATGCCCCGAAGTGGAATACTGGCAGTATCGCTGTGAGACTTGGAGGCGAAGTTTGCCGAGCATCCGGGGGTCCGGTAGACAACGGGCCATATGGTATAGACGAGTTGTAGTCATGTTGTTGATGATGCAGACTGTATTATTTTCTTGGTCGCGACAATTGAACTACGAAGTTAAGATCGGCCAAAAAAGGCCTTTGGATCGGAGAGTCGGGGAACCGACGGCGCTATGCCTCTGCTGGAGTAGTGTGTGTTCGTTGCTGCGACAACCACCGCTTGAGGCTTGGCCCGACGCTGAGAGACACTGACGGAGTTGACATGAGCTCCGCAGCCTCAATGCTGTCTGTGGGTGTAACTCATGGTCACATCTAACATTGCAGGACTTCAACTGACTACAGATCGATATGGCAGTCGCAACACTACTTCCTGAATCCTCACTGGATTCGGTGAAGCAAGCCGTGCGCTCAACCTCAACATGCTGTAATGCCACAGTGTTGTCCCTCCAGTCTCTTTTTCGCTGTTCATTGAAACCGACCCCAGACGGCGAGAGCGAACCTATGAAGAAGACGAGTCGGACGAAGAAGATCGTGCCTGGTTCCTCAGGACGGAGTAGAGCGACAACTAGAACAAACGTCTCGGCCAAGTGTGCCACAACAATTGCTGCGATTGAACATGATGCAGCGCATTTGTCATGTCAGGAAAGGGTTTCATTGGCGACAGAGATCTTTAATACGACGTTGAAGACACTTGCAGATGCATCAAAGTCATCCGAATTTCGTGTACCGACTACGCCTCTTCACCCAGCTTCACCGAATCGCGTCACAAAATTGGCGAGGAGATCGAAAACACCACAACGTGCACAGCCGGATGCAGCCAACATTGACGGCGGCCTACTCGCAGTCGCTGAGTGCGCTAGTCTGGCACTTGCCTGCTTGAGAAATATGAAAGCCGAACAGAACAACCAGGGAAATGGGCCGCTTAATATCCAACTCGAGCAAGGCGCATGTGTCTTAGCAGGGAGATATTTATCTCTGGGACTGAATGACTTGGCCTACAAAGAACTACGGGGTCTTAAGAGGAGGGTTCAACAATACTTGGATAGCCAGGACATCCGCAAAGACGCCACTGTCGGGCGGAAAGACCAGCGAAGCACGGAGGAAGAAGCTGCCAAGGAACGAATGTCCGATCTCATATCATTTAAGAATCTATCTCGTGCTCGACCACTGCACAGCTTGATTATTTTGTTCCAGTCCAACGCCCTTCGGCTCATAGCAGCGGAGAAACGAGCCGCGACTGTGCATAAAGTCTTGACTTCTTTGCAATTGACAAATCCAAGCAGCCCAGCGAATCTGATCATTGCAGCGGTTGATTCCCAGACGATGACACAGGACAAGGCAGCTATGCAGCTTCAATTACTATCTAACACGATAATGTCTATATGCTCCGCAACACAGAAGCCAAATGATGACAGTGCCTCCAAAGAATCACTGAAACCGATAACGTCATTGACCCTTCAACTATTATCGCTTGAGATTCGATGCATGAGTTGGAAATTGTCTGGTCATGTCTGTGACGACGTCAAAGAGATGTGGGAGCCGCTGGCGCGTTATCTAGCGGCTTTCGCCAACCATTTCAAAGGTATCGAGAAGGTTGAGTTCGCAGCAACATACAAAACAATCGTCCGACTGCAGGCAGCTGTCGCCAACTCACAAAAACGACCTTCGTCGAAGTTGAGAAACAATCTTTCGGTAGCCCGGATAGCAACCATTCTCGGACAACTTGCTCAAGAAGCAGGATGTTTCGAGGAGGCATCGACCCTTTTCACCGAGGCTCTCAATCCTCTGACGGATGAAAAGTTGCTTTTATCAGCCACTGTACGATGCAAACTCGCGGCACTTCACTTGCAGGCTTTGAAAAGCTCGACCAAAATGCGTCAACCGAGCGTGTCCGTGTCTCTCTCTGAAGTTACTGCAGCCCTCGGTACGCCTCTTAGGGGAAATGAGAATGACTTAGATGAGCTGCTAGTCGAAGCAGCGAAGTTGAAGAAGATTGCAATGAGCTGGCTGGGGGAGAAGGTTGCCAAGGAACATGATGCAACTGACGAGGAAAGGCAGATCTTCCCGAACATTTACGCATACTTGAACGGATTTGTGAGATTTCTGCGACGATACCTTGGGAAGAAACATTCCGCAGATGATCACCAAGGGGACCTCGAGGTATTCTACAAGCGGCTCGAAACTTGTAGAAGCATCGTGTTGGCTGCGGTAGATTCAGCTCTCGCAGTTGGCAAATTGTCCGTCATGTCACAGAGTCCTTCATGGGAGTCACTACTTTCGACATTCTCCGACTGCCAACGCCTCCTAGTGGCGATCGAATGCACAGCAGAAGGGAAGCAGGAGCGATCAGACGAGAACGAAAGTAGCATGGGATTTGTGAAACTGTCCAATCTGTTCTGGTCTCGGTATATCAAAGACAAGGAGTCTGGGAAAGGCTATCGCGAGCTGATGCATGCTTTGAGACAATCAATCAACTTTCTCGAGAATTGCTCCCCGTCTCAACGAAAAACAGGATTCGCAGCCCTGAAGTACGAAAGACTCGCTCATTTATACCTCGAAGCGAATATGGGCGCTGAGTCTGCAGAAGCATTCAGAAATTCGCTCAAGGAGCATATTAGTGCAGGGATCTTGAAGCAACTCTTATCCAGTACCGTCAGTGTCTCTCCGCACCGGACGTGTCAAGACCCGAAGAGCAGCATCTTTACTTTCAACCGCATACTTTCTGCATTTCTGAGGACGAATTTGCGTTTCCGGGATACGAAACATGCCAAGTTCTTCGATTGCCCTACTGTTGAGTCCTTACAGAGGGGCCTCCTTCTGGAATGGCAGCTCGGTATTCTGAGCGAATTACCATCTCAGGCTCATAATGACGAGGGCTTCCGTTCGGCATTTGATACGCTCCTCAGTACAGTCTTGGAAGTATACTCTCCTGAATCGCGGCCCATCCGTCGTCTACGGGTCATCTTGATGGGTTTGCGCTTCTCTTTGGAGCACTCAGGTTCACTAGAATTTTCAACCATCCGTCGACTTGTCGAGGAGAGCGTCAAATGCCTCGACAGCGCTCAAGAAGTTGGTAGCGATACTGATATGGAACTTTACGCAACGCACTTGAGAAATTCAGTTTGTCTCACTCTAGGTCTTCATGAGGGGAACCTACGCTCAGATGATTTGGATCGGATACTGTGCTCGTGGAATTCGATGATACGCAACTGTCCAGACAAAGACGCGCTCTCTTCGTGCATTGACGATGTGGACTATTACTTTC
This sequence comes from Aspergillus udagawae, assembly GCF_001078395.1. Classification (NCBI taxonomy): domain Eukaryota; kingdom Fungi; phylum Ascomycota; class Eurotiomycetes; order Eurotiales; family Aspergillaceae; genus Aspergillus; species Aspergillus udagawae. The sequence goes on along the minus strand of NW_025091267.1, from coordinate 1,522,848 downwards.
TTCAGGTCAAAGCCATTGTAGATTACACGGAGATTTACGGGCTCTGGAAACTCCAGCTCGTCGCTCTTGAACTGGTCCTACGCATCACGGAGGTCCAAGGGACTAGGGATTTTTCTGAAGCCGTGATCATATTGTCACGTTTGGTTTCGCAGTACTGTCGCTTAGGGCACTGCAAGAAGGCTGAAGCTCTTCTTACACGTGCGGATCGATATCTGAACGAAAATGAAGTCTCTTGCCTAGCAAATCTATCATACCGACTCGCCCGAGTGGAATACCTACTCGAGACGGGAGAACTGGAGAAGGCAGCAGGCATTCTTTCGGCATCAAGGCTTCTGTACGAGAAGAATCAGAAGAAGAAGGACCTGAGTAACGGCTCTATCCTATCCAAGATAGGATGGGAAAGATTGGTGGCGGATGCGGTTCTCATGAGTTCGCGGCTTTCGTTCGCTCAGGGCTCTGTGTCGCAAGCTCTTTTCTTTGCCAAATTATGCGTCAAATTGAACTGCCGAATCTGGGCTAAGGTCGAAAGAATATCCCAAAGGAAGCAGGAGAGATCGTTGTCTGCAAGCCGCAGCTCCGACCTTGAGAGTGTTGTTGATGGAGTGGCAAGGCTTGACGTGTCCCAGTCGGTCTCCACGACAAACCACACCGTCACTTATTCTCAGGGAGCTCCGTTTTGGCCTCATGTCGGCTCGCATCATACTGCTCTCTTGAATCTTGCATATTTTTCTGCCCATTATGGTCTATTTCAGGACGCTGTCTACTACGGGGAGCAAGCCCTGAAGATCAACAGAACCCTCAATGCGAACGTCCGCTTGATCGCTTCCCAAGCCCAGCTGGGCTCTTATTGGATATTTGGTGGGCGTCTCTCTGAAGGTCAAGAGCTTCTAGCAGCTGCAGAACAACTATCAAAGCAGTTGGAAAGCAGTGTTGAGCTCGCTTCGCTGCAGATGAGCATTGCCTCCCTTCACAGACTGCAGGGCAACTACCACGATGAATGGCAAGCTCTCCTGAGGGCGGACCGGATAATGGCCGACGTGACAGCCTTGGAGACAGCCGAACCGCTTCCTCTACAGTCGACCATTTCTGAGCTGGAAGATGGAATGGACAAACTACGAATTCGGGGAAGTAGCAGGAGAACACAACCTAGTACAACGACAGCCCGGCGAACTCGTGCGACTACTGTATCTTCAAGGACAGCACCGAAGCAGTTGACCGGCAAACCGGACGCAAATGGAACAATGTCGCAGTCTATCTCGCACCTTAGAAGCGGCATTCTCCAACAACAGGCAGCATGTTCGCGTGCCCTAAGAGAGTTTGACAAAGCCTCGCGACTGTTGGCTGACGCGCGGAAGTTTGCTACGTCTCGAACCAGCCAAATACCGTTGCATCTGAATGAAAGTGAACATCACCTTGCTGAGGCCGTACGGCAATTCGCGTCGCATGCGGTCTACTGTGTCCTGCCAGAATCGACAATATCCCTCCCTGCTTTACAATCGCCGAGGAAGGTAACGAACGAAACGACCCCTTCCACTAAACAGTCCACTACACGTAAGTCGCGAGCAACTGCCAGAGGAACGCGGACCAAACATGCCAAAGCTAGCGAGGATTTCATCGATATTCTGTCCAAGGCTGGTGATTGCCTGAACAACGTATTTTCGGCTGCAACGGCTCTGGGATCAACTTTGGATAGCCATATGGCGTCCCGGCTGATGAGTCGCATTTCAATGTTGTCGCATACGACTGCGCCTGGGAGTCCAATGCCATGGTCTCAACCGCCAGCGAATGTGAATGGTAGGTGTTGGTCTAATCGTCAGTACTGGATAGATCACTAACTGAGCTGCCAGAAATCGGCCGCATCGGCTCCTTTACGCGCGAACGAATCGCTATCGGTATTGATAGGCAACTTTCCGACTTCAATGATCCGCTGCTTTGGCCAGCTCAGGGCTCTACAGCAGAACCAGAGGCAGACTTATGCAGCACCTTTACTGAAAAATATATCGATATTCTTCCGTCTAACTGGAATGTACTTTCCTTGTCCCTCAGCGCTGACTGCACGGAATTCATTATCTCTCGGCTACGCAAGGATCACTCGCCCTTCCTCCTTCGACTTCCATTAAAGAGAGGGAACGCCGAAGACGACGAGGATCAGTTCACGTTCGAAGACGGAAGAGGAGAGATGACGGAAATTATCAAGCTGGCGAACGAAAGTGCACACGCCGCGAAATTACAGAAGGACAGGCACTCCAAGAAGGAGTGGTGGAGAAACCGCGAAGCCCTCGACCAGCGCCTGCAGAACTTGCTGCAAAACATTGAGAACGTCTGGTTCGGTGGCTTCCGGGGGATCTTTTCACCCGTGGCTCACGAAGAATCTGCCCTCTCGCGGTTCGCAACGTCGTTTCAGAACATCCTAGACAAGCACCTCCCTTCCAGACAAAAGGGCGGCCGCGCAGCAACTCCAAGGTTGTCATTACATCGCAATGTCTTGGAGTTGTTCGTTGGCGTGAACGACCTAGAAGGCCAGGAAGACCCTGAGGAGACATTAATGGATCTTTTGTACTTTGTGGTCGACATCTTGCAATTCCAGGGGGAACGCAATGCCTATGACGAAATCGACTTCGATATGATGGTGGTCGAGACCCTTGATGCTGTACGAGGCTACCATGAAGCGGCACGCCGCTTACGAGAAGGACAACAACCGCAACACACTGTCTTGGTCCTAGACAAGGCACTCCACTTGTTCCCGTGGGAATCACTTCCATGTTTGCAAGGGTTGCCGGTATGTCGTGTGCCGTCCTTAGAATGTCTGCGCGAGAGGATTCTCCAGTCTGAGAGTATCATCAAAGTAAAGGGCAATGGCCCCGGATTTGCTATCGATCGCAGAAATGGTACATATATTCTCAACCCTACAGGAGATCTTCAAACAACGCAAGACACTTTTGAGGCAGACCTTGGCCGCTTGGCTACCTGGACGGGGATCGCCAAGCGAGAGCCGACCGAAGAGGAGTTCAAAGATGGCTTGGAATCCAAGAGCCTATTTTTGTATTTTGGCCATGGGAGTGGCGCCCAGTATATCCGTGGAAGGACCATCAAACGTCTTGACCGATGCGCAGTTGCGTTCCTCATGGGATGTAGCAGTGGCACACTGACCGAAGCGGGCGAATACGAGCCATACGGAACCCCAATGAATTACTTGCATGCAGGCTGTCCCGCTCTCGTTGCGACGCTGTGGGATGTAACAGACAAAGATATTGATCGCTTCGCCAAGTCTACGTTCGAGAAATGGGGACTTATCGGAGGCCGGGATACCAATGACCAACAAACGACGCTCCCGAGTAAGGGAAGGTCCCGATCGGCAAAAACGAGCGGCACTGAATCTTCTGGCCCAGTGACGCTGGATGAAGCAGTATCCAATTCACGAAGTGCCTGTGTCTTGAAATATCTGAATGGCGCGGCGCCTGTCATCTACGGCATTCCTTCGGTGTTTTTAGAATAGACATGTACATTCTGTGTTTTGGTGTTGGCGTTTGCTCAGCGAGATTGGTCTGTTTCGTGCACTGTCGGAGTTTTGGAAAGTAGATACATGGTGGATGTCCCAATTTGTGCATTTATTATTGGTGTTGTGCATTTACATCCTGTGTATATTTATGAGATCAAAGGCGACGGAGGACTTGTCCTTTCCATGGTCAGTGCCCCAATACAATATACGTAACCTCTGCCTTAGTCAACCCAAGTCCCCAACTACCTAGCAACACAAAACCATCCACCATTACCTGGACCAGGTGAAGACTGCGTTTATTATAACTCACAGACTCAAAATGGCCCGAGAGGACAAGTTTGGCCCTGCCTGCCCAATTCCCCTGATTTACCAGCCACATGAACGTGTTGAACAGCTTAAAGAACTCCTAAACGATTCTGAACAGGAACGCCAAAGGATCAACATTATGGCACTCATACGGATGTATGAAAGTGGGGAGCTTGGGCCCCTTACAACCGGTCATAGAAGCTGGCTCTGTGATGGGAAGATCATGGATAAATCGCTCATCAAAGAGAACGGTATTCCTAAGATTCCTGAAGGGTCCGTTGTATGGGCTGAGGTTGGTCTGCACCTTCATTACAAATTAGTAAATTTCTTACCATTCATCTAGGGAATTGGTATGCAGATGATGCAGGGTCACCTCTAGTAACTATCTCTCTACACAGTGAAACAGTCCTCACATTCTGTATGTGTAGTTCATGTCCATAAAGGGCAATGTTTTCCGGCATGCAGGATCCACAGCGTGTTTATCATTCGCCTGGAGACTCGGTATTTATTTTTGCTAAGAGGACATCAGACCATTGATTGGAGGAAGCTATTCTGGTAGTCTAGGACCTCTCTAGATGGTAGAGTATCTCCATCTGATGTTGGAAAGAAGGTGGGGAGAAGACAGGAGAAATAATGATGATGAAGTTGCTGCCCCTCACGGTTCCCCTCATTCCCCTCCCCCACCCCTCCGTCACAAAAACCATCCGCTCCATCTCGTCATTCTTCTGCTACGATCTTGCAGCTTGACACTCTGCCACAGAGACCAACTGAGATCAAGATCCCCCAACCATGTCCGTCACCACAAAAGCCACAATCGCCTCCTTTGGCGGCAAGCTCCTGAAGCTGAGCCATGCCGCCACCTCGACAAAATGCGAGATGAACTTCAACCTCTACCTGCCCCCACAGGCCTTCCAGAACTCTTCCCAAAAGATCCCCGTCCTCATCTACCTGTCCGGCCTCACATGCACAGCCGACAATTGCTCCGAGAAGGGCTTCTTCCAGCACGGCGCAAGCAAAAAAGGCATCGCAGTGCTCTACCCAGACACCAGCCCTCGTACGTTACAGCAAAACACCCCGTCCCCGGTGAAGGAATGAACACACATACTGATGCAATGCACCGAGAACAGGCGGCCTGAACATCGAAGGCGAAAACGACTCATGGGACTTCGGCACGGGCGCCGGTTTCTACGTCGACGCGACAAAGGCGCCCTACGATAACGGGTACAACATGTACACTTACGTCACCGAGGAACTCCCCAAGACGGTCTTCGCGGCGTTTCCGCAGCTCGACTCGAGCAGGGTCAGCATCACGGGACACAGTATGGGCGGTCATGGTGCTCTGACGCTGGTACGTTGACCTGTTCACAGAAGCCAACTGGCTCGAAGCGAATTTGACAGTAGGGGGGCTGACAAAGTGCCGCGCGTGACAGTTCCTCCGTAACCCAGGCAAATACAAATCCGTCTCTGCCTTTGCGCCCATCGCGAACCCCATTAACTGCCCCTGGGGCCAGAAGGCATTCGCGGGCTACTTTGGCGAAGACCAGAAAGCGAAATGGGCGGAGCACGATGCTACGGAGCTGGTGAAGAAGTGGAAGGGGCGGTTGGATGTCCTCATTGACGTGGTCCGTGTCTTTTTGCAAATTTTCCTCTGATTTGGAGCGAGACTGACTGAATGGTGCAGGGTACCGGCGACAACTTCTACAAGCAGGGCCAGCTTCTCCCAGAGAACTTCGAGAAGGCCGCCAAGGAGGCTGGCGTCGAGGGCGTCAATATCCGCTACCAGCCTGATTACGACCATAGTTACTACACCATGGCGACGTTCTCTGATGACCATGTCGAGCATGCGGCCAAGTATCTCTTTGCTTAGTGGGTTCCCCCCCTGACAATTTTGTAATTGTGTTGTTCAGTGAAGCATGCAAAGCTATCCGAGTACTTCGTTTGAAGACCGCTGTCGCTGTGGATGCTGAAGCGCTCTGCCTAATTGTACTTGTACCTGGCGTCTTCTGATGATGATAGCGGATAAAAGTGAGCGTCGGGCGCCGAAGTCACATATATAGAAAGGTTAGCAGGCTGGCTGGTACGATCACCTTGCAGAGAGCAACAATCTTGTCCAATATACAGTATCTACTACTACCTGTGTACAGGAGAATGGACAATCAAAATCATACTCTTGATGTTGTATCTCATATTTTTCATGATTTATCATTAAGATCTCAAGACCGTACATACGTAAACCCTCGTTGATGGGTATCCCCCGTCCGCTGACCATCGGAAATCTGCCACGAGACTGATAAACGAGTCGAGTCGACTGCTCGCAAGATACCGACAACTCCACTGGCAAGTATGCCTCAGTCATAGAACTCATCCGAGACCGCCATTCCCCGTAACCAAAACCCAGCCAAAATCCAGGTCCTCACCTCGTACCAGCAGCGGTCACCCTGACCATGCGGCTCTCTCCGTTTTCTGCATTGCCTCTGCCTCAGTAGCAAGGTTGTCTCCTTCTTCTCCAACTCATCGCTTCCGAATAAATCGAGATGACAAAGAACGCTGTATATCAACGCCTAATCATGCAAACGAATGCCTCACCAACTATATACTTTTCTGTACCGGTGGTGTAGTGAAGTCATGACAATGGGAAGGAAGCGCGTGCCGGGGACAGACCAATCAGTGTTTTAAAGGACCACATGAGAACATCAGTCATCAAACCAAACTGTGGGGGAATCTAAAAGGAAGTGAAATGACTCTGAGGGATGCTGAAGAGTATGGGTGAATAGAAAGATGGGAAAAGTAAGAAATAGAGATGACCCCGTCCGAGGTAAAATCATAACCATATCATGCGCTCAATCGCTGGATGAAAGACTGTACCAGTTCCACATCAGCTATTCAAATCCAGATCGAGAGAATGATGGAAGTTTTAAAGACATACCGGAAAGAATTGCCGGAACCCCTTCAAGTCCAGCCGGCTCAAAGCACCCACAAACTCTTCAATCAATTCTGCACCCATACCCATGCCGGGCAGTTCACGGTCGCGGAGATACGCAAGGTACTCCATGCCTGTTTTGGAGTATATCGTACGCTGTAACCCGCCAGCTTCGGCAAGAACCTGCTTGGCTTGCGCATCCTTGGAGTTGAAGGAAGGTGTCGAGGGCAGCGCCCAGCATAATGGCGAGAATCGTGTAATCATGAACTGGCCAAAACCGGGCAGCGGAGCTTGTGATGGAGGGGCCCCGTTGGAAGCTTCCGGTATGACATCCGGACCGCCCCACGCGCTGCTCATCTTCGAGAGAACAGAGAAGGCCATCTTCGCTGTGGTAAAGTCATCGATATCTTTCGAGAAATGCTCGATAGTGGAGATGACGGTCTCAAAGATGGGTTGATTTCCTTGCACTGGGTTAGCTTATACTAGACCTAGGACTGACTGTTGGTGATGAGGACTCACTTTCACTGATGATGACAGCACCCAAGTCATTGTTCAGAACGGCCAGCAAGAAATTCAGGTATTCCCGTTTCAGCTCAGCCAGTTGAATCTCATCATCCGTGCCGGTTGTGGTATCGGCGATTCCGGAGAACACTCGTTGCAAGAAGGGGGTTAGTAGTGTGTCAAGGATGGAATAGATTTCGCCCTTGAATCCGAAAATAACCTGATCTAGGAGACGTAGGAACAGTGCCATCTCATCGCGCGAAGAAGTCTGAGTAAGGAGGCCGTCAATCCACCTTGGCAACTGTGGCAGAATTCGAGAGCCGAGGACGCCGATGAGCCTCGAGAACGCAAACCGGGCAGCTGTCCGAACATTGAATGACGACTTGAGGGACTCCAAGGCAACCAGCGTGGCTTCCGACACCTGATTGAAGGCTGCTGAGACCTCGGGTGCAGGTAGAGTAGCGGGCGTGTTCGTTCCAGGCATCCAGTCTGAAAATCCGCGGGCAAGGGTTCCCAGTGCCATGATATCATGATGAATCTGTAGAATGGCTCGTTCATCGTGTGACTTAGCCGCTTCCAGGTTCTTCTCCATGTCGAGGAATATAGGATTGAGCACCGATTGGGCATAGAGGACCTGTTTATCCGCGGACACGGTGGGAGTCGAACAGATGATACCGACAGCTTCGAAAAGATACAGCTGGCTGTTAAAGATGGCGTCGGCTAATTCGTGGTCCTCCGAGGACATCTCATCACCGTCAGATCCCTCGGAAGGTAGTTCAGCGCGAATTACCAGGAGATCACCAAGGGCTTCCACAACGGTTTGCGCGACATTACCGACGTACTGCCTGAGTTGCTTGACCAAGCGCTGGAAAAGGTACCAAGAACGAGTCTTCACCTTCTTGATAGGATGGTGAACCAGTTGAAGGAAGTTCTCCAAAACACCTGGAATTAGATGCGTATGGTGCTGAAAGAATGAGCTATAGCGCACGCAGATTTCCATATACTGTAATTGCGTCGCCGGATGGGTGAATGAACGAATGTCTAAAACGTCGTTAGCCCGATTATTGAGATTATCCATTCGATATACCTACCGGACTCGACCATCCTGGCCATCATTTCGACGAGCCTTTCGGCAGCCTGGTTGTTGGGATTACCCTTGGTGTAGAGACTTCCGGCCTTGACTGCGAGATCTCCAAACAAGAACATTTCATGCAAGGCAAGGTCCAAGTCACGCCAGTCCATTTGGGAGCCGGACTGCCGCAGGTTCTCAAAGGTCGTTGCCACCATCTCCGACACAGCCTCCATGTACAGCTGTTCATTGACCGAAGCAATCATCTGCTGAAGGACACCAAGTCTCTTGCGAAGTTCTTGGAATTCTGCCTCGTCCGTCTGCTCATCTTCCTCACCCCACGAGGAGGTCTCGTCGTATCGCATCTTGGCAATAATAGCCTTCAAGATCGGAAGGAGGATCGAAGAATGCTGGGAAGCAAGGGCGGGGTTGACTTTGGCGATTCTTCTCAAATAGGTCAAGAGGTCGCTAACACACGAGATGACTGTTGAGCAGACTTCGTCATATTCATCGGAGAAGTATCTCAGGATATGGGGCAGGAAAGCCTGAAGCAGCCCATTGGCTTTCTCCTTGCACTCAGCTGAGACGCCTTCCTGTTCCAATGCCCGTACAATATCAATGACAGTGATATTGACTAACTTGGCGACGGTCTCCGCCAGATCGGTGTCATATTTGAAGGTGAACCTATTCCCGTGCAGAGGGGGGCTATTGGAGAGTTGAGAAACAATAGTATCGAGATTCAGGAAGATAATCATGTCGATCTTGTCCTCCGGTTTCATCTTCTTGCCGATGATCTCCGTGAAGACGTCAACCGCCGCATCCCGTACCTTCTCTTCTCCTTGTCTCAAATCCGCTTTCTCCGCGCGGCCCAGCTGCTGGAACAAAAGATCAAGCATTGTCTGGTTCACTACAAGACCGATATCAATCCAGCTGACCCAGCTGCCGACAGCCTTCAAGCACATCTCCACGATTACGTCGTTGCCGTCCCGCCATTCCGACAAAATCTGTTGCCATGAGCTGGTGATCATCTGCATATCCCTCTGCCGAATGAGGTCCTTGAGCGCATTCGCCTTGTCCTGTTCACCGCGGGATCGCGAGACCAAAACATCACCAATCTCGTCGTGGATAGAGTTGATAACCCGAAGGTAGAAGATAATTCCGGAGGCATTGTCGCGTGTCGTGCTCGAGGGGCTTCTGTGGGTCAGACTGAGCAGATCATCAAAGAATGATTCCCACCCGCTGGCGTAGAGTGCAGAGAAGAGAAAGGTGATGGTTTGGGCGATTTTGTTCTGGATGTTCGGAGGGTCGGATGCTCCTGCGTCCTGTCCGTACACCTGCCGGAGATACGCCAACAGGCCATCCTTGACGAACGCTAGGGCCTGCAAGTCTATCAAACCGCCCTGTGCAGCGCTATTGACCACTTCCAGAGCCACATGCCTCACGATACCCGAGCGCTGGGGAGTTTGTGTGAACAGTGAAAGGCAGACCTGCCATCCCGACGGGTCGGAGCGAAGCTGGTTCACGAATTCGAAGGCTTGCGTCTTAAGGGCTGGGTCTGAGGACGGATTCGAGGCGATTTCAATTGCATTTGCTACCTAGTTCGACAGTACACTGTTAGGCTCATCTCGTCCGGTAGAATCATCGTTGGTCTTGGAGTACGTAGACATTGTGGGAGGTTACGGAGGGGCACGCGAGGGGAAGGGTGGTGGGGTGGCCTTTTTTTCCCATTTTTCTCCCACTTTTGTGAAGAAGGACTCAAAAGCCACAAAGAGTTGGCATGAGGTTGCTCACCTGCTCTTCCATCTTCGACCAGCCGGGCTACCTTCGGAGTCGTGAGGACTCTGAAAGCGAAAATAGCGGTGATTCAAGAAAAAGTGGTTTGTCGGGATCAAAATCAACGGCGGTGGAGAGTCATAGCACAGAGGGTCACTAGACTATCGAACTATGCATAGTAGGTTTAGTTCCAGCATCAGAATAATAATAATACTAATAATCGGGCGGTGTTTCAAAGGGGGGCTTTTGCCTGTGGGTGCCTTAGCTTCTCATGAGCCCCAGTTATTCGGGTAAAATGGATAGGACCAAAAAAAATTCTTTCAGTGGAGATTGGGACTTCACTCACGCGAACTCTTGACTAGGACTTAATAAACTGATATGTATACAATGATAAAGTGTGACAATGAAAGGAGGTTCAGCAGGGCGAAAAGATCAGCCTAGCCTCAGAGCTCGATGACAGTGACGTTGATGGAGGGGAAAGAAATTGAGATCTGTTGTGATGAATCATTTCTTGTGCGCACGTCAAGCTGAACGGATGTGGCCCAGAAAGGGCAAGGGGCGACGTGCCTCGCCCGAAGTGGCCCTTGATGCCCGCACATTCAGGCACAATTGGCATCAACTGGGCAGCATCCATTAAATATCTCATGTTAACTGGTCCAGACACTTGGATTTTAATGTTCGAAGATGTTCATTTGCACTAGTCTAATTCGAATTACCTTCTCATCATGGTCATTATATATACTTATGATCTACTTCCTGGCTGCCTCCCGTTTCAACACCTGCTGTTCCATTTTCTCGAATCCTTCCACAGCCTTGCCATACTTCTCGAAAACACCCTTTTGATATCCATCTGCAATCTTCTCAATGAACTCTTCCTCTCTCCACCGTTGACCAATCAGGTCTTCGAAGGTCTGGCCGGGCTTTCTCTCAATAGCCCACACAGCCTTGTATGCTGCGCCCAAAGCGCAGGCATTATCTCCGACATCCAGCTTGTAAACTCCATCGCTTCCTCCCAGGATCTCTCCAGCTACCTTAGCAATAGCTTTGTTCTTCGAACCTCCTCCAACGAGGTAGACACGACGTGGCTGGGGAGGCAGTCCGTCGCCAGGGCTCTGGGTAAGACCTCGGGACCGCAAGCGAAGCGATAGCATCTGACTCTCCACAATAGCCCGCGCCTCGTCTGACGGCTTGTTCCATCCGTCGTCGGTTTCAGTCAGCGTATCACTGGCTGGATCGTAGGTGAAACGCCATTGTCCGGACCGGACATTTGGCACTATTTCTGGTCTGGGGAAAAAGAGCCCCATTTTCATGGGGTCCGATTCTGTCTTCTGGCCCATCGGGGGTGTCTCAAGCATGGTCTTGTCGAAGTTCTCCCACGACTGGGACGCGCCGCTGCCCGATTTCTCATTGATTGCATCACGAACATGTTCGCGCGCAAGGCCGCCGTTCTTGTAGCAGAGCATGAACATGTAGAGTCCAGGGGTGGTGGGGTGGTTGAAGAAATGTGTTGCAGGGTCTGGCTTGTAGCTTGGAGTAGACATGAGGAAAGTAGTCGAAGTTCCCAGAGACACCATAGCGTCGGACGGCCGCAAGGGCAGGGCAAGTATGGTGGCCGGGTTGTCGCCAGTGGAAGGAAGAATCTCACAGTCTGAGCTGAACCCAAACCGCTCAACGAAATAACGATTGATCTTTCCAAGGTGTAGACCTCCATCTTCCGGGACGTCACCTAGCTTCCGCTTGAGATCCTCTACGCCGAATGGTCCCGCACAGAGTCCAAGTAGTTTCTCCTCGTAGGCACCCTTCTTGATATCCCATAGGTTCATGCCGCAGACGTCCGAGATGTCCATGGGCGCAATATGACCTAAGAGCAAGGAAGCAAGGAACGAAGACACCAGCGAGATTCTCGCCGTCTTCTTGTAAACCTCGGGATATTTCCTCTGCATTCGGAGAATCTGAGGACCAGTGAATCTCTATCCAGCGAACAACCGTCAGCAAGCTCCCGTTAAACCGAAGGCATGGTACATGACCGACTTACATGATGTGCCTTGCTACCCGTCGCCTCAGCCAACTGCTCCGGACCTCCCAAGAAAGCATCAAACTCATCACACTCTTTTTGGGTACTAGCATCCTGCCAGTTCGGGCTAAAGGGGTGCGAAAAGGCTCCACTGAGCTGTTCCTCCAGCGACTTGCTCGAATCCAGCGACTTGAGGAGGCTCTCCGCCTTCTCGCCCCAGTAAACGCTACCGTGCTGCTGTCCCGCGCCGCTGATTCCCCTGACACGGCTAAAATCTAGTCCTTGTTTGCGCAGACCGTCCAGCACGCCATCCAGGGCTTGCAGCCACAGTGCAACGGGTGCGAAGACCTCATGCTCCGCCTCGTTGGTGAGCACGCCCTTTTTGATCGAGAACCCGTGGGAATCGGCATCGAAGTCGAATTTGGAGACGTGTACCACCTTCAGCTCTGAGTTGACCACCAGGCCCTTCAGCTGCTGTGTAGAGAGGTCGAACCCAATGTATAGAGGGCCCTGAGAAGTCATGATGTGTGTTGGATGACTGCGAATCCAACCCCGCGGGGAGATAAGATGACGTCGATAAGGATAAGAAAGGACGTTGACAGCGCAAACAAAGGTAGGATAAACGGGGAGTAAAATATTATGGAAGAAATAGGAATAGAAGAGGAGCCGAAGACAATAATAAGAAGGGTTAAGACAAAACTTAATGGTCAATTGGCAAAATGTCAGGTGGAAGCTCTGTCTCTCCAATTTATCCCTTTCTCGGGCAAATTCAGGATAAGGAAAAGTCGGTACCTTGGGAAAATGACCTCTTACCTCCTGGTCCCCAATCAATCTTTTTCACCTTGGGTGAGATTGACCATCATTTAGCGGGTAATATTTACTTACACCCAAAAAATTCATTTTGTCCAATGGCATTCCCATTTTAAGAAAGAATAATCCATCAATGCCAATTATACCTACTATAATATGATGCCGACGTGATGTAAACAGCCGGGAGAGCTTGAATGCGGGCGGGAGTGTGAGGATAACCCCACCGCCGGGAATTTCCCCGGTTAATATCGAGATCACTCTCTCTCTCTCCACAGAGTGCAGTATAGAGTACAGAGAATCTGAGGGTTCTAGAATCGGGCGGAATTACGAGAGTCTAACAAAAGGCGTCTGTAAGGTACAATATTAATCAGATGATCATTCCACTTTTTAAGAAAAGCAAAAGAATGGTTGATAAAGTTGACTACCGGGTAATTGTATGATGAGAATTTGAAGTCTTCAGTCTGGCAGTCTCTAGATTATTCACTCTATAGGCCCTCCAGGGACCAGATAGGCCAACAATAAAGCATCTTTTGTAGATTGCCGATAAAGTCTCCTCTCTTCGAGATCATGTTCCTTGTTCCGTTTGTGCCCCGAGCCGATCTCGGCTATCCAACTCCGGATATTCTAATCTCATCCTCAGCACACATGGACGGTCTTCTATTTACCTTTGCCTCCGGGGTATCACATGCTCTTCGGTGGAGGTCAAGTGGAAGCAAAATGTGCAAAGTCAACATGACGAATATGTGTCCCATTATCAGATCTTTGTATAGGAGAAAAGATGCAAGCGCTGTGGTTAGCGGGTCTTGCGGGTCTCATTCTCCTTGTGTTGATGGGCGTGTGCATGGGCCTCATGCACCGCTTCTATATCTTCCTCTTGCGGCTCGGGGTTGCTTTGCCTGGTGACCTCTGGAGCAATAAACTCCTCCGTGAAGTCTAGATGCTCCAGTTCGGAAGGCACAAATCGGATCTTGAGCCGCTTGACCCCGCGAACAGCCGCCCCGACGGCGTGTCGAACATTCTCCTCAATCTCGCGGGATCGGCTGAGTGACCAAGCCCCCGGTACCGCTAACTCAATCTCCATAAGGTAGTTTTGTCCAGATTTCATACCCTGAACGTCCCGGACCTGAATCGCGTGTGGATCTTCAAGTTTGGCAAGGATCTTGACTGCCGCATTGCGCACTGAGTCTTTGATGTCGTCATCAACCGTAGTGTCTGCCAGTTCGAGCAGGGATGTCGCAGTATTACCCCACCCAGCCTTAATCACCATCAGGGAAATGAGAAGGCCACCGACGGGATCAAGCCAAGACGCGTCTTGAAACATGTAAGATCCGCCGATCGTGATCAGGGCGACCATGCTAGTGAGAGAGTCGATGCGGTGGTGTACGGCGTTCGACGCGAGCACAGAAGATTTGCGTTCATTTGCAATTTTCATAGCTAGAAAAATAGCAATGCCGTAGGGGTTAGCTGGAAAGCCATAGTAATGTAGAGATAAATTGGACGAGGTGGGCACTCACTGGCACGGTAGAGCCATTCCTTCACAATAATTGAACCCCCTGCAAGCCATGCAGCATTGATATTCGGACCAAGGGCCTGGACTCCGTGACTATGCGAGTGGCCATGACCCAAAACTCCGGAGTGAGCGACCGCCTCCGCAGCTTCGGGAAAGAACTGATCCAGTAGAACTTGTCCCGAATTGAGGCCCATAAACACGCCCCCACAAAGCAGGAGTCCACTCACGCCCAGGGCACCGATGCTTTCGATTTTCCCGTAGCCATTGGGAAATCTCTCTGTGGGCGGCTTCAAAGACCACGCGACGGTTCCTAGGGTAAGAAAGTCGGATACGAGATCGGTGAGCGCATGATAGGCGTCGGCAATCAAAGCTTGCGAATGGAAGACATAGCCGCCAATGAATTTCCCAATTGCCATAGCGAGGTTGGCAACCAGGCCAATCCGCGTGATTCGGACTCCAGCGTCGCTTTTGTTCGCAGAGGTGAGGTAAACATTTCCGTGATGATGATGGTGATGGTGAGAATGACCCCCGTGGCCACCGTGCTCTCTGGTTTGAGTTGCCATGAGTGAAGTGGTTATGAGGTTCGGGGTAGATATTGTCTTTGTTGATGGTGTTAATGGAAGACGTGGAAGGGAGCGGACGCGAGCATTGGAGGAGAGGGGGCTCTTATGGCGCAGAAGGATCGTTGATGTACAAAGGACTCGTTTCAGGGGTAAGAGACGCGCGCCAGGAGTGCAAATGATACCGGACCGTCCGCTGAATACGGGGCGGCGGAGGAGAAAAGTTGATGGTGGTGTAGTTGGTGATGGACGACCGGCCCTGCACCGCAGGGGCTGCGTCAGCGGCATCAGGGCGACGCACGCACTCTCCGGGGAGTTAGGTTTAACTGTTTAAGGCACGCGACAAATTAGAGGCAGCAGATTATTTGGTAATTGATTCGAGGGCTGCGGTAGCTCAGGACACTGTGTTCTTCTTGGCTGTACCCATGTCTGGGAGGGGATCTCCAAAATAATCGATGGATAATATTATCTAGTTCATGTTATTCTGTAGACAGGTACACGCAGCATCTTGAAGGGTAGAAACCGGGAAAAAGAGATTCAAGAATGGTTTTGAATCACATCCGGCTGAGCCAAAGCCGACATGTGCTGACAGGCTGACTTGACTGGGCCATCGGCTCAAAGCGGGCGGTTCTCCCTCCCGACGGCGGATCTGCCCTTGTGCTTGCTGTATCTATCTACTGCTTACATGCTCGAGTGACTGAGGGGTCGAATAATGATCGTAGATTTTACTGTTCCCGCTTCTGATGAGAACCACGGAATTCCTCTATATTTCTAACTCTCAGAAGCTGCCCCATCGTTCTTCAATGGCATATACAGCGCTGATGCTCAACATCGTCATGGAAACTAAACAGCAGGAGCACTATGATATCAGCCCAGTGGAGCTACAGTCCGGATGCTTGGCGGTGCTCTGCCGATATCGCCAACTCTTTTTCGAAACCGTGGATGCCAATCTGGAACAAGCAACTCCTTGAAGACCAAGCATCAATCTGGACTTGTGAGTCTGCAAGTTCCCACTACCCCAGAGGGCGTGCGCGTTCCCTCTCTGCCAAGAAACGTCCACGCATGTCCTGTCTCAAATTGGATGGTGCACATTCGAATGCGTAATCATCTTCGGCTCAGCGGACTCGTGCATTAATTGGAGATAGCTGTGGCTTGTTGGACCACTGCGCGGTCTAACTTAGGTTCTCCCTTTCCGAAACACTGCGGAGAGTGCTTTGAGCCTTTGGTGAGTTGATAGTTATGCCTTTACGAGTCATCAACCACGTCAGCTCAGGTCCCTCGTACAGAAGCGCGCCGAGACCCGTGGAGTTGAGCTTCAGCTCGTACAGAATTTTCTCTGATGGTTCCTCCACTCATATCGAAACCATTTGATAAAGTCGCAACCAGTGAGGAGTTATGGCTTGCGACTGCTTTATATCCAAAACACCTTGTTACCATAGGACTAGGACTTGATGATCCGAGGGCCAATTGTGTGGACTAATACGGCTGTAGTACTCGTGAAATTGCCTCGATGGTCCATCAATAGAAGCGAAGTACAATCTGGAATCGTACCAGGTACTAGAGCTGGAATGACAGTCTCATACGAAACATACCTCTTCGTTTAGGCTGTAGAACCGGCACCGAAAAGCAGACGAGGCGTTCCGAAGTCAGGACATTGACCATGATATGCTGTTAAAATTCGAATTGATATATAACTAATGCATATTAGCAGGAGTAAAGAGGAAGGAGAGTCCTCTATGCCTCAACATTTTTCTCTTGCTAGCTTGACTGGTTGAAGTTAAAACAACTACTAAGGTCTACTAATTGAGGTCAAAGCCAGAGGTTAACGCCAAGACAAGTCAGCATGTTAGCTCAGGGGAAGAGCGCCGGGCTCATAACCCGGAGGTCCCTGGATCGAAACCAGGACATGCTATGTGATTCTTCTTTTTTTCCCACCACATCTTTCCTTACTATCTTGCCTCATTTATTTTTTCATCCTTTTTCATCCGTTTCGTCTATTTTCAATGCCGAACCCATCAAAAGTATCAGACACCGTTCGATGTGCTGTGGCTGCATAGTAGGGAGATAGTAGTGTACTGAGCTCAATCTTTGACATTACATTCTTGACCATCTTTGATCTGGATCCTGAAAATAGTCAGGCCAGACCGGGGCGACGTCCTACGCCTACATTCTTTTCAGCGATAAGCAATTTGCAAACATCAACCGGTCTGTTGAATAAACAACAAGCTGTAATACTTCGATGATCTGTCACGCAGGATCATATAGCCATAATCAGAGAACCATCTCAATCCCAAGCATGTTAGCTCAGGGGAAGAGCGCCGGGCTCATAACCCGGAGGTCCCTGGATCGAAACCAGGACATGCTATCTGATTCAATTTTTTTCCTCCTTCCCATTGTCGGTCGATACAGTTCTTACCACCCTATTTCCTTTTTTTTTGGCCGACGTATTTCTGGATAGGGTCATACGAAGGTAAAAGCGGAGAATCTCCCTTTCAGAGGGTAGATGCATTAGTTAATAGATAGACTATGACACATTTCAATTATGTTCTTGCCCAGAGCTGTGGTGGACTACTTCTCAACCTCGTGAAACTTGCATAGCGATTCTCCTTCCCGAGGTCACGATTGCTGGGTCTGAGCCAATAATCCACTTCCTTGCCAGGTTCTGCACGAAATCTTACTCGCACATGATATACGGCAACCTATTGCCGTTCGACCCCTGATCAAAGAAGGCTGATCAAGTTTCACCCAGCGGATCGGAGCAAGGAAGATATCGAATGTCCAACATCACTAGCGTAAGTAAGACCACATCCGCATCGAGCCCCATTCAACCCATATGAACAACATCAGCAATCTTTCCGAAGGCAAGCATGATCAGCGCTGTAAAAGGCCGTGGTTTGTCCAACGATACTAGCTGGAGCACCAAGTACCCGAATTGTCAGTGGACCAGCTGTCTTCTGTGAGTGAGCGTCGTCCATGTAGGAACAAGGCGATTTCCTTTTCCCGTGTCATTTCAACTCCTTATGTCCCAGGCTTAGTTGGGAACATAGTCTAGATCAATTTGCGTCGAGTCCTCAGTGTAGTCCGTCGTCCGCTTATCACAGATGATGATTTCGAGTGACACAAAGATAGTCCTTTGTGAACCAAAATCAAGAGATCATAATAGGTGGCTGTTCCAAGTAGGACCGATTTCAACTCCCTCGCCCGAAGAATCGGGAAAGCTTTTCAAACTCCATAAATTTCACTCCCGAGTTTGCCTCACTAGTTGTTGTTTCGCTTTCGTCGTCATGTTCGACTGGCGCAAGGCACTGAGCGACTATAATGTCCATAGTGTGGGTATCACGGCCGAACTTAGACCATTTGGTGCACTTGCACCCTTACTTCTGCCACATATGGCCCAAATAGCACTTTAGAGAGAGCGACATATTTGGGACCCCTGGCTTCCACACTGCTTAGATGGCATGGGGCAGTAAGTATCGATACGATATCCGTCCTTATTGACGGGGATGAGTTTCTCGGCTATCGAGTCTATGGAGGGAAGATACTTGGCATAGTGCCGCACCGTTGACAAAGTCTGTGACGGAGTATCTTCATCCGTTCTAGAAAGTTGTTGACCTGGCATTGTATGGTCCTTAGTACAACTATTTCGACAGGGCCAGGAGGTTGCATTAGATCCTCACTATTTCCCGGCATTGACTTGCCTGATCCGGGAGTCATTCCTGAAAATGTCTTCTAAAGGATTCGTTCATGAGTTGAGCGGCAGTGACGCCTCCCTCGCTGCCCGCCTTGATCAGATGCTCCTTGACTGTCAGCTCTACAGAGGCTCCACCAGAGTCTAATTACTCACCAGATATCCATCCCATCGACCAGCACCAGGACGAAGGGGTTACGTCCCTGCCAGGTTACTGTAAGAAGAGAGAAATCTCTTGTCTCGTAAGGAAGATGTTGAGCTTACCTGTCCTTTGGCTAGATTCTTCCACTTCTCTCTGTTTGCTTTTTCTTTCTCGTAATCGCTCTTAAGATCATTGTAACTCTGTAGCATGGACTGGAATTGCTGCAGTAGATTGTGAAGATGTTCATGATTTCGCCGTGTACGGCAGTACCGATTTGGCCTTCCAAAGCGCGAATTTCAGCTTCGCTCAACATTTTCTCTGCCGTCTGAGAAAATTTAAGTTGTCAAAGCAAGTACATAGGTAATTTGATTTCCCGTAATGCGTGAGTCCTTCACCATCTAGATGGTTGAAGAATTGAGAAGCATGCTGAAGCAGAAAGGCATAGGGGAGCAATGATTCTTATAATTATGCAGCTTTATGGACCCAGTTTGACTGATAACAGCATTGGGTTTGTCTTAGCAGCAGGTTCCCATTCATATTGCTTAGCTGCAGAAACAGTAAGGCAGTTAGCCGAACAGAAACTACCAGGAAGTTTGTACTTTGTGGGATACTGTTTATTATTCTTTTAATTTGATGAAACACTACTTAATTGTAACGACACGATGATGATTGTTAGATACAAGAGTCTATTAACCAGTTGCCAACTCTGGATATCTATCATGTAGTGGCCTCCTCGAAACTTCTCTTAACCATGATGGAGACAAGGACATTTTGGACATGTGGTCTGTTTCTCTTGTCAGATGCAAAATGGCTTACAAAAAGATAACGGATCAGATCACAGTTACTCGGTCTCACAATTCAATAGTGCTTTCATTGCGTGGATTGGGGTTACTGTATCATCACTGCGTAGCGAGCATGAACAAAGTGGAATGAGATGGACAAAAAAATAAACAACAAAAAATAAGAAGGTATTGAGTAGCATGTCCTGGTTTCGATCCAGGGACCTCCGGGTTATGAGCCCGGCGCTCTTCCCCTGAGCTAACATGCTTGGAATTGATGAAAACAAGGAACCTAAACGATTCTATAAACCAGCATAAATAAATAGAAAACCCCAACTGTATTTAAGGTGAGACCGAGTACAAAGTGTCATCGCAAGAATTGAATCGGTCTGTGAGGGTATTTAATAATTGGTGTCAAGGATAAGCAGTCTCTTCCGCTTGATAGTATAATCTCCACTCTACGAAAATCTCACTCCCTGCCGGAGTGGCATAAAGTGATTGCCTAAGGCAAGGAACCAATTCCTCGAATATATATGTATGCGGATAATGCCATCGAGAACACACTAGGGCACCAAACAACATTACAACAGCAACCAGCTATATCGACCAGCAGATACAATCTACAGGAGTCGAAAAATGTCCCAATTCAGCAAGATTCTCGACTGGTCTTTAAATCGTTGGTAGTATCTCAGGCCAGCCGGAATATGAACCTCATGAGCATCACTGTCGAGCAGACGGTCGAAGAACCCAACACAGAACACGAGATACAATCAAGAAGTTTTCTTCTCGCGTAATGTGTCCCTCTTGATTCCCCCGGTTTCATTAATAATCAACTCATCGCGCTCCCACATCAACTCGACTGCAGCCCCCACCGGCCCGACCAGAGTGACCAACAACACGGCCTTCTTTAGCAGATCAAGCCATGCAACCTTGCCATAAACGACCAGATGAGCAGTCTTATACAAACTCAAGGCCCAAACCAGCACGCCCGCGGAGCCAATCAGATAATCCCAGCGCAGGAACACATGCACACCCGCCCCTATGTCGCTCACTTGCAATGTTGGCTTTGTCCAGGGCAAGGCAATCTCGAACACCTTGAACGGATGCAGAGCAGCCAACAGCCGCTTCTCAAAAACGACGGGCGCAAGTACAGTAGCCATAGACACGATCCAGGAGATGAGGTGGGTCAAGGCAGCGTTGGCGAATGCAAAGGCATACACGAATCGCAGCGACCGGAGATTCGCGCGTCCACCTTCAACCGACCGATCACTGCTCACAAAGGGACCGAAGACAGCGTTGATTATGGTGAGAGCGATCGCAACGTATGCAGGCCAGGGATGCCAGGAGGCGATAAAGATCTGCTTCATGTCGACGGTGACGTGCTCCGAAACAGGCAGGATCATCAGCAACGAAGGAACCATGAATCCAAGGATAAACACCACAGGGATTGCATTCAGAACAGAGCGAGGAATGCGGATGTTATCAGCGTTGGGGTTGCGCGCGGTGATGGAGCTGTATAGCTGGCAAGCGCAGTACAGGGGCGTGGCGAACGCGAAGGTGAGTACTTGCGCTACGAGGCCGAACATCATGGGACTGGTCCTTCCTGTCAGCTTTTTCTGTCATAGATGTGACTGAGGGTTACAGACAATGCAGCGATCGTCCAGGCATTTCCGCGTCTCCAGGACTCCAGAGTCACGAGCGTCCAGGCAGCACCAAAGGTACCAGAGAAGGCGATGGAATGCAGCGTCAGGGTAGGATTACTGCCATCTGTGGCAGGCCAGAAAAAAGTGGTCAATGCAGCCAGCACAACATCCACCTGCTCAATCCCCGTATAGACGGTGCGCAGAGGCTCGTTGGTGCCTGGCAGCGTCTTTGTAGAGATGGCTTCATGTGCCAGACGATTCAAGCCGTTGATTTCGGCGAAGTAGAAGATGGCGTACAGCGCGAACACGCTGAGCAGGGGAAGGATCAGTCTGGCTGTCATCTTGTTCGCAATGATGTTCAGGTATGCAAGGCGACCAGCATACGTGTGGAACGCAATAGAACGTTGACATTGACATATTTATAACCGATTTTCGAGATCTCAATCTTACTTTCGGGTTCGGTTGACGGCGGCATGGATGCATGCAACATATTTCCTGAATTGGCAAGCCTTGCGAATCGTGTGGAGGAATAACGGGTCGCTAGCCAATGTTTGGTTTTCAGGTGTTCGTGTCTGCCGCAATAGATCTCCGAGCTCTATACCGAGGCAGTGGTGATCGATCACAATCTCCGGTCGGAAAGGAGCACGGTCAGTGCATGTCATCCACGATTCACATGGTGATAGATTTGCAAATGTTCCAAATGGCTCGATTAACAATGGCTGGCCTATTGTTCTAGAAAACCGTAATGGTACCTTTGGCGGCCCCGATGAGCGCTTTCACTCCACGCGTAAAGCATCAATCGATGGCTGATGCAGCTTCGTTGAGATTTGCTCTTGTGCTGGTGATTTTATGTTAAAATAATGGCATCCGCCACTTGAGCAGCTGCCTAGGGTTTGGTATCTCAACACAGACAGCGCTACTCCGAGGCGCTTTTTGGTCTGCATCTGCTTGAAGAACCACGAGCTCGCAATATGGACTTCGATCGGGCGTTTTTGAGCACCGATGCGAGTGAAGAATGTGGGCACTGTGCGATCCCACCGCGGACTTTGTCAATTGCTGAACAAGTTTGACACTGGCCCAATGTCACGAGCGTCAGAGAGAATGACCCGTCGTGGTTCGAGGATCGATGCAAGGTGAGACATTGGCCGAATGGTGAGCTCGAGTTGTTGAACTATCTCTAAACCGTGGATCGAACTGTTGGATGGTATGTAATGGGTAATTGCCACTAATGAATCATGTGAAGCTTAGTTTATCCTTCATGTTGACATTGCAAGAGCATTAACACTATTTGAATGGGCATTGTGAACTGGATCACTCGCTATATCGCATGAGTCAACATGCAAGGTAGATATGTGCTTCATACACCAGCGCAGACGATTCCAAACCGTCTTCGGAATCCAGTCCGTTCTGAAAGTGGTTATACACATATGAAGCAAGCCAAGTGTTTCTGCAACTGTCGCGTTGAACACATCTACAGATTTCAGCCTGAATGCAAACACTCCGGTTGATATCAGGCTATATAAAGAATTATGGCAGCACTGGATGCAGTATGGCTTTCATGAATAATAGGTTCTCTCGCACAGAAACGATATTCGACAATGGAGTCTTTCCCGGAACCTAATCCAGTCAAGGAACTTACCATTGCTGATTATCTTCAAATTGCCGTGACAGTTTGCTTTCGAGTGCCATGGACTGTCTTAACGACTCTCTTGCGGCGCTGGGCGCCCTGGTCTACTTATCATCCGCCCCCGCTTAGGGAACACGTCTTCCGGCATGTCATGACCTGGTGTGTATTCATCAAAACCAATCCTTGACTACGTGTGTTTCTGTATCGATGAATATTCATACGGTGTGAATTCTCTCGTAGCCTGGGAAACAACACGCCCGGATCGCTCTGGGACAACGTCGCCGATCGAACCGGCCAGAACCTGTTTACCTCGAACCGCTACGGGCATCTCAAACGCCAGATCTACCAGAGCGTACGCAGAGCAGACTTCTGCGGCTTCTGGCTTTGCCGTGGACTGTCAGCCGAAGCGATCCACCCCCGCGATGCCGATCTGGTGCTCTTCCACTGCCATGGCGGCGGATACGTGAGCTTCCACCCGTCTGCCGGAGCGCCAGAACACCTCTTCATGGCGGAGCTTCTCCAACGGTATGGGCTCACGGTCGCCATCTTCTCTCTGGACTACACCCTCGCCCCGGCAGCGACGTTCCCGAAACAGCGCGACGAAGCGATTGCCGCCTACGACTGGATCAACAAGGAGCTGGGCGTGGACGCATCCAAGATCGTGGTCATCGGCGATTCCGCCGGGGGCCATCTGATCGTTTCTCTTCTGACGGGCCTTCACCAGCGCTATCGCAGAGTCAACGATCGACACAGCACCGATCACCCGCCAGACCGACCCGCCGGAGCAATCCTGGTCAGCCCTTGGTTGAATCTACACACGTCACATCCGCGCGCGCTCGCGCTCCACTGGGAGGAGCGGCTGTTCAAACACTCGCTAGACAAATGCTGCGAGCAGGTGATGCGGGACACACCCGCCGACATCGCCGAAGTGTACAGCAACTTCGCCATCGACGTGGCAGCACGCGGCTCCTGGAAGGAGATCCTCCCCGGCCGCACGTGGGTCTCAGCCGGGGCGGAGGAGCTGGTATTCCTGTACGACATTGAGGATTTTGTGGCGCATGCACGACGTGACGGGGCGACGATCGCGCTGGAGGTGACTGCAGGCAAGGATCATACGTGGCAGTGCTCTGAGGCGCTCGGGCAGCATCCGAAATTACTGGCGATGCAGCCTGGGGAGGATGACGAGGGGCTGATGGGGGGTTATCGACGGATAGCGGAGGAGATTCTGAGGCTTGTCGATCGATGACTGTGGGGCTGCGATGACTCGATTAGATGAAGCGCGTGGCATGATGGAATGAAGGGAGATCTGTTTCATTGGTGGAGGGGACGGCTCATCTGCAGAGTGATATCATTATCAGATCCAGGTTTGTAGATGATAATGTCTTGTTATCGATGGAATATATAAGGTCCACAACGTATGGACTTTTTCTTTGCAACCCAGACATCCCAAACCAATAGTTGTCTTCCCAGAGAACCCAATCTGTCATCTACAACGCATCAAAATGCCTGCTGTTATGGCAAGTCTCACAAGCCCATCGAGCGAAATCTATCTTCTAACACAGCAATGGTAAACATAGATCACCCTGAAGTCGAGTGCGACCGACGACCAAATCAAACAGTAAGTGTTGCTGTCATGCTAGCGAAGTCATGCATTGACAACCCCAGGGTGAAAGACAACATCACCTCAAGTGGCGGCAGCATCAAGTCGGACTTTCAACTGGTCAAGGGCTTCACGTACGTCTACCCGTACTCAAACACCGGATCGCACTAACGAGGCCATTCCAGTGCTGAGGTTCCAGACGGGATGGTGGGCGTCTTGTCGAACGATGATCTGATTGAGAATGTAGAGGAGGACGCAAACGTGAGCATTCAGCAATAGAGATAGATACCTTCTGTACTATATGAGATATGAGATACGACTATATACATCGTCCAGGAGATAGAAGCATCCATCATGGCTTGTACGCGTCCAATGCCGCATACACAGCCTTGACATACGCCTCAGTGCGTCCATTTCCCATCGTCCCAGAACCCATCTTATTCAACGTATACGTAATCGTCACCTTGCGATCGACATCCATGATCGCGAGGGACCCGCCCCAACCTCCCCAGAAGCACACTTTTCCTTGCGGCATCCACTCCAACGCCTTGTTCTCCGGCGCCGGCAGCCCCATGCCCATCCCAAACCGGAAAAAGAGCCCCAGCACCAGATCCGCCCCGCTGACCTGTTCCTGGAAGATCAGATCGATTGTCTGGGGCGAAAGGAACCGCTTCCCGTTCGCGCTCCCGCCCAGCGTAACCATCGAGGCAATCCGGTTGATCGCACGCGCATTGCCGAATCCGCCCGACGCACCCTGCTCCGCGCGCCGGAACTCAGGCGTCATGCACGCCGTCGCGTCGGCCAGGGTCCCTCGGAATGCGCGCGCAGGGATACTCTGGGGATCGAGGGCGGGCATGTCTATAGGTGGAGGGGGCACGATGTCCGCCGTGCGCGGCCAGTCCTTCTCTGCGACGCCGAGCTGGAAATCCGCATCGAGCGGGGTAGCAAGCTCGTCGCGGATGAACTGCGTCAGCGACTTGCCCGAGACGCGCCGCACGAGCTCGCCGACTAGGAAACCCTGGGAGGTAAGGTGGTATCCCGACGCGGTGCCGGGGGTCCACCAAGGTTGCTGCTGGATGAGTTTCTCCGTGGCCAGGGGCGTGTTGTAGTATTCGTCGCGGGACAACGGGGGATCCCAGGCGGGTAGGCCGGCGGTATGGCTGAGGACATGGCGGACCTCGATGTCCTGCTTGCCGTCCGCGGCGAACTCGGGCCAGTACTGGGCGACCTTGGCGTAGGGGTCGAGCTGGCCGCGGTCGATGAGGAGCAGTGCGGAGAGGTTGGTGATGATCTTGGAGACGGACCAGACGGGTGCGATTGTGTCCTGGGTCCAGGGCTTTGTGCGCGCAACGTCTGCGTGGCCGCCCCAGAGGTCGACGACGGTCTCCCCGTTGATGTTTACGCAGATGTCGGCGCCGAGTTCCTCGCCGGAAGCGAGGTTCTCCTCAAAGATAGCTTTGAGGGAGGAGAAGGCCGGATGGCAAGTGCCTTGGACTTGTGTCATTTTGATTTGGCTTTCCGACAGATGTTGATGAAGAGAATGAAGGATGAGGCAGAGGAATCTCACCAGGCGGGGTAACTGTTGCTGTTGGGCAATTTTATACTCATTCCGTTCCTCGGCTGGTAGATATTAGGCTGACGTGAGTTTAGTGCGCCTTAACCTGAGACATGACTTAGTATATAACTAGTTAACTAGTTCTTATGCCCCCACTCATCATGGGTATACAGAACTAAATCTGATTGGGGGTCATAATATTGCCAACAGAATCAGCTGCGGCTGAGAGAGACAGAGAATATGAAGACTGTAGCTGAGGAAACAAGATGTAGCCTTGCCAATTGAGTTAGTGTCAACATTCATAAATAATACCAAGAGCGTTGTTTATGATGCTGCAACACCCAACGTCGGCTTGGATGACATCATGTATCACGAACCTCAACATCGCTTTCGGCCCTTGATCTCTTTACAAGCCAACATTGAAACGAATGCCGATTCAATCGCATCTACTTGCCGAAGCCAATCAAACATGACAGCTGAAAGTGTGGATAAGCATTCCGAGCCGCTGTGTCAACCGCGGATGCTTCGGCGTCGATGACATCAAGTCTCAAAGTGACCGAAACACCTGGGATCGCGATGAAGACCTTCTTAAATCCCGGATTCTGCACATAATTCGCAAGCTGCGCAGCTGTACGAAATGTCGTCTCCCAATGTAAGATCCAGTAGCCTCTCATCCGGAACCTCTGACCTGGAAGGGGCTCCCACCTTCGAGGATGTCCGCTCGGAGCCTGTCAGTCGGCGTCAGACGAACATCGATCTCGCTCGTGTAGAAAGTCTTCGTCTGACACACAGATCAACGGTCGGCTCGTCTGCAGGACCAGCACCTCGGGAAGAATGGCTTCCTTTCGGCGACGGGAAGGACTATCCTCCCCTACTACCTGATCCGGAGAAGTACGTTGTTGGATTCACCGGAGTAGATGACCCAATGCACCCGCATAACTGGTCGATGACTAAAAAGTGAGTTGGCATTGAGGCTCAGTCGGAATGCGACGCTGATGGCTGCTTGCCAAATGAAGGGTGCTCCTGTCCTCTATTCTAGCCTACATCACCTTCACCGCATCGTTTGCCAGCGCCATCTTCTCGTCCGCCATTGGCGCCATCTCAGAGAAGTTCAGCATCAGCACAGAAGTTGGCACGTTAGGGGTCACTCTTTATGTGCTTGGATTCTCCGCAGGACCGACAATATGGGCCCCTGCCTCAGAGCTGATCGGTCGACGGTGGCCGATCACGATCGGAATGCTCGGATATAGTATATTCACCATTGGGACTGCAACGGCAAAAGACGCGCAGACCCTTTTCATCACTCGCTTCTTTGCTGGGCTCTTCTCCGCCAGCCCCTTTGCCATCGTGCCGGCTGCCTTTGCTGACATGTACAACAATAGCCAGAGAGGTGTAGCGATTGCCATGTTTGCAATGGCTGTCTTCGTTGGCCCCTTCGCATCCCCTTTCACTGGAGGCTTCATCACAATGAGTTACCTCGGTTGGCGATGGACCATGTACATTTCCGCCATCATGGGATTCTTCGGTGTCGTCCTTCTGATCTTCTTCTACAAGGAAACATATGCTCCGGTGGTCCTGATGGAGAAGGCAGCAACTCTGAGACGTCAGACACACAACTGGGGAATTCACGCAAAGCAGGACGAGGTCGAGCTTGACCTTAACGACCTGATCACGAACAACTTCAGCCGGCCGATTCGCATGCTTCTGACCGAGCCCATCGTGTTCCTCATCACACTCTACATGTCTTTCATATACGGAATCCTGTATGCACTGCTCGGAGCCTATCCTATCGTGTTCCAACGCATCCACGGAATGAGCCTGGGCGTGGGTGGCCTGCCGTTCATCGGCCTGATCGTGGGCGAGTTCGCTGGCGGAATGTACTCCTTGATTGACGCCAGGTATTATGTGCGCAAACTGCGCAATAACAACGACATTCCAATTCCAGAGTGGCGACTGCCACCGGCCATCGTTGGCGGTATGGCCTTCACCATCGGCTTGTTCTGGTACGGCTGGACGGGCTGGACACGGTCCATCCACTGGATGGCTCCCACGGCTTCCGGGTTGTTCACCGGCTTCGGAATTTATGTCATCTTCCTGCAGTGCTTTAACTATCTGATTGACTCGTACCTTCAATTGTGAGTACATATCCGCTGCGCCTGATTCGCGTGCTAATGCGTACACAGTGCGGCATCGGTCTTCGCTGCCAACACCATCCTTCGATCAGCTGTCGGAGCCGGTTTTCCCCTCTTTTCTCGCCAGCTCTTTATAAACCTCGGAGTGCAATGGGCAGGAACGTTATTGGGGTGCTTGGCGTTCATCATGATTCCCATTCCGCTGGCTTTTATCAAATTTGGTCCCCGTCTGAGGCGGCGTAGCAGGTTTGCTCCATCGCCAGCGGTGTTTGAAGAGAAATCAGAGTAGTTCTGAAACAAGAGGGGATCCTTGAATTGGGAGGAAGAGATGGTGCTTGCAGCTTTGCAAGAGGATCATGGATGATGCACAGGCAGCTGTGACGGACAGCTCTACAACGACAAGCAAGATCATAAAAACAGAACAAACTAGACAAACAAACGAGCAGACCATACTCAACCATGCTTTGATCTGCAAGGCAAGACAGTAAATGATAACGGATCCGGGAGGCAGACACTCGGTTCATTAAGGCGGGCGCCAGGCTGCCGGCAGCCCACTGGATTGGGTTAGGATTACACGTCCCTGGCCTGCTTACCTCCCGGCTTTAAGCTGTACTTCCCCAGTCTTTATCGCCGTAGGCTTACATTGGCTGCATGACGTCTTCAGATTTAGTGGTTGGGAGACTGAATCAGAAATGGTGATACTATTTACAGCATCTGGCCATGTCATGCTCCTTGTTCTTGCCGCTTTGAACGACAGCTTGGAACAAACGGTCCAATTCGCACCTCCATGCAGACGGGGTTTTCGCTGGATTATCGTGGTGCATGATGGTTGCAGCGACTTCCCAAAAGGGAAACCAATATCTGATTGGCCAGACGGACGCCAGACACCAAGACCACCGTTTAGTGGCTGATGAGACCAGCTTCAGCTGTGGCATCATGATGGCCCCGAGCCTGATATTGCTGAGAGAGAGTCAATAAAAAGCGGGCCTACAAGTACGGAGGAATATATAAAAGGGAATAAGATGCCCTCCCTTGGAGAAGAGAAATTTGTCCATCCTGCTTATTATTACATTGTGACTCAAGAATCCACAGCCTCATCTAATTCCAGCTGTTCCATTGAAGCTTGCATATCTATACCTACCAAGATGGTGATGCTCCGATTGACCGCCGAGCAGTACCAGAAGCTGCCAATTCTGGTAGACGAGAAGACGTGCATCGGCAAGACCTATATCATCACCGGCGGCAACTCTGGCCTGGGCCTCGAGACGGCGCGACACCTTGTCTCGGCGTCGGCCGAGTGCGTTGTGCTGGCCGTGCGGAATCTCAAGGCTGGAGAAGTGGCCAAGAATGATATTGAGAAGACGACAGGCCGCAAGGGAGTTGTTCAGGTACGTCTGCTGCAAGGTATCCAGGACTTTCACAAAGACTGACCTCTATATATAGGTACGGCATCTAGACATGTCGACCTACGCATCTGTCCAGAGCTTCGTGGAGAAGATTACAGACGAGCTCGACAGGATCGACGGCTTCATCTGCAACGCAGGCATCATGACCGACGCGTGGTCGCAGTCTGAGGGCATGGAGACGAGCATGTTTGTCAACGTCATTGGCACCGTGTTTCTCGGCGCGCTCATGATGCCTAAACTTAAAGAGTGTGCCAGCAAGGACAACATCAAGCCCACTCTCGTCTTCATCGTCAGTGTCCTTGGGTACACCGCCAAGAGTGAGATGGACAAGAGCCGCAACGGCGTCATCTTTGACGGCCTCAACGACCAGAAACGGGGCAATATGGACTCGAGGTAAGATTTACACTCCTATCCCGTCTTCCGGCTTTGCAGCTAACATGCGGTCAAAGATACGCCCTCACCAAGCTCGTGGAAGAGTGCGCCGTACGCCAATTTGCAGCCCTCTGCCCCGTCGAGCGCACAGGCGTCGTCATCACCATGGTCGCGCCTGGGCTCTGCTCCACTGGCCTAGGCCGCGACGCCCGGACCTTCATCAAGATCATGCACGAGGCGGTTCGCGCCATGATGGCGCGAACCGCAGAGGAGGGCAGCCGCACCATTCTACACGGGCTGCTGGTGGGTGAGGAGGGCCACGGCAAGCTGCTGTCCGGCTGCAAGATCAAGGAGTTCTGGGTGCCCACGTGGCTCACCAACGAGGAAGGCCAGAGGCTGCAGAAGGGCATCTGGGACGAACTCGTATCCAGGCTGGAGACTGTGCAGCCCGGCTGCATCTCACGGCTCAAGTAGATCTTGTAACATCGTCCCGAGCTGTACCACAAGAACCGACACGCCCCTATGCGGGAATCGGATGGAACATGACAGGACATCTATGATTAGCTGACATGATAAATGCCGCATTTCCAAAAGGTTACAGTAATATTTATGTCCGCTTTCATTATGATTCCTGTGATGACATATTCCCTGGAATCTTTCTGCTCCCCAGTCGTACATCCTTCCATAGGCGGCAGCCTGGGGCTTCGTGCAACGCGAATATCCAAGGAAACTGACTTAGCTGCCGCTGAATGACAACCCAGCTGTCTAGCTCCAGCCTCTCACAAAGATCGGCAATTAATGGCGATAGCCACCGACAGTCTTTGATATCCAACACCGATATCCCACCTATAAAAAGAATCCATAAGAGTAATGCTGGATCAGAGTCCAAAGACTCCGATGCTGTGACGCAAAGGTCTTGCATGGTCCTTCCCAGACGATCAGAAAGAAGGGGGCAGCTAGATCCATCACGGGTGTATTCGGGTACCAATGTCGTCATAAATGCCAGCATCGCAAGGTATGTCACCTCGCCATAACGTCCTCCGGGCTCAGTAGACGCTTGCATTAGAGGCGAGATATCCACGAGGCGATAAAGGAGCGACACAAGTGTCTCCGTATAGTCTAGAGGGTCAAGCTTCAGTCCCTGCCTCCTCTCTACCTTGTTTAGCAGCCTTGAGAAGCTGAACAGATCGAGCATGATGAGTGGCATCCATGGGGCAGCTCCTGGGGAATGGCCGCTGCCGACGTCCGGGTCGCATAGGACCGGGTGAACGGGTACTTCATCGCCGCGAAACAGGGTGTGTGTGCCATTTTGCATTGCTAATTCAACATCGAGCCTGATAATCTAACTTTAGCTTCACCCAGAAGGGACGAATGCTAAAGTGAGGCAAACTGGTGGCAGTTGAGAAAACAAGAACTTTCACGTACCTCAACGGCTTCAGTGCCAGCGCACGATTCTCTTGCATCAGCCGGGCAATCCCACCCCGCAGCTGAATCATGCGATAGAGCCCGTGGAGATGGACCAGTCCCGTTGCAGGCTGGTGATGTATTTGCTGGTAGATGGCGAGGCTGACCACAGCAGCTATGGCGCTGTCGGATACGGAAAAAGGACCCGACAGTTTAATGTTGACCAAAGCATACGCCTGTGAGATGTGGTGAAGCGTTTTGGGAGATATTGCTGGTTTCCGCTGGAAGAAGTCAACGTAAGATGAGGATATAGCCAAAGTGCTATGAAAATCTGCATTTCTGGTTGTTAACGGTCTGCATGGACCGGCTGACGATGCTGTCACGCACATGCTTCATCTGCTAGAACGTAGTTGACCCAGATCGACTTTATAATATCGTACTTGGTACAGAACTGCGGCGGAAACAACGCATCGCTAATGTCAAAGAACCCTGTGATTCCAACGTCAGGCACAAGGGCACGTGGATGACTAGCCGAATATATGAAGGCAGCATACACCGATGCATGAGCGCCGTGGAACCGGAGTCGAGCTCTTGAGGGAACGAAGTGAGACACAGGTCGCCCCAGAGCACCTGCCGCGGCATCACGTATCCGGATTTTGGAGCATTCAAGACGTGCTTGAGCTCTACAACAGTCTTCTGCTTCTTGGCTGATCGGCGCTGCTTGCCCGTATTCTTGCCTCGCATGACGTGGGAGCGGATGATGCGCCTGTCAGAGCTGCCTATCCCGCTCGGGCTCTGGCTAATAAACTGTAGCGCCATGGTGACAGTGATGATTTCGTGCTATTCAAACGCAACAGGCCTGGCCATCCAGTGGTCCCCTTCTCCGAAAGCGCAGATGATACAGGGAGTGCTGTTGGTTGACGATAATGACACTGGCGATTCGCTCGCATCAGCTGATATCCCCGCCTCATGTTGCATTAGTTAGCTAACTACGCGGCACTAGCGCCACTATGCGTGATTGCAAAGAGGTGGACGAAGACCGCGGCATCTACACAGTAGTTACAGCAACAACAAGATCACGTGCGTAAACAGAACAAACAAGACAAACATCGATAAAGGGAATCACTATGCTACATGATCAATAGCTTGTCTATCAGACAGGCCTCTAAACTCATGCTCTCCCTGTGAGTCGACAATAATAAATAGTATGATATGATCAACAGTGAGCTGTCAGAGCGAATCCTTATCAACTGCTGATAACTCCAGCAATCTCGAGATAGGAGATCGGAGTGATACGAGAACAACGCTTAGTCTCAGCCTAGTCTACTATCTACGTTAACATCACTAGGACGTCAGTCAGGCACGGGAACTTGTGCAATTCCCTCGGTGATGTCCGCTAGATACCTTATACCTTACCATTTCAAGCTCCCTTGTTGCGTTATTCTGCAGTCATAGAAGCTGCAGACTTGGAACCCTTCTATTTCCAGATATTTTTCGCCATCAACTCCATCGAGACCCCGAGAGATCCGTCGACCAATGTCCTTTGGGCCTTCTGAGTCGACCCGCTGAAACCAACGTCCCGATCGGCAATTACCACACAGAACAGAGGCCTCACACTGGACAGAACCACGGACTGCCAAGGACCGCCAAGCTCTCGCCCTCAGAGATAAGCCATTGATCGAATCATATTCTTCCGTTCGAGAAATTTTTTCTCCATTTTTTTTACCCGATTTCTTATCGGTCGCGTGGTTGGTCATGCATGTCATGGAGGGATTGGAAATAAAAGTCGCATCGCGTCTCCAAACTGTGCGCGGGTTTTTCCCTCCGTGACTTTCTATCTGGCTTCAGGCTGGTGATTCTTTCTCCCTTTATTTCCCTGCCCCTTTCTTATTTACTGTCGCATCATGGGGATCACTCAGGCGGTCGACAGAATCAACCTCCGGGTGGCTCAGAGCCCTGTTGGGCGATGGTTTCGCCTGGAGAATTCAGGACATGTCAGTATACCTCTACTTGCGGAGGGTCGGGCCCAAGAGCTCAGAAGAGAAGCTTACCGATGAGACAGCCGAAAGAACGCAAAGGCAGCTACTTCTTCACCGAAATTCGCGCCGGTCTCGCTACCTTTTTCGCTATGGCCTACATCATCAGTGTCAATTCCAACATCACCTCCGAATCGGGCGGGACCTGTGTGTGTCCCCCCGAGAGCCAGGCCGATCTCTGTAACAGCAACACCGAATACCTGATGTGTGTCCAGGAAATCAAGCGCGACCTCGTCACTGCCACAGCTGCCATCGCCGCATTGTCTACGTTTTGCATGGGTCTCTTCTCTAACTTGCCTGTCGCCCTGGCTCCCGGTATGGGTCTCAATGCCTATTTCGCGTACACTGTTGTGGGTTACCACGGCTCCGGCATGATCCCGTATAGCCTTGCTCTCACCGCCGTCTTTGTCGAGGGTTTCGTCTTCTTGGGTTTGACTCTGCTCGGTATCCGACAATGGTTGGCTCGTGCATTGCCAGCCTCGATCAAGCTCGCCACGGGCACGGGTATCGGTCTATACCTTACTCTTATCGGATTGAGCTATAGCGCAGGTATTGGCTTGGTAACGGGGTCTACCGAAACTCCGTTGGAATTGGCAGGCTGCATTTCTTCTCTGCGTGATCCTACGACTGGCATGTGTCCCAGCGATGCTAAGATGCGTAACCCGACGATGTGGGTGGGCATATTTTGCGGTGGTGTGTTCACTGCGCTGCTGATGCTGTATCGGATCAAGGGAGCTGTGATCATTGGTATCTTGCTGGTTTCTATCATTTCTTGGCCGCGACCCACGCCGGTCACCTACTTCCCTCATACGGAGCTGGGTGACAGCATGTTTGATTTCTTCAAGCAGGTGGTGACCTTCCATCCTATCAAGCATACACTGGTTGCTCAGGATTGGAATCTCTCAGGCCATGGTGGACAGTTTGGATTGGCCTTTATCACATTCCTGGTAAGTCCGCGTTCTGAATTTCTCCGCCATCTTGACTGATCAGCGTGTAGTATGTTGATATTCTTGACACCACCGGTACTCTGTACTCGATGGCCCGGTTTGCTGGAACCATCGATGAACGCACTCAGGATTTCGAGGGTAGTGCCCTTGCTTATGTATGTTTCCCTCTCCAGTGTGTTTCTCAATCAATCTGACGATGATCCCCAGATGGTCGATGCAATCAGCATCTCTATTGGCTCTCTCTTCGGCTCGCCCCCTGTGACGGCATTTGTCGAAAGTGGTGCCGGTATCTCTGAGGGCGGAAGGACGGGTCTTACCTCCTGCGTGACAGGTATCTGCTTCTTTATCGCCGTCTTTTTCGCCCCGATCTTCGCCTCTATCCCTCCTTGGGCTACCGGCTGCACGCTGGTGATTGTCGGCGCCCTGATGTGCAAGGCAGCCGCTGAGATCAACTGGCGCTACTACGGCGACGCCATTCCGGCCTTCCTGACCATCGCCATCATGCCCTTCACCTACTCCATTGCCTATGGTCTGATTGCCGGTATCCTGAGTTACGTCCTCATCAATGCCACAGCCTGGCTCCTTGAGAAGGGCTCCGTCGGCCGGGTGGTGCCTCCGAACAGGGACGAGTCGGATCCATGGTCGTATAAGGTTCCCGGAGGATTTTTCCCTCCCTGGCTGCGACGGGCCGCTCGGGGCAAGAAGGACTTTTGGCGCGAAGATGAGGAGGAATCGGTGAATATGGGGGTCGTGCCTGATGGATCCGTCTCTTCGCATGACCGGCCGGAGGGAGAGAAGAGTGGAGTGGGTGTTGGAAACAAAAGCCTTTGATCTATAGCCTTGGTATAATATTGCATAATGTAGCACTTCACACGACGCATCTAGGTAGTTGTGCACCTCGAGATGATAATTCGGGTGTCATATTATTTCATAAATGAAGAATAAACAATGATGACTTTACTTGCGATATAGAGAGAATTCCATCTTGAGATCCCAATACCTCGATATGATAACCTCGATCATCTACATGCATGATACTTACGGTAAGGTGCCGGAGGGCTAGACCAGACCGGCCTGGCTTTATCCACAGGACATTCCATCTTGTCCCGTCAAGAGCATGAGAGATATATTGGAGTTGAATATCACAGAACCACAAGGTAATAATAGCTACCAAGCAATGAAGGAATATCACTACATATCACTTTCCAATAATTCATGCTGCAAGGAATATTCAGTAGATCATTACAATACAATACCGCAGAGAAGCATGAACAGCTTCATCCGCCAATAAGATGGGACGACTCCCTTGGAACAGTCCGGGAATGGCGTAATTAATACCAGCTCTGTCACGGCATTTGAGGTTCCTTACAGGCCTGCTTCGGGTTGAGCGCATCAAGTTCCCCTTCACTTTTGACCCCTTCCGTCATGTTGCATTGAGGCCGATTGCCTTCCCCTTGTTCTACTTGATCTTTCCCACCTTTTCTCAATTATTGGCTCTTCATTGATTCCAAATACCCGGAATGGCCTGAATCCACACTAATACCCCACTCATGGCCGAGTCCAAACCGTCTCCAGCCCCGCCTGGTGGCTCTGGTACAAATGAAGCTCAGCAAAAGCGGAAAAATGTCGGCACAGCGTGCTCGGCCTGTAAAACGCGCAAGCTCAAGGTGTGTGAAGCTGTCAGCTGCCCTATGACTCTGGAAAGCGCTACCATTGACCCCGAGTTCAGTGCTCAGGAACCTCCCCATGCTCCAACTGTATCAAGAACAACGTCGAATGTACCTTCGACGCCAGCGCCGATAAACGCCGCCGCGGCGCCCTAAAGCGCAAGGTCAACCAGCTCGAAGAGAAAGAGGATCTCCTGATTCAGCTCGTCAGCACCCTCCGCGAGAGCGGCACCCAGCGCACCATCCAGCTCCTCAACCTCATCCGCAGCAACGCCTCCCTGGCCGAAATCCAGCTCTACATAGACACGCAGCTGAAGTCCGAGCTGGAACAGACACCGGAGCTGATCGAAGTGTGCAATGAGATACAACGGTTCGAGCAGATGGGGTCGCGGTCGCGGCGTCGTATTCTCGACGCGCAGAGGGCCTCCGTGGAGCCCTTGTTTCGCGTGCCGGCGGCCCCGTGGACGACCGTCACCGAGGATGACGACCATGTATCGCATTTGATTTCGCTGTGGTTTACTTGGGTTCATCCGTTCTACAACTGGATCGATCGGGAGTTGTTTCTGCAAGACATGCAATCGGGTTCATTGGACTCGAAATTTTGTTCGCCATTTTTGGTGAATGCCATCCTGGCCGATGCGTGTGTAGGTCGTCCCAGTTCGACATCTTTGGACTCGCTGGTGACTGGTGACAGGCATACGCGAATTGTTTGGAGTCAGATGCTTCTTCGAGAGACGCGGCCGCCCAGGGTGCCCGCTTCTACAATGAGGCCAAACGATTGCTAGACAAGGAAGAAGGCAGAATCTCCCTTGCGACTGCCCAAGGGCTGGGAGTTTTATGGATATGGTACGTTTCACTCGCTTGCTAGAGCTGGCCTCTGCTGAAATAGCCCAGCGCTTCCATGACCAGGAAAGATCGACATGGCTGGATCCATCAGAGCCAACTTGCGTACGCCGTTCAGGAACTATTTCCGAGCATCACAGCTCCCAAGAATGCCGACGGTGAGGCTCTTGACCTGGCCCGAGCGGCCAATGTGACAGTTTGGGGTTTGTTCAACATCGCGATGTACGCAATGCCGTGTCTTTTACCAGTGCCGGACGGCTAGAACCAGGGACGACTGACCAGTCCCTGGACCCAGGACCCATGCCGTATCGAGTAAGAAGGCGCCTTTGATCAAACCGCCGCGAAAGCTATGCCTCCCGCCGATCACCCATGACCTGGACGCCGACCTGTGGGTACCATATCCAACCGAGTCCGAAAAATTGCAAGCGCATACACTCTGTACGTTCCGAGCCCTCTGTGGTCTGAACGAAATCGCCTACGATATTACCTACCCCCATTTCCAAGGGGAAGTCACCTCGTCAGAGAAGGAAAAGACGGACGAATTGCAACGACGACTGCGAGAGTGGCAAAGCGATCTACCGCCCTGCCTGAAGGAAAGGGACGCTATTGAGGTTCCGCACGTCCTATGTCTTCAGTAGGCTTCTCGTCCCCGACGCGTACGCTCGAGAGGAGTAAATGCTGATTATTTGCAGCATGTACCAGCACACGCTCATTATAACCGTCTACGAACTCTTATGCAAGAGTGAGCGAAATGGTCACTCAGACCAACGACTTTTCCACATGATGCCAGAGACCCACCAGGAGGCCTGTCTGTCATCTGCAAGGAGCATCTCTCAGCTGATGCGCCTTCACCGTTCCGCGTGGGGTGTTGAGCGCATGCCACAAGGCACCAGCCAGCCGATCAACACGGCCTTACTCGTCTTGCTCGAACGGCTGGATGTACCCGAAAACCGTGATGCGTTTATTAACCTCAGCATAGCCGCGAAAGCTGCATCTCGGCGATGGAGCTGGAGCAAAGCTGCTCTGGATAGGATTCGCACGCGGGCTATTATCCATGGCCTTCATCTACCGACCGAGACAGATTCGTTATTTGCTGACTTTGGAAAGCAACCCAAAAATGAGCCTTCAGACGAGTCTGCGTTCACCATGGCCGAAACGATCGAAACCTCAGACGGCGAGGGCTCTGACTTGTGATGCATCGGCTTCGCACTAACCAAGTCAAGTCTTGTAAAATAGATTTAGACTGCGCTGACCTCGACTCGGCTTGTACATTTGTTTTCTGCATAGCCAGTCCTCCTTTCGTCGGATTGAGCTCTCAGGTACCTGACTGCGGAAGCATGGCAGGCGCGAGCGATTACGGTGATCTCAGCAGACGATCTCGACGATATGAGATCTGGAACACATTTGATGTTCCCCGATGATGTGGCCAGTCCGCAAGCTACTGACCTACGCACGGCTCCTGCTATAGTGCTGTGCTACCCTCGGCCGGCGGCCTAGGCTGAGCCTCAATATGTACGAAGAGACCTCCTGAAAGTTTACGCTGATGGTACCAGTTACCAAGCTATGGACATTTGGCGCCCGAGCTTTCTGCACATTAGCAAGTCGCAGATTTGTGCCTCCTCAGCGTTGGAGAGTTAGAATTACCCAAGTGAAATTGAACCAGAACCTTTTATCGGCCTTGTCATCGCGAATCCGCATCATGAGTCTATTAATCATATCTGGCAACCAGAGCGCCATTCCGCATACAAGCATACGCCAACACGTTGATCGTTATCATTGCATCATCAGTCATAAGCACATCAGGCAACCGAGCCACCATCCTTCAGCGGTCTGAGACGTATACGGGGGTAATAGTGCGGGAAATAATGCCACGAGGCCCAGACCAGCACCGTCGCCAACGTGAGCAGCAGCGTGATGACCCAGTACAGCCAGAAATTGCCGGACATGATCCA
This sequence comes from Aspergillus udagawae, assembly GCF_001078395.1. Classification (NCBI taxonomy): domain Eukaryota; kingdom Fungi; phylum Ascomycota; class Eurotiomycetes; order Eurotiales; family Aspergillaceae; genus Aspergillus; species Aspergillus udagawae. The sequence goes on along the minus strand of NW_025091267.1, from coordinate 1,484,093 downwards.
CAACTGCGCACCATTATTACTCGACAGATTGAAGAAGTTTGTCCCGAACAGACCCTACATTCTCAGCCATTTCCACTCATTCAAATTCCTAAACGAGGCTTGCGTTGCACATACCGATATAAACGTCCCCGGCAGATACACCATACTCACAACCGCCACCGTCTTCATCATCGCACCGTCCTTCTGCGAAACTAGATTGAACGCCAGGTTGATCTCGTTGCGCAACCGCTCGCTAAGCGATTTCGACCGCGTCAGGAGCGAATGCAGCTGTTTCGCGACGAAGTGCGCCCGCTGCGCGGTGTGGATCCAGCATCCGCGGTTTTGGTTTGTCAGGGCTTCATACTCGGCGCGGAAGCGCGCCTGCTCGTCGATTAAAGATTGTAGCGTGTGCGTGGCTACTTCGAGGGTCTCGTTTGCGTGGAAAATGTGGCGAGCGATGTCGTGGAGGTTGGGAAAGTTGAGGGGGGGAGGGCGTGGCTCATTGCGGGCCTAGGTTTTTAGTTCTGGTCATTCTATTCGGAAATTACTTTCTGCTTGGGATGGGCGGGGGTTACCTTCTCGATCGGCCGGACCAGATCCCGCAGAGACCAGATCGACTTGTCGTATTCATTGACTACGCCTTGGGCGAAAAGCGTGTGCCAGATGTATGGGTTGCCCCGCTGGTTTGGGGCGGGGCGATGCGCGGCGAGATACTCTGCCACGATGTCCGGGAGGTTCAGGAAGAAGACAAGTTGGCGGTTTTCTTCTTGCGGGTGCCATTGGACAAAGACGGCTGTCTGGACCCAGGCGTATTTGCCTGGTTTGACGACGTGTTTGATTTTGAAGCAGGTCCATGATACTATACCAGATCAGTGTAGGAAGGTTGAGCGTGGGGGATGGACGGACAATGCTTGGTGACTTCTCCTTTATCGTCAATGTCATAGTCGCAGAAGAATGTCCCGTTCAGGTCTGCCTGAATGACGGGGAAGAAGTCAGGAGGAAAAAAGACGTCTGGGTTCTTGTGCTTTAGAACGGGCGAGACTTTGATGCTTTTTTCGGGGTAATTGGCGTATCTGTTTTATCCGGTATGAGATTATGCTAGCCAGAGCCGGAGAAGACCTACAATAGAACTATTGAAGGTGGTTGATGTTGGTAATTCTCTAACTCCTCCCACAGATTCGCCTGTCGCGATGTCCAGGTGTGCTCATCTATCGATGCTAAGTATTGTAGACCCTCAATTAGATCCGGCGGGTAAAGAAACGTACCATTTTCTTCAACAACAGTCGCTATATCCACTTTCTCATCGACATAATTATCCATTGTTGAGTCTTGTCTCGCCCTTTATTAGATGAGAGGCCGAAGAGAGTAAGAAAAGGAGGAAGTCGGACGCTTCATCTTATAACTGTATGTGGTGGCTGTGGCAGCACTAAATCTGCAGCGATACGCTGGCGGCCGTTGACCCTGGGCGTCTCACTTCACCCTCTGGCTGCAGATCTAGCCTTGTTTGCAATTCTAGCCTTAGCCTTAGCCTCAGCCTTGCGATATCTGGTAGCCTGCTCGATAAATTAGTGACCGATAATTGTCATACTCATATATAACAGGTAAAGTGCGTACTTCCATAAAAGACTATGGACTGTCTCACAGCCACCCCTGTAGCTCCCCATACTCAAACGGTTCAGAAATCTCAACTGAGTTATTCGCAATCACATAAAAAGATATCCTGGGAATATTTTCCTAAAAGACTGCGAACAAATTCTTTAGGGAGAGGTATTGTCCGAGTTCCTGTGATCGCAGTCGATTGCCTGCCATCCATTGATTCCGAAAAATCTACGCTGACACGCAGCGTGGGAGGAACGAATATATCTGGAAAAAGGGCAGCGTTGTCAGTAGTGATTTCCATCTGGGGTTGTTGGTGCAACGATTGAAACATCTGGTAGGTGTCCGTTTGCGCTGATGTCGACGTAACTTGCATATCAGGCGTCAAGGACAGAGAGATATGGTCAATTAGAAGAGAAAATTGTTACCAACTTGCAAGAAACCCTTCTTCAAACCTGATGATGACGAAGAGTAGCACTACTGATCGTCATTAGGAAGGCTAATCAACCGCTCCATCTACTGATGATGATGAATGTGCTTCGACATCGGAGAGGGAGGAGGCCACTGGGAAAATGATTGTGCGTCCAGTATGTCTGATGTGTTGACTTGTTTCGCCCCGCTCTGACGACTGTCTTAGCTGGTATAAATCATTATATGGGAATGGGCAAGTCAGGAATATGCAAGTGTCGCGCCAGCCTTGCCTGACACCTATTCCACTATACCTCACCTGACTTAGGAGATGCTGATATATGAAGCCTTCATAGACTTGGTGTCAATAGTTCTGATTTGCACCCCGTATCATCCACGTCGGTCTGTAATGCACCACATCAGTGTACTGTGCACATTTGTTTCCGGTCATCTCAATACATACACTCTTCCACAGAACAAATGGTTCTCAAGCTTCTCATACCCTAAGCGGCCACATACCTAGTCACTAGGAGTATGTTGCAAACCTGTTCACCGCTTTATACGGATTGTTCCTCAGACCCTCAACAAAGCCTCTAACTGTGCGTGCGGCACTACTCCTTTACTCACCGAAGACCTTCGAACAGTCTGAGATCGAAGAGTTTCGGCAAGAGACCCTTGAGGCAATATCTGCCACAGCTTCTGTTCAGCATTTGCATCTGAGAGACCTCTACCTAGCAGCGGATGCACGCCGAAAAATGACACAGAGACCGATGGGCGTGTTGACGGTATTGAAGAATGAGAGTCGCTGATGATTGCTACTAATATGCCAGGGAACAAGTTCTATATCTATTGCAGAGGCTTCTGTCGAGTACAATGCGTGGGCTGAAGTATTGTCGAACAACGAGATTATAGAGCTCTGGGGAAAGCATCGGCCAACCAAGCACAGCCAGAATTTTCGAGGCATACAAGACACCAAAACATCAACATGTGACAGCAAAATCAACATTATTCATGCTTTATTTAGCAAAAAGATCATTGATATCCTTGATTGGGTAATAATGCCTCTAACCGAGTTTGAGGAGGTCCACCCGATCAGCTTGGGTTTCTGTCATGGTAGTTCGGATCCTGGCGATTGTTCAGCCGGACCATGCAAACTATTTGCAAGTTGCAGCTGCAGCTGCATTAGGCCAGCCACCGACTTTCCCACATCTTGCAACAACGATAACACAGGATAGGAGAATTTCTCGTCAGAGATAAAGATGTGGGGAATCATCTGGCAGCCGAAATGAGTGTTAAATCAGAACTCATCGATGCCTCCCGCATAGACCTTCCAAATCTCGCGTAGCGTCACTCCTCATGTTGTGAGATGGTCAGGTGGAGTACGTTACATGGACCTGCCGATCTTCTGCATTGTTTCCCGCATCTTATCTGCAAGTATTCAAGGAGCAATTGGTGCTAATGCAGAAGTGGAGTTGACTGGGACTGCTGCTGAGCTGAATTGTAGTCTCCAGTTGGAGCTGTAAGGTCAGGCATAAAGGCCGCATGCGCCCGCATTCCAGCGCAGGCTTTTTCTCAAGCATTGCGCTCTATTACCTTGCATCAACTTTGTTCTAACGATGCATCTTCAACTGGGTTTGGCTGCCATCGTGGGCTGCGCATTTCAACCTGTCGCAGCGTACGTAGCTCAGCAGCCACGATCTCAAGAGGGAAAATGCCAGAAAACTACGGTTGCAATCTTGTAAATGCATATCTTATCTTTTTTCGTATATCCATATTTGCTAACCCTCGCAGAGGAGCCGGGATGGCAGGAATCAAGGCTGCTGTATGTTGAACATATGCCTGGACGCATTCAAATCTGACCGTAACAGCAAACTTTGTCCAATGCATCGATCCATGACTTTGTCATTCTAGAATACCGTGACACAATCGGAGGCCGCGCTTGGCACACGAATTTTGGCAAGGACGAAAATGGAGATCCTTATGTCGTGGAGTTGGGTGCCAACTGGGTATGTCATTCCTCGTTTGTGTCGAACCACTCTGACCTTGAACAGATCCAAGGCATTGGGACTCCGGATGGGCCACAGAACCCTATTTGGACACTAGCCAAAGAGTTCAACCTCAAGAATACATTTTCCAACTATGACAACGTCTCCACTTACAATGAGAACGGATATGCCAACTACTCGCATCTCTTTGAGGAGTTTGACGCCGCCGACGAGATTGCCAATGCCGCGGCTGGCACGATCCTACTGGAGAATCTACTGGATCAGACAGCTCGGACAGGCCTCGCTTTAGCTGGCTGGAAGCCCAAAAAGACCGACATGGAGGCGCAGGCTGTTGAGTGGTGGAACTGGGGTAAGTCTGGCCGGTCTCCGACAGGAATGAATTTAACCGTATTAGACTTCGAGGACGCTTATTCACCACTCGAGAGCTCTCTGGTATTCGGCTATGCTGGGAGCAACCTGACCTGGAATGGCTTTAGTGACGAGGACAACCTTGTATGGGATCAGCGCGGATATAACACCATCATCAAGGGCATGGCATCGCAATTCCTCAAGGCGAACGACACACGGCTCCGTTTGAACACGCAAGTCACCAACATCACTTATTCCGACAAAGGAGTGACGGTGTACAACAGCGATGGTACTTGCGTTCAAGCGAAATATGCCCTATGCACATTTTCCTTGGGTGTGCTGCAGAATGACGCCGTCACCTTCACACCGGATCTGCCCTACTGGAAGCAGACGGCGATTGAAAAGTTTACCATGGGCACCTACACCAAGATCTTCCTTCAATTCAACGAGACCTTCTGGCCCTCAAACACACAGTACTTCTTGTACGCGGACCCTAAGCTTCGTGGCTGGTATCCCATCTGGCAATCCCTCTCGACGCCTGGTTTCCTGCCCGGATCCAACATTCTTTTCGTCACCGTGACCAACCAGTTCTCCTATCACGTCGAGAGCCAGTCAGACGAGGAGACTAAAGCCGAGGTGATGGCAGTGCTGCGCAAGATGTTCCCGGACAAGGACATTCCAGAGCCGACTGCATTCATGTATCCTCGCTGGAGTACCGAGCCCTGGTCATACGGAAGCTACTCGAACTGGCCCGCAAGCACCGGCCTGGAGGAACACCAGAATCTGCGCGCCAACACCGGCAGACTGTGGTTTGCAGGAGAACACACGTCTCCAAGCTACTTTGGGTTCCTGCACGGAGCCTACTTTGAAGGTCTTGATGCCGGACGACAGATCGCGGCACTCTTGCAGGGCCGCTGCGTCTACTACAATTCGACGATGGAACGGCTGTGCGGCCCTCGTACGCATTACGAGACACTGCATGGAATCACGCCTCTGGCTGATTATAGTGCAGTCAATGGCTGGATTTCCAACAGTTTCTACGATTACAATGATGAATAGTCTGTAGCCTAGACTTGTGTTGGTTTATTTATCTGGAGTCAGGAATGCTCTAGCAGTTCAAAAGATTTGCACTACTAGCGATCACCATGAGTTCTGTGAGGGTTAATATATATCCCTTATCCCAGGCTACGCAATGTAGTTTACTTTACGTCAGGTACCTGTGTAGAATAAGCTTATGATAATAATCATAATATTGTGATCTTATTCATGATCTACAGACATCCCAGTCTGGATCTGTAAACAGAAGATAGGAACCTTAAGGTCTGAACTTAAAGTACATAGATCCCCTTTCCTCCTCTAGATTCCACTAACTGGTGCGGTAAAGCGCAGAAGATAAAGATGCAGAAGCGTTCCACACCCTGGATGATCACTGGATGATTCATCTCGGCTGTCCATTGAAGTCATCTGCTATGACCTGGATTTCAGTCACCATTGGCTCCTCACCAAAGGTAGCACGGGCAATCTGTATATCGTGCAGCTTCTTCCTGTCGTTCAGTAGGTGGCTTGACTGGTGGATCAACAGTATTGGACTCTAGGCCCTGAAGTTGTTTCGAGTCGGTCACAAGGTCGGGCCCGCTGGGCCTTGGGGGAAACCCCTCGGAGCAGGGGGGACTAGCCGGGCAACCGGCCGGCGCCCCGCAGCACTGGGGTGGGGACGCCCTTGACAGGCTTCGGCCGTCCGGCGGGCGCTTAACGACCAACTTAGAACTGGTACGGACAAGGAGAATCTGACTGTCTAATTAAAATATAGCATTGCGATGGCCTCGAGGGAAACCATTTTGAGCTCGGTGGAGGGTAGCCCGGGAATGTCGACTGGTGTTTGGATCGATGAATCACTTGACGCAGTAGTGCTTCTTGCGAGGCTGGTCACAAGGTCCAGCATAAGCCATAGATCATCAGCTTGTAAGGTCCCCGATTTGCATGCACTGTTAACCGGTAGGCGCCTAGGATATAATTAGTAAATCTTACTATCACTTAAGACTGCTACTTACTTCTGAACAAATTTGTTAAAGTTTGCTCCGCGATCTCCTGTAGAGCATCAACTGCAGTTCTGGTCATTCTGAAGCTCTGATCCGGCTGGACATCATCAACAATTTTTTGAACAAGGCGTCGAAGGGTCTTCTGCGGAATGATAGTCCCAATATTCTGTTGATAATGATTGTTTTCACGCAATGGCCCCACAACACACTGGTAGTCCATTCCAGGGTGATAAAAGGCCTCCACCCAGAATGGATCGTGGTTGAGGTTTGCAATATAACAGGACATATCGACCGCCGTGTTATACAGGGGTGTCACTCATTAAGGACTTCTTCCAACTCCTCATCGTCCAAGACTTGCGGTTGTTCATCAGTAGGCTCGAGCGATGACTGCTGGAACTGGTGTCCCACCTTGGAGGTAGATGCGACAACCTTAGTTGCACAACTTAATCGACGGAAGGAGAAATCTCCCTCCATCTGGCGACGATGTTAGTATCGTGCCGACCATCCACCCCAGGGGTTTCCTCCGGACGTCCTACAAGAGCGTGTCAAGCGGTGCGTGGAACTGTGTGAAAATTACACGACCGGTTTAAAACCGGACGTGAGGGCCTTCCAGTCTCGCAACCGACTGATGGACCGGGTCATGATGGTTTTGGCCTCGTGGTCTGTGACGAGAATCGCCAGCAGCTGTCTACAGACAAGGCTGATGCCCAAGAACACTCACAGAGCAGAGATATGCCCTGAGGAATTGAACGGAAAGATAATGTGTCGCAAGGGTAGAAGATCGGCGACTCCCTTCTGCAGCTTGGGCTCGGGCTTGGGCTCAGGGTAGGCATGCGGAAGCTGAAGAGGAGACCTGTCGTCTATAAAAGAATAAGCCATCCGCATATGTTTGAAGAATAAGTAAAGAATAGATCGATGACTTCTCCGGCTCCCCATGCGAACGGCATGACAGGAAGAAAAAGTCAATGTCAGATAGGCGCCATGCCCCCGTTCTTGATGATCAAGACATTTTGACATATATGGATGGGGCCCCACCATCCATAGTCTCATGTCGTCCATAAGTCGCCGGTGGGACTCTGGCCATCCGATCTCAATAACAAACGAAGGTTGGTATTGATTGTCTGGCTTCAGGCAATAATCGGGGATTTTTCTCGAGTTTGCGTAAGGGCCAGTGAAACGTGATTGCACTGTCCAGACTTAGCAATTTCGCGTATAGGATAGCAGCAGAATACTCACATGGGCTCATGACCATTGTCAAATTCCTCAGCTGCCGACCTCTGACGAGATTCTTGTTCGAGTCTTGTGGTGTTACCACTGTTGTTTGTGTCTGATTGGCGGTATGGCCAGCAATTAAAATCCTCATCATCCCTGGAAACTACTTGAATCATAATCGTCGTCGCGGTGTCTCCTGTGACGTCTAGATCGGCGTGTGCGAGACCTCTGTCCCGAAGAACGACGCTGAGAGCTTTTTGATCGGTCGTTTTGAGCGGAGCTGGGCAAGTATTGCTAACAGTATGATGTGCGCTACTGCCACATGCGCGAATGTGTGACGTTCAGGGAGTAATGATTATCCATCATCGTCTTTCATATTGTGTTTTTCTCGCTTCCAACGTGTCCGGGCTTCATCGGCATCAAATTCTCGGGTAATAACGCATCGATGTCGATCACGTACTCCTCGGCAGTGAGAGTTGCGTTGATCTTGGTGTCAACGAAGGCCCTCAGTACAGACTCCCCATTTCAAAGGAAGTCAAATGTTGAGCAGTTGGTAGGGACACTTACGGGCCAGAACCCTGAGATCATTTTTGCGAACCCAAGGTATTTGCGGTCATAACCAAAATGGACAACTGCTAGTTTCGAATTTGACCCCCTGTGATTGTGGCGAGCCCTAGCCACACCGGTCGACTGGGCGAACCACAGTATGATGGTAATTCCCATCTGCCGGAGAATAAACCCGTTGCGCGATATGCGGGCGCTTGGAGACACCGGTAGCAATAGTGGGCCGGAGGGAGAGCAGCAGAAGCCGATATACCACTCCAGTATCTGTGAGAGATCGTAGGCGTTGTCGAGCATCCCCTCGGCCGTCTTGCCGACCCAGCTAGGGCTTTGTCAACAACAGAAGCAACCACACGTACAGTAGCGCAAGTCGAACTGCGCTTTGAGCACTGCTTGCGCAAGATCGACTTTATCACATCGAGTGTGCAGTTTATTTCTAATGGCTGAGGGCTGGCGGTATCGTATTCATTCAGCGAAGTGCGCAGGCAATGCATGCACCACAAGGAGGCGGCAATAAGAGAACCAACTCTACAGACGCGCATCCATAGATCTTTATCATTCCGCAGATGCTGGAAGGAGGATTCAGACCAACCTGCTTCAATAACAATTGAGGGGAAAGGAAGGCTGTCAGGTTCTGAACTTAAAGTACATAGATCCCCTTTCCTCCTCTACATTCCCCTAACTGGTGCGGTAAAAGTGCAGAAGATAAAGATGCAGAAGCGTTCCACACCCTGGATGATCACTGGATGATTCATCTCGGCTGTCCACTGGAAGCCATCGGCAATGACCTGGACCTCGGTGACCACCGGCTCCTGGCCAAAGGTGGCACGGGCAATCTGCATAATGTGGGCGACAACACACTGGTAGCTCATGCCAGGGTGGGAAAAAGCCTCAACCCAGAATGGATCATGGTCGAGGTGCACATCGGTGGTAGTATCATGAAGAGCAAGTTCAATGAGTTGCGCATCGTCGGCAAAAGGAGCATTGCAGTTCAGGCACTGGAGACATGATGGCTATTATCATACTAGCCAGTCTGATGACTGAAAAAAGGGAAGAAGAGACAGAGGTTTTTAATAAAGAATGACAGATAAAAGATAAAGATCGGGAGGCCTTACCTAAATCACCCCTGGTTCAATTGATAAGCAGGAGAAGTTGCTGAGGAGAAGGAGGCTGTGGTAGTAGAATAAACAGGAGAGAAGATTCAGATGGACTAAGAGGTAGAGCGCAATGGTAGTTGATGAGATTATAAAAGAAGTCTGGTTCTTGGGAAGAACCTTGTAGATTCCGGGATTCAGGTGCTTCTGTTGGGTTGGAAGGCTGATGTTCCTCCTCCTTAATAGACTTGATAAATTCCTTGAGTAGCTCGTTCGACATGACGGCCGATGATCAGCTCGGAGGGGTATAGCGCTATAGTTATAATCGACGATTGGGGTATTTAGTGGAGATGGGGGGGAAAGCGAGCGGGAGTGAGGAAGGATGAGAAAAGGCGTGCTCGGTTGGAAGAGTTAGCAAGATGGTTTGGTGGTAGTTATTGGTGGTAAGAGTGCACAGCAGTACGTTATCAGGTTGTCTCTAGATGAGGGCAAAGTGAGGCAAAATCAGTGAAGGCTAAGATGGTATTAGTAGCATAATAACCTAGCAGAAGTGAACAGTACGTACTCGTGCCAACACCACCACAAAGAGGCGGACTTCATCGCGATTTAAGAGACCGTCAAGAGGCCATTCCCCAACAGCAGCTATAGCCCACCGCTGGTGGACATCGTGCAGTTCAGTCGGCATATTCTTGATTCTGAGGACTCGGGTATGCGCGTTAAAGCTGACCCTATTATAAATTTTTATAAAAGGTCAAAGGAAACTATTAACAGCAAGGGCACGGCCCCGTTGACACGTACAGGAGCAGCCAGAGGCGGCAGCGGCTGAACCGGCCCTTCCCTATTCGCCTCGCTTCGAGAACTCGACCCTGGCGTAGGGCGTCATGAATATTGGACTCAGCAGCAAACGTAAGAAGCGCGGATGATATACTGCGCCAAAGATCGTACCTTGAGGAGAATGAGAAGCACAAGGATAAAGTTTACATTGATGTGGATGGCGGGAGCACAGCGACAGCCACCATGGTAACTGCAGCAGGAGCCGGCTGTCGTAACATGTTAGCTTTCATTCAGAGGATAATCGCCTGAGTGTATACTCACCTGATGGTGATGATTGTTATGGTGGTGCTGGAGAACCAGTGAATCAATGGAGGGTTGCATGAGCGACAGAGTCCAACCGACTGGGCACAGTAATGGCATTTTGTCCACTCCGGAAACGTATCTTCACAGGGTTTGCCTGGAAGAGTCCGGCCTGGAGGCGACTGCTACGCCTCTAGAAGGCACTTTCTGAGTCGGTTCCTCGACGTCTTAACCGAGTCCCACAAGTATTCCCGAAACGAAATACCAGAACTCCCCTTAGCTAATTATGAACTAGTTGCGTAACTCGTTCGATATCTCCCCGGTAAATAAAGAACCATGAGAAACACGGTCATCGTTGCGATACCATGCTCCCTCCGTTCTCACAACTATGGGATCGATGCGGCACAAGATGTTGAAGTAATACACCCAAGGTCAATCTTGGAAGCATTCGGGCCATTGCTGCCTTAATTGTCGGATCTCATCCTCCCTTTTGTCATCGCCTGTTGCACCCTCAATTCCCACATTCAGAGAGCAGTTTTGAAGCGGGATAACTAAGTGCCATCCGCTTCCATGGTGTTGCGTGCGGACCTGGTCAGGTCGCGGTGTATATTAGCGCGACCCGCCCACGTTAAGCTCCATTTTTTGCAGTGATATCCGGTTTGTTTGGTTTGTGAGTGGCAGGAAGGGGCTTCTGTATATAGCTGTGGCCAGCGACCATGGAATGCTGCTTGACAGATCGTCGAGATTCTCCGCAACATCTAGGACGCGGGCTATCTTCTCCTCGACCATGACAAAACTCTGCCGTGTTGACCAGAGGGCCATATATGTTCTGAGAACCTCTTCATGATGGAGCCAAGGGTTGTTATGGTCTGCAATCTCCTACATGTTCGCACCCTCGGCGTCGTAGTTTGCCGATCAAAGGTGGTTTCGCAGCTCACGTCCTTCTCGACAGGAGAAACCAGGCGAAATGCTAGTTTGGCCAGGTAGTTCGGCTATAGAGCTGCTGCATGGTTGGGCAATGTGCTTTGGCTTGGGTTTAAGCTAAGCTTTCTTGGACTTCCAAAGCCAATAATGGTTTTGGAAGAGACAGAAACACAGCTTCTGTCAAGTGCGGAGAGGGAATTGGCATTTCATAGCAGCAGGACATCAATCCTGTCCCCATTCTCCTGCAGCATTTATAAAGGCAGCGGGCCATCGAGTAATCCCATCCTTGTTCTGTATACCGGGCCAAGTGTGGCATTTGGACGAGAACGCTTTTGCGAGAGACTTGCAAAGAGAAAGCTGTATAAGATTTCCCCAGCCGAACAATATGGCATGACGGCGATGGAGAGTGACAGTGTAAGAGAAAGATCATTTTGTGAAGAGAACTCAAAAGTTGTATGTGTCGGCATACAATAGACAGGACGAATCACAGTGAATAGCTTACGCTACTACTTGAAATAAGTGAATGCAGAGGCTTTTTCATGAGTATATTGCTCAGATTCACATGCAGCAAGCAGACAGAGTGAATACTTTAGTCCAGAAGTAGTGGGTAGGCACGCGGGTAGTATAATTAAAAGGAATATAGTCTATAGCGTCAGAGAAAGATGGAAAGGTTTGCAGGGAGGAAGTCTTGCTTAAATAATATTAGAGAACTATGCTATTTGTTTGCTATTGACTTTCCATTATAGACAAACTTGCCACTACACAAGGAGGATAAGGCAGTGCCATTGTACAAGACGACAAGGCTGCTCTATAAAGCAGGTCAGATCTTAACCGTCAGTCTGAGACAGGCAAATATACATACCTCGATCATCCCTTTCCTTCACAATACCCTCTAGAACATACTCACACTCTCTTCCTGATCCATTCACTGTGGCTATTGAACTCAGAAGTTCAAATGACGGCCACACTCTACCCCATTACATGAAAATTCCTGGGAGCATGGGCAATGCATGACCAAGCTATGGTCATGATCAAGAAAATCAGTTTTGATGGGGAGAAATGAGTAGCCCACTTTCTTTCCAGCAGGTGCAAGGGTACCTAGGCTCTGCTATTGACCTTTTCCATTGTAGATCTCTTTGCTTGCTACTACATAGGGGTATTTGGTCATTCAAGACAATAGAGCAGATGTTTGTCAGTTGGGCTTTGCTCACTGTTCAAAGAGATTCCTTTGTCGAATACAGGTGCAATTGTCCGTCTGAAAATTAAGATGGGCAGTGTGGGATCCCACGCGAACAAGTCGGCCACTCCCTGAAGTAGAATGTCATGTTCTTCTAGATCTGGCGAACGTCGAAACTCTCAAGGGCTATATAGCCGACTTGGAGGGGGATCTCCGAGGCTATACAGAGCAGTGTGGAGATGAGGGGTAGCTCAAGCTCCCGCGGCCTAGGCACCATTTCAGATCATATAGAAAGAATGCGCATTGCTAACGATACATAATTTCAACTCAACTAAAGATCAAATGGCGCAATCCACGTCCTCAGCGGAAACACGTACGGAAAAGCTGGCCCGATGGGCAGCCAACCTCCAATACCACGACCTCCCCGAGGAAGTCATCCAGCGCACCAAGGAGCTCTTCATCGATTGGCTGGGTTGCACGATCGCCGGACGACATCACCCAGCCGTCGCCGCTATAGTGAGATTCGCGACGCAGATGGGCCCGTCCTCAGGGAAAAGTGAACTCATTGACGGATCGCTGGGGTTAACATCGTCTCCTGCCTTTGCTAGCTTGATAAATGGTGCTTCGTCGCATGTAGTTGAGCAGGACGACTTGCATAACCGGAGCATCATGCATCCTGTATGTTCATCTAGTTCGTCACTCGTTTGAGGCTAATGATTAGGCGACGGTGATATTCCCCGCTGCGCTGGCCGTCGCACAGGACATCCATGCCGACGGCAAAGAGTTCATCACCGCCTGTGTAGTAGGGTATGAAGTCGGCTGTCGGACCGGCGGGTACCTTGGAAAAAGCCACTACGAGGTATGCATGCAATTCCCGGGCGCATGTAAACGAACCTAAGACGACGACCGTGCAGAAATTCCACTCCACCGCCACAGGAGGCGTCGTCGGCGTCGCAGCCGCTGTCGCGCGTCTTCTACACCTAGACGTCAACCAGACGCTCTCCGCCATCGGGACAGCAGGCACACAGGCAGCGGGACTCTGGCAATTCCTCCTCGACGCCACACACTCCAAGCAGGTACACACCGGCAAGGCCTGCTTCGACGGCATCTTCGCCGCCTACAGCGCGCGCGACGGCCTGCTCGGACCGCGCGACATCCTCGAGGGCTCGAGAGGTATGGGCGCCGCGCTGGTTCCTGGGGAGACGAGCCCAGAAGCCATCGGTCAGGGGTTAGGGTTGGATTATGCGGTTCTGGGGTCGAGTTTCAAGTGGCATGCGTCCTGTCGGCATACGCATCCCAGTGTGGATGCTTTGTTGGCGTTGATGGCGAAGCACCAGGTCAAGTTCCATGAGATTGACTCGGTCGTGGCGAGGACGTATCAGGCTGCGATCAATGTCCTGGGGTTGACGGGCCGAGGCGAGACGGTCCATCAGAGCAAGTTCTCCATGGGGTTTGTTCTTGCAGTTGCGGCGAAGAACGGCCAGGCGATGATCACGGACTTTACGGAGGAAGTGCTGGAGGACGCCGAGCTGCGAGAGTTTCAGCAGCGAGTAACGATGGAGCTGGACCCAGAGATTGATGCGAGATTCCCCAAGCAGTGGCAGGGGACGATTGTCGTGGTGTGCAAGGATGGTAGGCAGTACACTGAGTCCGTCGAGTATCTGAAAGGGGATCCTGAGAATCCATTAACAAGGTATGATATTCGCAGTTTTATAGGGCAATGCTAATTCTTCGAAGAGCCGAACTCGAAACGAAATTCCGGGCGTTGGCAACGTACGGAGGAGTAGCAGATACCACAAAGGTTGCCAATCTGCTGCAAAAAGGATGGGGTTTGGAGTCTCAAAGCACTCTCCATGGCTTTTCTTTCTAGCTTCTCGCTTCGAAGAGATATCCCACAATTGTATCTGAGTGCGTACACAGTCAACTCTCAGGAAACTCATGCGGACTGGCGTGCACAATCGGTGTGTTGTGGTCTCAAGAAACGGTGCTGTGGCGTCAAACCCATAGACATTATGAAGATCAGCTGGTTTTGTAGCAAGACGCCCATCTTCTTGAGGGAATCTTATAATGGCCCAGCTCCTTCTCCTATGCTGCCAAAGCACATAGAGACTGGAAGGATATTGTGTGCCGTATAAAGTTGTAGTCATATTTATTGACGCCAATGGCCATATAAGTGTGGTCCTCACTAATATCAACGATTTTAGACGTGGTGTTGCGCAATAGACGCTCTGTATCAGACTTTATCAGACGGTCCATCAGATGTTGAACATAGTAAGTCCCGAATGACTGCAGGCAGGCCAGGTACAATCTTAGTCTCACAAGATACCACCGCAATCTTGGAATGAAGAGACACCGAATCCACCCAGCACTTCGCCCTAGAAAGAGGAACCATCGCCTTACGAAGTGATGCTGCAGTCAGCGCCTCCGGACTGTCTGACAAACCTCGAGGGACCACGCACGAACTCCCACTAGACTACCCCGTGTATTACTTTTTCTACGGAACATTATCAGTTGCTGCAAACCTGAAGAGGATCATCGATCTGCAGGAACCCAGACTCCGCGAGGCGAAAATAATCGGTTATGCGCTGGCCAAGTGGGGTGATTACCCTGCCTTGATTAATGGACAGCAGGGACAGGAGGTTTCTGGGTATGTGTATCTGGTACAGTGCAAAGAGAAGGCTCAAAAACTTGCTTATTATGAAACCAACACATACCTAGTTGCAGACTGCTGGGTATTCTTCACGGATGACGAAGAGCCATCAGAGGCACCCGGAAGAACATTTACGTATGCTGGCGATGCACAAGCTTTGCTAGAACGATTCCACCGCAAACTTTGGACTCTGCAGATGGGTGGGAAATTGGGATTCTGTACTAAGTGTATAGAGCGGTCACAGTAGAAGACGTTCAAGATAGAACAGTCAATTGTGTATCAGCGGTTGCCCTACTCTGCTAGTCCTCGATGGCACTTTTTTGCAGAAAGGTAAAGCCAGCTTCATATAGCTCAATAGTTGAAAAACTAACATCAAAGGTGCTATGGTCTAGGGGTAGGACGCCACGTTGTGGCCGTGTCAGCCCCGGTTCGATTCCGGGTAGCGCCAATTCTTTTTTCTGCCATCTTTTTTGCCTTTTTATCTCTCCCTCCATTCTTTGTACTTCGACATCATTTTCCTCCATTTTTTATTTTTCCTTTCCCTTTTCCTTTTTTTTTTTTTTTTTTTCTTTACCCCTGAATGAACAAGGTTTCATTCGAAGAAACCACTTCTAGCTACACCTTTGTTCCGCGCATCGTAGCCCTACTGGAAGAGGTAGTACATGCTCAGGGCATTCGACCCTCCACAGACTTCAGTCGAGTCGCCAGCACAGGGCGTCGCACAGCCCGATGTAAGCGCACCACCATTATCAATTGAGTTCCCACAGAAGCACTGCGTTCCAAACTCCATGCCCGCATACAGATAACCTCCCGCCTTACAGGCCGCCTGGCACTTCTCCACTGTGTTCCCCGCAACATTATACGAGACGGCCAGCGTGCGCGCCTTGGTCGAGTCGGAATAGCAGCCCAGACTCTGCCAGATTGGCACGACAACGTACAGGCTGAGCGCGTTGGAGCCGCCGCAGACCTGCGATCCGTCCGCGGGACAAGCGATGTTGCACTGCGACGCGGGGACAGAGGCGGCGTTGTTCATGGTCGCCGTGCCGCAGAAGCATTGAGTTCCGAACTCCATACCTGCGTAGGTGAAGCCGGCCTGGGCGCAGGCGGCCTGGCAGGCTTGAACCGTGTTGCCTGAGACGAGGATGGAGGTGTTGAGGGTGCGGTGGTTTGTGTCGTCCGCGTAGCAGCCGAGGCTGCGCCAGCGGAGAGTCGTGTCGATGCCGCAGACGCCGTAGCCGGTTTGACAGCCTGCGCCGCAGTAGACGGGCTGGCTACCGCAATAACCGAATTGGCTGCAGCAGGCGCCGAAAGCACTGCCGGCGCAGGTTGCGCTTCCGTTGTAGGCGCCGCAGAGTCCGTTGAGGGAGACGGATTGTCTGGGGAGGAGGGCGTTCTATCGTATGGTGTACCCATTAGTTGACCTTTGGCCTTGTAATGTGAGAGGACTTGATACATACATCCAAGGGAGTGGGAGTGGCAGAGGCCACGAGAAGTGTGGAGAAGAGCAGAAACAGGGCCATGGCAGGCAAGTATCAGTTCGGGCCAATAGTTTCTGAAGTAATTGATGTGGAGAACGCAGATAACGGTAGGGGATGTGTGCTATTATGCGCTCTTATTTATATCCATAGCCGCTAAGATCTGTCTCTTCACCGTTTCCCTGCCTTCGGCAGCTCCGAAACAGCTCTTGTGCTTTGGCCTCTAGGGCATACATCCACAATAGTTCGAAAACCTTATACAAGACAAGCCCCAAGGAACATTGGACGTAATTCAGGCGAGCATTGTTACTACTCCTGTTCAGCTCTTCACGGACAAAAATGTGCTGGATAGCGCAGCCACTGGCGCAGGCGGAAGAGACCACTCCAGGCCAGGTTCTCCCAAGCGAGGATTCTACGACCTGCGACTACCAATTATTAAAGCTGAGAAGCATCTACTTCGTCTAATTTTACCTATATGGGATTGACACTCCTCGTGATTTCAATCTGTAAGCCACGTGTGTTTGCTTCAGACCGACGACGGCAGCTTTACGGCCGAGATAGACCGGCTCTGGGTGTTGCCACCTAACTAACGCCCGGCCAGACACTAACACGCTATTCCTAGTAATCAATTGCACTTTTGTACCCTGTCTGTCTTGCCACTAGCTTAGTGCATGGGTCAGACTATCCTTGTATGTCATGCAAGCTAGTGCGAGCTCAGAACATGCATTGCATGTATACTAATGAATATTGAATCTATAGATATATGGACTCGTAGCACAGGTGTAGAAACATTCGTTTCGAATATACTGGCGGCTAGATAGGACACAATGGATCGAAGAATGACTCCAGCACCCTCTGACCGTGCTTCTGCGTGCAGTTCCTTTGCACCGCCATCATCGAGAATCTCTATACCCTCTGGTACGCCCCTGACTCATGTCGGATGTCAATGACATAGCTAAAGCCGTTTCCAGGATCAGCCACGACGACTGTTCGCGCTCGTCGTCGCTTCAAGAGTTCAAGATTGATTGGGGAGTGAGTGTCAGTTCCAATGAAGCTCTCGCCAGATCTAATATTGGGCCTGTAGATTCGAGAAGCCTTGGCTACAGACAGGAAAGCGCACATGGGACTGGGACAGGATTATCTTCTACAGTGCCATTGGTGTTGCGCTTGGTATGTCTCCTTTCAGTCACAAAGGAGTATTTACTCACTAGAGGATATAGCGCTGTCCGGCTTCATCTGCTATCATTCCGTGGCCACTGTACCGAAGAATGAGGTTCGTTTCGTCTAGTTCTGCTAGCCTCGTCGTGCTGTTGGGCTCACTGGAATAGTACTGTCTGATCCTAGACGAGGACTTCTCCACTCTGGATACCAGTATTTGGAACCACGAGGTGCAGGTGAATGGTTTTGGGTAAGTGATAGCAATCTTACCCGATATGCTCGAACAGCCTCTGATAGCTGGATATACAGAGCAGGCTCATTCGACTGGACCACGGCCGACCCTCGAAACTCCTTTGTCGACGCCCAGGGCCTCCACATCGTCCCAACTCTGACTCTCGAGGACACAGACATCACACCGGCGCAACTTGTAGACGGGTATGCCCTAGCCCTCCTCAAAATTTGAGTTCTCATACTGACTCCTGATAGGTACATGCTCAACCTGACCGCAGATGGCACTTGCACCACAACGGACCAACGTCTCTCCAATCTAACCACCGTCTCCAAGTGCGCAGTCCGCAGTAACGTGACGGCAGGACAAATCATTAACCCCGTCCGCTCGGCTCGACTAACCACGGCCGGGAAGAAGGCAATCAAATATGGTCGGGTCGAGGTGGTCGCTAAACTACCGGCGGGCGATTGGCTGTGGCCCGCCATCTGGTATGTCCGCCCCCTGCCATCACATCTAGCACCAGCACTAGGACTAGGACTAGGATTAGGGTTCATGCTAAATCTCTACCACAGGATGATGCCCCAAGATTCAGTATACGGGCCTTGGCCCGCCAGCGGAGAGATTGACATTGCGGAAAGCCGCGGGAACGACGCTGAGCATTATCCGTTGGGAAACAACATCATCAGCTCGTCGATGCATTGGGGCACGACGTACGATAACGATGCGTACCTGCTCAGCATGGGCGAGTGGGGATCCAAGCGCACCAAGTACTCAGATGGATTCCATACTTTTGGGCTAGAGTGGTCGGAGAAGTATCTGTTCACGTGGCTGGATGGGCGACTACGGGTGAGTTGGGCTATACGGCCTATCTCAAGGTTCTTTTCCCGAGCAAATACTGAAATCCGACCAGCAAGTGCTCTTTTTTGACTTTACCAAGAACGAGAATATGTGGACGTATGGCAAGTTCGCCGGCACGAACGACAATGGCTCGGCGCCTACGAACCCCTGGAGTCAGACCGGGCGAGATAACACCCCGTTTGACCAGCCATTTTATTTAATTCTCAATGTGGCTGTGGGTGCAACAAATAATTATTTCCCGTGAGTGTATCCCAATGGAATCTCTCTTTGTTCGCTTGGTTGTTGTGGCGCTGACGCAAACTCAATTGCTGTCTGTAGAGACCGGCTTGGGAACAAGCCGTGGATGGATAAGAGCGACACGTCGATGCGGGATTTCTGGCTGGCAAATAGTTCCTGGCTGCCCACCTGGGGAGACACAAACGACCGTGCTATGATCGTCAGGTCGGTCAAGATGTGGCAACAAGGGTCTTGTTGAAGCCATCGGTAGATATTGCTTGTTTGTTGAAGGCAGCCTGCATGGTCGTTTTGTAGTCACAATCATTTAGCGCCATTGAATACTATTTACAAGCTGTCATCTAGCCCCCTGCGGATAGTCCCTGATCGTAGTCTGTGTAGATAGGGGAATAGCCTCACGATAGACCAAAGAACGGCAACAGAAGGCGACGGATTGCCACCCCCGGCCGAGACTATCTTTATAGCGCCCTGCTAACGTGCGCTAGCCCCAGCACTAAAGTCACAAGCTTGAGGCCAAAGCCCAGCAGACACCAGTTCGTCGGCCGTCGCTACAAAATACCATTTATACTACTGTCCATCGAATGGTTCGCTTCGGCTATTCTCTTGGGTGCTATCATCGATGGTCTGATGTGCAAGTCGTTTAGCCAGAAAGCTAGCACTCACTATTTGTTCGGGGTGGCCGAAAGAACTGGATGTCGCTTGAGCTGTCTAGAGATTGCGCGCTGATGTGAAATTGCTAACCAGCGTTCTTTTAACGCTATTCACGTTCTGGCCAGTCTCGACTTCGTAGGACGCAAGGCTGGATAGCCATCAGCTCGCCAGAAAGCGCCACCTGCTCTCTGTAGAATTATCAATTCGGCCGTAACGGCCAGCGTTGACGTGTCAGTGGATATCTTTGATCATGACTCGAGCTCGGCCTTTATCTATTCTCCATAGATCTGGAGGCCATTCTCTCTTTCTCGCTCCTGGACTGTGAAGCACAATGACTGTTCCAGGGCCGGATTATGAGCATGAGCTGCCCCCAGGGAGAGATGCACCTGATCGCCTCGAACAGAGCGCGTACGGGTCCTCCCGATCACCGACACCACAGCTTCATACCGCCGAACTGGCACAGGTTCTCCCGCCCCTGACCGTGCTGCAGAAGCCGAGTATGTCGACGAGTTCTCGACGGAGCGGAACACCCTCTCTGCATCCAACGTCAGAGTTGGAGGAGGAAGACAATCCGTATATGGTTTGCTCCCTCACCCTCGCTTCCTTGACACTTCCTGACAGACGCAGATGACGAAAAGCCTGGCGCGAAGAGCAACCCTCCTGGGCTGGTTCGATCATTCCAATTCCAATCTGGCAGAGGATCCCTCCTCAGTGTGCGTGGCCATCAAACTCCCAGACGACGGGTATACCTTCCATCCTGCCGTGATCGATCCCAGCCTCGCAAACGCTATCAAAAGATTAGACGAAACGGCCGTCGTCGCGCTGTCATCTCGCGTCACCGCCCGGACAATCGCGACGATCGCCCCGGGCCAGAAGAGCTTCGTCGTAGAGAGCACGAGCGCGCGTATCCCAGTCATCCCCACCCTCGACGACGTGGACGTAAATCTGACCCACTACTCCCGTGCATGCATCGTCCTGGACGAGAAGATCGTTCTAGTCTGGTCGCACGATGCGACTGGGTTGCTTAACGTAGCGCATGATGTGGAGGTGCAGCTCGGCGGACAGGTGAGTCCGTATCTATCTATCTACTCACGGCAACGGCGCAGGATATCTGACCGGCCTGCCCTCAAAGAGCCCTAGGATATCGAATTTCACCACCCCAAGGGTATCCGGCCGGTCAACACCCCTCGGATCCCTCCCGTCAGACGAGCTGCAGAAACCGGCCATCGCGTCCCCTCTCGTGCGTGGTGCGCTGGACGAGAAACAGGATATATACAGCAAGGCAGTGGCGCTGGAAGAGGGTGAGGAAGAAGACGCCCCAGACCTGGAGCAGAATGTTGCGCCGAGGCCGGCGCTGCGGATGCATTCGATCAAGATCAGTCTGGCGATTATGCTGGTTATCTTGACGCAGGCGCTGGGTGTGGCAAGGGTGAGTCCGTTCCATTCGTGTGTTGAGTTGACTTATCTGACTGATCGGATGGTTAGCTGCTGAATGAGTACATGTGGGATGGAGGATATACGCGATTTGCGCTGGTAGGGCCGATGGGACAGGGGATTGAGGGATTTACACTGACCATGTTTAGGTTGTCACCATTCCGCCGCTCGCTATGTTCTCGCTGGTAGACACCTGCCTTTGTATCTCATTTGCTCGAGCTAACGCAGCCAGTTCTTCTTCATCGTGTTGGTCACCAGCTTCTTCCAGCTCTTCCTCCCCGCGGGATTCTGTCTGAAGAACTCCAAGTATCACTCTGGTCAGTTCCATGAAACTCTTACTGAGAAGAATATGTAGCTAAAACACATTCAGCCGTCAAGCCCAATCCAAAAGCTCATCGGGACTACGAACTGCCCCATATCACAATCCAGATGCCTGTCTACAAGGAAGGCCTGAAAGGGTATGTCACTCACCACACTGGAGTTAGTGTCAATACTGAACAGACAGCGTCATCGTTCCCACTATGATGAGCGTCCTCGCCGCAGTCCAATACTACGAGGAACAAGGCGGGACCGCTTCCGTCTTCGTCAACGACGACGGCATGCAAGTGATCCAGCCTGAACTAGCCGAAGCGAGAAAGCAGTACTACCGCGAAAATGGGATCGCGTATACTGCCCGGCCTCCCAACAAGAAAACAGCAGTCAAGAAGAGTGGCTGGGCCTCTGGGGTCTTTCGGAAGGGCAAGTCCGCGCCAGCCATAGAAGAAAACTCTCAAGGGGGAGAAGAGGGCAGTCCTCCAACGCCGCAGGAACTGGCGAATAAGATCGGGTTCGAGCGCAAGGGTAAGTTCAAGAAGGCGAGTAATATGAACTACGGACTCGAGTTCTCGATTCGCGTTGAGGATGAACTGGCTCGTCTGTTGCAAGCGGAGGCCG
This sequence comes from Aspergillus udagawae, assembly GCF_001078395.1. Taxonomy (NCBI): domain Eukaryota; kingdom Fungi; phylum Ascomycota; class Eurotiomycetes; order Eurotiales; family Aspergillaceae; genus Aspergillus; species Aspergillus udagawae. Next base: position 1,462,053 of record NW_025091267.1, on the reverse strand, counting down.
AGCGACTGGGATGTACGGTTGACGAGTTGACGGTGGACGACGATGAGCGACTCTATCAACAGGCGCTGGATAATACACTGGCTGCTGATGAGGGCCGTACTTGTAAGATGCCTGCAAAGATGTCTTGAATTCCGCTGATATCATGGCAGGGGCCGAAGGGAACATTCGTATCGGGGAGTTGATCTTACTGTAAGTCGTCGGCCTTGGCAAAGTCTCTCACTGACATGCTTAGGATCGACTGTGATACTCGCGTGCCGGTGGACTGCCTTCTCTACGGCGCCCTGGAAATGCACGAGAGCCCTGAAGTGGCCATTCTCCAGCACGGATCTGGCGTTATGCAGGTTGTCCATAATCTGTTCGAGGATGGCAGTGAGTATCTGCTCTGCTTGCCACTACGATGTATTCTGTAAGCTGACCAAATCAGTTACATACTTTACCAACGTCGTTTACACAGCCATCAAATACGGCGTCGGGTCCGGCGACGTGTCTCCGTTTGTCGGCCACAATGCATTTCTCCGCTGGAAAGCAATGCAAAGCATCCAGTTCGTCGATCCATCCGACGGGCTGACAAAGTGGTGGTCCGACGCACATGTCTCGGAGGACTTTGATATCAGTCTGCGGCTGCAGATGCACGGGATGGTGGTGCGGCTGGCGACGTATCACAACGGGGAGTTCAAGGAAGGCGTGTCGCTGACGCTGTACGATGAGTTGACGCGGTGGGAGAAGTACGCCTATGGATGTAACGAGCTGGTGTTCCATCCTTTGTGAGTGCCGTTAAATCTGGGGCTGGATTAGGTGCAGTACTGACCGACGCAGCTACCAATGGTTCTACAAGGGACCGGTGACCCGGCTATTCTTGCGGTTCCTCTGGAGCAACATGCCGGTTACGTCCAAGGTGACCATCGTGGCGTACATCTTCACCTGTAGGTCTCCGCCTCTTTCGCGCCCTTTATCTACGAAGCTAACAGTCTAGACTACGCCATCGGCTCGGGCATGCTCCTCGCCACGGTAAACTACATCCTCCTCGGCCTCTTCGACTCGGACATCGACCACCTGTACCTCCCCTCCTGGGGTATCTGGTGCTCTCTCGTCGTCGTCTTCAACGGGTTCTCCTCCATCGCCTTTAGCATGGTCCGCCACCAGCTCAGAGAGGAGACATTCTGGCGCGCCCTCCTCGACGCCGTCAAATGGCTCCCCTTCCTGATTATCTACTTTGGCGGGATTAGCCTGAACTGTGCCAAGGCCATTCTGTGCCATGCATTCAGCATCAATCTCGAATGGGCGTCGACAGCCAAGGAGATGGGGCCGACGGGCTTCTACATCGGGATGGACAAGATGGTCAGGCGATTCAAGTGGACGTGGGCGATTTGTTTGGTTCTCGCGGGAGGTAAGCTGCCCTGATTAAAGACACAAACGAGGTGAGCTGACTTGATAGTGATGATTTACTTTGCGGTTGGGGCCCCTTGGGGATGGACGATTACGCCGGGCCCTTATTCGACCGCGAATGTGGCAATTGCGCCGTTGGCTATCCAGATTTGCTCGTCCAGTTTTCTTCCGTTCTTTTTGGGATTGAATTGATATGGCTTCGGGAATGTGGTGAAAGCATTATCTGGTCGAAATTGAACGCATATTGAGGGTATCATTAAATCTTAGTAATGTACACATGAGACTTCACAATAGAATCTTCAAGCAAGAGAGTTGTCTTCACTCAACGTAACTCAGTTTGATCCGGGAAGGGTCAGTGAGACTGCTCCTCTTTCTTGATATACCACCGCTCGCAAAGACTGATTGGTCTTTGCGTGTCAAGTTGCGGTAGAGGATGAATAGCTGCTGAAGTGGCCTATTTCCGCGTGGATGGGGCTGGCCTGGCCGTTAAATCTATGTCTTTGCTAGACCATTAGGGGACATGTACAGGGTATTACTGAGTGACCGTGACCAACCGATCCGATCCAGAGGTAGAAGTATATTGGTGAACGCAGCCAGAGGAGTAATGACCTATGCAAGCTCATGCGATAACAGGTTGCCTATCCCCGAAAATACACTCCACTGGCCACCGGACCCAACGCCGATGCTCCTCTGGCAGAAAAGCCAGGACCCCTGCCAGAACATGCTCATCCCACCCCGTCATCATCCACGAGGTCTGCATGTACTTGAGAAGAATAGCCCAGCAGGCCAGGACAGCCAGGGCAAACGGATCCTTCGCCTCCAGCCACCCGATGAACCGTTCCGAAATCCGATACAGCCACCCAATAACCAGATGCATCAGATTCACCCCGTGCTGCCCGGCGGCTCTCAACCGATATACCTCGTCAAAGATATCCTGCAGACTATGCAGAGCAGAGTCGTAGATCTCTTTAATTGCTGGGTCATCCGTCTCCGCATGGATCAACACCTGGACGTCCCGAATCCGCCCCTTATGCCGCTCCAGCTCCTCTGCCAGCTCGGAGTTTACGTGAGTCTCCCCCTCCAGCGCCTCAGGCGCCAACACACCCGAAAAGATCTCCGCACGCCTCGACTCCAGAATCGACTTCACCCCGCGCATGAGAACAAGCCACTCCGCCTGTCCGGACTCGCTGAACACGAGGAACTCGCCCGTGCGCGGGCCATGGCCGAAGTACACGAGGCAGATCAGCACGGCCGAGATGTAGATGTACTGGCAGTTGTTCTCGTTCAGGCTGGACAGCACGGTGGTCACGGAGCGGACGCCGAAGGTGAAGTGGTCGTCTGCTTGTTTCAGATACTTGGCGCGCAGGGCCGGCTGCTGGTGCGTCAGGTGGAGGGCGGAGAGCGCCAGGATGAGATGCAGGATGGAGGGGAAGGCGAAGGCCCATTGTGGGACGTGGATGTCCCACAGGTGTTTGCGATCCTGTCCTTCTGTCACAGTGCTGGCGGTTGAGGTGACGTAGTGGTGGAAGAGTTGCAGGTCTGCCATGGAGATGCTCTCTAGAGGTGGAGGGAGAGCCGGTCCGCTGAGTACGGGCGGACTGGGTGACTGTGTGCTGGCGTCTGTGGTATTTGATGGGTCTGTTTGGAATTCATATCTGGACTGTTTGAAGCGATATTGTCGACGCGAAGGTCGAGATGGTAAAGCTGATTCAATGGCATAATCACAGATGACTGCATGCTGCCGACAATTGCTGCAGGTCGGCTTCTTCTCATCGCACTGCTTGTATATCAGTTTTTTGGCCATCGTTATACGCCAGAGGTAAAAGCTGAGTGCAGTTGAATTCAAGGAATACCACTGTGGCAGATTGAGGAAAGGTGGTCACTCACTTTGACTCGTCGCTTTTTGCAGGTCTTACAGCCCAGCCGGGATTTCTGATGGGTTCTACGCGCGCGAATCCGAGGGCCTTGCTCGGTTTCCATGCTGCAGGTGTGGGAAAGAATGATGCGATGGGATTACTTCGTATTCGTTCGTCTTTGGCCCCTTTAGGTAGCAGAAAAATTAGCCGAGCCGGAAAAATTTCCCCGAATTCTGCTCATAAACAGAACAGCAGTAGATCATAAACTAGAACACTAATACACTTGCAAATATGCCAGTAGATTCCTGTGGGTAAAAGAAGTTGCGTGCAATAAGAATAAAAGGGGGCCAAAAAAAAAAAGAAAAGATGATGCGTTAGCTGGGAGTCGAACCCAGATCTATTGCTTGGAAGGCAATAATGCTAACCGCTACACCACTAACGCTGTGGATGGGAAAACTATGCCATTTAGCCACACATGTTTCAGAAGAATTAATAGCCAGACGACTAACTGATGCCATTCTTTTGAAGCTACCTGCAAATGATAGATAATCTCAAGTTAACCGAAACATAACACATCTTGCAGCCGTCACAGAATGAAAGCCAACGGATCTGCATGAGGAATGAACAGCAACACCAAAGTCGTGGAGACTGCAATCGACCGGAAGCTGCGTGAAAAGATAACCAATTCGTTTCCCAACCACTGACAGAAAAAGTGCAACCATGACAAGGCAACAAGCAATGCTTGCTAAATTTAGGTGTTCTGTGGCTGTTTGGGGTTCCATGTTGAAAGTTTCAGGGACCAGCTCAAAAAGACCCACTCGTACTCGTTCAGGAATTTCCCAAAAGGGTAATATAGATCTACATCCAGAGACTGCAGCCCAGTATATGAGAGCAGCATGGTCTCCGTAGCTCTTGTCTCCTGGTTAGCTTTTCAATTTAAAAATTAAATCGACATGGACTTTACATTTCACAACGGGACCAACGGCTCCTCGCCGTGGGTCGAATTCTACCCCTACACCCCCTCCAACACAGCAGGATACGCCTTTATGGCCATCTTCGGCATCGCAACCGTCGTGCACATCATCCTCATGTTCCCTTACCGCGCAGCCTACTTCATCCCGCTCGTTCTAGGAGGAATCTGTCCGTCCACCCCGTTCCCAACCCACAATGCCAAATGCACTACTAACCACTCCTAACCCCAGGCGAAAGCTTCGGCTACTACGGCCGCGCATGGTCCCACCAAGACAGAACCGAAATCGGCTCCTGGGCCCTGCAGGAGATGCTCATCCTCTGCGCGCCACCCTTCGTCGCGGCAACCATCTACATGGTCCTCGGGCGGATCATCCGCGCCTTCAACGCTGAGCACCACTCCAGCATCCGCACAAAGTGGCTGACAACCATCTTCGTCCTCAACGATGTCATCTGCTTCCTGACGCAGATTGCGGGTGCAGGGGTGCAAGTGACCGGCGATGAGCACATCATGGCCATCGGCAAGAAAGCCGTTCTGGCGGGATTGATCTTCGCGCTGGTGGTGTTCGGGTTGTTTGTTTGGGTGGCGGCGGTGTTTCATCGGAGGCTGGATGCGGAGCCGACGGCTGTGGTGATGGAGTGTCCGCGGTTGGGATGGAAGAAGTACATGTGGGCGATTTATATCTCGTGTGGGATGTTGATGGTGAGGAACTTGGTGCGGACGATTCAGTTTGGGTCGGAGAAGGGGTCTGCCCTGAACACGGAGGAGGTGTATATATATGTCTTTGACGCGGCGTTGATGGCCTGTTCGATAGGTCTGTTGATTGTTTGGCATCCGGGGAGGTTGGTGCGGAGGGCTCAGAAGGCCAATAAAGCGAGTCAGCTATGTGGGCAGATGGAGGATGCAGCTAATATTCCGCTGACGGGATATAGAGAGGTCTAGTCGATGTTTTGCGCCAGTCAAGATTCTAGAGAATAGTTCGGCAAGTATGCATTCGTTTAGACCTGATTCTGTATAAGGCAAGCGGAAAACTGCTTCAATATACACGTGTTATTAGATGAATAAACTCAAAAGTCATGAATTCAACGCTATGGATATCTCTATATGCATAAGTTCAACATAACCCATCTACTTTCCAAAAACCTTGTAGCGGTCCTCAATGGGCTGGAAGGTCTTCTCGCCAGGCTCGCTGGCAGGAGTACCAAAGACGAGCTGGGCATCCAGCTTCCACGAGGCAGGGATGTTCCAGGTCTTCTGCACCTGCTCGTCGATCAGGGGGCTGTAGTGCTGGAGATTGGCACCGAGGCCTTCGGAGCAAAGCGCAGTCCAGACTATTCAGTGTTAGTTGCATGCTACCTCTTTAAACTGCGGAGAACGAAACCTACCGAGGTACTGCGACATGGCATTAGACTCGAGAGCAAAAGGATCGAACTTGTCGGCGTAGATGGCAAACTGCTCCTTGATAGCAGCGAGAGAGTCGTAGTCGACGAAGAAGAGAACCTAGACTGTCAGTATGGACCATCATCAAAGGCGGAGATCAACTTACAGTTCCATAGCCGGCGCGGAAGGCGTTCAGCTTGGGCTTGGTGTGGTTCTCAAACATCTCCTTGGGGACCTTGCCGGCAGCCACGAGGCCCTCCATGATGTTGATGGCAATGTCCCAGAGCTTCTGGTGTTCCTCCTTGAGCAGGAGGACCACACGGGAGGTCTGAGTGTTGAAGGAGCTAGGGACGTGCAGGACGGCATCCTGGACGATGCGCTCAATGGCCTCGTCCGAGATGGGGCTCTCAGCCTTGAGGCCGTAGTATGTGCGCCGGGCCTTGACCAGCTCTAGCAGAGTGGTGGTGGCGGGGTTCTTGAATTCGGGTTGAGTCGAGCCCATTTTGTGTCTGTACGATGGTTTATAGTTTGGTGTAGGAGTTGATGTTGAAGACTTGAGAGACTGTGATTGTTTTCTCCTTTTATCTGTAGAGGAGAGGGGTATTTATATCCCCCACGAAGCACGGCGCCATCATTTTTCTACAGACTTCTACATGTGGAGACTCAAGGGTCGCATCTAAGAATAATGGATTAAAAAATTAACGATCTGAAATGTGTCCCCTGGATTTTCGTCATCAGTGGCCAATTGGAATGCACGCCCATAGTTTCTTCTTGGGGACAATGTGTAAGCGGATATACGGAGAACCACATTACCAACATAAGAGGCTCCATAATGCCCCACTGCGGAACTTCCCAGGTAGTGCTTACCAAGTGCTTATAAATGAATGGTATGGCTAGAAGTGTACTATGAGTACAGAGTAGATTATGTATGCGAATTCTTGCAGTGTCCATAATTTAACCTAAAATAAGCACTAATAGACTGAGACTGATCCATAAGCATAAGCACGATACAAATTACATACTGACTAATTTAATTGTCAGCAGAAAATCCCTCATCTGATTTTCAGGAAAGCAAGATACGGGAAGGGCGCCTAAGCATGAGGAGACAGTTTCAGTTAGACTACAAGGGAATGAGACTTCGATGCTCTCAACTATCAGACCACTCAACAGTCAGCCCACTCAACTAAAACGGTGTCTAGACGACCATCGATCATCCGTAACGGGGTACGAATAGTAGCATACCAATGTGTTTCACAGATTTGATCAATTATACTCGTGTTCGTTCCTCCGGCAGGGCCCCATTTTCGTACAGGACAAATGAGTCAGAACCGTATTAGATGAGAAGCTGTTTTTAGGCAGATATTAGAGATTCCGTGAAATGCGCTGAGTTCCTGGTCTGACTGCGTCTACACGACATATCCACTTAGATGGGGCCATCGCATTTCCTTCAGGGAAGGAAAGGAGGATTTAAAAAAATGTAGACAAAAAGATTAAATGATTGGCGCTGCCCGGAATCGAACCGGGGCTGGCACGGCCACAACGTGACGTCCTACCACTAGACCACAGCACCGGATTTTTGATTTTACGTTTCTTTCATGCTACAAAAGGAGCCTCAATCTATACTTTTGTCAAGCATACTCATATTAGGTCAATGCATTCATAGCATTTTTGTCCTGTGGGAAACCGGTGCTTCGTCGACGGTGTAATCCTAGGCTGATGGGTTTTATTGTACTAATTACTTCCTCATGTTGAGTTGTGATAGCCTTCCGATTTACATCACGCGGCAACCAATATATATTTTCCGGCAAGAGAGCAAACGTATCAAATGAGTATAAAGCGCCTAGTATTGGTATGGGAGAGGCCAGAAATACGATAAGTTGACTGATCAGGCCTTCAACAAGTGAGCGGTCAACTTTTTATACGCCTTGACACCCTCCAGAAGCTCGTCAATTTCAATCTGCTCGTTCTCTCCATGGGCCACGAGAATCGATCCAGGCCCGTATAGGTATTTTTTATGATCTCCCTTGAATCGAGGGACATCTGTTCCGTATGACACTGGTACTGTTTCGAACCCTAGTATTCCGTCAGCAGGATCCAGAGAAAGGTACGGTACGGCTTGACCACCTTCGACATCATGATCAAGCAACGTCTCTGGATATTCAAACTTGAATTCCAGTCTGACATGCGGATGCTTCGCAACAACCTCTGACACAATTCTCTTGCACTCGGCCATACCTGTCGCCACACGGACGGCGCATAGTGCTGTGCTGGAACCCGGGACGATATTATAGCTCACGCCTCCTTCAATCTTGCCGATGTTAAAGGTTGACGGACCCAGCAACGACGATTTGGGGAATTTAGTAGACAAAAATTCATTCAGCACTTCGACTAGAGCGGTATTGGCGTTGATGCCGTGCTGGGGGTACCCGGAATGACTGAAAGCCTTAGCCTCAGTACACATATATCAAAGCAGACCTACCAAGCCTTCCCCTCGCCAATCAACTCAAACACCAAATGTCCCTTATGCCCAACAACCAATTTCCCCTCGGTCGGCTCCCCAAACACCACGCCCTCGAACTTCAAATCGTGATCATTCGCCGCAATCATCCCAGGGCCTCCCTTCTCCTCGCCCACGACAAACAACAAACCGACATCGCCTTCCTTGACGGCTCCCTCCGCACGCAGCTCCTCCAACGCACAGATTTGCGCAGCCATGGGGCCCTTGTCGTCGCACGCGCCGCGGCCGTAGATGGTCGAACCTTCAATGCGCAGCGGGATATGCGGCGGGACGGTGTCCATGTGCGCGGAGAGACAGGCTCGCACCCTGCGCGAAGAGCCTAGGTATGCGTAGACATTTTCGCGGGTTGAGCCTGGGGCGATGGGGATGCGTTCGACGGTGTAGCCGAGGGAGGAGAGGTGGTTGTCGAGCCAGCGGGCGATGTCTTGTTCGTGGTCGCTGGTGCTGGCGACCTGGATGAGGGATTTGAGGAGGGTCACCACTGGAGCTTCGGACATTTCTGTATCGACCTTGGTAATTGCTGTTCAAATGAGTGTTGTGTTGTGCCTGTTATGGCGGAAGGAGAGGTTGATGCGGGGAGTGGACGTTGCGGTGCGGGGAGATTTCGTCATTGCATGTGTTATCGCCCATGGTATGGAGTAGATGATAACACATTACCGATAAAGAGGTACAAGAATCAGGAACACCGTCGGACATTGCGCTGTTGGTGATAAGTGCCCAAAGAAGGAAAAGATGGACACTCGTGGCTGAAACGCGCATTGTGCTTGGTGGATTTCTTGCTACTGTAGCCTGTTGATTTACCCCGCCGCTATCGTTGAATCATCCCTAAGTATTTATCTATCTGGCTTCACGACCTCTTTCTTTCTAGCAAAGAAACCAGACTAATTGTACAGTACTCATCATGGCGTCTCTTTCTCTTGAATCTCAAGCTGAACCCAATTCCACTGAGCAGCGTATATTCAACATCCTCAATGACTATCTTCAGCCTTCTAGCACAACCCCTCCCAGCGAGGCCGCGCAAGCTATTCACGCCTTGACGCCAAAGGCGGGTTCAACACCAGAAGAGAATCCTGATCTGGAGGACTTCCTCTGGTCCACATGGGGAACTATCATCAAAACTGCCAAACAGATCAAGGACAATCATCCCTCGCAAGACCGACTGGTCGACTTGATCCACGCTTTGACCGAATTACCGCCAACAACGGTGTCAATCTGGAGTGTAAGTGTCTTCTTCCTCAGAAGCAAAATATACTGACAGTGCAGTCCGAAACTCGCCTATGGAAAGACCTGCCCATCCTCGGACCAACCCTGAGAGAATCCTGGGATCGTACGTAACCCCCATCTGTTAATGGTGCTACATTACTAAATGTCAAAGCACCCACGTATACAAAACCCAACGACCGAGAAATCACCGAATGGATTAATCTACAAGCCTTCACTGCGCGGCTGATGAGCAAATGCGACCCATCCCTTTCACTCCTTGCCGTCTGGACTCTGCGGTCGGGATTGGAAGAGGAGCTATCGGACAGGGAACTCGAGGGGGAAGGCGCCGCGGCAGCGATGTGGATGGTGTATGGTGGTGAGAACTTGTTCAGTCAACTGGTAGACGCGGTGCAAGACGAGGAGATGGAGCGCTTGATGAGGCCTGGGACATTGTATAGTGGACAGGGGCAGCTGTGCTTGGAGCGGTGGCAGTTCTGGAAGCGGCGGTTTGGGGAGATAAGTGAGCAAATCCAGGCCGATGAGGAGACAAAGGGGGTGATTCAGCTGGCCAGGGAGAAGATGGAGAGGATTGAGCAGTAGCTCATCAGAAAGTCCGTACAGACGGTGATAGATGTAAGATGCAATCGCGGAAATTCCCCGCTGTGGAGACTACGCATCAGCACGGAATTACGGATTATAAATCTCCACTGATTATCTGTCTCACATCATCTTTTCGGCATATGCAGACCGCAAATTCTTATCAATAATAGCTGAGATGAAGCTCCCATTTTATTCCATCGATAATGAAGCGCTCCTCCAGTCCATAACCAAAAATGAGTGACACCGAGGTGGAGAACGGCCTCGATCTCCAGCAAACGCGATCGGGCTGGTCCATCGCCGACAGCCTCTCCCCATTGCGGGAGACGGTCTTTATCTTCGTAATATGCATGGCGCAATTTATGACCCAGGCAGGACTGGGTAGCCAACTGGCCCCGCTGACCATCGTCGGGGACTCCTTCCACATCACCGACAACGGTATTCTCAGCTGGTTCATCGCGGGCTACTCCCTGACGGTGGGCACTTTCATCCTCTTCTTCGGCCGCTGCGGGGACTGCTTTGGCTACCACACCATGTTCGTGATCGGCTTCGTCTGGTTCGGCGTCTGGTCTATGGTCGCCGGCGTCAGCGTCTACAGCAACTACGTGCTGTTCATCTTCGCGCGCACCGCGCAGGGCCTTGGGCCCGCAATGCTGCTCCCCAACGGCCTGGCGATTCTAGGAGCAACGTACCGCCCCAGTCCGAAGAAGGACATGATATTTGCGATCTTCGGCGCGACAGCCCCCAACGGGGCGATCATCGGGGCTATCTTCGCCGCTCTCTTCAGCCAGCTGGCCTGGTGGCCGTGGACGTTCTGGGCGAATGCGATCGTCTGCCTGGTCTTGGCCGCGCTGGGGTGGGCCGTGATCCCGCGCATCCACCACGAGCGCGAGAAGCACGGCATGACTCTGCTCGAGTGGATGCAGGAGCTGGACGTCATGGGGGCGTGTCTGGGTGTCGGGGGCCTGATCCTCGTCAATGTGGCGTGGAACCAGGCGCCTATCGTCGGCTGGCCGACGGCGTATGTGTACGTGCTGCTGATTATCGGGGCGGTTCTGCTAGGGCTTTTCTTTGCATGGGAGCTGCGGGTTGCGACGAAGCCGCTCATCCCGTTCCATGCGTTGACGCTGGACGTCTCCTTCGTGCTGGGCTGTATTGCCTGCGGCTGGGCCAGCTTCGGCATCTGGACGTACTACCTCTGGTTGTTTCTGGAGCATGTCCGTGGCGAGACGCCGTTGCTTGCGGCGGCGCAGTTTGTGCCGCCGGGGGTCTCGGGGCTGCTGGCTTCGGTCACGACAGGGTATTTGATGAGTCGGATCCGGCCCGGCTGGATCATGCTGTTGGCCATGGTGGCGTTCACGCTGGGGAATATCTTTGTCGCGATTGCGCCGGTGCATCAAACGTATTGGGCGCTGACCTTTGTTTCGTTGGTGGTCATGCCGTGGGGGATGGACATGTCGTTTCCCGCGAGCACGGTGCTGCTGTCGAATGCGGTGGAGCGCCGGCACCAGGGCATTGCGGCTTCCTTGGTCACGACGGTGGTAAACTATAGTATCTCACTGGGACTGGGGTTTGCGGGGACGGTCGAGGTGCATGTCAACCATGGCGGAAAGACGTTCCATGATAGATTGCTGGGATATCGCGCGGCGCTGTACATGGGAATCGGACTGGGAGGGCTTGGGGTGGCCGTGAGTGTGATTTACCTCGTTAAGAGTATCCTGAAAAAGGAGCCACAGGGAGAAGAAAGTAAATAGATGTACATAGAGCATTAATCATAGAGTAATAAACCATCTACGCGCACATATCAAAGCAAGGATCATCATCGTCCGACTTAGGCAGCAGATACTACTGAATAGACGATAAGAGTCTAGACTCAGGTCCAGCCATGGTTTAACCTAACTAAGCACTAAATTAATAAAAGAATTAAGAATTAAGTTGTAACTCGTCGTATAAAAAAGAAGGGACAAAAAAAAGATTTGAATGAATGACAAGAGTGGGATTCGAACCCACGCCATCATACGATGATGAGGAAATTCTAAGAATTTGGTATTAAGGTGGACCTTAACCTCACGCCTTAGACCAACTCGGCCATCTTGCCTTGTATGTTCGGTCTGGTTTATTTAATGGTATAGGTGGGATCCTCATAACTCATCTAGACAGCCAATGGTAGATTGCAAGATGTGGTAGTAATAATAAGTCCAGCAGCCAGGGGTGACTCTGCAGACAGGGTATGATTTCGATCTGAAGAACCCCGTATTTCCCGTCTTTGGTCTTAGACTGTATCCTCAGACCTCACCGCGAGCATCAAGTCAATCAAGGGTGCTCCTGCCGCCACATGGGGCGGAAAAAATACTTTCTTGTTCAACAATATTGTAAAGCAGCCGATTGGCATGCCCACTGGCAATGTACAAGGGGAAATACCACGTGCAAGCTGCGCGCATGTACGGTTCGATAGGTCATCGATACCCCGGATTTTGGGCTAGTCGTGCCCCGCACGTATCCATCAGCCTTATGGCAGCCACCTCCGTGATACCTGTTCATCTGACACCGAATAAACCAATTCAGATATGGGATTTAGATATCCATGTCGATCATCTGTGTCCCGCGTATATGGTTCAGTCGTACGACAGCGGAAGCGCCTTCATCCGAGTCTGAAGTCTCTTTTTTGCACCATCCGGAGGAGATCCGGCCTCGGTAGCCGGATAATGGGTTTCCAGAGTCATAACTACTATTCATCGATCATAAATTCACAATTCCAAGCATAAGAACGATGATCTACACTACCCCGCAATCTTCCTCGGTCTGCCATGCCGTGACAGTGCTCATCGTCATATGAAGATGCCACGAAACAGAACTTTCCTTCAACCGAAGTGTTGAGATACTCTCTGACATCAGAAATGTGACCTGATAATTTTGGACCGTATCCGAACGAAGACGGCCCAGATAGAGTAGATTAAATCGACATGTGCATGTCTGATACAGCATGTATAAAGGCAGCTAGCCCTTCATGAGGGAGAGTAGATCAGCCTGAGCATCACAAAGAATCATCCATCATCATGGATAAACTACAGCTCACACTTCAGGCGGTTCAGCACCAAAGCATGCATATCCTCAACCAATACACCAAACACCCGTGGCTCTACACCGCAGCATGCCTCGTAGTCTACCTAGCCCTCACTCTATCCCTCCGCTTCCAACGCCTCCGCAGCATCAAAGCCCGATACCGCAAGTACTCGACCCGGGAATCCTTGGCCAGCATGACCGGTCACGACGCCTGGGCTATCCAGAAACAAATCCTCCAGCTCGAGTTTCCATTCACAGCGCTGAAAGCCCTCCAGTTTGCTCTCTTCCGCGTACCCTACCTCTACTCCCCCTCTCCACCCTCCTGCAGTTTTATACTGATTGAAGTCCAGACGTACGGCATCCCAAGCATCTCCGCCCTCCTCTTGCAGACCTCACAATTCTCCAACCCTGCAACCAGCTTCAAACGCTACGCCGACACCGGCATCCTAATCGGTGAGTTCATGGGCTTCGAGCCCACCTCGGACAGGGCGATCACCGCCCTCGCGCGCACTAAGCTCCTGCACGCGGGGTATCGAGCCAGCGGGAAGATCCTCGAGACGGACATGCTGTATACGCTGAGCCTGTTTGCGCTCGAGCCGGTGCGGTTCGTGGAGAGGTACGAGTGGCGGGGGCTGAGCGCGCTGGAGAAATGCGCGGTGGGCACGTACTGGAAGAGTGTGGGGGATGCGCTGGGGATTAGCTATGAGGTGTTGCCTGGTGGGCCGGATGAGTTCCGGGATGGACTTCAGTGGTTGGAGGAGATGGGGGACTGGAGCCGGCGGTACGAGGAGGAGCGGATGAAGGCGGCGCCGCCGAATCGGGCGGTGGCGGATAAGACGATGGATGTGTTGGTTTATGGGATGCCGGGGTGGGTGAAGGGGTTTGGGGTGAGTGTTGCGACTTGTGTGATGGATGAGAGGTTGAGGAAGGCTATGATGTTGGTCTTTCTGCTTGTATGGTTGTGGATGATGATGATGCTGATGTTGGTAGGTATGATCCGCCGCCGCGGGTGATCAAGGCCATCTTCGGAGCTGCGGTGGTGATCCGTCGGTTTTGCCTGCGGTATCTTGCTCTCCCGCGGCCGTATTTTATGCGCCTTGATGTGTTCACGGAGAAGCCGAATGAGTTCGGTCGACACCATGTGCAGCAATGGAACGGGATGCCGTACTATGTGCAGCCGACCCTGTGGAACCGATGGGGTCCGTCGGCGTGGGTGCAGCGGCTGATGGGATTGCCGTTGCCTGGTGACGAGGGAGACAAGTACTATCCCCGGGGATACTACACGCCGGACGTCGGGCCCAAGTATTTCGAGGGCAAGGGACGGAAGACCCTGGAGGAGATCAAGGAGAAGTTGAGAGTGCAGAGGACAGGCAAGTCGCCATTCATTAAGCTATAGTATTAGACGGGGTATAGTTCGTTATAAATGCAACGTTTCTTAAAGATATACCATCAGAACTCCAGTTCCCAGCACGACAGACAGAGACAACACAGTCTCCCATCCAAGTCTGCGGTTTGCATTTGCAGCATTAGGATTGCCTCCAGCACCTCCCATGACTCCATTGACCGAAATGGCACCACCCCCGTTACCGCCACTGCCACCGTTGCTGCCAGCATTACCGTTACTACTACTACTGCCATCATCCCCCGACGAAGTCGAAGTCGACCTGCTGGCCGTCGCAGCGTTCGTCGGCGTCACCAGGTTTGTCGCACTAGCAGGCGTGTAGAAGCTCATCGTGGCCGAGAGCCGCGTAAACGAGGACGAAGCGTCCGACCCATCCGTTGCTTGCACCGAAACAATCGTCGACGTAGTCGTGACAGTCGACGTGCGAATCGAAGCTGTCACAGGGGCATAGTACGTGTAAAACGTGACCCAGTATGTCCTATTCCCGTCAGTCGTCTGCCAGATTTCAAATCCACAAAAAGATCATACCATGTCACTGTCCACGAATACCAAGTCCACTCCACCCCGGTATAGGTCGTCGTGTGATAGGCCGTGGTGTAGTGATTCTCCGTCTGCGTGTAATGATTCACCGCGTTCGCCTGCGCGCAATTACCGTTGGGACAGCAGCCCAGTCTCCCGTTGACGGTCATGCATCGCTCGCCCAATGGACAGTACCCCTGTACGCCGCAGCACTCCGCTCCGTGGGGCATGCACCCCGTTCCGCAGCAGTGCTCGCCCGAGTTGCAGAAGTAGCTTCCGCAGCAGACGTCGCTGAGGGACCAGACGCACAGCCCATTGTCGCAGCAGATGTTGGTTGAGCAGGTCGATGGGCAGGTCCAGCGCTTGGCCAGGGGGTCGGATACGATGTCTGTTGTGGGCTCGGAGACGAGTGTGTTGTTGGGAATGCGGACAGGGACGAGGGGATTAAGGGCGAATGCCCCAGAAACGAACAAGAGTACGGACGATGGCTTCATTTTGGCTGCAGGGGTTCGTCCTTGCAGAGCAGAAGAGAAATTTTTGTGGAGACTGGAAAGGAAAAGGTGCTAGGGGTCTAGGGGTCTAGGGGTCTAGGAGTCTTGTTTATAGGCGGTTGAGCCTCAGCGATCTAATTGCAGCCATTATAGACGTTCTGCTTTTTTTGCATGTCAACACTCGGCTGATTGGCTCTACAGATCAACCAGGACGGACACTAAGCAGCTATACGAGACCCTACAGGACCAGGTGGCACAAGGATGAAGTTGGACCAATGGTGATCCGCTGTAGATCGTATTTAAGGTGCACTAGACGGTGGAGACGAGAGATCGGCAGCGTGCAAGGCAGTCTGGTAGATATTGGAAATAGTATCATGGAGCAAATCTCAAAGATAGAATGTTGACTATCTGTGGATAGTTTAGATACTCTTTTTAAAGCTAAGCTTTGTCTGCGGGTTGATTGATTCAAGGCGTGCATCTAGGACCCAACCATATATTGATGTAGCTATGTACAAGCACTCAGCACCAAGTACCAAGCACCAAGCACTAACAGTCCCTTTATGCCTATCTACTATCAGGGCTCTAACTACTTACGGTACTATTAATGAGATAAGCTGCAGCATGAGTGGTTGCATCAGTGGCATTTGATTTCCCCGCATTCGGACACAGCTCCACAGTCGTGGTATGACGACACCAGTCAGGCCACAGTATAACTCAAATCATACAACACATAATGGATGTCTAACCGATCAATTCAAAACCCTTGACCTGATCGCATTAACTTGATATTATAAAATGTCCCATCCATCGTCACGAGCCGCGTCGCTGTTCAGCTCGCGCCCATCCACCCCAGTCCCTAGTACGGTCTCTCGCGATCCTGATTCCCTCGATGTCTGGATTCTAGGGAGTGGACTAGCCTCGCTAAGCGCGGCCTTACACCTCATCAGAGAGGCCAAGGTGCCTCCGTCGAGGATCCACATCCTCGAAGCGCTGAACGAACCAGGCGCGGGATCGGTGAGTAAAGGGGATGCCGAGTCGGGCTACCTCTTTCGTGCAGGATGTACCCCTCAGTTTTGCGGGAGCCAGACGGAGGAATTACTCGCGCTGGTGCCGTCGGAGAGGCCCGGGAAAAGCGTCTGGGATGATATCCGGGAGTACTTTCAAGAACATGTACCGAAGCGGGCGTCGCGGACGAGGTTCCTGGCTCGGCGGAAGAACGGGCTGCAGCGTATTGAAGGACGGAGACTCCATTTGGGGCTCAAGGATAGGATGGACCTATTCCGGCTGTCGTCCAAGGCGGAGAGTGCGCTTGGCCGGTCCCGCATTCGTGACCATTTCTCCGAAGGGTTCTTCAGGACGGAGTACTGGTTGGCGCTGGCGACGCTGTAGGTTGTCGTTGCACTCAAACGTCGGGATATTAACCGGAGTAGGTTCGGTTTCCGGCCATACCACAGCGCTGCCGAGTTCCGTCGCTTCGTCCAGCATTTCCCGCATGATATCCAGACCCATCATCCTCGTCCCCTGGACCGTGTCCGTTTCAACTTGCATGACTCCGTTATCGCCCCGATTGCTCGCTTCCTGCAGGCAGAGGGAGCAGATTTTCGCTTCAACACCATCACGACTGATATCATCGTCGAGCCAACACAGGATCCTACTCGCGTGACAGCCTTGCGGACGGTGCACAAAGACGAGCGCGAGGTGACCATTGATCTCGACCCGCACGATATAATGATGGTCTCCATTGGATCCGTCTTGTCCGGTGCCTCCCACGGATCGAACACAGAGGCACCCTCGCTGGAGATGATGGAGATCGAGAAAGACCTCGACGAAAACTGGCTGTTGTGGCTGGAACTCGCGACCAAGCATCCCAAGTTCGGCAACGCATACAACTTTTGCACGCGACTGCACGAGTCCCGCATGGGATGCTTTACCGTCACAGTCAAGAATCCGGCTATCTTCGAGAAGATGCTCCAGATAATCGGCGATGATCCTGAGACTGGCTCCCTGGTCACCCTGAGAGATAGCAGCTGGTTGTTGACGCTAAGTCTGCCCCGGCAACCGCTGTTCCCGGATCAACCGGACGGGATTCGAGTATTCTGGGGTTATGCGCTTAACCCCGAGGACGAAGGGGATTTCGTCAAGAAACAGATACTATCCTGCTCAGGCGAGGAGATAATGACCGAGGTTTTGCATCAGCTTGATCTCCCAGTCGACGAAATCCTGCCTCAGACAATCACCGTTCCATGTGTGATGCCGCGATGGACGTCCATCTTACTGCCGAGGAGTGACGGCGATCGGCCCCAGGTGGTTCCCCGGGGAATGACCAACATGGCGCTCATCGGGCGGTTTGTAGACATCCCCGAGGAGGTGGTCACCTTGGACTATACGGTGCGAGCAGCGCAGATGGCGGTGAACCAGCTGATGGGACTGGAGAGGGAGATGAAGAAATCGAAGAAGGGATCTGCGGTGAATCTGCTGGGGTTTCCCTAGGACTAGTAGATTTTTGCTAGGATGTATAATATGATGACTTAGTGGTCTAGATTTGAGATATCCTGTATATGGCATGAGACAATAAATCTCCCGATACTAGATAATATTCCTTGTGATTGGACCGGGTTAAGGGCGGTTACCGAATGTCAGATGCCTCGGTCCATTGTGATAACCTAAGCCTTTACTCCCCGCATTCCCAGACGCTACTTAGTAAAGAACTTCCCCAGATTATGACAAGCTATTGATAGAGAATTATGGATCCAGCAACTTCATCGCAGCCTGCCACCGCGGACCGGGGCTCCTTCACCACCCCCGAGCCGCTGCAAAATACATATACATCTGATGCGAATCTCCATCGCCTGCTTTCATGTGAGTTTGCAGCAGATTATATGAGAAAAACCTACTAACGTCAAAGGGTACCTCCCATCATCGACTTATCAATCCATTCAGTCCAACCTCGCCCGGCTCGGCGATGAAGCCATCTCGCCTCAAATCCGCGAATGGAGCGCCGACGCCGAGCGCCACCAACCCTACGTCAAGGGATATAATGTCTGGGGGCAGCGATACGACTATGACCGATTGATCACCAGCGAGGGCTGGAAGCAGCTGAGCCGATGGGGTGCTCGACATGGGTATTTCATCTGTTCATTCCCTTACGTCCAGAACTAACCCAAGCAGCGTGGTGGCATTAGGCTACGATCAGAGCTACGGCGCCTCCCGCCGTCTGGTGCAATACACCGTCAATTATCTCTACGGGCCTTCGTCAGGCATGACGTCCTGCCCCGTCGCCATGACCGACGGCGCGGCGCTGATCCTCTCCCAACAACTGCAGCAACAATCCGTCCCAGACGACCATCCCTTCCGCGTCGTCTTCAACCATCTCACCTCCCGCAACGAAGACTTCTGGACCTCAGGCCAATGGATGACCGAACGCGCCGGCGGCAGCGACGTCCAAAACACCGAGACATGGGCCACTCACGACCCCAGCACCAGCTCCAGCACCAGCACCCTCGGCGAAGGCGAGTACAGCATTAGCGGCTTCAAATTCTTCTCCTCGGCAACAGACGCCAACGTCACCCTCCTCCTGGCCAAAACCGCCCCATCCGGAAAACTGAGCACCTTCCTCGCGCCGCTCCGGCGCACCGTCGCCCTCCCCAACCAGCCCGCCCGCGAAGTAACCAACGGGGTCCGCATTCACCGCCTCAAAACTAAGATCGGGACCAAGGAACTCCCCACCGCGGAGCTGGAGCTGCGGGACATGCGCGCGCACCTCGTCGGGCAACGCGACAAGGGCGTCGCGACCATCGCGCCTTTACTCAATGTCACCCGCACGCACACCTTCGTCGGCTCGCTGGGTGCGTGGCGCCGGGCGCTGAGCATCGCGAAGGCGTTTTCGCGCGCGCGCAGCACAGTCGGCGAGCCGCTTTGGTTGATTCCGATGCATTTGCGGCTGTTGGCGGAGGTGGAGGTGCGGCATCGGGCGGCGATGCAGTTGGGGTTCTTTACGGTGGGGGTGATGGGGGTTGTTGAGAATCCTGCGGACACGACAGCAGTACCTGGGCATGTGCCTAGGGGCAATGAGGCGACGGTTGTCTTCCGGGCGTTGACGGCCGTGTCCAAGGCGGTGATTAGCAAGATGGCGATTTTGGGGATCCAGGAGTGTCAGGAGGCGATGGGCGGTGTGGGGTATATGGACGAGCCGGACGAGCCCGAGTTCAATGTCTCGCGGTTGCTGAGGAATACCGCGGTGAATAGTATCTGGGAGGGGACGACGAATGTGCTGGCCAGCGAGATGGTGCGGTTCCTGCTGGCTAGGGATAATTTCGCGGTGTTTGCTGGGTGGGTTGAGCGGGTGGTGGGTATGATACGGAGGGAGAAGTTGGCGCAGGCGTTGCGCCAGGCCTGGACGGCGTTCAAGGGCAAGGTGGCCAGGGATGTTGCGTCGGTTCTGGCGGACGGCCGTCGAGTCATGTTTACTCTGGCGTGGATTCTGATGGGGGCGTTGCTGGCTTTGGATGCCGAGCGAGATGGGGATCCGGTGGCGGTGGAGGTTGCTCGTCGGTGGATTCTGGCTGGCGAGGGAGGAGTCGGAGACACGGTGCACAGGGATATTGTGAAGCCATATGGGGCAGAAGACGAGAAAGATCATGCCAGCTGGGACTGCCGGATTGTCTGGGGAGAGGAATTGCCCGAGAGACAGGTGGCCGGCCATCGTTCTCTTAAGAACCAGAACAAGCTGTAGCATTCTCTTCATACATCATATCATATCATATCATATCATACAGTTAGGTGTCAATCAAATATCCAACAACCAAGACCCGCTCCAGTCAAACCCCGACCCCTCCCAATTCTGGTCCAAGATGTCCATGTACCCATCGAACGGCATCACATCGCGCCTTGCCGTCTCCAAACTCGAGACCTGGCTAGAAAGTACCCTATCTCCCTGTATCACCCCCCACTGCCGACAAAGCCGCCGATCGATTCCATTGAAGAAATCCACCAGACCTGGCCCCAGACTCGGCACATTCCCCTCAAACAAGGGCTGTCGCCGCACCTGCTTCGTCAACCTGTCGAGCGCCTGGATCGGGCCCACCGCCGAGCGCCAGCGCTTCGACAGCGTCTGCAGACAAAGCTTGATAATGGACAACTCATACTCGGCTGTTTCCTTAAGCGGCTCGTATCTATACGCCGACAGCAGCGACAGCCCGGCACTGAGCCCGTACAGCGCAAAGATCGGACCGAGATACTGCAGTTGGTCCTTCTGGTGGAAGTCCTCGAAGATCCCGGCGATGCAGGACGCCGCGACAAGGGACGCCGCCGACGGGATGCTGTTGGGCGTGGGCGAGCGGTGCAGGATGATTAGTATGGCCAGGTAGACGATCAGAAGCTGGTTGATCTCGAACTCGTGTGTGGAAGAGATACTGTCCGGTGGTG
Organism: Aspergillus udagawae; assembly: GCF_001078395.1. Classification (NCBI taxonomy): domain Eukaryota; kingdom Fungi; phylum Ascomycota; class Eurotiomycetes; order Eurotiales; family Aspergillaceae; genus Aspergillus; species Aspergillus udagawae. Next base: position 1,441,244 of record NW_025091267.1, on the reverse strand, counting down.
GTGCAGCGCGGAGGGAAGGGAGGGACTGGTTGATCCATCGGTAGAGGGCATTTTCGAGCTGGCTGCGGCGGTCTAGGGACATGGTCTTGCGGAGACAGCCCTCGACTGTGTCTCCTAGCAGCAGACAGATCGTCGTGTAGGCGACGAAGAGCTGCGACTTGTCGTTTGGGACGTCAAAGTCGTCCACGCTTGGCGGGAGGACGTCGCTGTCGCTGAGGTTGATGGTCCGGGGTCGTCCCGTGCCGGCGGAGATGATATTATCGCGGACCTACGCCGTCAGTGTATGCTTTACCGTAAATTGACATGACATACGACTAAAGCCCACCAGAGCCTTCTCCGCAGCCCCCGGTCCTTTGCATTCGCGGCAGGCTCCTTGTGCAATCCGATCTGAAACGCCATGGCGCCAGCCGTGCGGATCCAGAACCCGCTCGTGTCAGTCGAGACCTTCTCCGGACCGACGGGGTTATACCAGTGCAGCAGGCACGCCGAGACGATGGAGATAAGCGAGTTGTTGCCGCTCCCGAAGAAATAGAGCAGCTTCGCCTTGCGGTAAAAGTCCTTACTTGATACGTCTTCCGAGGGCGCAGACACACGACTCCCTGCGAGCAAGACGGCCTGCAACAGCAACGGAGAGGGCGACTCCGCGGCCAACCAATCCGGGTCGATGATCGGCGTCCACGGCGCGCAGTACCGCATAAAGCAGTCGATGAGATGGTCCTGGACGGGTTTGGGCGGGAGATCAAACACCCGCTGGTGCTGGAAGAGCTGCATGTCGTCGTGGTTGTCGGTGTCGAGGGCATCCTGGCCGGACTGCACCAGGGTCTCGTCAAAGGGGACACTCCCGCTGAGGTACTCGCTGCGGCCGCTGTAGCTTTTTTCAGTGGAGATGGGTGCGGCGGGACTGTATGCAGTGCGCGGGTCCTCCCGGGAGGGGGACAGGCTGTTGGTGATTCTTTTGCGTTTGCGGGTGAATGGGCTGATGTGTCAGTAGAGGACGATCTTGTCGAGGAGAGGCTTACAGGCACTCGGCCTTTGCTTTGATGCAGTTGCTACATGGCTGCTGTTTCTCCAGATCGCATTTCACCTGCAGGACTTAGGAGACGCATCACATATTTGGGGGCATACTCCGTACCTTTCTCTTGTGACAGATAATGCATGCTCTGATGACTGCTGGCATATTCCATATCTAGTCTACCCCGTTCTTCGTTTATCGATTATAGTTGATATCACATGGACATGGACGATGATGAGGTCCAAATAACCGGCCATTGCCGAGGAAACAGGTGGGCCGGACGAGGCACCAATCAGATTGCAGGATGCAATTCTACAATTCATACAATATCAAGTTGATTGACTTCTGAGGAATGGCTGATATCTTGTAGACAGACCCGAAAGAAGGTTATAAATGATTGAAGTGACCAAGCTTGTTCGTACCATGCCCTAATTCTCCGAGTGTTGCATATGCCAGGACAACTCCAGAAAAATACATATATACATATTTTTTTTGCTAATTCCATATGTTCATGTTCTCTTAACTGCATACTAGTCAGTAAAATATAGAATCTAACTTAGGAATAGGGTAATAGGTAGGAAGATCCTACCATATTAGGCAGTTAAATGTCACACCCTGGGATCCGTCTCTGCTGTTTTCTGCTAGTCACTACTTTGGGAGGGTGATATAGTCTCTGGACTATATCCGATACTTGCCTGAAACCTACCGACCAGGTAGCCTAATACTATACTAGCCAGGTATATAACTGACCATACTAATACAATGGCCTATACTTAATAGTAAGAGAGTACTGATGAATTAGACTAGTGAACTGTGAACTTGTATTCACGTGAGATATTGATGTTGAATATGAGGAACTAAACTAAACTAGGAGTGCTAGATATAATGGTAAAGACCTTATATGGTTCCTCCTTCTAGGTACCTTGAGGCTTTTCAAAGGTCCTATAATAGACTGCTACCTGTACAGTAGTCCTTGTTGATTCTATCTACCCACAGTCCTACATGGACCGATGTAACGTTAGTCTTGGCATTAGGGACCATAGGGTTGGTTACCTAGCCGCCCGCTGGTGCCTGTAATATTTGTAGTATGTCAGACTGCACCGCCTTCTTGTTTGCCTGTCCAACCATTTCATGTCGAGTGCAGGTGTTTCCGCAGGGGTACTGGGCGGTTGGCCAGCAACGTCTGTTCCATCCATGGGGGTTTGCCATACATCAAGTAATGAAATTTGCCATCTTCGCTCATATAGCGCTTTCAGGGCGGCTACTCTGCACCGGGGCTGCACAGCCCCGGCTCGATTGCTGCCAATGCGCCTTGCACTCCTCCCCAACTTTTCGAGTCTGTCCATCCAGAATCCATCCAGACAGTCTGATACGCTTTCTCATAATCAGCTCCTCTGTCAGGATATGAGGCTTGAGAGCAGGCAAATTCAAAGGCTTCTTGAATTCTTGAAGGCTGAGTCGATTGTTGAAGACAGTCTATCACGTAGTAAAGTAGGCAAAATCAAGTGCGCCGACCACCAGATACGCTGACAACCTCAAGGTACAATGGAGATCAAAACGAAACGTCTATCTCATGATGCATATACAGTGGCGCTGCTCACCCCCCTCGAGATTGAGTTGAGTGCAGTGAGATATATGCTCGACGAAGAACATCAGCCACTACCGAGCGCCCACGGTGACCCAAATAACTACGTTCTGGGACGGCTCTGTCAGCACAATGTCATTATCGCGTCCTTGCCTGCCGGCTATCAAGGTACGATCTCCGCTGCGGTCGTCGCACGAGACTTAGCGCGCACCTTCCCGTCAGTCACGCTTCGATTGCTCGTGGGCATTGGAAGTGGCGTGCCTAGCGACACTACCGACATTCGTCTGGGAGATGTGGTCATCAGTGTTCCAACTGGAATTCAGGGTGGCGTTGTGCAATACGATCTGGGAAAGCAGACCACAACTGGATTTCAACGCAAAGGATTCTTGTGCCCCCCGCCCAATGAATGGCTGGCTATTCTCCCGAAAATGCAGTCTGATCACCGCGTGCGGACTAATATGGTTTCAAGTCACATAGGAGATATGCTGAGAAGATTTCCAGCATTGTCCGAGTATAAGAGACCGTCGCCTGAGATGGACATCTTGTTCAAGTCCGACTACGACCATTGCATAGATCAGCCAACTTGCCAGTCCTGCGATAGACAAAAGGCAGTTCCCCGGCGGAAACGCAGCGCTCTGGATCGACCTTTCATTCATTACGGGGTCATTGCATCAGGGGATCGCATGATGAAGAATGCAAAGGAGCGGGACATGATCAGTAAGAGTAGCGAGGGCGCGATCTGTTTTGAGATGGAGGCAGCGGGCCTTATGAATGATTTCCGCTGCATTGTTGTTCGTGGAATCTCCAACTATGCGGACTCGCACAGAAACGATATTTGGGATCCCTATGCCGCTGCAGCTGCCGCGGCTCTTGCAAAAGAGCTCCTTTCGTATCTGGAGGTATCGAACAGTAAGTGCTATGTAATGATAATATCCAGGGGGGCTATGAGAAAGCTGACCAAGGATGTCAAAATGCGGGCAGCCACCATTCAATCCCCTCGTGCGACTGCTGCCTTGAAGGCGTTCTACACTGAAGGGAAGCGGCTTAATATAGAACGTATTTCGGGTCAACAACTCCCAATGAGTCACTGTTATATAAATCTGGCGCTGGTGAAGCGCTCACTCGAGGTCAGCGAGAATCATCAATCATTCTCTCTCATGTCACGCCTCAAGGTGCAAGCGGAGAAGGAGTCAGACATAATCCCCTTGCCTTCACTATTTGAACCACGCACTGGATCATCTCAGACGCCTTCGGTGCCCAAACGCATCCTAATAGAAGGGCGGGCCGGAGTAGGAAAGACGACTCTCTGCAAGAAGATCGTCTATGACCACCTCCATCATCAAATGTGGAGCCACCTTTTCGACTGGGTATTGTGGGTTCCATTGCGCAAGCTGCGGCGAAGATTGGAAATGGCAGTTGCGTACAACTTGGAAAGTATGTTTTATGACGAATATTTCTCGCAACAACCTGATGGCAAAGACTTGGCACGAGCATTGTCGCAGGCTGTCAACGACCCCTCCCTTAGCAACCGAGTACTTTTCTTGCTCGATGGTCTCGATGAATTCTCCAGTGAATGGGATACAGGCACGCCAATGCACGATTTTGTGTCCCATCTGCTGAAGCAACCGCAGGCCATTATCACGACAAGACCCCGCTCCTCGGATCAAATCGATCTAGGGACTATCGATCTCGAACTAGAAACTATAGGATTTCTTCCTGACCAGGTAAACAACTACATCAACCACCCAGAGATTGTACCTGACGGTGGAACTGCGAGGGAGATTGAGTCTTTCTTGCAAAAGCATCCATTTATGCAAAGCCTCATGCGAATCCCTATCCAGCTAGATGCACTATGCTATAGTTGGAAGCGAGCCTCATTGGAAGGGAAGCCGCCGACAATGACCAGCATTTATCAGGCAATTGTGCTGAAGCTGTGGAGAAAGGACGTTCTGCAGCTGGGCATTCGAGATGACCAAGGAATGCCGCTAACGGAAGGGAGAGTGAAAGACATCTTCGAGTCTGACATTGAGGATTATATACTCAATGAGATCAACCTAATCGAGGGACTCGCCTTCCACGGGCTCACCAATGATATTATCGAATTTCGGTGGAAAGACCGAGAATCGTTCTACAACCTTTTCAAACAGCACGGAGAGAAGCTTCCTCGCGCTGGCGACCGTGTGCTTCGGAAGGTCTCATTTCTGTGTACCTCAGACGATACTCTCCAGAGACACGAGCAAAGTTTTCGTTTCCTTCACTTGACCTTCCAAGAGTTCTTTGCTGCGAGATATTTTGTCAGGCACTGGCTACAGAACAAGTCTCTCCCGCTTTTTCGTGTGGGTCAACAATCAACGAAGGACTGTTTAATGGCACCCCGACTGTTCCTTCAGGCAAAGAAATACGATTTGCACTATACTATCTATTGGCGTTTTGTGACAGGGCTTTTACAAAACGGCTGGCAGTCAAATGCTCCAAGCGGAGAGTTGGTAAGAGATTTCTTCGATCAACTAGACCGTGAGCCTCGCCACGAAGATTCTATGCTCAGACGGTACGCAGCCAGCGCTTTTTTTCAGAGGTCTCTTTCCCGAAATGTCATCCAGGATCTGCTACCGCTGCTACTGCATCGTGATGAGAATATCAGCGCCGATAGTACTCTCGGCCTAAAGGCAGCGGCCGACCATCCTGGGGACGTTATTCGAGATCTGATGTTACTCTTTCGGGAAGATAAGATTGTCTATCCCGACGACACGCCAGCGCCGATTTCAGCACCTCAAAACAAATTCTCAGATAGCACTATCCTGACTCTCGGTACGCATCTCAAGGATAACCTAGGCCGTGTACGCTACAGGGCGGCGGCCGCTTTAGAGCTCGAAAAGACTTTACTCCCTGATGGGATTATTCATAACCTGGTACAGCTCCTCGAAGATGAATCTTCAAGTGTACGGTCCAATTTCGAGAGTGACCAGCAAAGAGAGCATTTCATTCAGGTCATTCGACAGGTGCAGATGGGTCTGGGATTTCCTACCGCTGGCACAAGCTCTGATGAACAGTCGACGGTACCGAGTCTGGTCACCCGCAAGCGATCTGTCAAATCTGCGGGGTTTGCAAGCGTCCTCAACTCTCCTTTGGACTCGGAACGTAAAGCGGGCGTGGTCAGCCGCCTCAAATGCCTCAGATATACTGGCAGGATCCTCGTTCTTGCTACTATTGCAGTCTTCATCCAGGTGTTCCAGGTGTGTAGTTCACCACCCTTCCCTGCGTCCAGTGATGCCTCATCTAACTAGTCGCGTAGCTATTCCTCATGGTCTTAATTTAGATAGTCTCCCACAAGCAGCACATCTCTGGGGGTGGTCTTGATACTAAAGTCCACGGCGCTGAAATACAGCAGATGTCAGAGACTGGTCTGTAGTAAGTGTAAAATAGCTAATGCACAGTAACTACCTAGTCGTTATAGAGTCCTAACCCATAGTTAGGTGGCTACGTATGTTAGGGTAGTTCTTTTAGTCCTGGGTTGTTGCTCCAGTTATTCTATAGAAATTGTATAATATCTATAATACCTAGGATTAGTGATTGGCTGCGTAATTAACAGGTAAGTTCACCAACGGCCACGCGCAGTATTAGAGTGGGATCCCAGATATATTTAGAGCTACGGTCTTCAACCACACTAAGGATAGTATCAAGTACCTCATCCTCACTAATATGTGGCCCGACTTTATCCATGACGGCAGGATTAGCCCAATCGTCGCTGCGGAGTAGTTAGCTCAGGAGTCTGGTCAGAGTATGGTTGACTGTCTGATGATGACACAATAAGAGAATGGTCGCCTCAGGACAAAACTCGGGAATTTGCCGTAAAAGAAGCACACGTCCTCGCTTTACTAGGGATAAGTTCCGCCAGATCATGAGTAGAGATATTACCATATGCTCTTGACATGACTCACCTCTTCATAGACCTGTGCCAACCTCGTCTTTGGAGTAATAACCGTAGTCAATGTAACGCAACGCACGAGCCGCAATGCCTCAAGGTGTTAAATGAATGAGAAGGCCCGTGCGTGTGATGACTGCAGCGCTTATGCATTCTGAGGGCACCAATAGCGGCGGCACCTCGAAGGGTTAGACCTTCTAGTCAATATGCTCTGTTCATCCTCTGACGTGGACTGCAGGACTGAGACGGACTACGAGCGCGGCGATCAATCATGAGTATGGTAGTGACGCTTTGCAGTTATGCCAACATGGTAAGCGTCAAGTGTCAATAAATGTCGCTAAACCACATTTAAGGGTGAAGGGGCAGTGCCAGCAAATGGAACAACGGCTATTTAGCCTAGCGATCTCTGCAGTCCAAGAGTCACCGGTGTCGCTATTTCCGTCTTGTGTCAAGGCTTGTAGCTTATGTGTCCAGGGAATGGGTCGACACGAAGATTTGGAAAGTTAAAACTGAACTCTGTCAGGGCCGTAATCGAACCGATCTTTTCTTTTCACTTTGGAAGATGCCAAGCCACTACAAAAGGGGCATTTGATGGGTCTGGAGTCTTGATTTGCACCTTGCGTTATCGGAGGAAGAAGTGGGCTTTTATCCTTAGTTTGGACCTGGCCAGTCTTTAGTGAGGGGTTCAGTGTTTTGCTACGGTTATAGGATTGGCTAGGGTTTCATGATTGCGGCAAAAAAGGATCTGATCTGCTGTACTCCGTCGGCCATCAGAGGCACCACCAGTGTCTCTCGATCGTTGCCTGGCATTATCCCCGATCCAGCAACAGACGCCGAGCGTTGACCGCCGGGAGCAGATCAAGAGTAAGAACAAGAATAGCTTCTTTTGCTGCTTTTTCTGGCTTTTGGCACCCAGACTGGGCGGCTTATCCACCCGTTCCTGGGTCAGGCCCACTTGGTCCCTGGACTATTGGACTGAGCCTGATTTTCGCCGTGTTCCTCCGGGCTTAGCGTGATATGAAGAGAAAAGTTCTGACCAAGTCTGCGGCTTATTGGCTCCTTTACTGCACGTAGATGTAACCTCATTTCCGGAAGAGTGTCGGACTGTCGGCGGATTGGCCGGGTAAATGTACTAGAGAGTAGTCTGTTTGCCAAGGTATTGTGGACTAGACGTGTCTTCTCTTTTGAATACTGCCAGTAGGTCTTTGGTCTTGAGGAAGAGGGATTGAATGTTTACATGTTGTGAGAGGATAGCTGGCCTATACTTATCGTGTACCTCCACAAGGCTAAAGCACCTTGATGAATCCTGATCTACTTGTCCCAGACGGGAGATGTCCTAATCTAAATGTCGACTGTGGTGCGCGCGGATCCGGATCCAACTCATCTCGTTTAATAATTAGCCCCTCTGGCTAGACACTTGGGGGGATAGTGCCAAAGAGGTCCAAGAGTCAAATTTCCACAATTTCCCTTACAACCATTCAGACGAGGCTGAAATCCCCGCTAAAACATTGGTTTGGCTTGGTTCCGGGCCAAAATATCAGTAGCATCGACAAGAGCCGCAACATCCACCACTTGACAAAGTCTAACAGCCATGTCGCCTCAGCCTGGTCAAGGAGGGCATAGCCTCCATCATAAGAAGACGAGTTCGCCTTGCCCGTTGCGTTGATCTTTTTTTCCTTTCCTTTTCTGGTCGTCTGATTGTCCATCACTCGTTTGCCGATCGTATATAGATCCGTCCATTCTTTTGCAGACGATATAACACCACGCTCTACACCACCAATCCTACCTTACAATCATTCCACTTCCAATTATTAATTAAAATGCGTCTCTCAATTGCTTCTGTCGTCTCCTGCCTGGCGGCTCTCGCCATGGCCGCTACCAAGCCCGACTACACCCAGGACCCCACGGGAAATGCCATCGTCAAGCCCGGTCTGAACGAGCAGGTGCCTGCTGGAAAGCCCTACACAATCGAATGGGACCCCACGACCACAGGGCCGATCTCCCTGGTTCTCCTGCGCGGTCCCAGCACCAATGTCGTCCCCATTGCGACCCTGGCCGACAACATCCCCAACTCCGGTAGCTTTTCCTGGACTCCCAGCACCTCCCTCGAGCCCGACACCACCCACTACGGCCTCATGCTGGTCGTCGAAGGCACCGGCCAGTACCAGTACTCGACGCAGTTTGGTATCTCCAATCCAGACCACACTGGCTCGACTTCCAACTCGTCTTCGACGGCCACGACCGCGACTGAGACCAAGTCCTCTTCCGTGACCGAGTCTTCTTCTAAGCCCTCGACCACTGGCACGACTACTGCTACTGGTACCGCGACTTCTGGTTCAGTCAGTGCCGACACCACCACCACCTCGGAGACCTCCGCCACTACCCTAGTCACCCAGAGCAGCACCACTAATGCTCCTACCTCGACTGTGGTTGTGACTGTTCCTAACAGCACTGGCGGCTCTTCCGCGGTTGCCTCTGGCTCTCCCAGCCACTCCAGCCACTCCAGCACCCCGTCCGCCTCGGCGACCCTCTCGAACGGAGGAGACCGCAAGGCGATCAGCCTGGGGGCGGTCGTAGTAGGAGCATTCGCCGTGATGGCTTTTTAAAGTGATGGGACCGCAGCTCGGGTTGTGCTATGTATGTAGCGTAATAGCTAATGACTTTTCCTGAATATATACCCCTGGATATGAAATACAAGTATACTACTTTTATGGTTCGATCATCCCTTCAACGTGGGTGGCCTCTGTGACGTCACCATTGAAACTCTATATCTCCACATTCCAATTCTTCATTCTTCGGCCTTTTGATATACCAATCGGTCGCAATGCAATGGCTTCAGTATAGTAATTTCCGAGACTGACCACAGCAGAATACATGGAACCGGCACAATGACATCGCACAGCATCTCCGCACAGCAACTGACGGACATGCTGCCCATCGGGGTCGCCATCCTCAACCACCGCGACGAAGCGATCTTCACCAACCGCCGCTTTTGCGACCTCATGACCAAGTTCGACCCGCGCTCCTTCGACTGCTGGTCCCAATCCATCCATCCCGACGACCACGACCGCGTTGCGGAAGCCTACCACGAGGCCTCCCGCGCCCAACAGCCCCTCCGCATCCAGTACCGCACCTGCGACCATGACTGTCCCTGGCGCCTGCTCACCCTCAGCCCCATGGGCCCCGACGAGCTCGCCCTCTTCGGCCTCACCACCGCCGGCGGTGCCATCTGCACCATCGCCGACATCACCCAGGAAAAGACCGCCGAGCTCTCGCAGCGGAAAATCGCCGAGGAAGCGCAGCAGCGCAAAACACAGCAGGAGCGGTTCATCGACATGATCAGCCACGAGGTGCGGAACCCGCTCTCCGCCATCCTCCACTGCACCGAAGACATTCTCGAAGCGATACAACGTGCGCGCGAAGGGCAGAGCACGGCTGAGGAGACCCACACGACCATCGCAGAGGCGGCCGAGACGATCGGGCTGTGCGTCGCGCACCAGAAGAAGATCGTCGACGACGTGCTGACCTTCTCCAAGGTCGATGCCGGGATGTTGACTCTTACACCGCGCCGCGTGCAGCCGCGCACCCAGCTGGCCACCTCGTTGACGATGTTCCGGCCCGAGCTGCGCAAGGAGAACATCGAGCTCGACTACAAGCTGGATCATTCGTACGAGGAGCAGGGGATTGACTGGGTGATGGCGGACCTGGACCGCATGAGCCAGGTGCTGATCAACCTCGTCTCGAACGCGATCAAGTTCACCGCCAAGTCCGGCGGCGAGATGAAGGTGCGCGTGTCGATGGGCGCGTCCAACACGCGGCCCTCGTCGTATCCGCCGAACGTGGTGTTCTTCAACTCGGATGAGACGGCGTTGAGGTTGGACAGGACGAAGCAGCCGGAGTGGGGGGATGGGCCGACGGCGTATATCATGGTTGCGGTGCGGGACACCGGAATCGGGATCAGCGATGAAGCGCAGAAGCGGTTGTTTGAGCGGTTCAACCAGGCGACGCCGCGGACGGAGAGTATATACGGGGGCTCGGGGCTGGGGCTGAACGTCAGTCGGCGGCTATGTCATCTGCACGGGGGCGAGATCGGGGTGAGCTCGAAAGAGGGCGAAGGCAGCACGTTTGGCTTCTTCTTTGTCGTCCGCAAAAGCGGCAGGGTGGGAGAATCGTCCACCAGCCCGAAGGTTGAGATGGACCAGACCAACCGAAAGATCCAGTCGCTGGGAGATGAGATGACCAACGAGAACCACCAGATGACCTCGCCTGCCATTCCGGAGGACCCCGAGGTGACTTATATCGAAGAGATCAATCCCGGCTGCAATCCCGACGAGCGAAAGGACCACACGGCCAAAATAGCCGACGAAAATACTGACATTGAAAGCTCCACAGCAAGCTCTATAGCAGAGACCCAGTCCATGGAGGAAAATGACGGCAAAATAGACGGCCAACACATCCTCGTCGTCGAAGACAACATCATCAACCAGCGCATCCTCTCGCGGAAGCTCCAAGGCCTCGGTTTCAGCGTCACCGAGGCCAGTAATGGCCGAGAGGCTCTTGATGCCGTGAAGAAAGACCACTTTGACTGCATTCTTATGGACCAGGTCATGCCGGTAATGGACGGCAATTCCGCGACCAAGGCGATACGCGAGTATGAAAAGGAACGGTCGGCGGAGCATACCCCTGTACTAGGAGTAACGGCGAATGTGAGAGCAGAGCAGCAGGAGGAAATGCTGCAGTCTGGCATGGACGATGTGATCCACAAACCGTATAAGATGGATGAGCTGACCGAGAAGATCGAGCATTTGATTCTCAAAGACTCGGAATAGGTCTCATTGGAATTTTTGCATATATCTTGATACCAGGCGTTAGTCGCTTGTTCATGAGGATATACATATCCCCTAGGTTTGCTTTTACTGCTTTGATACACCGGTGTCAGCTCTGGTCTAACTTGATCTTGAGTATATAGGAGCTACTATATTTCACCTACCTACATAGCTGATACTACTCTCCTTGTTTCTTAATGACCATACCCTTGCATCCAAAAGAACAATGAAATAAGAAGTAGAGCACAGCTAGTAAATGCTACTTATGAGCATTTCCTGTCGATTTCTGGGAATTGTTTACCTAACATATCAAGCTACAGCCCATTGTCATGAGACTGGTTGGTGCCTCAGGCAGCCAGTTCCTCTGCCTCGGCAAGGGATTTCCGCCCCGACATAATTACAACAGCACATCCACTCGGCAGTCAAAGCAAGCCCGGGGTTGTGGCTATTTGCTTTCGAATATGTCCGGCCGTCGTAATCGTTCTGCAGTTGCATGCCAAGCATGTCGTCGACGCAAAGTGCGCTGCACTGTTACGGTAACCGGGATTCCCTGCATCAATTGTTCCCAGGATGGAATTGAATGCACAGTGGCGCAACGACGAGGGCCGTATGTACATGCTTATCAAGATAAAACGAAACAGTACAGCATACAAAAGAGCTATTTCTGATTGTTACAGTCAGCAGGCACGAAATCAGCCCCTGCGCGAGATCCGTGCGGTGCCTCATCCGAGGTCCAGCCCGAAGCAGAATGACGGAGCATCCCGAGTCGACTCCGGTGAGACGGTCGGTGTCCGCACCGTTTCGAATCTCCCAAGAAACATGCCTCAGTCCGGACGAGCTGTTTCGGAGCCAACTGCTGCGACAGGGACGACGACTCCGTATTCCGAGAAGAGCCGGAATGAAGACGAGGAGCGCAGTGCCGCTGACTTTGCCACGGCTTCGTTGGCGCCTCGGGATGCCGGAGCAGACGATATGCCTATATACACTGGTCTGCTTGCATGACGGAATGTATACGAAAACTGCTAACTGTACTAGGCGAATCTCTGGGATTTTCTGCGGTTTTGGATGTGTTCGCCACACATGCTGTCCCCAGACACGTCTTCCGGCCATCGTCGCATCCTAGTCTTACCGCTCAGGATGTCGAGTATCTGAAGTTTAAAGGATGCTTGACATTGCCGTCCAGCGACATATGTCGCGAGCTGCTCCGTGCCTATTTCCACCACGTGCATCCTATTCTACCGGTGGTAGATGCTGCTCAGGTATTGAAGTTTGAGCAGCAGCATGACCGACCAGCCGAATGGAACCTGCTACTCTTGTGGAGTATTTTCTTCGTGGCAGTCAATGTCAGTCCCTCATCACTGGAATTGCATCATCTCACTAACTGATCAGTTTATCCCTGCCGAGACTTGTACGGTCGCCGGATACTCTTCGAGGAAAGAGATGAGGGAAGCCATGTACTCCCGGGCAAAGGTACGCTCTCCATTGAGATTTGCACTTCTGCTACTTACGATAGTGACAGTGTATGTATAACAACGGCGGGGACGACAAAATCACGCAGATGCAATCCGCCCTCCTGCTCGGATTCTGGCACTCGGAGATGAACAACCACGCCCAGCCCTGGTACTGGACGGGAATTGCAATCAACCTCGGTCAGATCATGGGACTCCATCGCGACCCTGACGCAATCAGGTTCAATCCATCCATTACCGGCCGTCGACGAGCTTTATGGCGGCGTTTATGGTGGTCCTGTTTCTTTCGAGACCGCTGGCTGAGTCTTACCCTCGGACGGCCGTTGAGGATTAACCTGCTCGATTGTGATCTTCCGATGCCCTCAACAGCGGATGTTCTGAGTGATTTGTCCGAAGTGTCGCCATCGGTGGCAAGCCTGTTCATCCCGGGGGACCTGGCTCAGTTGGGCGAGTATTGGATACTCCTGCTGCGGTTGTCCAAGGTCCTGGGCGATGCGCTGACCCTGAGCAATCAGCCGAAAAGACCGAATCCTACTATTGAGCAAGTTGAAGCTATAGAGTCCGAGCTTCTGACTCTCGAGATTCCGCACGAATGTAGCTCCGAGCAGAGCGAGTGGGCACGGTTTGCCGTTTACCACTTGCAGTTGCATTATCAGTACGTCGACCTCTCATACTCGTTACTAGCACACTGACATGAGAAGAGCGTTCCTGATTACATTCTACCGCCCTTTTACAAAGCGACTCCCAGAAGGTGTGCCTTCAATCAATCAGACAACCTATCAGTCGGCAGTCCGTGCCAAAGTAGACGCTGCTGCACTGCAGACGAACACCATCCTCGACGCTTTGGCCCGTGAGAAACTCCTCAATTTTGCCGGCCCAATGACGTATGTTTCCTCTCTACTTTTCCTCTCTACCCTGCGATCCTGTCTCTAACCAGATGTAGTCCACCCCTCCTCGTCCCCGCCATGCACATCCACCTGCTCAACTGCAAGTCAGACGATCCGCTCACGCGGCAGCTCAGTCTCAACAAACTCGACTTTTGCATGTTAATCCTCAAGGTCATGCAGGACGTGCACACGGCCGCGTCGTATTACCGGGGTATATTCTCTGAAGCGATTCGCCATCTTTCATCCACCGCGAGCAAGCCAGCCGGGCAGGGACCGGTTGTCATCGAGACGCCGGCGTCTATCCCAGGCGAACCCGCAATGGAGACGCTGCTCAGCGGTGATTTTCTGGACGGGTTGATGGACGAGGCTTCGTTTTTTAATTTCTGGGAACCACTCAGCCATATGTGATCGGAAGACACAATGCATCTATCTTTGTTCTTTAAGTCTCTAAAGTCTATATACAATCCTCAACTATCGAATGCTGGGCTCACGCGTCCGACTTGTGAGGCCACTTGACCCTCTTCTCAGCCCTCACATACAGATTATTGGGTCTAATCAACTGAAACATCGGATCATACTCAATCGTGCCATCCCCCTCCCGCGTAAACTTATACCGGTAGATCAACTTGGGCAGGAACACCTTGATCTCCTGCAGCGCAAAATTGAACCCGATGCACATGCGCGGCCCCATCGCAAACGGGATATACGCCGCCTTGTGCCGCTGCTTCACCTCGTCCGTATCCCACCGGTCTGGGTTGAAGCGCGCAGGGTTATCCCAGATGGCAGGGTTATTGTGGATGTGATGCAGGGCGGGGATGACGACTGCGTCCTTGGGGATTTTGTATCCCCCCGGTAGGATCAAGTCGAGCTTGGCGGTGCGGCCGGGCTGGAAGGAGGGGTTGTGTCGGCGCTGCGTTTCCTTGATGTACTTGTCGAGGAAGGTGAGTTTGTCGGTGAAGTCGGCTGTGATCTCTGTGTTGTCGTCGAAGCCGTGGTCGACAAGTTCCTGGAGCAGACGGTCCTGCATGCCGGGGTAGGTGACCAGGCCGTAGATAAGCCAGGAGAGGAGCGAGCTGGTCGTCGTGAAGCCCGCGCCGGTGGCTACGACGAGGGCCCAGACGAGGCTGGACTTGGGCAGTTTCTCGCCTTTGTTGTCTGTTGCGCGGATGGCATAGTCTATCGCCGTTAGCAGCTGTCGTTAGGGCGGAGTTGGTATAGTATACTCACCAACCATGTTCGCCGCTTGCAGCGCGGCATCCTGTAAGGGTAGATCCTCGACGCCTCCGCGCTGCGCCTTCTGCACCGATTCCTCAACCAGCTGCACGATGCGCGTCTTGGTGTCCTTCAGACGCTTGGGATCGCCAAACGGTAGACTGGCGTACCAGTCGCCTTTGGACGTCACCTTCTTGTTCAGCGACAGCACCTCCGCGATCAAGTGCACCATCTCGTGGATCGGCGCGTCCGCCGAAGAGAAGTGTTCAAAGTCGATGCCTAGCGTCAGTTTGCCCACCGCCTGCGAGCCCAGCTTCAGCATGTACTGGTACACGTTCCAGGCCTCGCCCCGCTCATCCAGCTGATCGAATATGGTGCATGCATCCTCGACGGACTTCTGCATGGTGGGCGCGTAGTGTCGGACAGCCTTGGGACCTAATGCCGGCGGGAGGAATTTGTGCGCAACACGCCATTCGGGGGTATCTGTGTCTCCCAGGAACACGCCGGCGGAGGGGGTTTTGAGCGAGTACAGCGGGTGCGCCTCGTTGATTTTCTTGGTGAAGAAGTCGGATTCGTTGAAGACGATGGCGGAGAGGACGGGGTCGTTTGTCTGGTAGACTGTGCGGCCCAGAGTGTTGGTCTTGATCAGGGGGCCGTACTGCTCGAAGAGACGCTGGTAGTTGCCCAGGTGGTCTGGGAAGACCTGGAAGAAGTTGCCGAAGAAGGGGAGGCCGTTGGGCGAGGGGGCGTCCCGGACGGCATGGCCGTCTATGGTGATGGCGACGGGAGTTGTGGATGAGACGATCTCATTGATATCCGTGAGGCTTATGTCTTGTCCGGAGAATTCGATTCCTAGGAGAGTCAGTGTCGTCAGTCGAGCATTGGAGTTAGACTCACCACTTGGTTCGACAATGGCAAAATGAGATGCAATCAGGTTCCTCAAGCCCTCGAGATCATTGGTGCCGTCAAGCGAGATTGTCCTCGCTGACGAGATCGATTCACCCAGAAGGTAAAACTGTTGTGATGGCATTTTGGTAGCTGCTCTTTAGGTTTGGTTGCTGACTGACAGTGCAGACAAGACTTCTGATCTTGTTGACAGCTTATATACAAGTATTTGACTGCCAGACATATAATTACTCACGGATAGCAAAGACAGCACCTGTATACTCGGGCGGCATGCCGCGGACGCATTTTTAGAACTGACATTCCGATTGGCTATATTACCTCGGTATTCATCAAATCGCTCCACTGATCTACGTGCCTCAATTGCCGGTGACGATGACAGGCACGTTCTCGGTCGATGGCCAATAGGATGAATAGAAGATAACAAGGACAAAGTAATTTCCAGCCGAATAGCCGTTGCCGAAACGGATGAGGCAAAGCCGAGAAATGCGATATAATGCTCGGGACTATATCATTCCTCCCAGCCCGTCTAGGACCTATTGAGTACTCCAAAACAAAAGAGTCTTTTCTCTCCAATACTGCAGACATTCACAATGCCTGAATTTACTACCGAAGACGTTGCAGGGCATAAAACCCGTGATGATCTCTGGGTGATCATTCACGGCAAAGGTACGTCCAGGCTCCCAGGCTCTATCTGGTCTGTCCGGCAGTGCTGACTTGCCTAGTTTACGATATCACCAAGTACATCCGGGATCATCCAGGCGGTGCAGATGTGCTCATTGATGTTGCCGGTACTGATGCGACCGCCGCATACGAGGACGTTGGACACTCGGAGGATGCGGACGAAATCATGCAGACCTATCTGGTGGGAACGTTGAAAGACGCAACGCAGTTTGTGCGCAAGTCAGCCGTGCGTGTTATCCAACCGACCTCCCTGCCGGTAGTGAAAGGCAACAGCTCGTCTCGGGTTCGCAAGGTTGCTGCTGCCGGCTCGGTGGCTGGTTTCCTGAGCCTGTTATACTACATCTCTCCTCGGCGTGGACCCTCGCAACTCTCGCACGCTCTCCAACACATACAAGCATATCTGCCCGATATGCACCACCCGTTGCCGTCAGCCCTGACCGGCATGCGCCTGCCACACGGGGGCTTCGTCAATGGATTCGCAGCCGCGGCCTTGCTCTCCGCTATCATCACCGGCGTCGTTGGAGTCAAACTGTCGAAACTGACGCAGATCGACTCGGGCTTCACTCGATACCCACCTCGTATCAAGAGCAAGGCAAGCCCCAAGCAAGATCCTCACAGCATTCCCGGCTTCCTCAATCCCAAAGACTACAAGACACTCCCTCTCGTGCGGAAAGATCTCCTAGCACCCAACGTTTACCGATTCGTCTTCCAGCTGCCATCTCCCACAGATATCGTCGGCCTCCCAATCGGCCAACACGTCGCCATAAAAGCCACCGTCAACGGACAATCCGTCTCGCGATCCTACACACCAACCTCCAACAACCTCGATCGCGGCTACCTTGAGCTCGTCATCAAATGCTACCCTGACGGTCTTCTGACTGGCCAGTACCTCGCCAACCTGCAAGTTGGCGAGAAAGTGCACTTCCGCGGCCCCAAAGGCGCAATGAAGTACAAGCACAACCTGTGCAAGAAGATCGGCATGATTGCCGGCGGCACGGGCATCACACCCATGTACCAGCTCATCCGGGCCATCTGCGAAGACGACAGAGATACGACAGAGATCAGCTTGGTGTATGCCAACCGTAGTGAGGGGGATATTCTGCTGCGTGAGGAGCTGGAGGCGTTTGCGCGCAGGTACCCGAAGCAGTTCCGGGTCTACTATATGCTCGATATTCCGCCGGAGGATTGGAAGTACGGTAAGGGGTATGTGACGCCTGAGGTGATGGCGGCTAGGCTGCCTAAGCCGGCGGCTGATACGAAGATCATGCTCTGTGGGCCGCCGGGGATGGTTAATGCTGCGAAGAAGGGGCTTGTCTCGTTGGGCTTCGAGGCGCCAGGTGCTGTGGGCAAAATGACGGATCAGATTTTTTGTTTTTAGTTTATATTTGTCGGTGGCTGTCTGTATGTGTATAACAGAGGATAGATAGTTTGTCTTTTGCAGCATCAGAACTTGGTTAATTTTCATCGTGTGCTACACTGAGCTCCGCTATAATGTGATATGCTGTTGAAACCACATTTAAATGATGTTTACAGTCACTGTTGGGCTTCTTCCATTTGGTGCTAGTATACAAAAGGCAGGCTGAATATCTAAGAACCTGGAGGCAGCTGTGTTGAACAGCATGCACCTTATTATAGCTTAAATCACCTATTTAGCTTTTGGACCAGCGCAACAGCTACCAGCTTCTCAAAATGTTGCAAACCAATTTCCTTGTCCTGTAACACTGTAACGCCCATCAAGAGGTGGCATAAGGTTCCCACTGATAACGCTACCATTGTCAAGAGTGACCTTTTCTTCCCTTTCTCCAACCACTGATCCAGCTTTGATGTGGGCTACGCCCGATGGAACTGAATCGTATTGAAGTGAGGCCACTGGTATATTGAATGGTGGAACAGAAGCTGAGAATCTTCCATTGAAGATTCTCTGCGTTCCGTCGGGAAAGGTATACGCCCCGTTGAAGTTCCCATTGCCGTCGGAAGCAAAGGTACCATAAGCAGTATTAGACATCTATATAGCTAATTAGATGCGGTGTCCTAAATGAATAAGAGTGAAGGAGCATAACGAAGGAAACATACCGTGATTGGCCAAGAGATATTCGGATTTCCAAAGCTGATTTAGATGCTATCGCTGCTTGAATTACAAAACTAGACACTCATGGAGAAAGAGCTGATATTTATGCGTGCTTGAGTCAAGGACTCTGCGTAATAACTACGTTTAGACTTGGGCAAGTGACGTCTAGACTCCATGTTTCATGACGCATTTTTCCGCTGCATGCGGCAGTAGATTAAGGCAGAACTTGAAAAGTTCTTAAGACCTCGCTCTCATCTTCGTCAAACTGACATTTATATACCTCGTTCCTCGTTGTACTCGTCATTCCAGGGCTTCCCGCTGCGGCAGCGAGCGGCACCAGTACCATGCAATGCAGAAACCCGTAACCAGGGCTTCTAGAAAACTTTACGAAAGTGGCTTAGCGTGTTTCACATGAGGGTAGGCGAACGCATTCAAGAGAATGAACATTTGCAATGGTATTGCATCCAGCTGTAACCAGGGCGCTATCCATCTATTTCATGGCTTTGATATCGATCGACCGACGAATGTATATAATTTAGTACTAGATATATTTATCTTTACGGACAAGCTACAGATTTTCCCCTCTTTATACTATCTAATAGAGATACTAGTACTAAAGGTATATCCTAAGTCTTATAAGTATCCAGGCTTATAGTGTTGAGATAGCCACCTTTGAAATATGGGCTTGTATATGGTGAAATGGCTTACGTTAAGGTGGTAGGTTGGTTAATATTCGTCATGACGCACGCCGAGATGTTGAAGATCGATCCAGCATGCTCTCCGATTATGCCACCGATCAATTCGACGACAGCTTCTAGAACTCCGGAAAACGGCAAAAGTATTTGATTAATTCACAGAGTGGATACTATGACGAGACGCAATATATGGCTCATCGCCACGATGCTATTGAGAGGCTCCTGTTTTGTCAAGCTTTGCGGCCCGATAGACAGTTGATCGGCATGCCGAGTACCGCGGCAATCTATCCAATCGGATTTGTTTATATCAGCGTTGGTATTCCTTGGATCGTCCAGCCGGTTGCTAGAGGGTATTGCTATTATTGTCCGTTCGGGACGCGTTAACCAGGCACTGAATTGTCTCCAGTGTAGATCCCGCGGCTGCGGATAGTCTCTCATCTGAAGAATGGATCCCGTCCGTCATACCGTCTCGGAATGTGGTCGTCATTCGTCATGTCGGGAGATATGCCGGGAGACATGTCTGTGGCCACTGGGTCCGCACATAAATGCTTTGACTTCCGTTCTGCTGTATATCCTCTTCTCACCAGATTCAAACATTCCTATTTTCCTCTCTGAGCAAATACACAGCAACAATGCATCCAACGTGGCAGCCCCCAAAGAACTATCGTCAGCGACCTGTCGCCATTCTCGGTGCAGGCGTGCTTGGTCGTAGAATTGGTATGCCTTCTCGCATCAAGTGTCCAAGATAGAACTAACTTGTACAGCGTGCATCTGGGCCTCAGCAGGCTACAAGGTCCAAGTCCGCGATCCGAGTCCTCAGCAGCGCGCAGACTGCCTGGCCTACGTCAGGGAGAACGTGGCCTCATATGCCGAGAGCACAGGCCAGAAGCCGGGAGCAGTAGAGGCAACCGAGGGCCTCAAGGAAGCAGTGGACAATGCCTGGCTGGTCATCGAGGCCGTGCCGGAGAAGATCCAGCTCAAGATCGACACGTTCGCCGAACTCGATGCCCTCACGCAGGGTGACTGTATCCTGGCGTCTAACTCCTCGTCGTACAAATCTTCGGAGATGCTTGAGAAGGTGCCAGAGGCGACAAAACGCCGGATTCTGAATATGCACTACTACATGCCGCCGCAGTGTATGATTGTCGAGCTCATGACGGATGGGTATACCGCGGCTGAGATCTTTCCCTTTATGGTTGAGCGGTCCAAGGAGGCTGCGACCCTTCCGTATGTGGCTCGGAAGGAATCGACCGGGTTTATCTTCAATCGTCTGTGGGCGGCTGTCAAGCGGGAGGTGCTGACGATCCTGGCGGAGGAGGTCTCGGTACCGGACGAGATTGACTCGATGTGGCAGGAGATGTTTATCAAGGGAGGGTCTGCGCCTTGCAAGACAATGGACGGTGCGTATTCCCTTTGATTTTAGCAGCTATGTCTGACGAACGATAGCTGTCGGCCTTGATACCGTCGCGTTTATCGAAAGCCATTACGTTGCAGAGCGCGGTCTCTCACCCGAGAAGACCGTCAACTTTCTGAAGGAGAACTATCTCGACAAGGGTAAGCTCGGCAATAAGTGTGCAAACGGTGGTCTTTACCCGGCGGCATCACCCTCGGCAAATACTACTGCCCAAACCAAAATCATCGCCCTCGATGTTGGTCTGTCGGGCCCCACCCCCAGTTTCAACGCGGGTCAGATCGTCGAATTCTCCGCCGACGGAAAGCTTCAACGAGTACTGGTCAAGGACCAAGCTTTGCCAGACGGCTTGGCTATTGATGCCGCCGCTAAACGCATGTTCTGGACCAACATGGGCGTACCAGGCAAGGACGACGGGGCCGTCTACTCTGCCAACCTTGACGGCTCAGATATCAAGACGATTGTAGCACCAGGGAGAACCAATACCCCAAAACAACTGGCCCTGGATCAGTCCGCTCACAAAGTCTACTTCTCTGACCGGGAGGGACTACGCATATTCCGATGCAACTACGACGGAAGTGATCTCGAGATCATCATCCAAACGGGAGATTACCAACAGCCCGGAGAAATGCAAGACGCCACAAAGTGGTGTGTGGGCATCGCTGTTGCCCCCCGTCTCGGCAAGTTTTACTGGACGCAAAAGGGACCTTCGAAGAGTGGCAACGGCAGGATCTTCTGTGCTGATATTGACATGCCGCAAGGCCAGACTGCCACGACTAGAGATGATATCCGTTGTCTCTTGGAGGATCTGCCGGAGCCCATTGATCTCGAGGTTGATGAGGAGTCTGGAAGATTGTACTGGACGGATCGCGGTGAGCTTCCTTTTGGAAACTCGTTGAATCGGGTCTCGCTGAACAAGACCGGTTCGGAGGTCGAACGGACTGGTCATCTGGGCTACGAGGTTCTCACGCGGAATCTCAATGAGGCAATCGGGTTGAAGTTGGATCTGGAACATGGTCATATCTATTTGACCGATCTTGGGGGCAGCGTTTACCGGACGGACGTGGATGGGAAGCGGAAGGTACAGTTGTATTCGGATGAGAGCCGTGCTTTTACTGGGATTGCTTTAATTTAGACCACTTTGTATCATTTGCAACTCTGGCTTTGATAGAATACGATTAGACTGCGGTTCACCTTATCCTTCCATATATCTAGTCTACACGTCGTTCCCAATCGCCATGGATCTACTCTGTAGATATCGTGCTTTACGACCTTAACGCAAGCATTCATTGAGAGATATACCCTTATGTGCCAATCCTTTAACAAAACGATCCACAATCTCAAGGAGCAACTGAGCTACGGCTCCTCGGCTAAATTATCCGAATCATGTTCAATGTCATGAGCCATGGACGAGCATAAATGAATACGAAAGAGCCGCTTTTAATCCGCTTGTTCCAGTATAGCTCTCCCGGCGGGGATTCTAGGCTCCAATAACAGCTCTCAGAACTCAGCCACCAGGTTGCAGCCTACAGTATCACCATTAGACGCTTGCAGGAGACTACATAAGTCGCATTGGACCCAAATCACACTCCCAGGCAAACGCAAGACTTTGATGACCATGGCAGGCCCTTCTCTGGATACACTTCCTGTTGAGCTCCTGACTGAGATCAGCAGCTATTTATGCGCCCTGTGCTGCGGAACATATCCCTACAGCCTGAGCCAGAAGCATCTCTCCAGACTCAGTCGCACATGTCGGCGGCTCCGAGATGTCTGCCAACCGCTTCTGTTCGACCACTACTACTATTCTTCGCAGTCCGTGGCGCCTCTTCTTTCTTTCCTCCGCACACTGGATGCCCGCCCTGATCTCGCAAAGTGCGTGACTAGTCTGGATTTCCACGAGCCGGGCCACGGTGAGAACCTCGACGACGAAGATCGACAGCTGGTGGAGAGCTGCATCGCCAAGCTTGGTCTCCCCCCATTGCCGGATGACTGGCCCGACTACCTCGGAGTGGAAAGAAGTCTGCTTGTGGCAGAACTTGTGGTCGCATCGTGTCCGAACATCGAGGCCCTCAAGTTTCCCATGAACCCAGAATGGATGGTGAGCGTGCTTGCCTCGCTTCCAAAGGATTTGACCTTTGCAAAGTTGAAAAGGCTAGATATCTGGCATTACTATATCAGCGGCGACCACTATGCTATTGGTTACGGGAAGATCAGCGGGCTGTTGCATGCGTCGCCGAGTCTGGAGCATCTCAGTCTTCCCTCCATTGAGACGTTTTACCCCGGCAAAGCGGGAGTACCTACTCTGGAGAAGCTGACGGATCTCGATCTCGGTGAGGGCGCGCCGCCGCCGTATTTTCTCAAGTGTACCCTCGAGGCGTGTCCGAATCTCCAAACGTTCCGCCTGCATTGGGTTGACACGGACGGATATGACGAAGATTCCGAAGAGTGGTCGCCTCTGGACGGATGGCGGACCCTGCAAGTTGTCCAGAGTTCTGTCCGCGAGATCACCTTCGAGACGAACATTGAGTTCCCGGACAATGATAACGTTGCAGGAGGCGTTTCGACGCTGCGGGACTTTGCGCGCTTGGAGATCCTCGAAGTCGGTGGCAGTGCTCTGCAGGCTCTGTACAAAGTCTGGGCGCATCATAGCCGCCACGCGAGTATGGAACAATTCGTCCACCAGGTGTTTCCCTCTACGATCAAGGAGCTTACTATCTGGGACCCGGATGCGTCGTTAATCGAGTTTGTCCGCCTTCTCACCCGTGAGGCTGCTCGCGAGCAGTATCCCCGTCTAGCTAGGGCAACGATTTCTCAGTCAGATCATCTGTCGGTATGGGGGTTTGAAGTGGCGCAGTGGCAAGGAGCCCTTGAGAGACGAGAGTTTGAGGGTTCGACGATAGACTTGAGCATCCAACTGCCGACGATTCTCGATTACCCTGATGCTCTCTACACTTTCTAGATCGATGTAGCACTCTCAATATATCAACTATCTGCAATCCACAGAGGTTGCAGCAGGCCGGGTCGTGGCTCACTCTATGGGAGTTTAGAACTCCGTCCCTGAATGGAAACGCGCACGGCATGGACATGCTTGAAGCTGACTCTGGCGTGGATACTCTCTCCTTTTCGCTCCAACAACCTCTCGGCACTGATTTCTCGACTGTCCCTCATCCTTCGCCAATGTCCCGCACTGCCGAATCTTCTTTCCCTCGAAAGGAAGCCCCTGGTTTTATGCAAGATGATGTCCGCTTGATGCATGTGATGTGCCCGATATCGAACAGATGGGTGAATCTCCTTACATGGGCTTTGACTTGTGCAACTTGGACACGCCATTCTCCCCGATCCCAACGCCGATTCCTGGCTTTGATCCAGACGCACTTGTGAAGGAAAATTCTCAGATGGAAATAAAAGACCGCAATTAGAGACTGAGCTATATTCCCACAAAAAAAATAGGATAGTCTAAGCAGACCTCGACAGTATCATAGTATGCTCTTCTGGGCTGGCAGCGTTGGCCATCTGCTGTTGTGCCTGAGGCTTCAGTCTTTCGACCCCACCCTGACCCTGGCGGAATGCGCCAATGACATCCGGGCAGTAGTGGGGTAGATCACATGACTGGTCGTATTTGCATGTGATGATTGAATCTGTCAACACCAATCCTTATCGGGTCACTGTTGATGCACCTCCAGGGGTATCCATGCTCCTATGGCCAGGCAGATTCTAATTCCAATCAGTCTGATCTCCGACGGTCTCACGAGCAGTTGCCGTTTCTGTCTCTTCTACTCTGTCCTCCGTACCTATGATCTGATATCATGAGAGAACGTGATCCGCCCCCCGATAAGATGTGGCAGATGTCTCCAGCTTCCCCGCTGATTGGGTCTAGTGGGGAGTCCATCCTCAGCCATCGCGAGGTCCTATTCTCGGGGTTTCCACTTTCCGTCCGGCTCTAATTGGTTCTCTCCCAGAGCTTCCTGAGGCCTGCTGCCCAGATTCAATCAATCGTTTCTTGCTTGCTTCTTCCTCAACAAAAGAAATTTGTCCTCTTTGCCTCTTTCTTCTTTCCCCCATCCCCAACCTGACTGGTAAGTTTCTTCTATCCCACGTCCCTCCACGCCTCATCGGATCGTCATCTCACATGGTCCACTAACAACTGCCAGATTTCTCTTTTGCTTTTTACCCTCTGCCGCCGACACCGCGGTGTCATTCATTCGTTCTGCTCGTTTCGTCTCCACAGTACCGCCTCTTCCCCCCGTCCCACAAATACCCGCCAACTCCTCGAAACCGAGATCCGCAAAGTGTCAGGACAACTGTCGCAGCCCGAATTGAAAGCTGATGCACTCAATGTCTATTCTCGATACCACCAAAGACCTCTCGGCCCTGTTCACCAAGCAGGTCCATGCGACTCCCGATGCCCCCGCACTAGAAGATGACTGCACCACATACACCTATGCCGAACTAGACAAGGAAGTGGATGCTCTGGCGCAGCGTCTGCGAAGCTATGGAGTCGGACGAGATAGTCTGGTTGGCGTGCTTCTCCCTCGGAGCGCCCATTATGTGATCGCCTGCCTGGCCGCTCTCCGGGCAGGAGGCGCATTCCTTGTTCTCGAGCTGGCTTACCCTCCTGATCTCCTGGCAGACGTCCTGGAAGACGCGAAGCCAGTGGTTGTGGTCACTCACCGCGCCGAGGCAGAAAAGGTCAAAGCCGATGTGCCACTGATCGCTCTCGACGAGCCCGCGACAGATGCCAATGGACACACCAAGGAACCGTCGACTCCGCTGCCGGCTGAGGATGACCTGGATCGACTGGCCTTTGTCTCGTATTCCTCAGGGACGACGGGCAAACCCAAGGGGATTGCCAATCCACATCGAGCGCCTGTGCTTTCGTATAATCTCCGATTCGGCGTGCAGGATCTGCAGCCTGGTGATCGGGTGGCCTGCAATGTGTTCTTCATCTGGGAGATTCTGCGTCCACTGTTGCGTGGTGCCACGGTTGTGGCGGTTCCGGACGACGTGAGCTATGATCCCGCCGCGCTGGTTGATCTCCTGGCGGCCAAACGCATCACCGAAACTCTCATGACGCCAACGTTGCTGGCCACCGTGCTCGCGCGTCACCCCGATCTCGGTGCTCGGCTGCCAAATCTCCGCACGTTGTGGTTGAACGGCGAGGTGGTCACGACTGATCTCGCTAAACGGGCCATCAAGGCCCTCCCGTCCACCCGGCTGTTGAATTGCTACAGCGCATGCGAAACACACGAGATTGCCTGCGGCGATATTCGAGAGATGCTTGACAGCAATGCCCCGTACTGTCCAGTGGGTCCGCCTCTGGATCCAAAGCATACCTATATTCTGGCCGAAGATGGCAAGACGGCGCCCGACGGCGAAAGCGGAGAGCTCTTTGTTGGCGGGCCCCTTCTGGCGCGCGGATACCTGAATCTGCCCGATACTACCGCCAAGGCTTTCACCGCCGATCCGTTCGACTCCACGCCGAGTGCGCGCATGTATCGCACCGGCGATCGCGCTCGCATTCTGCCTTCAGGACTGCTGGAAATCACCGGTCGCGTGGGTGCGATGATCAAGCTCCGTGGATATTCGGTGGTTCCTGGTAAGGTTGAAAACGAGATCGTCAACCACTTGGCGGTCAGCCATTGTGCCGTGATCGCGCACGGCGAAGGATTGGATCGCCAGCTGGTGGCGTACATTGTCCGAGACCAGGACAGCACCGATCGTCCGGTCGTCGAGATCAACCCGTCTGGTCACAGCCCGGCGGCGCGACAAACTTTGGCGCCATACCTGGCGCAGTACATGATCCCCGCCCTGTGGGTGGAAATGGACGAACTGCCGACCCACGAGGTGTCTGGCAAGGTGGATCTGAAACGACTGCCTCCTCCGCCCGCTCCAACTCCGGTGAATGGCAACGGGGCCAAGGAGAAGGATCCCATCGGCATTGACCAAGTGGCTGCCATCTGGGCTACAACACTGCGAACCCCCAAGGCGTTGCTGAAGCCGACCGACAATTTCTTCGACCTTGGCGGCCACTCCCTTTCCCTGGCCGAACTCGCGTCGAAATTCTCGCGAGAGTTCGGTTTCCGTGTTGCCATCGCGCGTTTGGCCGACAACTCTACCCTGGCCGGTCACCTGGAAACCGTGCGTGCCATCCGGGACGGTCACACCGCTGCCGTGCAGGCTGATCTGCCGGCTGTGCTACGTGCAGACGCAACCTTGGATGAGGACATCCGGCCCTCTGCTGATGTGAAGATCCGATCCGTGACGGATGCACAAACGGTGCTGTTGACCGGTGTGACTGGGTTCCTGGGTGCTTTCCTCCTCCACGATCTGCTGGAAAGCACTTCTGCGCACATCATCTGTTTGGTGCGTTTCAACGAGCCCGCCAACGATGATCAACCTGGCGGTGTGGCTCGTATCCGTCGCAATCTACTCGATCTGGGTCTTTGGCGCGACTCCATCATGGAACGCGTCGAGATCCTTCCTGGTAACCTGTCCCGGTCGCGCTTTGGCCTGTCGCCCGAGGCGTTTGACGAGCTGGCCGCTCGGGTGGATGTCATCGTCCATGCCGCTGCTACCGTCAACCTGGTGTACCCCTACGCAGCTCTGCGTGGCCCCAATGTCGGAGGAACCAGAGAGATTCTGCGTCTGGCCAGCAAGGGCGGCGCAACGGTCCAGTATGTCTCCACCAACGGCGTTTTGCCCCCGTCCGCTGAAAAGGGATGGCCCGAGGATGCGATGCTACCCGTCGAAGACGTTCCCACCAAGCTGCTGGACGGATACGGACAGACCAAGTGGGTGGCCGAGCGGCTGGTCCTGGAGGCCGGTCGCCGCGGACTGCCCGTCAAGATTCACCGTGCGGGCACGATCAGCGGTCACAGCATCACGGGAGCGGCCAATGCCTGGGATCTGTTGTCGGCATTGATAGTCGAATCGATCAAGCTCGGCTACGCGCCCGACGTTGACGGCTGGAGGGCCGAAATGACTCCGGTGGACTTTGTCAGCAAGGCGATTGTCCACCTGGCCACGCAGACGCAGGCCGACCAGACGGTTTTCCACCTGGGTGACCCGGATCCGGTCGACACAAGACAGGTGTTTGACGCCCTGTCGGAGTTGGGATACCCGACAAAGCGACTCGCATGGGATGAGTGGGTGGCGCTTTGGACCGAGAAACAAGGATCGGTCAAGGGAGGCGACGGTGCATTCACGGTTGACATTCTGCGAAGTGGTATGCCCACGGTGGAATTCCTGAGAGGAATCGTTGTGCTCGACAACGCGGCCACCAGGCCTTTCCGAGCTGTGGTGGAACGGCCCAAGGTGGATCGCGCTCTGTTGGAGACCTATACTCGCCACTGGTTCGCTCGTGGATGGCTTCCCAAGGCGCCTGCCCGGTTGGGCAAGCCTGTTGCCGCCATTCGTGGTCCTTTGAACGGCCGTGTAGCCGTCATCACCGGCGCGTCATCCGGCATCGGTGCCGCCGTGGCCACCGCCCTCGTTCGCGAAGGATGCCATGTTGCATTGGCGGCTCGCCGCATGGACGCGCTCGAGTCTCTCCAACGGCGACTGTCCGGCCAAGGCAGCAAGATCCTCATTCAGCGCACCGACGTCACCGACCGTGCGCAGGTGGAAGCACTGGTGCAGGCCGCCAGCGAGCAGCTGGGTCCTGTCGATATCCTGGTCTCCTGCGCCGGTGTCATGTACTTCACGATGATGGCGAACGTCAAGACGGACGAATGGGAGCGCACGGTCGACGTGAATTGCAAGGGTCTCCTGCACTGCCTGTCCTCAACGGTGCCCGGCATGCTGACCCGCGGCAGCGGCCACATTGTGGCCATCTCTTCCGACGCCGGACGCAAGGTCTTCCCCGGACTAGGCGTATACTCGGCCAGCAAGTTCTTCGTGGAGGCGACGCTGCAGTCGCTGCGGTTGGAGACGGCGGGAATGGGGCTGCGCGTGACAGCCATCCAGCCGGGCAACACGGCCACCGATCTGCTGGGGATGTCGACGGACGCGGAGGCGATCAAAAAGTACGGCGAGCCGTCGGGGGCGAAGATTCTGGACCCGGAAGATGTGGCCAAGTCGATTGTGTATGCGCTGCGACAGCCGGCGCATGTGGCGGTGAATGAGGTCCTGATTGAGCCAAGAGATGAACCTATCTAGACATACCGGTTTAGAGCTCACTATACTAGCTTTATAGACTAATTGATTCTGTTTACGACCATCCTGGCAAATAAGAGAATGTAGCTTTGTGCCTGGCAAATAAAGAGAATGTAGCTTTGTGGAGGGTGGCAATTGTCTCTAACAGAGGAGTCAGAGCCTGGATATACAGTATCTATGGAGTAGGTGGCTCATAGGTAAGCCTGAATACAACGGGCGCATTGGGCTATAATTAGATCCGCACATGGCAGAGATCGTTCCAAGTACCCTTAGGCCACGAGGGTGAAGGGTTGCGTTTAATGTCATCAGCAGGGGGTCTGATTGATGGAAATGAAAGATCAGATAACGAGACAGATTGTTTGAGCCCAACAGCCCATGTGGGCTAGATAATCCGTCAGCCATGAATGGGGCTGCAAAACGGAGGCCGGCGAAACACGGGAAAACGGGCAGACGAACAAACATCTCCTGCGTCGTAGTGCCAACAGGCTAGATCGCTGGGCAGACATCGCACCAATTGCAGCGAGGCAAGACACTTCCAGGTCGGGCATAGAGGCACTGCCAAGACGGTAGTATCTGTTAGTATCTGTCATTGTCGGAAGAGATGCGAACGGGTCTGGATTCGAAGCTCCAGGGTCCTGGCTCCAGTCATCTTCCGCGTGTCAAGACCTTGCAGTCTGCGGGTGATCCAGCAGATAAGCCAAGAGAGTCTTAGCTCGAGCCGAATTAGGAAATTGGTCTCTGGAAGTTCCTCACAACGGTCAGAACCCAGTTAAGGAAAATCGTATGGCCTATTCATTTGATTCACTCTATGTGACGACCGGCGCGGTGGTGTGGTGCCAGCGTCACAAGCTTATATATGAGTAGCTTCTCTGCGCTCTCGTCCTCGGGGCAATCGAATTGACCTATTGACCTCTCCGTTCTACGACTCTCAATACAGATGGACATGTACACAGATCCGATCGCCCTCCGTCCGCAGCAAGACATGCCCTACGATCTCCGCCCGCGAGCCCTACAATGGGACGAAGTCATGGACCGTGACTCCAACGGCGGCCTGTCGCCAACTATAAGCAGCGATCTGCGGTTCCCAGCAGCTCATATGACCCCGTCGCAGGAGCTATTTCTACTCTCGCCGCAGACAACGGCCTACCTCGGCTCGAACCAGGACTCGCCAGGCGAGCTCGGCGGTTATCATGACGTGAATGCTACCTCTAATGTACGCTCCCCTCTGCCATCTACAAGCCAATATGGGAAGCTAACGAGACAGCCCAACCGCCGACAATCGCAGAACCGCGAAGCACAGCGCCGATTCCGCGAGCGGCGGGAACAGGAGCGCATCCAACTACGGAAGAAGATGGAGGAGCAGCGGGCGGAAAACGAGGCGCTAAGTCGGCTGCTGGCGGAGGCGAAGAATGCGAATCTCAAGCTCGAGATCGACAATGAGCGGTTAACAAAAGAGCTGGAGACGCTGCGCCGGCGGTGGCAGGATGTGCTACGGTTGATGGCGGATATGGTGCAGCAGGAGGAGGTGGGCGAGGGGGGCTCGCCGGCCAGTTGTTCCAGTGGGTCGTCCTCGTCGTCGCGGAAGGAGGTTCACGGCCTCCGAAGTTCGATTATGATGCAGATGCTGGTGCTGTTGTTTGATGAAAAGGGTGAAGAGGGGCCTCCTCGGACGACGATGATGGCGAGATTGGGGGCTTTGTCTGGGGATCTGTGATTCTGATTGACTGGTTCCTGTTGCATGAATGGAGTTTTTTGCTTTTCTTCACAAATTAATCACTTGACTAATCTGAGCCTAGTTCAAGTGCCTAGTCTTTGTAGGATACTGTATTGTGGACATACGGCCCTCCGTACTATGGATATACCAGTACCGATTGGGAACTGTGTCTCACTCCTCTAATTGGGCTATTTCTAGCTGCTCATAAGCCATCAAATCTGTCCACCCAATTGCCAGGAGGCCAAGTCCCCCCGCTAGTCACGCTAACCAAGCGCAGGAAAACACTCCCGGTCCCACGTCAGCTTCTGCTCTGATGTGTCAGACGGATTCGATCGACCGAGGACCCCTCCTAGCCAGAGATTGACCGTGGTATTGCGTGGATTGCTCGCCATGACCCCACGAGGCGGCAAACCTCAGCAGATCCTCTTTGTGGACGGCCCCTCGCTGGGCCGAGGAGGCGACGCTAACTCCCGCAACACACGGTCAGCTCTGATCCGCCGCCGCATCTCAGAGAAACGGAGTGCATACCGACAGGAGGAGGAAGCCAAGCGAGAGCAATTGATTGCTCAACGTCAGACCCGGGACCGGCATTTAGCCGCCCAACGGTGTACCTGTCCTGGAACGGCCAGGGACCAGGACCAGGATCAGACCCAGGATCAGGCCCAGGGATCATCCGAGCCTCAGACTACGGGGCCCAGAACTAGCGTAACATTATCTCAAAGTCAATCTCAGACGCGAAACTCTGCTAGCGATGGAACTCCTTTCCGGATCTGCGGGACCTGTGGAGGAGTGCGGGTGTCCAACCGGCCGCAAGGCAGCACCTCGGGCCTGTCTCTGAGCCTTGTCTCTAGCAGGGTAGATCCCTTTTCTCCGGTGGATGCCAACGTTGGACCAAGCGTAGACGATATCCTTCACCATGGTTGGTCTACTTGTCCTTCTGCACAATCCCGAGAGAGACTAACCTGACTAGCGTTCATGAATCTCTGGCCCAACTTCCGCCGTGCCGATTACGCCGGGAGATGCTACCAATCGCGGCTGGCGCCGAACTGGGAAAGCAATATCTTAATATATACCACCCTGTGGGCCGCCTCGTGCCATCGAGACGTCCTGCGCATTAGCTACGGTTTCAATCCGGTGTTGGACACCCGCGATCAGCTGTACTACAAGGGCCGGCTGCTGCGGCTGCTGCGCGAGCATGTCGCCGACTATACCAACGAAGAATGGCGAGATGGAGTCATCCTGGCCATCTTGCATCTGGCCGTCAATGAGACCACCAGACGAGACCTCAGCCGCGATCCCAGCCCGTTCACCCCCCCGTTTGTGGATATGCAGTCGCTGTCGTTCTATGGCAGTCGAGACTATCACTCCACGCATTGGAACGTCATTTGTCATCTGTTGCGCCAGCTGGGCGGCATCCAGTCGATCAAGCTGTTCGCCCTGGGCTGGTTGATCACCATGTAGGTGCCGTCTACGTCCCTCGACTTACTCCCAATTGCTTGCGGAAACCTGCTAATCTCATCCAGCGCGGATCTAATGAAGGCGGCCCACGCTCTGACCAAACCGCTCTTCCCCCGAGTCGATGTGGAAGGCAACGAGATCAACCTGCCGTCTCCTCTGAGTGTCTTTCCCCTCCCGGACGACCCATCCACGATGAAGCGACTCGGGTTCAGGGAGCTGTTATCGACCTGCCCAGCGGTGCAAGGGCCCATCGTGGACGTCTTCCTCCACCTCAGCGAATACTCTACCCTGGTGCAATGGTACTACAATCGCCACCTCGATCCGTCCGACTGCGACCGTTTCGCCGACGTCCGCAACCAAGTCCACCACGCCATCTTCAGCCTGCCCGACGAGCACGACCCCGTCGAATCCGTCCTCGATATGTGCCAGGTCTCCCCAGACGACTTCTCCGTCTCCCATGGGCTGTACCTCACCTGCCGACTGGCCGCGAACCTGTACGCAACGCACGTTACCTTTCCGCTCCCGCGCTCCGCCCTGATCCGCGCCATGATCCTCCCGCTGCTGGCCAGCAAACTCGACCAGATGACGCAGGTCCTGTGCAGCCCGTTGCTGCTCTGGTGTGCTACCGTGGCGGCCATCGCGGCGGAAGAGAGGCCCGAGCACCCGCGGCTAGTCGAACATGTTGGAACCCTCTGTCGGGGGTTGAATGTCATGTCGTATCCACATTTCGTCGGGATTCTCGAAACATTCGCCTGGGTGGACGTCGCGTGCTCGGAGGGATGTCATCGACTGTGGGAGAGATTGGCAGTGCAGACTTGGGAGGGGAAGGTCTGGAGTAAGACAGCAGATGCTGAGCCTTTTACAGTAGTAATGCCCTAACGATGTAACGAGCTGAGTAATGATTACTTAATGCTTTAGTATGTCAGACCCCAGACCGCATTTGAATCCTGATCTCTTTTAGCGTCGTGTTATTCCCTTTTGGGAAACGTCTTGTAGGAAGACTATTGGATGTGGTCTTTGGCACCCCATAGGGGTAACCTAGCAGTCCAGCCGCAGGGGAAAACTCTACAATCTCGGCGAAAGCAGATATTCCCGGAACAAGACGCATCCCTACCAGCAAATAGCCCGGACTACCCCACAATCAAACTGGGCAATTGACAATAAAACGCGTTTTCATCTATACTGAAGATTCCGCCTATCATGTAAATCAGAAGAAGAATTCCTAATATCTCATGGTTGAGAGCAACCCCGTTGAGATATAGATAAGTGGAAGGCAATGACTTCGCCGCCCCCTGCTCAGGCCCCAATTCCACCCCAGCTTGCATCTTTTAAAGCCGTCAGCCTAACGAGGGGATGTTGGGAGCAGCGAGTCATGGCCATTCAAGACAGCAGAACCAAATTATCATTGTCAGTTAACAGACTAGGTGGTAATAACATGGGGCAACTAGGCAAACCAGGCAACTAGGCTACCATTTAACAAACTTACTATCCTCCTCCAACCACTTCTCGAAATCCTTCAAACCCGGGTGCATCTCCCTCAACTTGGCAATATCAGCCCGGTAGCCATGCGCATAGAACCACTCAAACATCACCCTCATCTCCTTAACCATCCACATGGCAACGTAGCAAAGCAACCGGAACGTCGTCGGCGCTTCCCGCCCTGTCTTCCGCTTCATCGTCTCCTGCATATGCTCATACGTAAGCACATCACCCGCCAACGACAGGCAGCGATTCCGGTACTCAGCCGGATTGAGAAACGCCTGCGCAGCAAAATACCCGATGTCGCTGACAGCGATACACTGCAGCGGCTTCCCCTGCAGATACGCGTCCCACGCGGTCACGACAAACCGCCCCATAAAGTCCGGGGTGATGTTGTCGAAGAAGAACACCGGCCTCAGCACCGTCCAGGACATGTCTGCGGCCCGCGTCCGCTCGAACAGATGCTGTTCGATGCGGTGCTTGCTGATGAAGTGCGGGATGTTGGTCGCATTGTCGATGGATGCGTCCCCGCCGCGGTCGACGGACGTGTACACGAAGTGCTGGACCTTCTGCGCCAGGGCTTCGTCGATCAGTGCCTTGCCTTGGCGTTCTTCCTTTTCGACGGTTTGGCCTTGGCCCATGGGTATCTGCTGCGGTTAGCTGACTTTCTTCTCAAAAGAGGAGGGCTGACTCGGTGAGTACCTGCACGCTGAAGACGCCCCAGACGGGCTCGGGCGATACTTGATGGGCATTTTTGAAGATTCCTGCCGGGTTGTCGAGGTCGCCCTGCACGAGTTTGATCTTGGGGGATTTGTCGGCTAGTTTTTTGGCGCCGCTGGATTGCGGATTGCGGGTGACGGCCAGGATCTCGATGTCGGCGTCTTCGGCTAGGAGGGCGTTGACGACGGCGCCACCCTGTTTGCCTGTTGCGCCGGTGACCAGAATAGACTTCATTTTGCTATCTTTTGGTGCAATATTTTGACTAATGGAATTGGTGGGCCGGTTGATTATTGATAATGATCACATATTTAAGGTGGTTATCACGGAGTTGTCATACTGATGTAAGACCCGCGGCGCAATCCAACCCAAATGCCGATGATGAATCAGCCAGCTTTAAAAGTCCAACTATATACATACCGCTCTAGTATACAAAAGAAGAATAAAATATACACAAGAATAGAATTACACCTTGCCAACACCGGCGTTGGCAACAACCTTGGCAGGCACATCCGCCACAGCATAATGGCCCACCAAGCTGGTCTTGAACGTAGCCGCCTTGCTCAGGACATCGGCGTCGGTACGGTCCTGCCAGGCACCGGACCCTGCCAGCCGATTCCACTCGCAGATATACCCGAGCTGATTGCGACAGGCGCCGGCCGCATTCACGGTGCTGGTGGTGTACAGCTTGCCGCCCGCCTTGAGGGAGGTCTGGGTCAGCGGCGTGTTAACGTTCTCAAAGTAGTTGCCCTCAAGCAGCACCCAGGTGTTGGTGTCGATGTCAAAGGCATGGCCGCCCACATTCTGGAAGTAGTTGTTCACCCCGTGGAAGAAGATCTGCGACTTGGTGTGGTCGGTTCCCATGTGCGGGGCGCGGCCCGAGACATCGTGCAGCCAGTTGCCTTCAAAGGTGTAGTAGTCCTGCTCGCCGATGAGGAGAAGAGTCCAGTAATGCTTGCCGTTGCAGCCGGCGGACCAGGAGGTGCGGCCGTCGAATTCGTTGTTGGAGATGGTGACGTGGCCGGCTTTGCCCCAGCCGCTGACGATGAATTGGCGGCCGATCAGGGAGATCTTCCTTTGTCAGAGTAATCCTTTAGCAGAGGCACTGAGACATACCTTGTTGTGGTCGATCCAGACCTTGTCCGCGTTGTCGAGGGTGATGGCATCACCGCCCCAGACATATTGGGGGTTGAGATTCTGCTTGATCAGCTTCGTTCGTAGATGGGGTCAGGGATACACACCGTGATGTGAATATTCTGGATAATCACGTTCTTGTTTCCATTGCGCACACGCAGTCCCTTGCCCTTGATGACACCCTTGCTGCCGACACCTACGATGCTCTTGTTCGAGCCCACGTCCATGGGCGTCAGCGCGGCATTGTCGTACGTGCACGACACCCAGCTTCCCCCGTCACATGTATCCTGAATCCAGGCCTGGCCCTTGGAGGTGCCGCCCTTGCAAACAGTCGTGGATGGCATGCTGCAGCATTTGCCCGTGGTGGTGCCCTCGGTGCCGGTGAAGTCCCAGGTCCGGTCGATGAGGATGACGCGGGGAGTGCTGTCAGTGATCCATTGTACCAGTCTATAACAGTTAGCTGTGAGTGATGCAATGTGAGAAGGAGGCGTACTGGTCCAGACTGGAGGGGGCTGCCGGGGTCGCCGAACCACCCCCTGTAGTACCGGCAGCAAAGCCAGAGGGAGAGCCCGTAACCCGGGCGTAGGCCTGGAGAGCCAGGAAAAGAGAAAGAATCGCTGTCTTCATTCTGTATAGTTCTTACCGCCTTGTGCAACAGTCAACGGATATACGATCGACTGATATAGAAAGGAGCGACGGTCTTTATAGGCAAACTTTCGCCTATCGGAATGAACCCTCCCGAAGCCCTTGGCCAAAGTGAAACGCGCTGGTATAGGTGACTTTCCCAGTTTGCAATCGGCCTGTTTCAGAGTACTCGGAAGAATTAAGTGAAATTGTCTCAGGGGCAGGCTAAGAGGAAGACACGCTATCTGAGACAAGAGAGTCCGCATCCATGGTTCGTGAAGTCTACAGGGTTGGGTCCATCTGACTGGTAACTGACTCAGTACTTGCTGGGCGGTAATCTATCCGATACTGCAGCTAAATTTATTATCGCCTACGGATCCACTTGGTCAAAAACAGCCGATAGCAGAATAAACATGTCTTCACGTGTTATGGCCAATGTATACTTGCCTCAAAATAATATCTGTAAATGTAGGAACATACTATCTGCATAAGTTATGCACTGATATTGATTTGATCTCAATTGTCAAAGTTGAGGCTCGCGAAGTCAAGGTAGCAAAGGTTCCAGTATCTAGATGTATATAGCAGTATTTATATGCCATACTAAGGCAGGGATAACGCTACCCTCCGCACGTGGCTCACCGCTCGTTGTTCTTTGTTCTCTGTGCTTTGTTCTCTGTGCTTTGTTCTCTGCATCTCCTCGTCAGCATCCACAATGTCCAGTATTCATCCCAGTATAGCAAGAGGGGTAAGACGTACATAAAGTAAAGCAATGAAAGTCATCATAGTTGGAGCGGGAATCGGCGGACTGGCCTGTGCAATTGCTTGTCGCCAAAACCATCTGGACGTGCTTATTCTGGAACAATCGGCCGAAATTCTGCCGGTAAGGATCAACATCCCAATTTACAATACTACTGGTTGTTAGACAGAAGATGACTCGATAGGTTGGCGCTGGGATCCAAATTCCTCCAAATGGAGCCCGGATTATGCGGGAACTCGGCGTCCTGCCTCAAATTGAGGACAAGGGCATGAAACTCGAGTTTACGGATCTGCGACGATACAAAGATGGGAGGATCATCACCTCGATGCCTTGCGGTGAGTCGGTGGTGAAGGAGTATGGAGCGCCATGGATGTATGTATCCCTGTTATCGTAGTGCTCTGCTGAAATGTGCAGTGTCATCCATCGCGCGGATTATCACCAGATTCTTCTCGACAAGGCTAGAGACCTAGGAGTGGAGATTCGTCTAGGTGCGCTTGTGGAGAAGGTCCTCGTTGACGAGACTGCGGTCGTTGTGGGTAAAGAGACCATCACTGGCGACGTGATCATTGGCGCTGATGGTTCGTTTTCGTCTGCATCCTCTACCCACGTCTAAAGCTCATAATATAGGCCTCTGGTCCCACGTCCGCGAAGTCGTCCTCGATGAACCCCATCCACCCGAAGAAACCGGGGACCTAGCCTACCGCGCTACCTTTTCGCGAGCTCAGCTCTTAGCCCTGAATGATCCAGAGGTGAACGCGCTCTGCGCGAAACAAGGCGTGACTGCCTGGCTAGGCCCTCACAAACATGCCGTCTTCTACCCCGTTCGTGGCGGACAAGAGTACAATCTCGTGCTACTCCAGCCCGATGACCTGCCGCCCGGAGTGCGTACGACGCAGGGGGATGTGGATGAGATGCAGTATGGGTACAAAGAGTGGGATCCAACGTTCGTCTCTGTTTTCTCTGGGTTTTTGGGACATCGAGTACTGAAACCGGAATAGGCTGGGGAAGATGATCTCCTGTATCCCGACTGTCCTGAAGTGGAAGCTGTGCCATCTTCCCGAGTTGCCGAGGTGGACCAAGGTCTGTTTGACCGGTACATAATTGACGGCTTGTTAATGCCTTCCAGGGCTCCGTTACACTACTTGGCGATGCGTGTCATCCAACTCTGCCATATCAAGCCCAGGGTGCCGCCATGGCTGCGGAAGATGGCGCAGTATTGGGAATGCTACTCCATCACATAGCATCCTCCGAAGACTACAAATCAAAAATCCCACAAGCACTGAAACTCTACGAGGACATTCGAAAGTCCCGGACTGCCCGGAACGTCCAAGGCGCCATCCGCAACCGAGGCGGGTTTCACCTGGCCGACGGCATCTTACAACGACTGCGCGACTTGGTTCTGAGATGGTCAGGCCTGACCCGAGAGACAGACTGGATTGGACTGATGTCTTCGCGACAACGAGCTGTTTTGGGATTCGATGTTCTGCAAGAGGCAGAGCAAATGATGCTAGAGCTGTCCGCCTGACGACATGACTGAGAATATGATCACTGCTTCCTTACACCCATAAACCAGTAAATATGCAGAAAAGGCCAGATCATCATGCGATTGCCCGACGTAAACTCCCACCCCGAAACATCCAGATCCGGCTGCCGAAGGAGATCCCTCAACTCCTCCGGAGTCCTACACCGCAACGTAGACACAAACCCATCAAACGAACAGACCACCGAGAACAACGGCACCACATACGTGAAGAACAGATGCAAAGGCGAGTACCTGTACCGCTGCAGCGTGTGGAAAAAAGGATACAGCACCATAACAGGGATATTCAGCAGCGAGGAGAAGTTGCGCTGCGCGAATTCAAAAATACTGCCAAGTCAGCATCACCCACATACCTCTTCATCTTGAAAGTGAACCTACATAAACGAATCCGCCGACTCAACCGCATTCCTCAAAACCCCCTTCGCGACCGCATCGTCGAAATGATGAAAACACAAGTTAAATACCCGACACTCCTTCCCCCCGGGCGCAACCCGCCCACTACATGTCGCATCTCTGGCCTCCGGAATAAAGGATACATGCTCCTGCTTCTTGGCAATGGCGGCCCAGGCATCGATCCTCGGATGCAGGTCTGTTAGCACAAAACGCACGGGCCGTTTCCCCTGTTCCCGGAGCCGAGAGTTCAAGACGCGCTCCATGGTCGATGTGGGCCCTCCTGCCCCGGCGCAGCAGTCTACAAAGTTGTAAGATGATGCATCGGGTAGGTTTTCGGTGACGAGCTCGGCCGCTGTGCCTGCCGGGGAGGTCCGGCTGAAAGGCGGAATGTGTAGGTTCCAGACGCTGGTGAGGTAGGACTGGATGTAGGCGATTACCCAGTCAGGGCACCAAGGTTGGTCGCCTATCTCAAAGAAGTGGAAACGGGGAGAGAGGAGCATTGTGAGGGAGTTTGTTGATGGATAGACAGGTAGGGATGGAGATGAGAGAAGGGATCTCCATGAGGAGTGGATGATGAATGTTTTGAAAGAGGGATGCTGATTGGTCGGATGGGTCCACATTCATGCTTTCTTATTTCAGCCTGATTGAATCGCTTTATTATTGACAAGATGGACTTGACTTTCACTTTCCTGAACAGACGCATATGCTAGAGGAGTTGTCAACAAGGAAGCCGTAGCAAGCGCTGCCTCTTGCTGCGCTCCCCTCCATCTCTCCTGCGAGTTTTTCAACAAAGTATCCAACAATTTTCCGTGTCTGGTTCTCCTCGTTTCTTCTGGCCATCGTCCAAACGCAGTATGTGCTACCTCCCAAGCCCGCACACTGAGTGAATCTGCCAGTTTCCGCGACGAAAGCTCCGCCGCCACAAACAACAAAGGCTGGAACTGAAGGTATCCCTTGAGCAACCAGCTCCACGCTTTCGCCTGGGAATCTTCATGAACCCGACGAGGGATGTCGATGATACTGACCGCCGTGGAGAAGAGTTTAGCTCGCGTGCCCTGAGAGGAAATCATGGCACCAAGCGTAGATGAGCACGCCGCGCTATGAATCTCGAACCACATCTCAGCGATAAGCACGCTAGAGACGTGTTTCGCCAGCCAATGGATAGGCTGGCTGCCGTCACAGGAAGCCAGATATCGTGACTTTATACGGCCATGGCACTGCTGGATGAGCTGTTCTTTCTCGTAGAGTGACTGCGCGGTGGCGAGCGAGGAGCGTGTTCTAGCAATATCAAGTCGGATGAGAAGGAAGCTCGCTTCCGTCCATCCTTTATCCTGCATGGTTGATGAGGTATGGCCTGAATCTAATACAGTGTCGGTGATGTTACGCGGAAGGGAAACGGTATTCTCCGTCGAGTCCAATGCGCTTTTGCCCTGGTCCTCGACGGCCCGTTTGTCCATGTACCATAGCTGCCAATAAAGACGGTGACGGATTTCCTGAGAGACGGGGCAATCGCTGCCAGTTGTGTCCGTGGTTAGGAGGCGCTGCGCGATGCCCGTGAGCGGCCAGACTAGCTTCGCCTCATCGGTGAAGCTGCTCAGCGAGAGAAATAGAACGAACGCTTGGAGGACGGCTAGATCATCCGTCACGAGAAAGTTTGCTCGCATTAGTGCGTGTTCTGTGGCGGCGCGATAGGTTTTTACTGCGGCGACTTTGTCCATTCCGAGGAGGGCGCTGATATCTTCCGCGGACATGCTCAAGATTGATGCAAAGTATACAGCAAATAGCAATGCTTCCTCGCTTGGGGCCAGAGAGGTACAGTTGGAAACTGCTTTTCCCACTGCTGCACTTGCCAAAGGCGTATGCAGAACCTTGACCAGGGGATCGATGTACTGGATGTACATTCGCCAGCACACTTGCGCTTGCGTCGAGCAGGGATGCAAAGGAGCTACTTCCACAGAGCGGCAGCCAAACGGAATTAGCGATGGCGTAAACGATCTGGTATCGACTCTTCCACGTGCTTGTTTCGGAGTCCCTGCTCTCTTCTTCGCTCTAGAACACGTCCGCTTCGGGCTCGGATACACACATTCTATTGACCACAAAGCACAGTTCTTACATGGCGAACCCCTGTCGCATTTTACCTTTCGAGTTCGACATCCAAGACATGCTTTCGGTTTGGCGGGCGCAGGGAGTGGTGGAGTTGGGCCAGCCGGCTGTAGATGACGTTGTC
Organism: Aspergillus udagawae; assembly: GCF_001078395.1. Taxonomy (NCBI): domain Eukaryota; kingdom Fungi; phylum Ascomycota; class Eurotiomycetes; order Eurotiales; family Aspergillaceae; genus Aspergillus; species Aspergillus udagawae. Next base: position 1,400,373 of record NW_025091267.1, on the reverse strand, counting down.
TGGTCATTTCGATAAAAGATAGAGCTGCATCTCGGATTTCTCGGTCATTTACCTGGACTGCCTCCCGCTTTTAAGGGTCTCGTATTGATGACTGGTGTTGTTTGCTTGGTGTGGCTGTGTCCTGCAACTCGCATTTCTCGGTCTTTGTACATTGTTGGCTGATGATTGGTTGGAGATTTGCTTGGAATATAAGCACTTTGCTCAATAATACGGTCTGTTCATCAACAATAGTATAGTAGACGCAAGGCAGAAGGCCATGAGTGATGTTATAAATATTTGATACTCGCTGTTCTTGATATGGATGGCACAGTAGATCAACCTTGCTTTTCTCCCTTCAGCAACAAGATGGATAACATATTAACCCGTACGGCATATCTATACTCAATCCTGGGTATGTACTGCGTTCCCCTCATCAACATACTACTAATTAGTATCAAGCGGCGACATTCGCCAAACCTGCTTCGGCTACCATCCTGTATAAAGATCTCCACCTAGTACCCTCCTACGCCAAAGCACATGGAATCCTGATGAGTGTGGCTTTCATACTCATCTTCCCTCTTGGTGCTACAATACTTCGCCTCTCCAAGTCCAAACACACAGTTTGGATCCATGCCAGCATTCAACTCGTAGGATGGGCTCTTATGCTCGGCGGTCTGGTCACTGGTCTTCGTGTAGGAAAGATACTGGACAGAGTAAGTGCCCTCATCTCTGCAATGTGTTCAAATGAATAACTCTATAGCTGCACAACAACGCCCACACGATCTTCGGAACAGTCATCGTGGTCCTCATGCTCATCCAGCCGTTTCTGGGTGCCATCCACCACTGGATGTATATCCAGAAGAAGACGCGCACGGCTCTAGCCCCTGTGCATGTTTGGTTGGGCCGGATTCTGATTGTCCTTGGCATGGTGAATGGTGGGTTAGGGCTTCGGCTTGCGGATAATACTCATGGGGGTAAGATCGCGTATGCGGTTGTTGCTGGTGTATGTGGCGCGATGTACTTGGCTTGGGTTATCTACCGTCTCAAGTGGACGAGGAACAGGAGCAAGGAGGTTGAGAATGTAGAACTGCAGGGGACGGTGGATTAGATGGTCGTTGTATTAGTAGTTACCACGAAACTGATGTTGGTAAACCTTCTGTTTTGGAATCAGTTTCGGGCTATTGACTATACAGCGGAGATGACTGGAGCTGTCGTCGAGGACTTTGTGAATTCTGTATAGCAAATGTATAAAAACGCAAACGAGTCAGACAGGGAAGGCACAAATAGCATGAAGCAATAAAAGCAAAAGAGAACAACCGAAGCAAATGAACGCAATTCACTCCCTCGTCATGGCAATATTCGACCCCTTCAACACAGCAACGGCACACCCCGGACCACTAGCCAAACTCGCACCACGAAGACCCAATACCGTACCAGTCGACTTGCCCACCTTTACCTTCTCTTTCTCTTTCCCCTTCTTCTCCTCATCAACATCTTCAATCACAATACGTGGGAAACTCGCACGACCAGGCGACCGCAGTCCCAACTCCTCCTCATCTGGAAGAATACCAGGAAACCCCTCAAACACAGGCGACTGCAGCTCCGTCCTCGCATCAAGATAATTCCCCCTAGACGAAGGCCGGCGCGTCCGAGGTGACCTTTCCGGCGGTTGGCCGGGAAAGCCCACGTACAGGGGCAATGGCTCGGGACGATGACGGGTGCGCGGAGAACAAGGGAGTTCAAGGCTTCGAGGTGTAGAACGGTAGGTTGGGAAAGTGAACCTTTCCAGCTGGCGCATGAGGGACCTAGTGGTACCATCTGTCTCGCAATCGTCCGGGTCCGAGTCCGAGTCAGACAGCCATAGGCTGTAGAAGTCACCCTCGTCCGAGGATTCTTCGTTGTTGACTGCGCTAGTAAGTCGTTCTGCCTGGGTGGTGACGATGTCAGTACCAATCACCACGTAGCCTTCAGAGATGGGGCCATTACGTTTCTTCGCGGGACTGGGACCACAATCCTCTTTGCCTTGGTCTGCAGCGTCGTGGTCATGGACGTTCAGCGGGACATCAACAAAGTCATGCCACAGCTCGGGGGAACTGAGAGTTAACGCATTGGGGATGGTGGTAGGCTGGACGGTACTGTCATTGCTGCTATCAGACTTGTGGTCGCCATCGAGGTCAAGATTGAGAAAGGCGTCGTGGAAATCGCGCTTTCGGGACTTGGTAACCTGCCACTGCATCTTGGTGGTAATGATTGGGTCTGGGCTGTCAGACCCTTCGATTGAAATGTAGTTCGGGATGCTGCGAACGGTTCCTTCAGTGCCTTGGGTCAAGCGCTGCCAGTCAATTTCACAATGCAGACAGTAGGTCTCTATTTTAGTGGAGCACAGGTCGTGTTCAACCTTGATATTGGTACAGGTCAGTTCGGGCGAATTCGAGCCGGGATGGGATAATCCGCGCAGCAGGTTAATGACCTCAACGCAGCTATGGAAATCGAAGCTGGAGATGTGGCCGCAGCGGGTATAGTGGTGGAAGGTATATCGACACATTGCGAAAAGCGATGGCGATGAAGATGGTATGTCGATGTCACGGTTCGATTCGATGTGTTTATATACATGCAGGTGAGACATGCATCGAGACATTATCACCAGCATCGAAAGCAAAGCACTTTTAGTGGGCTATTGTCGCGATCAGACCCTGACCCTGGCGACATACAAAGCCCTTGTACTTTTTGTTCTTTTTACAATCCCCATCAATCATGGCACTCATGTCATAGAGGTATGAGACACAACAAAGACTACTTGACCAACCCTTTATTCCCGGTCTCTTCCTCCTCCGGCCCCAACTCCCCGTCCAAATCCATCAGATACCGCACCCCGAAATCCAACAACCACCACGCCATTGTCTCATGGATGAGCCGCAGCATACGATTCTCCCCCGGCATTGGGGTGTCTGCCTCGGTCGGTCGCCAGGTAACTGTCTCACTGCAAAAGACCACGTTCTCGCCCTCCTCCCAGTACCGCATCACCCACCGCCCGTCACACTCTTCCATGTCCACATCGAACTCCACACGATCAGGCGTCCGGACTAGCACTCGGTACACTGCGCAGACAATGTCGCCTTCGTTAAAGTCCAAAGATTGTATATACGCAGAACGGAAGGTCCTACTCAGTTCTCTGGAGCAGGTGGATCGTTGCTTCCAGGCTTTGGGGAAGTGCGAGAAGACAGTTAGGTTGCGGCGGAGGAGCAGAACAAAGAGAGCGGGGAGATCGTGCGATGGAAGGAGTTGGCGCGGAACGGAGCGTGAGGCCTGACAATAAAGGGAGAAGTACTGCTTTGTGAAGACGGCGGGTGGAATGGAGAGGACAGAGGAAGAGAGGGATTGGGGGAGAGTGCCGGTATGGAGGACGGGGTGGATGCGGGACGCTAGGGAACGATGGCAGACGTAGAAGTAAGCTGAGGTGAGGGTGAGACTGATAACGAGAAATGATAACAGGGACATTTTGATATTATGCTGATGAAGCTGTGCTGGTGCATGTACTGGTGGAGGGCAACAGGTGTAGTCATGGTTCGGGATCAAGGTGTCATGGAGCTGTCAGTGGGATCAGGATAGACTTCGGGTGGCCAATAATGCATGACAGTTCCGCCAGCTCATCTTACTAAGATCCATCAATTACCAGTGGTACTACATCGGGGAATATGTTGTTCTACATACTCAATAAGGTGACTGTTGTATCTGCTCGGTCGGTGGGCTTGCGGCCGTTGAAGCTTGAATCAGCCATGTCAGACCAAGTCAGATATTCGAACCGCGACCAAATGAGTCAGGACACGAATATTCCTATCAATCCGAGTTGATCAACTCTTCTGCCAAGGTTTTCTGACTGTAAGTGAAGGAATTATCCATTCTCAGGCAGACAATGATCATCATGCTGACTGTAGTTGCAGCTCGCTGTTCGCATACGAGGGAGACTGGTATAAATAGCACCAATACCATGGTGTCGCCAACACAAGCTCGCTCTCCAACAGACAGGCTTCCTCAGCATCATGTCCCAAAAAGCCCTCATACTCCCGGAAATCGGCCACCGTCTAGTCGAGATTAATCGTCCCATCCCGCAACCGGGCAAGGGCGAGCTCCTTATCAAACTCACCTCTGCCGGCTGTACACCTCCCTCCCCACTGGACTGCCCAAACTAACCGTTGACAGTAAACCCCCATGACCAGAAGTCGCGCGATCGCGGTCTCTTCGTAACATCTACGCCTTACATCCCCGCGCACGATCTCGCCGGCGAAATCATCGCCATCGGACCGGACACATGCACTGACTTCACCATCGGCGAGCATATTTTCGCGCAGAGCCGACTCCCACTCAACCAAGTCCTCAACGACTTCAACGGGCTACAGCAGTCCGCCCTGGTCGACATCAAGTATGCTGCCCGAGTCGCCGACACTGGTCTCTCGGACGACGAAGCCGCCACGATCCCCGTGAACGTCGCCACAGGCTTCGTGGTGTTCTTCTCCGAGGGGGGATTCGGTTTGCCCTTGCCCGACAGCGGCGTGGACTTTGACTACGCATCCCAGAAGCTAGTGGTCATTGGCGCGGCGACGAACTGCGGCCGGTACGCGATCCAGTTTGCCAAGTGGTTGGGGTTCGGGGTCATTGTTGCGGTGGCTGGATTACGGACGGAGGACGAACTGAGAGAGATTGGGGCTACGCATGTGGTTGATCGGCATGCGGACGATGTTCTTTCTCGGGTTCGGGACATCGTGGGCGATGAGCTCGTCTACGCGCTTGATGCGTTCAATTTCGGACCGAGGCAGGAGCTGGGGGTTGCGGTGCTGTCGGACTCGAGACGGGGGACTTTGGTGACGCTTGCACCGGCGGTTGGGGAGGTTGATAGAGCTAACATTGGGGAGAAGAGGATGGGATATGAGAGGCGGTTTATTAGGGGTTCGTGTGCTACTCATCCGGATGACTTTACGAAGCTGTTTTGGGAGAGGATTACGGGGTGGTTGAAGGAGGGGGTTATCAGGCCGAGTGAGTTTCGGGTTGTTGAGGGGTTGGATGCAGATAAGATCAATGCTGCGTTGGATGAGTATCGTGATATGGGAGGGATGAAGGTGCAAGTCCATCCCAATGTTTGACAGTGTACTGAGTTGAATGCGATTATGATTATGTTGGCAGTTGCTGCCCTGCCTCTTGCTACCACAACAGTCTCAGATGTCTAGCATAGTTCACACCTCCGGACAATCGGAGAGGGTATTGTTAGAGACACTGGACATGGCCAATCCAGCATCGAGCAATAAGAAAATTAAACCAAGACGCAAGGCCTCTCTTCCCCAATCAACCTATTTGGTCTCCTCCACGTCAAAGGACGCCTTCCTCGCCTTTCGTGCCATCCATCTTCGATACACAAAGAGGCTGATGATTCCTACACCGACAAGGAAGACGATGCAGAAGACCAGAACAACACCGGGGTTCTCGCTCGCCCAGTTGCTCCGTTTGGCTAGGTGATAGATATGCGAGTCGCGGAGTGCGATTGCCGCCATTGCCTGTCTTGTCAGTTTCTTCTTTCTTGACCTGTGGATTCAATTGACTTACAGGTTGGCTGGTGTGAAGCTGAGGAAGAGAAGAGGGGGGCAAAGACTGTCTATCACTGTCAGGATGATTCTGCCTCAGATGAAGATGTGACCTGGGAGAGCAAAGGCAGTCAATGGGCGAGAGATCGAGCAACGATAGAGTATCGGGAGCATCGGAAGGTGGACAGGTGCAAGGTTGGCAATGACGTGGAGATATCAACAGTGCAACCTTACTTCGTCTATGAGCAAAGGGAGCAGAAAGCTAATTGATAAGGATCTAACAAGACAATATCCTTGCGGTGCATCCATCACGGTGACAGTTAGACATGATTGCCTTCATATCAGCTTGAGATTTATTCGCAGCAGCTCCAGCGCAGCATCAGCTACATGCTTGAAAGATATTGGCCTCTATTGTCCTCCATCAAGACGAAGCTCTATCCGCCAAGCTCCGGCACCCCACAACCCCACGTCGATCTCCCTTATCGCCCAGTGGCTTCATTCTCCGTAGTCCATAGACAAGCAATATCTTCTCTGGATAAGGCCAGGCCGATTTCCATCCATATCAGCAATCGGACCATTTGAGAGAAATATCAACCCTTCTGTTGAAAATATGTTGTATGTAACCTCTCTCAATTCGTGCAAAGACTTAAAGGTACCTCTGTGGATCCCCCGTTCCGTCTGCGTCACCACTCGATCATGGGCATTATCATTGACTGATAAGCATTATTAAGTCGGGAAGCAGCAGAAAGGCATGAATAGTTCTTGACGTCAGCACTCCTTTGTTATACTCACTGCACAGTGTTTGCACATGTAGAGGGTTCAGGAACATAGAGTGGGAGGAATGCGCCATCACTACTTAGAAACCATAAACTCGTATTTTGAGTGAAGTGGTTGGATATAAACATCTTTCATATGCAGATTCAATTCCAAGATTAATTTCCTAGAATCTCCATCCATATTCGATGGATCATCCTTCGCAAAATGGCCCCATTTCTCGTCTTGATAGCTGCGCTAAGGGCGCGCCAAGCATTGGCATTCTCAGGAGGGGAATGCCATCGTGTTACGCTCTACTCGACCTACCCGAACATCATCCCTTGAATCTTCGCTCACCCTGTCGTTCACTATGAGAAAGTATCATCTCAAACACGGCTATTAGACACACAATGCCTTCTTCAATATCATCTGTTTCGGTAATGCCAATGACTTCTGCCGTGGCCGAAGATATTGGTATCCACTGCTCAAAAGCTAACCCTGCGCTACGCCCATGACCTCGTATTCGGGCCATGAGGCACCAATGAACGTGTCCGCGGACGTTGATCAACAATCCGCTTCGTTAAGAATGGAAATCGAGTCAGAGTCCAGGCACATTGCTTGCCTTCGGTTGGCTCCCTGCCTCAGCTTTATCCTTCCTAAGTGTTTCCAATTTGTGCCATTCCGGACACCCGCTGCGTGCCCAAGTTGCACCACAGGCATGGATCTTCGGCCCCTGACAGAGTAAACGATCATCTGTCATCGAGCCTGCACCAGTAAGCATTGTCGAACACCCTTCAAACCCCGTCTCTTCGTGGAAACATCCCGGTTGTCATACTTTTTATACGAGATCGCGCCCCCTAGCGTTGTGCGGCTCCGATCCACCACACATGCTGCCATGCATTTAAACATGCCGCTCCCCACTCGAGGAGAATCACCGTTTTGACCTCCATTCTCGTCTTGTTGCGTGTTGTGCGAACCTCACATCACCATGGCACCTCTCTCATCGAGGTTATTCCCCCTCACGATCGGTGTTCTCGCTCTCACACCACTGACCTCCGCGTGGACCCTCACATGGCGCAACTCGACCGCTGGCGCCACCATCGTCGAAGATAACAAGGCGGAAAACTGTACGCAGATCTGGCACCAGCAAGGCGAGGCCTTTGCCTGGGACCCAGAGGGAAAATGGTGCATGCACTTCTACAAGGACACCACATGCTCGGAAATCGCCGGTCTCTCCTGTGACGGCAAGGTCTGGCGTAAGGACGCCAGTCGCAATCTCTCCGCCTTCGACGTCTACCCCATGCCTCCAGAGTCCGTCAGCGTCATTTTCCCCTCGACCTCCTCCACAAGAACCACTTCGTCCACTTCGTCCACCTCAGCAACCCCAACCTCCACCGCCGTAACAACCACAGCACCAGAATCCCAATCAGCCACCTCTGCAGCGGCATCAACCACTCCGACCGGAACGCCCTCCTCATCATCCATCTCCGGGGGTGCCATCGCCGGAATCGTCATCGGCGCCATTGCCGCCCTCGCCATTCTAGCCGCCCTCTTCTTCTTCTTCTTCGGAAGACGCAACCGCAAGACAGCCCAGCCGATACCCGATACCGACCCGCGCGCTACATCCCCACAGACACCACAATTCCCACCAGGCTCACCACTAGGCCTCGTCTCGACAAACGATACAGGCTCTGCGGCACCAGCATACGGCATCCCCAACAAGCAGGAACTCGCCGAGATGGAGATGTCCCAGGCCTATCCGTATGCGCATCCGCGTGCATACGCAGGCTCCAAGTTCGTCGAGCTACCCGGAAACGGGGCAGAGGCGGAACTGAGCAGTAGCCGACAGGTGCACGAGATGGATGGGACGAGTGATATCAAGCGGCCGATTTATGAGGCTGCTTGACCGCATGGGTTTTCTTAAAACTGTATATAGTAGCATTGTGCATTAAATGATACCTGGTGTTGGTTGTTGGGACTTTGCTTTGATAAAACCGCGGCGACAGTCGCATTGATCAGAATTCGAAAAGGAAATGAACTACACAAACTAATTCTGGTATCATAAAAACACACACATACACACAAACAAACAGACAACTAATTCCTAACCGCATGATGCACATCCACCCGTCCACTATTATGCCACGTCGCCAACATCACCCCACACTTCCCACAGTGATGGTTGACGTCTTTCAGCGACGACATCAGGTAGGGTATACACCCAAGACAGAAACAGCAGCACAGCACAGCAGCCCATCCACTAGCCCACATTAGCTTCTATTGCCCTAAAGAGTAGGAGGTACCTTACTGCGTGGTATTCCCCGAGTGCGCCTCCACGCGCGACATCTCCCGATGTCCACAGACGGGACAGTCAACGGGCGTCGGCCCGCGCTGCAGTGCGTGTAGCGGCGTCGCGGTGTTGTACCCGCTCGGGTGGCCCATCCCGGGCCCTGCCTGGTAGTATCCCGGCGCTGGGAGCTGCGCGAGCGGTTGCTGCTGGGGATGGTCGTGTGGGAGGTGTGATCGAGGCTGCATGTGTGCGTTTTGGGGGACTATAGGCGCTGCCTGGTGGGTTTCTGGGCTGGGGTGTTGCTCGTACGCCGGGAGTGGGGCTGGCCGTGACTTATGTTAGTTACGAGTATTCGTCGGTGGATTGGGAGATCAGGCGAGACGTACTTGAGTTGAATTTTTCGGATTCCATGGTGGATTTGAGTGAGTGGTATGACTGCTTAGGTGATGGTTTGCTCAACGGTGGAGGGTAGGGATATCTTTTACATTGACAGGGAGAGTCCTATTTATAACCGGACTCTGCACCACGCTCTCCCTCATTTTCTGTGAAGTCATCGGGCGCAGTTTTGATCGCTGGTAGCCTTGGCAGAAGATGAGCGTTCACAATACGAGGCTTGGGGTCTTGGAAGAAGCGTTGAATGAGACTGCTCTACCAATGCCGTTTGCGGACTGGAGCTTTGTGAGGCTTTGCGTTGAGGCTGTATGTGATCGGCATGGCTGAGACTGTGGGCCCAGAGTAGCGAGCGAGAGACTCTTATTCACGGCAGCCTGTTTGTACAGAAGAATCTACCTAACTGATTATTGAAGTTTACCTAATATCCTAACCCACATGTTGTCGATCATATTCCCACTAGGCCAAAAAGGCACCCAGACAACCCACATCCACGGACGTTTAATATTTGTGGATATAGTGATATTTGGTAATAGTACTAGCAGGTATGCTAAAAAGGGGATGACTTCCTTTGGACAAACACGTCAATCTTGGGTTGAGCGTAAACGGGTCACCGTGAAAACTTAGTATACGAGGAGTTCTCTTGGCTGGTGTGATGATCTTCTTGTTTTGATCTGTGCCTCGTTGCCTGAATCTTTGGGCTGATGGAGACTGCCTGAGGGGTGGTTTTTGTGTCGAAGACATACGGACAATATGGCAATACAAAGATCAAGTAGGGTATTCCAGCTTTGTCCTTCCAGTTGAGCTTTGAGAAATTGTCGCTGGTAGTTTGAGATAGTAATCTGATAATTAGTAGAGCGCCTGCTGGAAAATCTATATACCTTTATGGGTGTCCAAGCGCTCGAGACTTGGTCTTAAGTCTCGAACTCCATGTATCACGAACAACATCCGGGCACTTTGCTCAAAGATAACTGCGGATTGGTACAGCACTAAGGGAGGCATTGGTTCACTATTGGAGCGAGTCGAAAGGCCACTTACAGTGTCGCAACCAACGTGTTCCCAGCATCGCAGGGCAGTTTTCTCAGTTCGAGTTGCATCGGGAACACCAGGAGAAGCCAACGGTCTTATTGCACAAGCTGTGGAGAGACTCACAGGTATTGGCCCTAATGTCGAAGCTGATTTTCGCCTAGGCTAGATGGCGCCAACCGATCTTGATATTCACGTGGACGGGTTCAACGTCATAACTGTCAATTATGGCACAGATAGTCCAAGGCTGGCTAAGGGTATCCATGACAGAGGATAGGCCAGTGAAACGGTATCTGTACGGTCCTGACAGGATCCTTTCTGCGCACAGTAAAAATGCTGCGTCGGCCATAGGCGAATCGAAGCACTGTTCAAGGGTACTGCACATTGATAGACCAGGCATTGGCCGGAACTCTGAAGACCTGCCATCCATTGTCTGGTCAGTTTGTATGCTCGATGCACAATCAAATGGGAATCTAGCTCGTACCTCGCTGCAATGGTACCAAGGAACTAAGGTAGTTTCGAAGCGCATGTCCTGGGTAAGATTGATTTTGAGCAGGTGCTCCATGCCTAAGGCGATCAATCGCCATATGGCCTAAGGCCAACGATGCACTTGCCATTTCGACGAACAGCCCATCTTGCATTGCTTTCTGCTGTTCTCAATCCAACTGCTGTCGTCTCCCCAAAGGCTGACCATTTCGATCCTCAGGTTCGTTTCCAAACCACCATTCTCCTTATCGTGATGGATATATCGAATCTTTATTTGTCTTATGGCTCCAGCTTAAGGTCGTACGTACGAGAACGTTCCCTCCTTCCGGCTTCTGGATCAACTGATTGCACTGGACTCATTCTCTCTTGCAGGCAGCAGCACTAAATCTTTCGATTGGTCGGACAGGCCCAATCATCTTTGTCCAAAAACGTGGAACAAGCCCACAGCTGACGGGGAGGTCAACACAGATTGGTAAACATCCTACAAGCACGTCCTTCTGGCTTCTCCAACAAATCCGCATCGGTGGTTAAGCTGACGCTCTGTGGCCTCGTTCAGCCGTGGCCGTTTGCATCTCTTGCCTCCCAACTTCAAATACTGCTACACCACAAAAGGATGCCATGACACATTGACCCAGGGTCAACAGACACGGTTGACACACGTCAGCGACGGGGTCGCTTCCGCACCCAGAACTACAGCACTGTGATTCCTATCGGCCTCCGTCGTATGTGAGAGGATCCAAAAATGTCTTCAACCATTGACTTTGGTTGAATGTGCGTCACATTGTTTCTGCGTCCGTCAAGCCTGCAAGCCCCCTTTGGCCCTACTCGCTGGACTGTCAAGGGGATCCGAACCTGGCAAAGGTGCTAGCCCACAGCTTGTTGAATAATACGTGTCTCCAAGCATTATTGCAACATGAAGGTGAGTGTCTCAGGCCCTCTGGCACCGGAGATTGACAAAAGCTGATGGTCATTAGATTCCCTAGTTGCGCTCTGTCAGAGGCGAAACAAATATGCAGAATTAATGCTGGGCTCCTGTATTCCAGCACTCATCCCGCATTTTGTCAAAGGAAACAAGATGCTATTTGAAGCTTACAGTTCGGATTGTCCATAGCCTCATCTCATGTACTATGTGAGAGAAATTTTTGGAAACTTCAGGTTGTCTGAGACTTTGTAGCGGTAGACCGATGTTCGTCCAAGCATACTCACATTGCTAGAGGGCGAAAAACCAGCCAGATGCTATCAAGGCTCTTGTTCCGTGGCCCCTGTCAACTCGGGGACATATTCCGAACCTGGTCAATAAGCCCGAGACGCCGTCGTTGATTGAGGATCTGCAGTTGGATTTTCGTGACAGACAGAGCCGTGATGGTGAGAATGACGTGTACTTCAAGTCCCGCCAAACAAAACAGGCATTTTCCATGAGACCACATCTTCCTTTCTCTTATTCTTTTTCTTTCTGGTATGCACTTATTTCACCCATACCACCTCGTTTTCCGGAGTACTGATTGCAGTAGCCGCTGGGTCCAGTAGAAGGGTTGTCATACCATCAGCTCTTCCAGCGTATTCTCTTTCTTTAAACTTTCTTTGTGCTTCAAAAACACGTTTCTGTAATGGTGTGCAACTTAATAAGCAAGCTCGGCGGCAGGGTATAGAGACAAAGCACGGAACGTACCCTATTCCCTGACAACTATGAAGCCATTTGGCTTACAGTGCTTCCGCCGCAGACCAGCGCCGATTCTCAGCAAGCCGGGCCCTGGCCAATATGATCCTCTGCCTCAATGCTGACGTCCCTTCTGGAGCAGTCCAACAACAGTCTCGTTCTTCTGAGCAGTCGGGTATAGTGGAGCTTTGTCAAGATTAGCTCGTGCTTTAGTGTTAGTGCTCTTCTGAAGCAAATGTTTGACAACAGTCTCCTGCCCCTTCGTAACACCCGAGCAAAGTAGTGATTGACCAGACGTATCTGTTGCCTCAATACTGGTGCCCTTCTTAAGCAAAGGTTTAGTAAGTGTCTCATGCCCCTGTGCAGCTGCCAAGCATAGCAATGTCCGGAGACAGCGATCTGTTGCCTCGATATTGGCGCCCTTCTCAAGCAGCAGTTCAACAATACTCTTATGTGCCCTCTCAACTGCCCAATATATTGGTTGGCGCCCTGCTCAAGCAGCAGTTCAACAATCCTCTCATGCCCGTTCTCAATGGCCAAGCGTAGTGGCGTTTGACCGGAAGGGTCTCTTGCATCGATACTGATGCCCTTGTTTAACAAAAGTTCAACAATACACCAATGCGCCTGTGCTATTGCCCAGCATAGTAATGATTGACCGAAACGATGCATTGCCTTAGTATCGGTACCCTTCTCAAGCAAAAGTTTGACAATAGTCACATGTCCCATTTCCGCAGCCAAGCGTAGAGATGACTTGCCGCAACGCTTTTGTCCCATGTCAAAGTACCAGTCCTTGTAAGTCTTATAACCCTCGTCGGGGCATATCGGTGTTCCGCTAAACCGATCTGCTGTCTCAATAATAGCTCCTTTCTCAAGCAAGAGTCTGACAATATTTTCATCACCCCTCTCAATGGCAAAGTGTAGTGGTGTTCGGTTGTAATATTCTCTCGCCTCAGTGTTAGCTCCCCTCTCGAGCAGCAATGTCAAGACAGTCACATGTCCATTTTCAGCAGCGCAGACGAGTGGCGTTCCCCAATGTCTACTGGCTTCCTCAATATTAGCTCCCTTCTCGAGCAGCAGTGTAACGGCAGTCTCATGCCCCCCTCTGGCAGCCAAGCATAGCGGCGTTCCAATACGGTGAGCTCCGGCCTCTATATTAGCTCCCCTCTCCAGCAGCAATGTAGAGACAGACACATGCCCCTTTAAAGCAGCCAGGCATAGTGGAGTACCGCCAACATAATCTACTGCCTCAATGTTAGCGCCCCCCTCGAGCAGCAGTGTAACGACACGCTCATG